>NC_064646.1:421475653-422137736 GCF_023864345.2 Schistocerca serialis cubense
ACTGCTCAATAGCGTATCACTTGACACGGTTCATAAGACCAGCGTCACTATAATCTTTACTGCATAGGTCTTTCTGATAAAACCCTCGTTCTGTTGGCACTGCAATGAGACGATGATGTAGTCTGCGGTGTGTTCTGAGCGGCACTGCACCCTGACTTATGAGCCTGTAAGTAAGCAAGCAACTGTTCATCTGGGGTGGCGAATAGAAATTCTTGAGAGCGTGTCTAAGCTGACGTGTCTCACACGTCGTTGCGTCTCTCAGCGATTGTGTTTACTTGTGGTTCCCTCAACCAACTGTGTCATGGTACCTCGTTCTGCAGACGATATCACACATCTATGGTTGCCCCAACGGAAATATTACCGTTGGTGGGACGCGTCGTCCTGGATCTCAGCAGTCATGTAATATACAACCACAATAAATTAAAAGAGAAACTAATCAATAACTCAATCAAACAGTATGATGTGACTTAATTACATCATTTTATCACCTGTATATTATCGTATGGTACGACATATATGTTACAGCTCACGTATTCTGTTACACCAGTGCAATTTGAAGGCACAACGGATGACAGTCGCTGTTAACTGAGAGTGTAGAGTTCTTTCACTATCGCTTATTCCAAGACTAGTCTCCTATCGATTTTTCCTCTGTAGTCCTAAGAAGAGTCGCCGAGGTACACCAAGACGTCCATTGTTTAACACTCATCAGAAAGAGTAGCGTATGCTTTTGTATACAGCCGTCGGTAACTGGAGATAGCTTCTGTTCTGAAAAGAAAGCGCTTCTTACGGACTCATTGTTTTGAGCGACGAGTTTGTTCGCGTAGATGGTGTGTCACCAGTCACTGTAATGGCCACACGTGTTACAGATGAGTTCAAGGTGGGGGAACTGCATTATGTCGGCGCATAGGACAACATTTCGCCGAGGTCTTTCGAAGAGCCAGGGCTTTCAATGTGCCTCATTGTCGAATAATGTATCACGAGCATTCAAAGTAAACCATCGCCTCCAGAGTCCTCTGGCATAGGCAAACATCGTATTCGTATTCGACTATGTAGCAGTGTAGCAGTGGATAGGCGAATAAAAATATGTGCAAATTTCTAATTCCTTGACGGAGAACAACGACATGTGTGCAGTCATCCCGTTAAGATCTACCTCCTCTCAACAGAGCGCACAACACATCGCTCCATATTCATACTTGTGCTCACTGCGAGTCAGAGATACCGTCACAACCTGGGCGCCGGACCACCGAAACTATGCCCTCAAAAGGGAAGAAAAAGAACGACAGATTACGGTTCAGTCTCCAGTGGGCAGCAAAGTCGGTAGAGACGAATGAGAAGTTTTGTTTACGGGGAAGTAGAGTGTGATTGTTCAAGATAAACACTCCGGAATTATTCTTTATGGCTTAGGGAAATCATGGGAAACCTAAAACTGGGTTGTCCGACGGGGCTTGAAAAGTTGCCCCTGGACAGCATTACCACGCATCTTATTCTACAGCACGAACTGTTTCCTCGACTATCGACAGTAGTCGCGGCTTTGGAGATCAGACGAATGAACATTCGTCCCACCTCCAAAACTCTACGAGCTTGGAAAAAAAAAAAAACGCCACGAGTGACGCGTCGTGGTACACATTCGCGCACTCCAGTGCGAGGGGACGAGTTCGTCGGAAATCGCATGGGGGGTTGGATGGAACGTCTACCATCATCTGCTCCAGGCGAACGATACGGAAACCCGCTGATCGGTTATATAAGGGGCGATCAAAAAGTTTCCTTTCCAGGGCCATACAGTTCAGAATCGATATGCCAGTTAGGCAAAATGGACGTGAGCCTGGTGGAAATCATCCCACCGACGCACTACGTGAAGATAGCCTTTCGGTGAAGCACCTTGTCTCGCTGTATGAAGATGTCCGTAACTGCCTGCTGCACATCCCCGTCCGACACGAATCATCGCCCCCCCCCCCCCCCCCCCCCGCGTTTTTTAAGGGACCGAGGGTGTGATAATCACATGGAGAGAGATCAGGGCTATAAGACGTGCGCTAGAGTGTCTTTCATTTGGATTTACCAGCATCGGAGACGCTCTACGTTGGATACAGGCTGCAGCAATGCCCTCAAACGGAAACTCTGTGATCTTCGCGTACAGTTACGTGAACGCGTTTCACCGCCTATAACACTGAAACCTGACTTATAGCTTAAGGAGGTCAATGGAC
This sequence comes from Schistocerca serialis cubense, assembly GCF_023864345.2. Lineage (NCBI taxonomy): Eukaryota > Metazoa > Arthropoda > Insecta > Orthoptera > Acrididae > Schistocerca > Schistocerca serialis. Next base: position 421,477,855 of record NC_064646.1, read on the forward strand.
TATAATCCTAACATGACTCACAACGGTTTGAGGATCACTCCAGATATTGAGGGTACTTGTAAATAGCAATCCAAGCCGCTTAACCTCAATCCTATTCGTTGCAGGTGGAAAGACATGGAGCAAGTGTTGGCGTCTCGGACATCACAGTACCTTTATGTTCAATGTCACAGAATTTTACTTATGTATATATATATATCAAACGTTATTAGCAAGCAGGGAAGTTGTATTTGTGGCATAATGGTTTACGATTATAATACTGATATGGAATTTCATTTTAAATAACAATAAACGAAGCTGAAGGTCAGCGAGTGGGGGGAAGAAAAGATTAATACAGCGGTGAGAGGGAATGGACATAGAAAGTGGACAGAAGGAGATGCATGAAAGCCACAGGGCCGGTGAAGATTATTTAATGCTGATTAATCTTTTTTTCAAATCGAGTTCAGTCAGCTATTTTCATGTAATCGGAACAGATCGATTCTGTAATACACCGATGTTCATTTATCTGCCGCCATTTCATGAAAGCTTTACGCGGCGTGTTTAAATTGCCGAGTAATTCAGACATATATATTTGTCATTGTAAAAAGCATCCACGTAAAGGTAACTTGATTGTATATCAAAATCTATGCCACGAGAAACTATTTTTTCTACCATTATTTGCTGGTGTCGGATCGTAAGACTTTCTCGGCTATAGCCCAGATATATTTTCAGTAAAATTCGCCGATTCTAGTGTTGTGTGTCTCCGTGTTATAAAAGTGAAGTGATACTCAAGAGTAAATTAAGTTTGTATGAAAGTAGTCAACGGACCTAATGTACTTCTTTACAGACAACGTATGAAAACGATCGTGTGTTTCAGTTTGGTTCACATTAATGCTCATGTCCCATTCTAGCCGGGTCATGCAGTAATTGAATGACAATTTAGAACTGCGGATTTATTTACATATTTTGGTTGGATTCTGCTAAATTTACGCATTCACAACACGGTTTAAAATACAGAACAAGCTGTATATTTTGTGTGAGGTGACTCATTGTTTACAGGCGGAATTGTAAGTGGCTATTCTGTAATGCATTCCTTTCACGTACTGTTACGTATGTGCTGCTTTTATTCTTTACATCTATTCCTAACGGAATTAATTGTTAATAAAATGTGAGTAATTTTTATTTTAACATTTTTTAACCAACTCAAATTTTGTTAATGTCACGAAATGCATGTTTTCAATTTGATAGTATCGGAATGTACTTTGTAGCCAATATGACACATTCTTAATCATAGCTCACAAGTAACCAAAATAATTTTCAACGTATTTACATTAGGATAATAGAGGAAAATTCCTTCTACTTAACCTTTAAAAAGGACAGGAGGAGACAAGTGTATTAAGGACATGAATAACAGTTAAAATCCAGTTCGAGGAGGCATCGTTCACCAGTCAATGTTTCCAAAAAAGTGTAATGAATCACGAATCCAAGTTTGAAGGTAGAAAAATGCATGGAATTCAATTTGTCACTTATTTTAGTATTTCTTTTGCCCAAAGCTCAGTACAGAAGCGCGCGGCTGTTCTCTGTTTTATGTGTAAGTGCATTTTTGTATAAGGAAATAATGGCATAAGTTGACTATATGAAAGTGTTGGTAATCGTAATTGCAATCTTTCTGCCCCTGCAAAACTTCATTGCTATGCCCCTAAGGCTGTGTGCTCAATGAAAACTATGGAACTAAAATTCAGCACCGAACTACATTATGAACATTACATGATACGAAGTATAATGTTAGACCTTAAATAGCCCCCAAAAATAAATTACTGCCCTGTTCGCAAGAAAGTAGCTCTTTGAAATTACGAATACCACTGCTCATTGAAAATCAGTGTGTTTATTAGCACGGAACCTGACAATTCCCGACTACAGACTATATGCTCAAGAATTCAAGGTGAGCTCTGCCCTGGAATAAAAGTGACTTATCTCTTATCCAGCATGTTGTTTTTGCGTCAATAGTAGTTATGTTAATGGAAGCAAATACAAGTCAGCAGATGCAACAGATGGAGTTGTGATGTTCTCGAAATCAAATACAAAGCAGCAGATGCAGTAGCTAAAGATAATTAATCTACTCTAAATTTGTTTCTCAGAAATAGTTTGTTGCTGCGTATTGTGTAGGGTGCAATGCACAAACGACAGAATCTTCACAACTTTACTATCTGCGTCTACATCTACGTGATTACTCTGCTATTTGCCATAAAGTGCCTGGCAGAGGACTAAATGAAACACCTTCAAGCTGTCTCTCTACCGTTCCACGCTCGAACGGCACGCGGGAAAAACGAGCACTTAAATTTTTCTGTGCGAGCCCTGATTCATCTTATTTTATCGTGATGATAATTTTTCCCTATGTAGGTGGGTGGCAACAGAATGATTCCGCAATCGGAGGAGAAAACTGGTAATTGAAATTTCATTGGAAGATCGCGTCGCAACGAAAAACGCCTTTGTTTTAATGATTGCCACTCCAATTCACATATCATGTCTGTGACACTATCTCCCTTATTTCGCGATAATACAAAACGAGCTGCCCTTCTTTGTACTTTTTCGTGGTCATCCGTCGGTCCCACCTGATGCAGATCCCACACCGCACAGCAATACTCCAGAATAATGTGGACAAGCGTGGTGTAAGCAGTATATCTAGTAGACCTATTGCACCTTCTAAGTGTTCTGCCAATGAATCGCAGTCTTTGGTTTGCTCTACCCACAACATTATCTATATGATCGTTCCAATGTAGCTTATTTGTAATTGTAGTCTCTAAGTATTTAGTTGAATTTACAGCCATCAGATTTGTGAGGCTTATCGCGAAATCGAAATTTAGCTGATTTCTTTTAGTACTCGTGTGAATAACTTCACACGTTTCTTTATTCAGGGTCAACTGCCACTTTTCGCCCCATACAGATATCTTATCTAAATCAGTTTGCAAGTCGCTTTGATCATCTGATGACTTTACAAGACGGTAAATGACAGAATCATCTGCAAACAATCTATGACGGCTAAACAGATTGTTACCTATGTTGTTAATATAGATCAGGAGCAATGGAGGGCTTATGAATCATGGGGGTGAATTTTACTTTGTTTTTGAGAAATCGACTCTGATTATTGACAGAAAGACTTCACAGTATAAGAAAACTCTTACAATTACAAAATTTTCTTATTACAAAGAAACTACAACATATCTTTCAAATTACACCAAACTCTTCTCCGTCAAGATAAAGAACAAGAAAGTATTAAAAATGAGTTTTCATCTCTACAATAAAGTATTCCAGATGGTTTCTGTCGGATTCACAATAACAGATCTCTGTCTATGAAAAAACTCAACTGCTCGCTACTATGTCTCACAAAAGAATGCCCCAGCGCTACTCAAATGACTGACTAGCAAATTAATCGCAGATAAAACTAAACAGAAAGTCAAGACTCTTATTTACTGCCTATGCAGTACGCTCTTGTATCTTTGTCCCGGTACAGTAAAAGTGAATTATTTACAATAGCAGAAAACATATGAGAACCTTACATTACTAATAAGATGATGCTGTTGATCAAGCGCCATCGCTATAGCCTTAAATGTGTACAGAATGGTCAATAAAAAGTACCTGCGTATTTTCCAAAATTTGGTTTTTGAAGTCCGATCCATTTAAGTAAACATTACTGTTCAACGAGAATAGTAGAGCTGAAACATTTATATGTCTTTCTATGGTCCTGCATTACTCTATTAGTAACTGCTAGACAATCAGTGATTGCACCGATTTTTAAATCCAGTCCCATCATTAAGATAATTCGGTCTCATTTTCTTCCTAATCATATAAAACTAATAACAAGTAATCATTCATGAAAGAGGAAAGGAATTCTAATTGTGAGAGCGCAACACGAGTTGTAAATGTCTTACAGGATTTCTTTTATGATTCATATCCCATATATAAAGATACTCATGAAAGTTATTAGGATGGAGATGAGAGGAATTGCTCCATGAAACTGAACATAGAAGAAAAATTAACTTGAACAATGACTGAGACTTTCAACAACCACTATTTAACGTAAGAACAACAGAATTATTTTCCTTATCCTAATGGGTGTACAGCTTTTGATACTGAGATTTTTGTCCACCACAAATAAAAAAACCTTAACTTTACGTAAGGTAAATTTTATCAGACAATAATTTTTTCTGGTCACAGGACGGCCGTTCTTGGAACATACTTCAAGTAATGGCGAAGTCACACGACATTGTTATGCGCACTATACTTCATTATTGATCAAGATAAAAGGCAATGTTAAGCACTGTTTCCAGGTAGACACTTTGTCAAATCATAATTCATTCAAAATTGTTGTAAACGTTTTTTCCTTAAATTAAGTGTTACGGTAAAAATAGGAAAGAACATAAAACTTGCCAATGAACTGTTGACAAGGTTCTGCATTGTAAGCCCCCCAAGACGAAGACGCCGAAGGTGAAGGTTTTGCCACCTGAGGAGACTAGTCAGGGTCAGTCCGATGACGACGCCATCATACTATCTGACATCTCCCTTGGGTCGCCATCGGAGCTGATGGACATTGATGTCGACCGGGGGCGATCTTCTCGCCCCAGGAATAAATCTCCGGCCAGTACGGGCTCTCCTCCAAAGCTCAGGGGCAGGGTGAAAATTCAGACACCCTGATCACTGGCTCCCATATTACAGTGGAACCTGAATGGGTTCAGGACGCATGTGGCCGAATTACAACTCCTTGTACGAGAGCGCCCCTTGTGCTTATGTCTCCAAGAGACACATTTCCGGGCCACTGATGCTCCTACTTTATGGGGGAAAGGGCAAAGGGTGGTGTTGCGGTTTTTGTCCATGACACGCACCACTCATCTGAGCTCCCTCTCGTTACGGACTTGCAAGCAGTTGCAGTTGACCTTATTGTGGGCGGAGGCTCACAATCTGTTCCGTTTACTTACCACCCCAGGATGCAATAGACTCTGAGGCTCTCACAGACCTTATTAGCCAACTCCCCCGCCCATTTCTCCTTCTGGGGGACTTCAATGCTCATAATGTCTTATGGGGCTCTAAGACTACTTGCCCCAGGGGTCGCATTCTGGAAACCCTCATGGCATCCGAAGAACTGTGCATCCTCAACTCTGGTGCTCCCACTCATTTCTGCACTGCTTCTGGGTCGTCGTCAGCTATTGACCTTTCCTTTTGCTCTCCAGCACTCGCGGATTCTGCTCTGTGGGAGGTTGCCGCTGACCTTCATTCTAGTGACCACTTCCCCCTTTGGATTCGCCTCCTGGATGAGGCTGTGGCATTACCAGTGCTGCCCAGGTGGCACCTCTGCAGAGCTGACTGGACACTTTTCAGCGATTTAGCTGTTTTGGAACACCGTGCCAGCGTCCACGAATGGTTCGACCATGTTACAGCCGTGATCTCTCATGCTGCTGAATTGTCGATCCCACGGTCCTCAAGTCATCCCAAGAGGCGCCCTGTCCCTTGGTGGACCACTAAGTGCCGCTCAGCCATCCGAGCCCGCCGTGCAGCTCTGCGCCGCTTCAAGTGCCGTCCCTCAGCTGACAATCTTGCGGCCTTTCGGGTGGAAAGGGCCAAGGCGCGACAGTGATTAAAGAGAGCAAACGACGGTCATGGCAATCGTTCCTTAACTCCATCTCCCGCTCCACTAGTTCTACAAAAGAATGGGAAGCCGTCGGGAGGATTTCCTGGAATCGCAGCCAACTACCTGTCACGGCATTGCTGCATCAGTGTTGTCTACTCACGGCGCCGAGAGCCATTTGCCCAGACACTGGCCATGTATTTTGCCGAATCTACTGCCACTATTAACTGTGATCCAGATTTCTGCCGCTACCGCACTGCCATCGAGAGGGATCACTTGGACTTCCGGTCTCCAAATTCTGAACCCTACAACTGTCCCTTCACAATGTGGGAACTGGATTCGGCGCTGTCTGTGGCTCAAGATATTGCGCCAGGTGATGATCAAATCCTGTACAGCATGCTGCAGCACTTGTTGCTGCCATCCAAGGAAGTTCCCCTGAATTGTTTTAATATGATATGGTCATCCGGCACGTTCCCTGACTCGTGGAGGGAGGCGATTTTGGTTCCCCTCCTCAAACCGGGAAAAGACCGAATGCATCTCAGTAGTTATCGGAGTATTGCTTTGACGAGCTGTGTCGGGAAGACATTGGAACGCATGGTCAACCGTCGCCTGGTTTGGCTGCTCGAGACCAGGCAGCTCCTTAGCCACTCTCAGTGTGGCTTTCGGAGATGTCGTTCAACTATAGACAACTTGACCCTGCTTGAGGCGGCCATCCAGCAGGCCTTCCTACGTAACCAGCATTGTCTAGGTGTATTCTTTGACATTAATAAGGCATATGACACTACTTGGTGCCGCCTTATCCTCAGTCAACTCCATCAGTGGGGCTTTCGTGGCCATCTCCCCATCTTCATTCGGTCCTTTCTTTCCCGCCGCCTCTTTTGATATCTGGTTGGTAATGTGCTATCTGATTTGTACGTGCAGGAGAATGGTGTTCCTCAGGGAAGCGTTTTAAGTGTCACCCTCTTTGCCGTCGCCATTAACAGTATCACGTCCGCTATCCGGAGTCCTGCCCAGTGCTCCTTGTTTGTGGACGATTTTGCTGTTTTCTGTTCTTTCTCCAGTCTTGTCACTGCTAGTCGGCAGCTGCAGCTTACGATAAAGTGATTAGAGGCATGGACTGCGAAGACGGGTTTACCTTTTCTGCAGACAAATGTGCGTGTGTTCATTTTAATCGTTCTCGACGTGCTTTTACCTCCCCTGAATTGCGTCTGAGGGATACCATTCTTCCTTTTAGAGACACTGTGAGGTTCCTGGGCCTCACTTTTGGTTCGTCGTGGTTGCCGCACCTTAAAGACCTGAAGGCGCTGAATATTTTGAAGTGTCTGAGCCATCGGTCGTGGGGAGCAGATCGGGCGCGTCTGCTGCAGTTTTATAGGGCTTTCGTCCGGTCGCGTCTTGACTATGGATGCACTGTGTATGGGTCAGCGAGGCCTTCGTATCTGAATATTCTTGACGCAGTACACCATGAGGGTATCAGGCTGGCTACTGGTGCCTTCCGTACCAGTCCCATCCCCAGTCTGTGTGCTGAGGCAGGGGAACCGCCGCTCGCCATCCGGCGGAAACTCCTCATGGTGCGACGGGTGTGTCAATTCCTTGTCTGTCCTACCTCCCCTGCATACCCTACTGTTGCCCGACCGCCTATGGAACGTCTCTTTTCCAGTCGTCCAAGGGCAACGAGACCATTTGGGATTCGTGCCAAGCATTAGCTTGAGTCCCTTGGTGTGAAGCGTGTGGCACCCCAACTCCAGGGTTTTATCCGCCTGCCTCCCTGGTTGCTCCAGAGGCCCAGCGTCCTTTTAGACTTGTCAGAGTACCGGAGGAGCTGCACTCCTGCGTTTGTTTTTACCTCCTTATTTTACGATATTTTAAACCAGCATGCCGACCATGTACCAGTATTTACGGATGGTTCTAAACAGGGGGACTCTGTTGGTTGTGCTGTTGTTTTCCCTGATCGAGTCGTCAAGTTACGGCTTCCTGCAGCGTTTACCATCTTTGATGCCGAATTGTTTGCGATCTTGGGGGCATTGGAGCAGATGAGATGTGTTCCCAGTATTAAGTTTCTCGTCTGTTCTGACTCCCTGAGTGCCCTTCAGACCATGCAACACTTGTACCCAGCGGATACGGTCGTCCAGAACTTCCATGATGCCCTACTCCACCTGCGACGGCAGGGGAAGGAGGTTTCTTTCTGCTGGGTGCCGCGGCACGTGGGTATTAGGGGCAACGAACTGGCGGATGTGGCTGCCAAAGATGCATGTTCCCTCCCTCACGTTGTTGAATGTGCCGTCCCCCTCCATGCTGTTACCTCCCTTTTGTGTTTTCGTGTTATGCGTCAATGGGAAGAGGAGTGGCTGGCAGTCGGTGAAAATAAGCTGCGTTTGGTCAAGGCCACCACGCGTCCATGGCGTACGTCCTACCAGTCATGCAGGCGGGATGAGGTTCTCCCCACTCGCCTCCGCATCGGGCACAGTCCCTTAACGCATGGTTTTTTACTCCGGCGGGAGGACCCCCCAATCTGCAGTGGTTGTGGCGTCCAGATTACTCTCCGCCACATTTTACTTGACTGTCCTTTATTCTCTGACCAGAGGGCGGTGGTTTCCTTGCCACCGGATTTGCCCTCTATTTTGCAAGACGACGCAACGACTGTGGTTAAGGTCTTACGGTTTTGTGTCCTGTCCAGTTTGTTGCCTCGGATTTTAGGGAGAAGATTTTAATGTGCTGCTGGGTGACTGGCTCACTCAGGCTTTAGGTAAGAGGTCCGCCAGTCACGATTACCTACTTGTTTCACTTCGATTTCTGTTCTCTATTCCTTGTGTTTCCTCTCCTTTTTTAGTGCGTTTCTTCTCCTCTTGTTTTGCCTCTGTATGTGAGGATTTGTCACTGCGTCAGGTCTGTGTCATTTAGCCTTTCTCCTTGTTCGCTGTCCGTCTTCGTCCCTTCACTGCATGTGTTCCTGTTTCTAAGCGTTTGGGCGCTGATGACCACGCTGTTTAGCGCCCGAAAACCTCAAACCACACACACACACACACACAATACGAATTCGCGAACACGGATGCTGAAAATTCACGTGATGCAGATATTTCAAATAATAATCTGTTCCGTGAAATTTTTGATGAACTAGACTGTCCTTTACCTAATATAACCCTTCACCACGATGACGCTTCACAATTAACGATACTTCACGTGAACCGAACGTGTAAATAAGTTTGAAGTAATCACGGTTAGTCTTTTAAGTAAAACATTAACGTCCCCTTAGAAAAATTAATGAATTACTGTGCTTTTCGAACAGCTGAGCAAAACTGAACGTTCTCAGACATTACTCTCTTTACTTATTCTGATCAACACTAAACTGACACACAATATTTTTAGCTCAACGCAATCTGACTATTAACAAAAGAATGGCCCTGACTAACAATAACCTATACCTTTCACAAATCACTTACCTCACAAAAATCTTCGTTACTCGAACTACTGCAATACAGCGAGCGCCACTACTGCACCAGCTAAATAAAAGATTCAAACTGCTGAAGGAACTAACTACTGATAGGCATAGTTAGCAAATGAAAGATATTGATAGAGAACAAACAATGTATTTACATAAATAGTGTTCCAAATAGCAGTTCATGACATCCAGTCCAGATCATCCGCTCTCAAAATTCCGCAATCTCTCTCCCTACATCCACCACTGCTGGTGGCTCACCTCCAACAGCGCAACGCTACGCGCTGTAAACAGCCAACTGCCCAACGCTACAATAGCGACTATTGCAACAATGCCAATCAGCCACATAATTCTTTCTGCAGAACAGCGCCAAGTTCAGGTACCGATAATGGAAATGGGTAGCGATTACTGACCCTTCTGTTCAAAGTAGACTCACAAAGGACCAGTAATGTTGAAACGTATTGATTGTGATGGCCAGGGAAGATATGACAGTTCATCCTCGTACACACAGTACCAGTCCTGGGTGTTGAGAGCAGTGTGATCAGGGGCCCTGTCGCCTTGGAACACTGCATCTTCATTGGGGAACAGATATTATACCATGGTATGGATCTGATCAACCAGAGTGGTCACGTAATCCTTGGCAGTAATGCGGCCTTGTAGAGTAACCATAGGGTTCGTGGGATAGCTGCCCAAATCATCACTGAACCCCGCCACAGTTCACTCTTGGGACATATTCTTAGCCAGAAATTAGAAATAATCTGCAAAAAAGAGTCATACAGTCAAACGAATTCTATCCTTGCTTCACAGTCCAAGTTTTATGGCTTCGCCGCCACGTTCACCTGTTGGGGCATTTACATCACTGACGAATGGATTAGAAATTTCAGCTCGCAATGCAATTCCAAGATTATGGAGCACTCTTCGTGTTGTTTTGGTGCCGACAGGGTTCACGAGTGCTACATTCAATTGTGCAATGGCTTTAGCAGCTGTCGTCCTCTTGTTTTCGTTATCATCCTCTTCAAAGACCCTCTGTCATGATCATTCAACGCACGCATTTGTCCGTGTTGTGACTTAGTGGATGATGTGTTTCCGATCTCCCTGTATACACCTCTTGACACACTAAACACTTCGGCAACCTTTATTACGGAATTATCCACCATACGAAGACGAACCACTTTTCCGAGTTCGAATTCACTTATCCCCGACACAATCCACTCACAACTACACAGAACGCTGTTCTGACCACGGATGACACTTGCAACTTATTGAGGACATTGGAAAGGTGCTGTACCTGGTCAGGCACAACAGTGCACCACATAGGCTTGACCATCATGTGTGTTTATGTTCAAGCAAACATTTGTCGCTGTGTCTCCACATTTTTGTCCAACCCCAGTATACAAAAACTGGATTAAAGAACTCACTCCTCACGACTTGAGCGCTCATTACTTTAACGCACATGAAAGTACCATGAATGTATCTTTCGACAGTGTTTGTTTTTTCCATGTTGGATATGATTTGATACATTGAAGATCACACGTTCTGGAGAGTGCTGTTATATATTTAGTTTCTGTCCAAATAGCTCGTATTCCCAGTTTAGAGGCCTCAGGGGACCTCACAAGAATCTGAAGGAATATTGAGAATAATCGGGTTTGCCAAACATCACCTAATTAGAGGAGAGAACCAAGACTCAGCGCCTCAAGAAGTTATGCCTTCACATGTGTCGGCTCGAAGACCATCCACTCACAGTGTCCAGTGTCAGCAATTCCCATTTTACACTATTAGCACGTTAGGCGGGCATTGTGTGTGGGCTTCGTAGGGCGTGCATTTTAAAGATCATGGTTACTGAACATTTTTGTCTTGTTTTGGTCCATAATACCACCGCTCGAAAAATGGAAAGCAAAGACCTTGCATGGGAGCGATTTGTTTCATGTTATCGAAGATGAAGAGGTATTCATAGCTCTTAAGGTACACATATTAGAACCCATGTTTAACGACATTTTTTTCTTGTTTTGTTTCATAGTACACACATAAAAAATGTTCTGCATCACCCTGGTTCCCAGAGCTCCTGAAGATAGACGTTGACTGTGGATATTGTATCACAGACACAGTCCGTTTGCCTGTTCAGAGATCTAATTAATCCACCCCCCCCCCCCCCTCCTATCCAAAGACTAAACAACCGTGCATGAGCAGCGCCTATTAGACGGATGGGGTCATACAGCCCATCAGTTCCACTCATTCCGCCAGGAAGCAGGTACACGGCTCGTGTTGTCTGTGGTTCAACCATGCCTAGACGGTGAACACCGCTGTTCGATCGCGTCCGCATTGTTACTTTGTGCCAGGAAGGGCTCTCAGCAAGGGAAGTGTCCAGGCGTCTCGAAGTGAACCATGTAACCTCCCCGCAAAAATTGATAAATGGTAATTGACCATAAACCAACAACAATAATACTAATTAAATATTGAACCATTAACGAAATGTAACCTCCTAACAGAAATAATTAAACCTGATAAATTTTATAAGGACAGCAGCGCTGACCTTCGGCCCTGTATTCTGAATAAAAGAGCAAAAATTCTTACCTCAATAAAAACTGCATCTATATCTGCTCTTATCTATCGACACAGCTTCGTGCAATGCTGGCGTATATTTAATTTTGATTCTTGGAGGAAATGCATAGGAAATATTCTTTAAATTGAAATGAATGTTTTTCTTTAAAAGAGTTACTTTATAAAAAAATTATTATTGGGGCATATTTTGAGCAAATTAATTACAATTAACATACATTACTAGATGTGCGCAATGCTGCTTCATTACCTTCTACAACAATACTCATCGTCCACCACAATCCTGACCAGAGTCGGAAGAAGAACACGCCGTCGACTCATGCCGACGCCTGCTCAGTACAACCGTCCACTTGCTACTACTGTCGACTGACTACTACTGCAGACTGAGTACAACTGCTCCTGGCGACTCGCTACATGGTACTGTTCCTGCCGACTCGCTACACGCAACGATAAATAACTCTCTGGTCAGAGATTCTGTCATGCCTCGCCATCGCTGGTAATGAATACATACGTGTTTCATAACCCAGCAAGGTGGAGGTTCCTTGCCGTTTTGAGGTGGCATTATTTGGGGCTGATGTATGCTTCTGGTGATCATGGAAAGCGCCGTAATGGCTGTACGATACGTGAATGCCATCCTCTGACCGATAGTGCAACCATATCGGCAGCATATTGGCGAGGCATTCGTCTTCATGGACGACAATTCGCGCCCCCATCGAGCACATTTTGTGAATGACTTCCTTCAGGGTAACGACATCGATTAGAGTGGCCAGAATGTTCTCCAGACATGAACCCTATCGAACATGCCTTGGATAGATGGAAAGGGGCTGTTTATGATCGACTTGTGACCCACCAAGCACTCTGGGTGATCTCCGCCGAATCCCTTGAGAAGTGGGACAATCTGGACCAATAGTGCCTTGATGAACTTGTGGATAGTGTGCCACGACGAATACAGGCATGCATCAGTGCAAGAGGATGTGCTGCTGGGTATTAGATGTACCTGTGTGTACAGCAATCTGGGCCACCACCACTGAAGGTCTCGCTGTATGGTGGTACAAGGTGCAATGTGTGGATTTCCTGAGCAATAAAAATGGCGGAAACGATGTTTATAATGCTCTCTATTCCAGTTTTCTGTACAGGTTCTGGAACTCTCGGGACCGAGGTGATGCAGAACTTTTTTGATGTGTGTACATATAATGTGGTATGAGGGGATAGTTTGTGTTGTTGCCCCGGATGAGGATTACACGATTATTTTGACAGGATTTGTAAGCGGTGGGTCCTTGAGGTACAGAATTGCACCGACACGAGAAGTAAGTTTAAACAGTTTTATTAACAAAGGTGGATTATAAAACAAGCACACTATGCGCACCCATCATCATTGTGTCTGACATCCTAAGACCGACTAATTACGGTCGTAACGAAAGGCTCCATGGTGAGCTAAGAAAAGGAACGTATTCGCTCCAGAGGCCGCACTAGTTAATACCACGTGCTCCGGACGTCGGCCAGCGGCGTACTCTCTCGTCGCACTCCACCCGGACACACGTGTACTGACCAAGCAAATTGTCAGCATTCTAGATAGGCCGGCTGGCGAGCGCGTGTTACCTACTGTGCGGCTGCGCGCAGCCCCTAGACCCTCACAGTGGTAGAACATCGGTGACTGCGCAGTAGGTACTGTGACAGACAGTGTGAGTGAAGACGTAATTCTGGTTTCTTGAGTCAGCTCGTTCGTGGAACACTGAAGGGGAAAAAAGAAAAACCGTTGACTTCCATATACTATTCTGCAGATTAATGTTATTCCACACACACTATAAGTGGGACAGCGACCAAAGTGACAGTACAATTTTGTGGAAATGAATTTTACATGTTTGGTGATACTTGATGACGACAATAGTTACTTCCCAGACAGCATGTGTCCAACAGAAGCAGATATAGATTTCTGTCACCAAAACGATTATACACGCATCATAAGGAATTTGGCGACTGTACTTGAATGTTTAAGGACGTGCCACAGCGTCGCCACCATTATTTAGCAGCAGAGAACGTTGGAAAACAGCATTCCCCACCCACATTTAAAATATATTTTAGCTTTGATCTCCTTATGTAAAATTTACGATCAGTTTTATTTTCTTTTCCTAATGTACGAGCGAACTTAAAAAAGTAAGTTACACATTATTACGGCATGCTAATTAACTTTCATTAAGTGCTGCACTATAGTGCAAAACAAATATATGGCAACGTTTTAGAACATATTTAGCAAATCTGTGTAAAGAAAGTTAGGAACGTTCTAGTAGTTGTAAAATTCCCTGACGACAGAATTCCACTCCTTGCTGATAAAACGCCGTGTGAATGTCCTCCTCGTTGGGAAACCTGTATTTCTCGAAATGTTCTTAGAGCGTGCCGCAAAGAAGTAAATCGCGTGGGGCAAGATGTGGACTTCCCTATCAGCAATGCGCATGTCTGTATGTCGTTCCTCAAATTCTTGGCATCTTTTCTCTACGGCTCAACGCATTATCGTATTTGGTCCATATAACGGCAGACTTTAAGGGGAATCTGTGTGCAGTTTAGAAGTTTTGCCGGCAAGAACTGTACTATACTGCTACTTTAACTTTGAGCACGATTATAGTCGCCGTGCCATTTCACTCCCGTAGTGTAACGCACCAGTTACCCGTACAGCAGTAGAACTCTTTCTAGAGGAAGCCTGGAACGTATAGCTCTCTTCTGGCAACGAGCCATTCTTCTTTCGCAGTTATCTTAGCTTGGTACATAACGTGCAACTTATTTTCTGAAGTCCTTATTTTGAAAGGCTACAGAGAATCAATAATTTGCAATAAACGTGGTTGTTACACCGAATTTTCAGGTTCTCATAGTTCGTACCAATATTCACGTGCTACATAATTACGAAATTCCAGTTCCAGTCATTTTGCTTGATTTCATTTCAGTATGTAAAATTTGAAAATGTTCTTCTTTCTGTTCAAACGGTGACACGTTTTCCGTTTTAGTCGGAATTAACAAAAGTCACACATTGTCTTGTTAGCAACAGCTATATACCATTTTTGATTTAAGATTTTTCTGGTGCCGCTTGTCGTTATATACATCTCTTTTGCTACGTCTGCTCGAGTATACACTACTGGCCATTAAAATTGCTACACCAAGAAGAAATGCAGATGATAAGCGGGTATTCATTGGACAAATGTATTATACTAGAACTGACATGTGAGTACATTTTCACGCAATTTGGGTGCATAGCTCCTGAGAAATCAGTACACAGAACGGCCTTGATACGCCTGGGCATTGAGCCAAACAGAGCTTGGATGGCGTATACAGGTACAGCTGCCCATGCAGCTTCAAAACGATACCACAGTTCATCAAGAGTAGTAACTGACGCATTGTGACGAGCTAGTTGCTCGGACACCATTGACCAGATGTTTTCAAGTGGTGAGAGATCCGTAGAATGTGCTGGCCAGGGCAGCAGTCGAACATTTTCTGTATCCAGAAAGGCCCGTACAACACCTGCAACATGCATTATCCTGCTGAAATGTAGGGTTTCGCAGGGATCGAATGAAGGGTAGAGCCACGGGTCGTAACACATCTCAAATGCAACGTCCACTGTTCAAAGTGTCGCCAGTGCGAGAAAGAGGTGACCGAGACGTGTAACCAACGGCACCCCATACCATCACGCGGGGTGATACGCCGGTATGGCGATGACGAATACACGCTTCCAATGTGCGTTCACTGCGATGTCGCCAAACACGGATGCGACCATCACGATGCTGTAAACAGAACCTGGATTCATCCGAAAAAATGACGTTTTGCCATTCGTGCATGCAGGTTTGTCGTTGAGTGCACCATCGCAGGCGCTCCTGTCTGTGATGCAGAGTCAAGGGTAACCGCAGCCATGGTCTTCGAGCTGATCGTCCATGCTGCTGCAAACGTCGTCGAACTGTCCGTGCAGATGGTTGTTGTCTTGCAAACGTCCACATATGTTTACTCAGAGATCGAGACGTGGCTGCACGATCCGTTACAGCCATGCGGATAAGATGCCTGTCATCTCGACTGCTAGCGATACGAGGCCGTTGGGATCCAGCACGGCGTTCCGTATTACCCTCTTGAACCCATCGATTCCATATTCTGCTAACAGTCATTGGATCTCGACCAACGCGAGTAGCAATGTCGCGATTCGATGAACCGTAATCGCGATAGGCTACAAGCCGACCTTTATCAAAGTCGGAAACGTGATGGTAAGCATTTCTCCTCCTTAAACGAGGAATCGCAACAACGTTTCACCAGGCAACGCAGGTCAACTGTTGTTTGTTTATGAGAAATCGGTTGGAAACTTTCCTCATGTCGGCATGTTGTAGGTGTCGCCGCTGACGCCAACCTTATGTGAATGCTATGAAAAGCTAATTATTTGCATATCACAGCATCTTCTAGCCGTCGGTTAAATTTCGCATCTGTAGCATGTCATCTTCGTGGTGCAGCAATTTTAAAGGCCAGTAGTGTATGATTTTTACATGTTGGGCCGTCCTGCAAAACCAGTACCTCGGGCACGACTCGCAAGTATATCTGTGGTGCTGCGATGTGAGGCTCTCTTTGGTTTGCTTGGATACAGCAGGCTGGGGCATCACCCGTAGAGATTTCTGGTGGTCGTCGTTCAAAGAGGCTGTAATGCCTCTGAATTGAAAAGTTGTGTGAGTGGTATACGTACGTGGCATTACGTACATAAGTCGCCTCAACTTATTATCAAAGAGTCAGTTTCGATATAAAGAAAGGGGTTGTTTATTTTATTTGTATTTGCTTCTGAAAATGTTGTCAAAATTATGTTGTAGAAAGAAGATATGCAGCGGAGCCTGTCGCGCCCAGAGATGTCACACAACCGCGACGATAGCAGGAGCGTGGCGCGCGGCAAAGATATCGACTAATGCGCAGCTGGCCGCTATTGAAGAGGAACGGAAGCATCTAATAATAACAGTTGTGAAACAGAGGCAACCGACGTGACATGTTTGTTTAATCAAATATTCTGGTTCTTGGTTTTGCCTCTTGTTTCAAGAGGAGTTACCGTTGAGATCTCGTGTAGAGAGTTACATTTGAGATATCGCGGAGTTAGTCACCATTGAGGCCACGGGATAGCGACAGTCATTTCGTGACACTCGGGAAGTGTAAGCCTATTTGGAGTTGGCGCTCGAGTGATTTAATGTCGGATTTGGGCTTGTAAAGTTATTAGTTGAACGCGTGACGGGGTTATGGCCTATATGGGAAGTTATATGTAATTATTGCGCGAGGTGTATTGTTCGCACTCGGTAGAGGGATGTGCGATCATTTTTGGAGTTTGCTTTAAAAGAGCAACTCGTTGTGATACACGCTAAGAGATTGGTTTTTCTTGCGTTTGCATGTGATAGTGTAAAGTTTGCTCGAGCTAACCTTGGAGTTACTCGCAACGTGGCGTTCCGTATCACGTGCTGCGGGGAGGTCTTTTCCGTCTTGATTGTGGGTATTTGGTAACGCCTTGATGCGAAGACTTTGTGAGTGGTTGGTTTAATAAGGGTAAGCACAAACGTACGTGTGCCGTTGCCGTTTCTGTAATAAGGATTGCCCGCATTTCGTGGTCGTGCGGGAGCGTTCTCGCTTCCCACGCCCGGGTTCCCGGGTTCGATTCCCGGCGGGGTCAGGGATTTTCTCTGCCTCGTGATGGCTGGGTGTTGTGTGATGTCCTTAGGTTAGTTAGGTTTAAATAGTTCTAAGTTCTAGGGGACTGATGACCCCAGATGTTAAGTCCCATAGTGCTCAGAGCCATTTTTTTGTAATAAGGATTTGCTAAAGCTTTGGCGTGAGTCTGAGACTGTATTGGCTGTAATTGTGGTGAAGTTCTAAGGTAATAGAATCCCCGGCTGAAAGAACTCTCAAATTGAAGTGCGGCCTGTGATTGTCGTGTAAGTATTGTGAGCAGGACCTCCTAGTTTGACTAATGTAAAGGGGAGAACCAATCTGTGCCAGATATTTTGCGACATGTGCGAATTGGTGTAATAGTAGTTTTCTATCCGACGAAACTGACAGAACCGAGACCTATTCACTGACTAGAGCACGATAATTGTCTCTTTGGAATTGTGAGTGCTGAGTGCTTTAAATTTGGTATAGAGGGTCCGCGTATGTCAACGCCTGAAGAGGGAGAGTTTTGCTTTGAATTGAGTGAATATTAATGATACTTTAAAGTGGCGGTGACACTTAGGTTTTTTGTTTCTTTTTTTTTACTAGCTTCCGCTTAGTGGGGAAGTAGTTTACCACCACCACTCATGCCTGACGAAACTTTGTGGAGACATTGAAAATTAAGAAAATTTCTAAATAAAATGGTGCTCAGGCCCTGTACATGTTAAAAGAAAATTGGTGTCTTGTGTTATCATTTCCCCATATAACATAACTTGAAAATACGATAACAGAATCTTTGTATCTCAAAAAATAAAGAGGTTAAAAATTACGCAGTGAATCAAAACGGTAAAGTACAAGCAGGACAAAGAATATTAAAGTCAAAGATAAGTAACAGAGAGAGTTTGTTACGATAATTACGTAAAGTTCGGCTGAAAGCTTATGAAAGAGGTTTTTGTCTGACTGTTTAAGTGATAAAAAGTGGAAAAGTTAAGTTATGGGGAATTAATAAAGTATGAAAGTTGTAGCATAAACCATTATCATTGACAGAGTGCAAATAGCATTATCCATTACGTGAGCTCGTAAAAAGAAATAAGCAACGATAGAGCTGCAGTGCAGTACCTGTATAGGATTAATAATCTCTGACTAGCAACGCTCAGTCAATACGCAAAATTATATCGCTGGCGTGCTCTTACGAAAATTAAACTAACTGAAACTGGTATTTAAGAAAGTTCAGTCTAGATTGATTGTTTCCGTGGGGTTCTATTAAAAGGAACGCTTAAACTCCACTTTGGATAGCTTTCAAGCTAGGAAAAATATAAGGTAAATCCAAGGTATCAGCTTTGGAGTGTTGGGTTACGTAAGCGAGGTTTCCGATCACGTTGCTGTGAATTGTGTCACATCGCAGTGAGTTGGGTTTAATTGACTTAAGTAGCGCATCCTAATCAGACTTGTAGTTTCTGCTTGATTCCATCGACTAGTAGATTACTTTTGGTGTTAGCTTGCTGGTCGAACCTGTAAAATTTTGTGATAGTCAATTTTTTCAATCGGGAGCTAACACTAGCCGATTAAACCAGAACCCTTTTGTACTAGTGGTGATCCAGTTGTATCTTCGGCGGTAGCTATTGTGCGAGTGGTAAGCATTTGGTTAAACTTCCCATCCTCACAACTACTTGCAGATAGCTGATATAGTACACGGCGTTGCGGAACTCTATGATGTCGGTACGCGCTTGAATACACTTGTCATCTCTGTGTATCAGTGCCCTCCCACCCAGATTTGACACACTGATTAATAGTAGTCGCTTTGGCAGGTGTTGTTGGCTAGCGCAGTAAATATAATGTAGGAGACACACCACCACCGAGGAGCAGTACAATGCGCTGGAGACGTGCTTTGGCTACGAGGCGTTCGGTACGAAAGGACTCCGTCGCTCGCTGGCCTACTGAGGAGAAACAGCGTGAACACGCGAATGAGGATCCTGCAACGAGGCGGCAACTTTGGCAACTTTTGTTTTCCAGAAGTCGCTGTTGGTGGTCGTTTATCCGGAAGACGAAGCCTTCCTGCTCCTGGGCTTATTAAGACTGAGTGAGCGCCGTAACAATCGTCGTGCGTTGGTGGTTTTCCTCAGATACGGGCACTGGAGTGCTTAGCACAATCCTTGGAATAGTATTCGGCTGTTTTCCCGTTTTCCGTGCCTCACTTCCCTCTTTATTTCGACACGTGCTCATATAGTTTATTTAGTGCGCTTTTGGATCTTTCGTGGCGATCTAGCTACACTATGCATAGCTTTCGTCTTCTATGTAATTTATTCTCGCTTTTTCTTCTATTGGCAAGGGTTTCTGTTGTATTGTATTCACCTGTTAATTGGGATTAATGTGTTATCATGTCCAGGCTAGTGCACCTGCTGCAATTTTTTGCTGCCCCTTCTACCAATAACGTTCAAAAGGGTCGTTGTAATAAGCGTTTTCTCACTTGCGTTAAAGAATTTTGATGTGTTATGGCAGGCAGCTATTATCTGGTCCCTCGAGCCAGCGTTAGCGAGTGCCTGTGCGGCGTGGGCGGACGTTGCGTGCGTCTGTTCTGGTGGACTTGTCGGCTGGGAGGCTTGACGGTCTTAGGCCTCGCTGTAGATCGTCACACCCGACAGGCGTCACTTCTGTCTGTATTCCGCCCGTTATGTTGGTATTTTTATATTTTACTGTTCGTAAGGTTTACCATTGTGCGCGTTTCCTTTTCTAACTAAAGAACCTTAAACGTGTTTATTGGGACATTTGTATGAATGTTAAAGGAGTCTTGAAAGAAGACTCGAATTCTGTTACCTATTTTGTGTTAACGGTACTTTGTCCTTTCTAATTAAATGGTGGTTTCCTTGTAAAAATCGCTTTAATTCGCAATAATTATCCGGTGCCCAATATGTATTTTTTAATAGTAATAATAATAATAATAACAATTTTTGTATCCTAATAAATACGAAGACGTTTTAAACAAACAGTAATTTACTGCACAAAAAAATTGGGTTATATGCAGCCATTTGTGAGATCACAGTCCCCCTCCTCATGGTCCAGCCATTCCCAATGCGCTCAACCGAGCACACATAATGGTGAAGTAGTGCCACACTAAACATGTGTCTTTTTTGGAGTTGTCGTTATAGAAAATTGAGCAGCTCTATAGCGCAGAAGAACTCTTGTTTCACACATGATTAATTTAGACAACCATAAGAAAATGAACTGAGTAAGAAGGGTGCACTTCCAATATTTGAAAATGGACTTAGAGAATGTTTTTTATCTAGCTACCATTTCGCCGCAACCTCAACATAGTTCGCTGTGTGATAAAAAGGAGCAGTTGTGTACCCCGTCTTAGACCAATTAGATAACTCAATTGCAATTCCGTGGTATCGGTAAAAAAATCGTAGTTTTTACGTCAGTGGCGTGCAGTAGAATTCGTTAGTCAGTATTTATTTGCTGCCTTGAAAGAGGAGCTGTAAAATCGGCTTAAAGTCTTGACTTCGTGGCTGGAGCTGTTGTGAGAGCTACAGTAAAGGAATTGTGTATACATTGAAGACGTATTTTTTCATCATTGTAATGTTCATCTACGCGGCCACCTAATGCGAGAGCACAGTAGTTAATGCTCTGGTTCTTATGTACGTCATCATTTGTGACTTTTTTTCTTTTGGTATCACTTCGTATTAGATCGCTTCCTTCATCCACGATGGGTTCACTGCTAGTTTTCGCTACTGTAAATAAGGATGGGTCCAGTGCGTACAGCCGGCCGCGGTGGTCTAGCGGTTCTAGGCGCTCAGTCCGGAACCGCGCGACTGCTACGGTCGCAGGTTCGAATCCTGCCTCGGTCATGGATGTGTGCGATGTCCTTAGGTTAGTTAGGTATAAGTGGTTCTAAGTTCTAGGGGACTGATGACCACAGATGTTAAGTCCCATAGTGCTCAGAGCCATTTGAACCATTTGAACCAGTGCATACAATGTGTAAGTGTTGGCTCGACATCTCAAGTTGTGATTTACACAGGCAGTTCTCGGTACAAAATGAAAGTAGTGTTCAATGAGGTGGGATGCATCAGATTTACAGCAAAACAAAATACACTGTATTTACAGGATGCCCCAGCATGGATGATGGATATTCAGGAATAAGAGAGGAAAGGTCATTGGAAGGAAGACAGCTTGATAACGAAGAGCTCTGAAATGCACATCTTATGAGACGTGAGCAGTTGCTCAGTAGCAAAGATGTGTTTCATAGTAGCACATATGAAGAAGTGCTCCTGAGCTCTTAAGGTACACATTTTAAAGCCCGACGTTTTCTTCTTCTATGACTGTTCCTGTCACATCCCTGAATATTGACCGTTCCTCCTGGGACCTCCTGTATAATGATCACCCATTGTGTTTTTGCTGTTTTCACTACATTTTGTTACGTAGTGTTAAAATACTGTACACTATATTGGTCTCAACGAAGCTTTTTTACAAAAAGTTCTTCCGACACAAAATTCGCCAATATTCCGATACACTCTAACACCCTCGCGTGCCTCTGTCGCCGAAGCCGTCAGCAGGGCGATTGTGGCACCTCCTAAGCGGAGCTGGCCGCCGTCTGCTGCACGCTAGTTCTTCCCCCCCAATGGCCTGGAACCTGCAGCAGCTATCGGCGGAGTCCGGCCTGCTGCACTAACTGCCGGTCATGTCTGCTTTTTGATGGCTCAGAATCGATGAAGGGGACGCCTACCATCGGTTGGTCCAGTGAGCTAACTGTTGCAGTTGGGGACCCTAATGTACATCGTTCCATGTGCACAAGTGCTGGGCGGCTTGTTTGTTATCCAGAAAGGCCCTGGTCGAGATTCAAAAGACCGCTGATGTGGCCAGCCAACAGCTAGTAATGTTAATTTGTGTGGTGGCTCCAGTCAAGCTTGCTGTATTTAATCGGCACTCAGTTTTGGGACAAGTTATATAACCAGTTTCATAGCCTGTGTTCATAAATGTGCGTGGCTGTAAATGTAATAAGAAAATAAGTGTCATCTTATTGAGGCTTAATGTTAGTCATTGCGCAGCCGTATTTTTCCATGCATGGATAAATGCGGTTAAAGAACAGTTTTACTTAATAATTTGTTTTATCATCATCTCTTTTGTAAATTATTGTAGTCACATTGTGTAATAGCTGAACATGTTCTGGTGCTGAATATTGTTGTTTTCCTCTTAATGTAATGCGTTTTGAAGAAAAGTAGTACACCAATCTCAACATAGCCGTTACACTCACTTATTTCTCAACAGTCATTAACCACTCAATGAGAATGCTCACTACAGTTCAAACAATTTGTTTATTGTAAACAGTAGTCCGTTTTAAATGATCGTCAGTCACTGTTGACTCTTTTTTATATTAGTGACAGGATGACACAACGCTTCAGTGGCGGCAGCAGTAGACAGGTCACGTCTCGTCTCCTGCCAAAAGGTGGTGTCTCAAATGCCTTCATGACGTCAGCACCCCTAGGCGGCGGCAAGTGTGGCGGCTGTATCACGAGAAGGTGGATGTCCTCCCCGACAGTAATGACCTCAGTGTCGATGGGACTTTCCCGTCCTTTTGTCCCCAGCAGCAGATCTTCAGCAGGCATGAGAACAAAGATAAGATGTTCTCACTGACTGTAATGACCTCAGTGACGACGGGACATTCCTGTCTTTTTGACCCCAACAGCAGATCTTCGGCAGGCACGAGAACACAGATGTGATGTCTTCCCCGACAATAATGACTTCAGTGTTGACGGGACATTCCCGCCTTTTTGTCCCCAGCGGCAGATCTTCAGCAGGCATGAGAACACAGATGTGATGTCCTCACTGACTGTAATGACCTCAGTGACGACGGGACATTCCTGTCTTTTTGACCCCAACAGCAGATCTTCGGCAGGCACGAGAACGCAGATGTCATGTCTTCCCCTACAATAATGACTTCAGTGTTGACGGGACATTCCCGTCTTTTTGTCCCCACCGGCAGATCTTCAGCAGGCATGAGAACACAGATGTGTTCCCATGTCTGTGCTGGGGACTCCACCACGTCTCAATGCACCTGTGGGCAACAAAGACGCCATTTTAAGTGTTGTTGCCTTTGAAACAAGAGGAATATCTCAAAAATTTACTTTGGGAAAATGGCGTCGACATTCTAAATTGGAAAGAATATTTTATTTCGTAAGTGGTTAGTTAATTTCGGCCCGTTTGGCGTTATCAAGTAGACATAAGTCTTAAGAGATATCTACTATGAGTTTGTTGAATGATGTTAAAGACGCTGTTACCTTGTCATCTCACAAATGGCTGCATGTAACCTAATTTTTGTGTGCGATTAGTTACTGGGGCCTATACTGAGATGTCCATGCCTTCTATTTACCACCATGTTTCTTGATAATATCCAAAATCCTAATTCTTAACATAATGATGAGGTTGTATAAACTCGTCTTGGTTTTAACATCCACGAACTTTTGACTGAATAATATTCCGCCCTTGGCGTGTTGTAACTTATCATTGCGTACTTGCTGGTCTCATTCTTCTTTAGCCGCATCACAGGCAGTGGCGTCACAAGTGGTCATCCATCTGCACACAACTTTGAGGATATAGCCTTGGACACGACTCATATAATGAAAAGTGGTTGTTACCGCGTTGTCGACGACATACTCACTGTTTGGGCGCCACAGCCATATCAAGTTCACGATGAAAGTAACAGCAGCCTTGTCTGTACTTGGCTGATAACCCAGTTGGTCACTCAGTCATAATCTACATCAGACACCCAGACACACGCAAAGGTACCTGTACGCCTTCAGCCACAAGTCCAAAATTCACTGTATTCTAGATTCAGAAGGAGTCCAAAATCTTACCAAAAGACCTAAACCACTTCAGAAAATTTCTGACAGGATGGCTACAATATCAAACCATCATCTCAGCTAGTTTCAGAATGTATCCACTTGCAGGACACCGACAAAAAGAAGAATAAAATTTTTGCAATTTTTTTACACTACTTTGCATATTTGAACACCCTGCAGGTAATAATATTTGCCACCACAGAAAGAAACTCTGAAGTAACAGCATTGTAATAATACACAATATTCACATCAGTATCCAGTTTAGTTGCAGATTCAAAATGAAATTCATTTTCTATCAGCAACTTGATTGAACGAAGATATCCTCAGCATATGCAGCAACGAAATAAAGAGTATCCACGCAATATTCTGGAACATCCGTCCAACTTACTCGTATCTGTTTCGGCGCCGGAATTTCAAAGGTCAGCCCTATGTAATCATTGATAGATACAGTCGAGTCAGTGTTCAAAAACGTTCCTCTTCGAATTCCACAACGTAAGCTGCAGATGGAAGAGATTGCAGAATTGCAAGAAAGCAGACACTGACGAAATTCTGTTTTGAGCGATCACGAAAGACGGTCATCGATGACGATTGTGAAGAAAAACAATAGGACGACGCTGCAACAATCACTATAGAACTGAATGTTGCACCCGATAACGGTGTAAGGACTGCAACAACACGACATCAGCTTCATAAGCGGAGAACTGCATGCTGAGACGGAATTCCAAAACAAGTCATCAGTGATGCAAATGCCCGGAACAGGATAACATGATCCACAAGCCATAAAACCTGGGCTCTGGAGCAATAGAAGAAGGTAATTTGGTTGGATGAGTCTTCTTTCACAATGTTTCCATCTTCTGGAAGAGTTTCCGTCCCGAGAGTGGAAAATGTCGGGTGTTCGCTTATCATCTGCACAGCCATATCGTGGTATGAATGTGAAGAAAAATTACGAGATCCGATGGGTGGCATGAATAGTCTGATGACTACAGAATATGGGCTAAGAGTAAATCATTAAAAGACAAACGTAATGAGGCGTAGGAGAAATGAGTATAGCGAGGAACTTAACATCAGAGTAGGGGATAGCGAAGGAGTTGAAGCTAAAACGTTCTGCTACCTAGCAAACAAAGTTTACCGTGAGGGACGAAGCAAGGATGACATAAAAAGCCGACTAGCACAGGAAAAGAGGGCACTTCCGAGCAAGAGATGTCTACTGATATCAAACATTGGCCTCAATTTGAGGAATAAATTTTTGGAGTAAAAGATTTATGACGCTGAGAAGAAGAAAGTAGTGGTATTCCATGGACACCACGGTTCCTCTGCAAGGTCGTTCTACTGTCAAAGATTATGTGACCGCTTGGCTGATAAGGCCCATCACATAGTGCAACTTCTCCAACTGTGATGCAGTGTTGCAAGACGATGAAGTTCCAGTTCACACACGTGGCATCGTCCAGGACCGGTTTCGTGAGCACGATGATGTATTGTTGCATCTTCCTTGATCACCATAGTCACCAGCTCTCAATATTATTGAGACTTTGTGGTCTACTTTGGAGAGATGAATACGTGATCGCTATACACCTCCGCCACCGTTACCTGATCTTGCCATTTTCTCTCAAGGCAAACTGTGTAATATCCTGTTGAAAACCATTATGAGACGACTAGAAGCTGTTTTGACTTCCAACGGTTTTTCCACAGATATTAGGGCTGGAAATATGTTGCGCACCATGTACAGGGGGACCATCACAACAAGAAACAAAGTAACACGAACCTGACGCAGCACGCGACTCAAAGCTGCACCACTAAAATTACGAACGAAGGGGCACAACAGAGTCGAGCTCTGCTGTTCTATATGGTGATAGCGTTAAACTATTTGACGAAAGCAAAACCACGAAATATTAGATAAACGCTGACACTGACTATCACAGCAGTACACACCGAAAGACAGATAAGTGACTGTAATGGAAGGTAAATCGGACCTGGAAAAGTAATTACTAAATAACGTAAAAGATTTGTAGCTTTACCTTCCTTGAATCAGGTTAAATACTAACGAGAAACACTGATAGTAAAAATACCGTTAATTAGTTCCACAAAGCGAATTCTGAATGCTACCACAAATAACTTCGTATTGCTTTTTCACCTTTACAGAACTATAATAAAGTAAGATGCATCTGTATTGTGATTATAATAGCAAAAATTACCTAAAAACTTAGTCTCACCGAAGTTATGAAAATGACATAATCGTCTGAGTCAACGATTAATGTCTTTCATAGTTAGGACTGTTTTTCATTGTCCTTTCTTCATCTGCGACCATTGACGCATGGTGGTAGTTAAGTATGAATAATATCTGATATACTTAAGCATTTACGGAGCGAATATGGTGCTTTGGGTTTTTATATCTAGAGGTATTATAATCATTAAGTTCATAAATAGTTTTTTTACTTAAAATGTCATGTATTGTGGTGTATCGAAGGGAAGCAGCATTTGAATGTTATTTGCACACAATGGCTTGTGTCTCTTAGTAAGGCTATTACATAGCGAAAATCAGAAGGAGAAATGGGAGTAAGGAAATGTGTTGGTGCACAAACCCCGTAATTATTGTGGCAAATGCTTCAAACATGTGGGTGGCCAACATTGTCACGTAGACAGAACTAAAGAAGTTAGTTATTGAAAGGAAGAGGAACAATGACGCACAGGCGCTTGAAACGACCTGTACTTGCAAGTGTCAATGCACAGCCCCTAGTAGGGCTATTGCAGGTTAAGTAGTAGTTTAGCGTTAACTGTGTGACTGGTAGCGTGTTACCTTGGCAAGGGTTACAGAAGCTTGCTCTACCGACCGGATGTACGGTCTCCAAGATGTTCTATTGGTGAACAGTTTCGAAAGTGATTACAATTAAGCGAATAATTTCGGAAAATTTGCGAGTTTGGTGTGTGCTGTTGAATGAAACTGGCTGGATGTAAACTGAATCTGAAGCAATTAAAGCACAGAGGGCCATGTGCTCACCAGTCTACTTCTCGCTCTCCACTGTGATGTCCACACTCTCCAGCGAACAGAACACAGCTTGTTCAGGCAGCACGTAATCCAACGAACAGAACGCCGGCTCCTCCGAGGCCCCAACTAGCTCCATCGAGTTCCTCTTGTCTGCATAAACTGTGGACAAAGTGTTAGTATTATTCAAGTGGTATCCATGGTGAACAAGACAGGAAATATGAACAAGTTTTGAACATAGTATGATTTACGAAATTGGTCTATTTGTTGTGTAGCAAAATTTAAATTTGACTAAGCTACTGTAATACGATGAACACCATCAGACAACATATTTTTAGCGACGAGATGTATACGTGTTTCCGTCAATCTCTTTCAATTCCGTCGCAGGCCAGTGCTCAGCAGTACCTGTTTATTTTTTATATTTTCTACGACCTGTGGTTCAAACTAAGAAGCTTTCCATAAAGACTGTTCCCTCCTCCCCACCCTCAAACACGCCTCCTCCGGTATAGCAGAGTGGGCACTGGATTTGTTTTCTGACCTGCCCACTGTTTACGTAAGCGGGTCCATTGCTCACCTAATGTTCGAGCTCATAATGATAACCTATCCCAAAAACATATGAGGATTCACGTGAAGGATCAACAGTGAGTAATAACGAAAACATGTCTTTGCCTCGTAACGGGGCAGCTGTGTGGCCAGTACCCTTTCTGGCTTTCTGAGCAGCGGTTCGTGACCCTGCCGCTGTACGCCATTCAGCTTCACGTTTGTGCCGCTTGGCGAAGGACGAGCGAATCTGAAGGCGTTGCGATAACAGAGACCCGCATTCGACTCAGGTGCCCCAACGGCACCGCTTCCAGGGCTGCCACAAGCGAGCAGCGAACCGGGCACCCATCGTGCTGATACCACATACATCTATGTACCCCAAGTGGCACTATTTCCAGGAGAGCTGGTACCACTTCGATGGAAAACTGTGCGTATCTTTTACCCGCTGAAATTTCTTTAAGGAAGGAAGGTCCAATCACATAATCACCAATAATTCAGCACCAAACGTTACACTGCACTCCCTCTGATGTTCAACCTACTCCGTCGAGTGTATTTTCAGCGTCTCATTATGCGACTTTCTTACGTTCAGTTTCCCGGAATGTGTAAAGATATCGGTAGAAATTCTTTGAAGAAAGAACCTCCTGTTACGGTGTCACATCAGAACTCGCAATTTCTTTGCAGCTAACGTGTGGATTATGAGCGACAGATGCCAGAGGATGTAATTTGTTCTCCTCGCTCGTTGCAGTCCTGATCCTTATCTTCTGTTTAGTATTCCAGTTGCCTTCCACTAAGAATTTTTTGCACAACCGATGTTGGATATCGTATTTCAGCAATATTTTTTGGATACAGCTCAACTGCTCTCTTAGAATTCCTTCTGCATTCTACGTAGATATAATTTGTCTTGGTTTGTGAAAGTCATTTATTTTTTTAGGCTAATGAGGGCAAGACCGATAAACGGATTTGTATGTTGTTCATTTCTTTAAAAATGTTGCTTTTGTGAACGATCTTATGCAGTCTCCAACTGCGGAACAACGAAATAGGTTATTACGAGGGTGAACTGAAATCTTCTGTAAATTTATCCGAAGCATCTTGGCCTACCTTTCCATCTGTCTCTTTTCTTTGTCTCAAATTTTGGTTGCCACTTGTTTCATTTTTAAAACATTGACTTTTCGCCACATACAGTCTGAATTACGAAAAATTCGTGGATACCCAGCACAAGCAAGCAAGAGCGTTAATTGGTAGAGGTAAGAATTTAAACGTACTCGTCTGAGTAATTCATAGCTATAATATTCCTGACGCTCAGTTAAGATTTCTCATGGACTAATCTCTCTAAAGGCACAAGTATGAGATGGTGTCTATATGTCTGTCAACAATCGATCAGCATGATTGTTGAAGCACCTGACCTGATTTTTAATTATTTCAGCTAATGTTTGTGGTTCAAACACAGTTCTTTTGTCGTTCAAGAGTGTCAAAATTGCGGCCATTCGTGTAACATCGTTACAATAAATCCACAACTTCGCGATCGTTACAATAAATCCACAACTTCGCGAAGTTTCGCGACCAAATTTATTTTTGTCATCACACTGCGGACTTCAAAGCCGACTGACTACGAACGGTTCACTCGCTGTTCTCCCATACCTCTTCGGTTTAGCATAGTATTGATAATAACTTGTTATTAATCGTGACAATATTTCCCCACTTACAAAAAATGATCCTGCTGAACGCGTTACTCAAATCTTTTGACACTTACTTAAAGTTATACAACTAACACATTATAACAAACATCAATTCTATTTTCTATTTGTTTAACAGTTATGAGTAATCTAAAAGAAATAAGGGAATCGTGTTTTGTTGAAGGATGTTTACATGTGAAAAGAGTTTTTTAAGGGCTGTTGGCTGTTACGACGAACAACAACTGCATAACATACGAATGCATAGTATACACTGATAAAATTTTCTCGGGCTCCAAGCTGCATCAAGTGGTTTGAAATCCACAAGACTTCAGTCGAATTCTTCTCGGCCATTAATGGCATAGCCAACACAAGGGATCATATCTGCCGGTCTAGTGTAACATCGTCTGTCTACATGTGTGTTTTTTTACGACAAGTGGCGTTTTGGGTGCCGCAGCCGGCGTTGGGTACAACAAAGAATCTAATGGAGAACGAGTAGAATGATTAAAGGTGCACGCCATAAAACGCGAACTGAGATCAACAGAGGGAGGATGCCTAACGAGCTATAAAGGTCGATGGAGCCTACATTGTCGCAGTAGAAGATCGTTGCATTAATAATCGCTAGCTTATTGGAGGAGAAGTCTACTCGCGTGAATGAACTAGTGCATCTGAAAATGAAGAGGGCGCCGCGGGCGTTGAGTTCGTTGGTTCCAGAGGAAAACACACTAGGAGAAAATTTCAGAGTCGTGTAAAAATAAGCTTAAGCAAAGTATTAAGTATTAATGGCTCTGGGATCGCTCTGAAACTGTAAATTAGCGGAAGATCCACCATTATTCTCTAAAAAAAATAAGAAATTAAAAAAAAGAAATCCTGTTTGTTGGTGGGCAAAGTGATATGGACTCATAATAGAAGAAGGGAAAACAGATTCAAAGCTTTTTTAAGCTTTGGAAGAAAGCCATACGAGACATAATACAGGACACAGCGTATCTGGGAACCACTTGAAATCGTAGTTCGTTGCATTTTTTTCATCCCATCCTATCAGCCGATGTCTGGGCTGATCCAATGACCTGATGCAAGAAGAGCGTGTATGATTTAACGCACTATTTCCGCGGCTCAAAAACAAAGCTCAGTGAAGTCCTGCCATTACTTAACCAGTTTACAAATAACTCCATAAGACCGAAAGAGTCAAAGAAATACTTCAAAACAATTGTTATATTCATACCACTGTATCCTCAATCATGGAATTATTTAATATAGAATTGTAAATTTGTTGGGAATGTTTCCAAAGGAACTTCGTTAAACCGCATTTACGTCCAAGGGCAACAAGTGTTCTCCGATCTATAGTTGAGGATGTTTTTAGGCTACAGAAGGATACTTGCAGAATGGAAAGTTGTTGCAGAATTAGGCTCTGTTTTGGGATGGAGTGCTTCCCGAATGTTTGCGTTCCATGGTGGTGCTCTAAAGCCTAAATAAGTGGCAGAGCCCCTTGCTTCGTTCCAAGTAACACATGCAGTGCTCACCTGACACGAACGTCCATCCGTGAGCTTGCAAGGCAAGAGTGTAGGAAGTGCTGCCGCTGCTATTTTCCATCATCACTTACAAGCAACACATATCGAGCGCGCGACTGTCATTATGACAGATATCGATTAGTTATTGCTTTTGGTTACAGCATTGACAACAACAGCGCCCGAGTGAGCAACTGTCATGGCGCCAGATATACATTTTCTTTACAGCGTTGACAACACCGTCGACAAAAGATGAAACAAAAAAACTGACAGTCATTTAACTCACCCGTGTCGTGATCCAGATCTTCATCATCGGCATTGCCGCATATTGTGTATGCCGCCACAAGAAATACTGTTTCGCCTTATCCCGGGAACACACTAGCAATAATTTGCACTTAGTCTGACATACATTTTCCCACGACAGTCCACGCAATTCCTAACACCATGATTCCCACTAAATGAAGTCCAAAGAGCTTTCTACGGTACACAGTCTCGGAATTAATTCCCGCCAGATAAGAGTAATGCAAATCAACACTGCAGGTGTTTCTGTTTACTTTACTGACAAAGCTCACTATCCCAAGATTTTCTGTTATCAACGCTGTAAACAAAAGCAATAACTATTCGATATCTGCCACCATGACGGTCATGTGCTCCATAATGTCGTTTTCAAGTGGCGTTGGAAATTACTCCAGCACTTAGAGTGTACACAATAAGTTGCCGCACTTACCAGACGGTTGGCTTGAGCTGCCTGCCGAACCCTCTTCCGCTGCTGTCGCGGCCACAGCAGGTGCTGCCCCGGACCAATCTTCTCTCTTCATCGCTCGGTCATCGGACTTGCTGCACAAACAAGGACATTGCGTCAGTATATGACTGTACTGGACACTTCTACGTTTCGTAACACTATGTATAGTCTACGAATGAAAAAGAGATCCAAGTAGTGGCGTTATGGTCCAGCTCCGATTTTTCAAATTTACAATTAATCAGTTCAACGGTGCTCGGATTTCTTTCTACGAGGACGTGAGCCACCACTAAATCTTGGAATGAACTCTTTGTTGAAATACAACATTCTAAACATGAGGAAGACAAAAGTTCCTTTTCAGTTTCTTCTAAAATTGCTGTTTGACTTTATGCTTTCTCTTGAAAAATAATTAACACTTTCAACTTGCTGAGAGAGAATGCTGAGAAATAACTTTAGCTTCATAACAATTTTATTAGCATCGTGTAGCAACATACACATGTCAGTGGACAGACATTCACGGATAGACGTTAGAAGATAGGGTAACTTATAACACCAATACATTAAAATTACAAACATATCTTGAGCTTCCTTTTTTATTTTATTGTAGTAAGTCAATTAAATCTTTACCATATCTCGAGATCAACGACAACCGCTAGCAGAATCTTCTTGTAAACATTGGCCTTCGCTTCATTTGTGGCAGTGGTCAGTATGTTGCGCCGCACGAAAAAACGGTCGTAGGCGCTTTGGTGGGCTCTTGGATTGCGTCTGGAGGAGCACAGTGCAACACACACAGAAGATTATATCACTTTATTATAACTTGAACAATATGAAATACTTACCTTTGAAATAACCTATGTCCGTAGGAGGTGGTGGTGGTGGTGGTACGTTGCTACGGGACCTAACCGCTGGAATTAAACTAACTTATGCTAAGGTCAACACATACACACCCATTCCCGAGGGAGGACCCGAGGGGGGGGAGCCGCGCGAACCGTGACAAGGCGCCTAAGACCGCGCGGCTATCCGACGCGGCTATGTCCGCAGAACTGTCTACGTATATTTGTTACTGTCACTGCTCAATAGCGTATCACTTGACACGGTTCATAAGACCAGCGTCACTATAATCTTTACTGCATAGGTCTTTCTGATAAAACTCTCGTTCTGTTGGCACTGCAATGAGACGATGATGTAGTCTGCGGTGTGTTCTGAGCGGCACTGCACCCTGACTTATGAGCCTGTAAGTAAGCAAGCAACTGTTCATCTGGGGTGGCGAATAGAAATTCTTGGAGCGTGTCTAAGCTGACGTGTCTCATACGTCGTTGCGTCTCTCAGCGATTGTGTTTACTTTTGGTTCCCTCAACCAATTGTGTCATGGTACCTCGTTCTGCAGACGATATCACACATCTCTGGTTGCCCCAACGGAAATATTACCGTTGGTGGGACGCGTCGTCCTGGATCTCAGCAGACATGTAATATACAACCACAATAAATTAATGGCTCTGAGCACTATGGGACTCAACTGCTGAGGTCATTAGTCCCCTAGAACTTAGAACTAGTTAAACCTAACTAACCTAAGGACATCACAAACATCCATGCCCGAGGCAGGAGTCGAACCTGCGACCGTAGCGGTCTTGCGGTTCCAGACTGCAGCGCCTTTAACCGCACGTCCACTTCGGCCGGCACAATAAATTAAAAAAGAAACTAATCAACAACTCAATCAAACAGTATGATGTGACTTAATTACATCATTTTATCACCTGTATATTATCGTGTGATATGACATATATGTTACAGCTCACGTATTCTGTTACACCAGTGCAATCTGAAGGCACAACCGATGACAGTCGCTGTTAACTGAGAGTGTAGAGTTCTTTCACTATCACTTATTCCAAGACTAGTCTCCTATCGATTTTTCCTCTGTAGTCCTAAGAAGAGTCGCCGAGGTACACCGAGACGTCCATTGTTTAACACTCATCAGAAAGAGTAGCGTATGCTTTTGTATACAGCCGTCGGTAACTGGAGATAGCTTCTGTTCTGAAAAGAAAGCGCTTCTTACGGACTCATTGTTTTGAGCGACGAGTTTGTTCGCGTAGATGGTGTGTCACCAGTCACTGTAATGGCCACACGTGTTACAGATGAACACTCCTTTCTTCGTGCATGTCTTGTGCTTGGCGTGTGAGCACCTATGTGTCCATTTCACGACACCCTGATGAAGTTTGATGGAAATAATCCTCTGCACTTCAAAAGTAACCATTATGTACTTAACTGCAACAGCCGAAGAAAAAAGACAGTCATTACGGTACATTAAGGTTGTCTGTAACACCAACAGGAGTTCACAATGCTGCAACCACAAATGTTGATCACTTACCCATTGATATAAAATGCCTCACACAAAGTGAAGTATAGTTTGAACCTAAACTGAAAACGTTCCTCTTTGACAACTCCTCCTGTTTTGCGGAAGATTATCTATTGCTATAATGGGTAAATGGCGAAGGGTAAGAATTACTGACTAACATACGTCTGTCTTTAACTAAAAAACGAAGAAACTAATAAATGATGAGCATGGAGGCATATTTACAAAAACATTGATGTCAATATAGAACGTCTTGTTCCATATTATTACGTTTTGTCGTGCAAATGATACATGGAACATGAAACTAAGTAACTATCTATTGATATATCACAAAGCATGGCGTAGGCTTATATACGTTGAAAACCTCAAACAGAAAGTCAAAAGTAAAAGTAAGTGTATTACCAAAGTAGACATACACCCCAGGTGTGCTATATTTGATTATTCCTGAAAAACTGACAGAGTTACTGACGAGAAATAATGGGGAAAAGACGCAAATACGCTAGTGTTGGTAAAGTTGGCCTACATCTTACACAGGTTATGCTATCATTACAAAAAAGTTACTTACATACATGTTAAAGCGAAATATCCATTTTAAGAATATAGCATTCCACAATGCTGGAAGATGTTTAAAATGATTATGTCACTTTTTGTACCTTGTAAATTGCTGTTATTGCCGGCCATGGAATTAGTATGACAGGTAAGGTATCAAAGTGAGAAGATTGGTAGACTACACAGGGACTAATGCACTGACAATGTAGTAAAACAAGAACCCTATTCTACACAGAGGTATACTTCTAAGCAGTTCTGTTTCTTTGATGTTTCTACAGCCATTCAACTTGTTGACATGCTCAAGATACCTTAGCATGCCTTGCTTCTTTCCTCATTGCACACGTTTATGGGCTAGCAAAGAACACGCTGGTAAGTTTTTTGAAAATATGAACGCTAAAAGTGTTATGTATATGAGTTTAAAGCTGAAACTGTAACGAACAAAAAGGATTATCGATAATGATATTTTCACTCTGCAGCAGAGTGTGCGCTGAAATGTAACTTCCTGGCAGATTAAAACTGTGTGCCGGACCGAGACTCGATCTCTGGACCTCTCCCTTCCGTCGGCAAGTGCTCTACCATTCTTTTAAAACTCATTGCTAAACAAGGACGCTACTCATTACATTTTTTTTGATTGTTGTGTTTCGTCGTTGCGGACGTCGCAAGACATCCTGTTCAAGTTCGGTGGTTGATCCTTCCACTCAGTTTTTTATTACAGAGGCCAACCGGCTCTCTGACCGAACACGCTGAACTACCGTGCCGGCATTTAAACTTTTCGCTCGAGGGAGGACTTGAACCAAGTACCTGTCGTTCCGCAGCTGCTCACGCTAACCACGGGACCACGGCGCCACTTAACGCTTCACGA
Organism: Schistocerca serialis cubense; assembly: GCF_023864345.2. Lineage (NCBI taxonomy): Eukaryota > Metazoa > Arthropoda > Insecta > Orthoptera > Acrididae > Schistocerca > Schistocerca serialis. The sequence continues at coordinate 421,513,108 of NC_064646.1, forward strand.
TTTTGCGTGTCATCCTTGCGCAGGGGCCATGCTAATCTTCTCTGTATCGTTCCAATTTTAGTATATGTACCGCCGAAGCGAGTACAACCAACTGAGCTACCCAAGCACGACTAACGAGCCGTCCTCACAGCTTCAGATACTGGCAGAAGTGAAGCTGTGAGGACGGGGCGTGAGTCGTGGTTGGGTACCTCAGTTGGCAGAGCACTTGCCCGCGAAAGGCAAATGTCCCGAGTTCGAGTCTCGGTCCGGCACAAAGTTTTAACCTGTCAGGAAGTTTCAGCATTATCGATGCCAGTAAGCAAACAAGCATTGTTTTCGGAATTCCAGTTTCATTTGCCATCGATACAAATACAGTAAAAGTGGAAGTAAATGGACTACGAAAGTGTACTTTTTACAATACTTCCTTCCCTTTCTGGTTATTCGAAATATAGCAGCAAAAAACTAGATAACGAGGCCAAATGTGTAGTATTACTAGAGCAAATAAGGAATCAAGAACACAAAAATGTTCCAAATTGCCTTCCTGACGCTGATACTACTCACGTAAGCACTATAATTTTCAGTATTTACTACATGTGTTGCGTGCGCATGGCAGAAATGATGAACAAGAAACAATCGTAAACAGTAGTCTGCTAATGTTTTGGGCTGTTTAAGGTGGTGGCACCGCCCGCCCATTCTCGCTTCGAAAAAAATGTGCAGTGTAAGTCTGTACAGCCATCTCCTATCTTTTTTTACCGCCAATACCTAACCTTCAACGCGCCACTGTCAAAGATATATATGTGAAATGGCATCGTTTGAAGATATTCAGAACTGTGCACATACACACACACACACACACACACACACACACACACACACACACACACACACAAAAACACACAGTGTGACATATCACACACTGTATCCTCGTCGGTACATATCGTTGCTTTTATGCTGTACTCGTTTCCATACTTCATGTTTATGATCTAAAAATTACGTAAAGTGTCACTTGTATGGGTGTATAGTTGGATTTGTGTATCTCAGATGATGTAAAGCACAACGAAGCCTCAAATTAATTATTTCACACAAATAAATTATTCTATGATGCTTATCAGGTGTCACAAGTCAGACAGACATCAGCAAGAGTGATTTCACTGAATGAATGTTTCACATTCTCTGACAAATCTCGTGTTGCTGACATCAAACTGTGTAATATGACACACACATTTCACTGCAAACACCACATTAGCACTACTGTTGACCTACCTTTACTAGTTCTCTCGTCGACGAGTGTTACGAATGTAAACAATATGATACCTTTGCCAATAGCTCGTCTCCCACTTCTTATTCTATACCCGTAATTTTACGCACATCCCCGATGTTTAACTTTCTAAGGAAAGGAACAGGCCAAATTTGAATACAAGATTCCTTCTGAATGGACTTCCTGTTCTGTCTTAAGGCATTAGTTTTCGAAGCAGTATCATTAAGTATACAGACATCATTAAAGCCCCTTATGTTTCGACTGAAAACGATTTGGAAAAAGATCTCTTGAGAAATCATATCAGAATCGTTTTTTGGTGGTAAGATGGAGTGTTGAAACACAAATAAAAAATATAAACGCTAACAAACTGTATGCTAGAATTCAGCACGGAAAAGTCAAGAAACACATCGATCAAATTGTTAAGTCTTGATACATCGAATCTGTACCAGATATTTCAAGGGAACAGCGACCCACAGAAAGGTACACTGACTTTTGACAGTTAACTGAGGTCTCACTTGTTGAAGCATCTTTTCATGCTCCAGGCTCAATCCATCATGAAGATAAATAGCAAAAGTTATTTATTGCTTGAAAACGTATATGTTTTGTCACGAATCTCAGTTGACACCAGAAGCATACAATACAGCTTGTGATACTTGTATTTATATTATATGAGAACGAGAATGATACATGCTCTCCATAAATACACCGAAAAAAAAAAATCACAACACCAACAGTGAGTTGTGTGACAAACGAAATACGGTAAGCGTGTTTCTATATCTGTAGGCTGATGCCTATTCAAATTTTTTCATAAAAGTGACGCTAGTAGCGAAACTATGAGGATGGATATCAGGTTTGCTTTAAACAAACTCTGTAACAGACGTGAGCTTTGGTTACCTTTCATTCCCTCTTCTGCCTCCCTTCCGGGTCCGTACATCTACGCCTCCCTGGTGTTTGTCCCGGCCGTCCGTCCGTCTGGATTTGGCACAGGGACCTAAGGACTCGGTTCCGCCTGTGGCCCTCCGTCGCCGTTTTCTTGCGCTCCTCGAATCATTTCCGGGCTGTGAGCCTGTCTACACTGATGGTTCCCTGGTTGATGGTCGCACTGCCTACGCTTTTGCTCACGCTGCCCATGTTGAGCAACGCTCCTTGCCGGCTGGCTGCAGTATTTTTACTGCAGAGCTGGTGGCCATCTTGCGCGCTCTTGAGCATATGCGTTTCTGCTCAGGTAGGTCCATCGTCATCTGCAGTGACTCCCTGAGCAGCCTTCAGGCCATCGACCGCTGCTATCCCTCTTCTCCTCTGGTGTCCTCTATTCAGGAGTCTGTTTCCGCCATTGCCCGTTCTGGACGTTCGGTGGTCTTGGTTTGGACGCCAGGTCATGTTGGCATCCCGGGGAACGAACGTGTTGACAGGCTGGCCAAAGGGGCGCTCGACGCCCCAGCTTTGGAGATCGGCCTCACGGCTCCCGATCAGCAGCTGGTGTTGCGCCGTAAGGTGCTTGGGATGTGGTCTGCTGAGTGGCGAGGCTTGACAATGCCTAATAAACTGCGGGCTGTCAAGGAGACGACCGATGTGTGGCGCTCCTACCTGCGGTCTTCTCGCAGGGACTCTGTTATCCTGTGTCGGCTCCGCATCGGCCATACATACCTGACGCACGGCCATCTTTTGCGTCAGGAGGATCCCCCCCTGTGTCAGTGTGGGTCCTGGCTGACGGTCGCCCACATTTTATTGGAGTGTCCCCGACTGCGCACCCTTCGGCAGTCTTTTAATTTCCCGGGCACCTTGCCTTTGATTTTATGCGACGATGCCTCCATGGCTGACAATGTTTTACATTTTATCCGTGCTAGTCCTTTTTATGGATCCATTTAGGGGGGTCCTGCACTTTTCCGTTTCTGTGACTTTTGTCCTCGCGTCTCTCCATATTTGTTGCTGTTTTGGTGTCTCATCGGATGGTTGACTCTTTCCCTTTTTTGTTGTCGTGGTCAGTCATCCAGTCTCCGGCCATCTTCTTTTCTTCTATTTCTTTCTGTCTGGTGTTCGTCTGTACTCTTCTTTTCTGTAGTGTTCGTTGCCTAATTTGTGTTCTTTAGCACCTGGGGGGGGGGGGGGCAGTCTCCTTCCCCTTGGGGTTTTATCTGCTCTGCGACTCTGTCTCGCTTGTTTTTGGAATGGGGGACTGATGACCTTAGCTGTTTAGTCCCCCTTAAACATCCCAACAACCACCACCACCACCACCTTTCAGACTTAATGTTACTCAAGAACGCGTTTAAGGTGACAAGGAAGCCATTATCAACACCTCACTGACAAGGGAACCTCCCCATCGCACCCCCCTCAGATTTAGTTATAAGTTGGCACAGTGGATAGGCCTTGATAAACTGAACACAGATCAATTGAGAAAACAGGAAGAAGTTGTGTAGAACTGTGAAAAAATAAGCAAAATATACAAACTGAGTAGCCCATGGGCCACATAGGCAACATTATGGACAATATGAGCTCAGGAGCGCCGTGGTCCCGTGGTAGCGTGAGCAGCTGCAGGATGAGAGGTCCTGGGTTCAAGTCTTCCCTCGAGTGAAAAGTTTTACTTCCTTTATTTTTGCATAGTTATTATCTGTCCGTTCGTTCATTGACGTCTCTGTTCACTGTAATAAGTTTAGTGTCTGTGTTTTGCGACCGCATCGCAAAACCGTGCGATTAGTAGACGAAAGGACGTGCCTCTCCAATGGGAACCGAAAACATTTGATCGCAAGGTCATAGGTCAACCGATTCCTCCACAGGAAAACGCATCTGATATATTCTATACGGCACTGGTGACGGCATGTGCGTCACATGACAGGAATGTGTTGTCGACCCACCTAACTTGTACACTTGGCGAATGGGTAAAAAGATTCTTCTACCTTGCCTGATTTAGGTTTTCTTGTGGATGTGATAATCACTCCCAAAAAAGTGATGAAAACATAAGAGTTTGTCACATGAACTGAAAATAAAAAATTAAACTTTTCACTCGATGGAAGATTTGAACCAAGGACCTTTCATTCCGCAGCTGCTCACGTTACCACGAGACCACGGCGCTCCTGCGTTCCCATTCTCCTTGACGTTGCTTATCTTCCCATGAACTACTCAGTTTGCATATTTTGCTTATTTTTTCACAGTCCCACACAACTTCTTCCTGTTTTCTCAATTGATCTGTGTTCAGTTTTTCAAGGCCTATCCACTGTGCCAACTTATAACTAAATCTGAGGGGGGTGCGATGAGGAGGTTCCCTTGTGAGTTTGAATGCGGTCGTGCAATAGGGCTACGGGAAGCTGGATGTTCTTTCCGCTATACTGCGGACAGCCTTGGCTCGAATGTAGCCACTGTACGTAATTGCTGGCAGCGGTGGGTACGAGAATGTATCGAGCGAGGTGGCGCAGTGGTTAGCACACTGGACTGGCATTCGGGAGGACGACGGTTCAATCCCGTCTCCAACCATCCTGATTTAGGTTTTCCGTGATTTCCCTAAATCGTTTCAGGCAAACGCCGGGATGGTTCCTTTGAAAGGGAACGGCCGATTTCCTTCCCGATCCTTCCCTAATGACCTCGTTGTCGACGGGACGTTAAACACTAACCACCTACGAGAATGTACGGTCACAACAATGTCCGGCTCCGAATATCAACGAGGCACTACCGAGATGGAAGACCATCGTGTTCGGCGTGTGGCTCTGCCGCATCGTACTGCATCTGCAGCAACAATCCGAGCAGCAGTTGGCACCACAGTGACACAACAAAGTATTATAAATCGCTTTCTTTAACGAGAGCTCCGAGCTGGAGCCTCTGTAGCTTGCATTCCGCTGACCTCAGACCACGACTATTTGCTACTTCAGTAATGTCAAGGTAGAGCTCATTAGAGGGAAGGTGGAGGTCTGTTTTGTTTCCTGATGAAGGGTGGTTCTGCCTTGACGCAAGTGATGACCGTGTGTTGATTACAAGGTGGCCAGTTGGGGGCCTGCAACCAGCTTTTCTACGTGCTAGACACTCTGGTCCTGCACCTGAAGTTACTGGCTGGGGTGCAGTTTCGTATAACAGGAGCACCCTCTTGGTTACACCACACTCCCTGACTGCAAATTTGTAAGTAAGTCTGGTGACTCGACCTGTTGTGCTGCCATTAATGAACAGCATACAAGGGGTGTGATTTTCAACAGGATAAAGCTCGCCCACACAAACAGATGTTGCTATACAGAATGTTGACACGTCCCTTGGCCAGCTCAATCACCATATCTGTCTCAATCGAGCACAAACGGAGCCTCATCAGACGACAAGTCCAACGTCACCCACAAACAGCATTAACCGTACCTGTATTGAACGACCAAGTCCAACAGTCATGGAACCCTGTTCCGTAAACTGAAATTGACACCTGTGCAACACAAGGCACGCACGTTTGCATGCTTGCTTTCAGCACTGTGGCAGTTACGTCGCTTATTAATGCACGAGCATTTCGCATTTGTAGTGTCTTATCTCGATGTTACATTAACCTGTGGTCGAGTGATGTTAACAACTTAAATGTGTTTCCCAGACAAATGTATACCAAAAACTTCATAACTGTGCATTATCTTTCTCTTTTTTGGTGCTGAGATTTTTTTTCCGTAAGTGTAGTTAAAAACCAACACGTGTTTATGCAGTGTAATTAATGAATTAATAATAGTTATTTACTGAAGATTAATTTAACTTTAAAAACTATTCTGCAAAACTTCGAAAATGCTAAGTAAAATCAACCACCAGTGGGTGGTCGTGTTTGCACTTCTGTCTGCTTACCACACTTGGTGTAAGGTGCAACGAAATCTTAGATAAACTGCTTTCGCTATCGATGACGCTTTCCAAGCATCATAGTGTTACGTTCCAATCTGTAAGAGCACGTCATCAATGCAGAAAATACAATGTTTACCTCAAGTGTGACAGTGTCAATTTCCACATAGACACACACACGCACACACACACACACACACACACACACACACACACACACACACACACACACACGTGCTTCAATGCTATTATATCGTGTAAACATATGTGGCTAAAAAAGTAACATGCTATACATACAGTCAACAATTCAAGTAATATGTAGAGATCAAAGTAGTAAAACTAACGTGATCAGACTTGTAACTGCAGAAAGTAAGTCAATTAGGCGATCGCATTAGCAAATAACGGATTTTGGATGACAAGAATTAAACTTCCATTATTTAGGTCTAGTATTGGTGTAACACAAAATACATTTTCGCATTTTATATTTACACATCTAAATTGTTCTCAAACGCCAGTTTCTCAGATATCTTTTTGGTTTGAGATTGGGGTGGAGGGTTGAGGGGAGAGGCCAAAGATTATGCATCACATTCTGTACTCGAGAAATGTAACACATTATACTGATTGACAATTACTGCTTTTATTACAAATGATTCAATTTTACTAAAGATCATGAACAATAACAACTTTCAACGAGGACTAATATTTATCAGTTGGAACCATGGTACTAAGGCTGTCTCTAATATTATCATCAAATACTAAATAATACCAACGTCTAATAAAAATAAGCAGTGTGAAAACACCACACATGTAACGTAACCAGACACAATTTCAGGAAGGAAGGAAAATGGTGTTTCTATTATGGATATCAGATTACGAGTCTGCAAGTGGAGAAATACTAGAGATACTCCCCTTCAGACACGTTCTTGGATAGGGTTAAAAGTGACAATCCACAAGCACGGCCATTACTTCTCACAAATATTATTTGCCCAAAAAGAAACGAAACCGCTGAGAGCTAAAACCGAAAATCAAATGCCTTGTGTATACAATTATTTCAGCTGCAAGGTCGAGACGCTTCGTTTCCAGTACGTAACTAAGTCTTGGGTCGATGGTATATAAAAATGTGGGTCAAACGATCTTGTAGATTTCCTGTCAGCTTGTGGATTTTGCAGTTCCTATAATGATATCGGACTGTGTGAAGTATATGGTCCGTAAAAAGCAGTATAAATCGACAAAAAGATGAGCTTCATGTAATTAAAGGATAGTTCACAGTCCAAAAGCAATAAATAAGTAAATAAATAAAAATAAAAATAATAAAAATAAAAATTTGGAGGGATTTGGTCTGACATGGCAGCTGAAGAAAACCTTAACGCGTTTAGTGAAGAGTAGTTGTGGATCAACACATTAAAGAAGATTAGCAGATAGCACTGTGGTCAGATGGACTGCATCGGTACCTACAGCAGTTGACTTCGTTGATCAAGTTGAACAGTTCTCTGGCGTTTCATTACTGCAAGTACTGCGCAACATGTTGATGGTATCAATGCAAGAATGTGAAGAGTTGAAGTAGGTGCCAAATAATTTTCGAACTGTTTTTTGTCACATGATCTTCTTCCTGATCGTGAGCATCTAATATTCAATGGCACTAAGGTAAAAGGTAATGAAAACATCAGTTGACACAGTGGTGATGAACTTGGCAATTTATGCATTTCAGAGATTATTGACGGCAGCGGTGATAGAGTGAAATTTCAAAGAACAAATCGTGCCCTGCCTCTAAAGTGTATGACACCTAAAATCACGATTTTTCGCAGAATCGCGTTACACAAAAAGAGCAATGAACAGCTTCAGCACTTTTTTGGGAAAGAGCTGGCTGCGTATCCTCTATCCGCGTTTGAGGACGCAGGTATGCGTAAAACACAATAAAGCATTGTTTTACAAGTTGCTTGATGTCTTTATATACACAATTGTCATCGAAATTTCAGAGTTCAATGTAGATGGACTATATCTGTTGCATAGCGTGACATGCTAGGCAAAAGGACTACTTTGTTCCATAATTACGAGGTATGTGGATTAGATGAAGCGTTGGTATCGCTGAAATGTCACGATTGTGTTTAATGGATATCTTTATGTGACAAGTAACAGGAGCACGAAATCAGCTGAGTGGTTGCGGAGAGCAACCAAATTATCTCCCCTCAGGGGACTCAGCATTTATGTGCTGGGTACGGGCTTGGCGAACCCGGGGTCCCCGAGCTGTGGACTGGTGTGCGCCGCCAGTCCTCTGACACCGTAAGCTCTGGGCATGCTTCAGCGACCACCGTGTGGCGCAACGGTGGAACGTTGTGTGTCGCAGGGACCGGGGATCTTGGCTTGATTGCCTGGATCGCGAGGATGGTACATACCTCTCTAAAAAACCCGTCAATCTTAAGGTGTGCTGCGCGCCGATAAGATGCATGGCTGTTGAGGTGGTACAGTCGCTAGCGGGCGACCTCTGAGGAACCTGCCGCACCTCAGTTGTATAAGGCTTATCCAGGCATGCGGGGCTCTGTCTGGGCTGACGTTTCGTTCCCTAGCTGCTCGTGGGACGCACATGGCAACCACGTATTTCCCTTCACCAAATTCGCAATCAGCCAAGCGCATGAGGGAGGCTAGTCCTCCAGATATGCAGATGGAAAAGAGTAACAGGGCTCATGGAGTCGTAAATGACAATGTTTTCATCGTGATTAAGAGGAAGGAGGGCTCATTTGAAAAAGTGTCTCCTTTCTACATACATAAAGGTTTAGAAGGACTCGCAGGTACACTGAAATCTATCAAACGCCTGAGGAATGGTACCCTGTTAGTTGAGACTACTAGGGCATCGCAAGTGGAGCTGCTTCGGAAGTCACCCAAGTTAGGCGAGTATGATATTACTGTCGAGTTGCACAATTCCCTCAACTCCAGTAAAGGCGTTGTCACCTGCCGTGATTTAATGGATATCGATGTCGACGAGCTGAAGCAAGAATGGGCAACACAGGGGATTGTAGACGTGGAACAAAGGACACGTAGGAATAATGGAGTTATTGAGAAATCTGCCACTTTCATTGTGACTTTCAATTCGCCTGTCTTACCTGAATACGTTCTGGCTGGTTTCCTCCGACTTAGGGTTCGGCCTTATATACCTAACCCTATGCGCTGTTTCAAATGTCAGCGATTTGGCCATACGACAATGAGTTGTGGGGGTGAACCAACCTGCGGTATCTGTGGCAAGGCAGCTCATGAAGCTGGGACCAACTGCACATCTCCAGCGCTGTGTATAAACTGCTCTGGGAGCCATCCCGTCTGGAGCAGAGACTGCCCCGTCTTTGCGGAAGAACGAAAAATTCAGGAGATCAAGGTGACAAAGAGGCTACCTTATGCGGAAGCCAAAAAAGAGTATAGGGCTACAAAACCCCCTGTCTTTGCCACGTCCTATGCCTCCTTGGTGCACAACCGTGCGTCGCGAGTAGACGCTTCGACGCAGACCATGTCCAGCGTCGCAGTATCCTCCACTAATACCTGTACCTGTGTTTGTACCTGCCAGAGCACTCCCACTAACGATATAGCTATTCAGGCTGCTCCGCCTGCACCCACCGCTATTGCAGAGAAAGCTCCAGTGAAACCTTCGAAGGCCCTGCAGAAACAGAGTGCCGCTCCACTTCCCCCATCCCCAGCTTCCACAAAGAAAACGGGACCAGGGAAAGGGGCACGGCGTTTGATGTCACACCTGCCAAAGGCACCATCGGATGTCGTCATGGCATCCCTGACTGATAAGGAGGACATCGTCATGGATTTTGATACCTCTTCCCCAGAACCTGGCAGCCCCTCTGCTGCCACTCGCTCTACAAGTGCCTCACCAGCGCGGCGCAAAGACAGGGGGAAATCTAAACCGAAACGCTGATATGGCTCCCATACTTCAGTGGAATCTGAATGGAGTCAGACCTCGCCTTGCAGAATTGCGGCTGTTAGTACAGGCAAACCCCATTTGCATATCTTTGCAAGAGACACATTTTAAAGAGACTGACACGCCTGTACTTACGGGATATCGCATGTACAGGAAAGACGACCTGACTGGTAATAGGGCTCAGGGTGGGGTGGCAGTGTTCATTAAGGACACATTCCACTCCTCACCTGTGACCTTAACCACGACGCTACAAGCGGTTGCAGCTCGGATCCTGGCCCAGGTTCATGTTACAGTGTGCTCCTTGTATTTACCACCCACTGAGCTCCTTGACAGTGAAGCCCTTTCACGGCTCATTGATCAGCTGCCCCGTCCCTTTCTCATTTTAGGAGACTTTAATGCTCATAATGCATTATGGGGTTCCAACAAAACCTGCCCCAGAGGCCAGATGATTGAGCAGTTGCTCAGGACTTCCGACATCATACTGCTGAACACAGGTCAGGCCACGCATTTTAGCACCGCTTCAGGTTCGTCTTCTGCCATAGACCTCTCTATTTGTTCGCCTGTGCTTGCGGACATTGCTCAGTGGGTCGTCGACGACGACCTTCATGGCAGCGACCATTACCCTATCTGGCTCCATCTGCCAGTTGAAATGGGTCGTGTCGCACAGCCGCCGAAATGGTTGTTCCGGAAGGGAAACTGGACGCTCTACCGGCAGTTGGCTGTTTTTGAACGATGTGAAGGCGTCCAGGATTGGGTGGATCACATTACGGCGGTGATGCACCATGCCGCTGATGTATCCATACCAAAGTCAAAGGGAACACCTGTGAGGCAGCCTGTCCCTTGGTGGAATGACGACGGTCGTACCGCCATCAGAGACAGGCGGGCGGCTTTGAGGAGATTCCGTCGGTGCCCCACTGCTGCGCATCTGACAACTTTCCGGATAGCACGGGCGCGGGCGAGGAAAATCGTTCAGGAGAGTAAACGGAGGTCTTGGCGTGAGTTCCTGAACTCCATCAATAGGTCCACATCTTCAAGCAAAGTATGGGAAGCCATTAGGAGGATCTCAAGGCGATACTCTCGACCGCCACTAGCCGCTATACGTGAGCGGGGGTGTCTCCTAACATCTCCGAGAGACATCGCCCGGGCGTTGGCAGAATCTTTTCAAACTATTACGGCCGATTCTAGCCAGGACCCCGAATTTCTGCGCTATCGGGGTACACAGGAGAGGGCTGGTTTTGATTTCCGTTCACAGAACACTGAGGAATACAACCAGCCTTTCTCTTTGTGGGAGTTGGACTCTGCACTGTCCATATCTCGGGATACCGCACCTGGTCCAGACCTGATATCGTATAGCATGCTGCAGCAGTTGGATCTGCGGTCAAAGGAAGTCCTCCTTCAACTTTTTAATGAAATTTGGAAGACAGGCGACTTTCCTAGCTCGTGGAAAGAATCGATTTTAATTCCGCTTTTAAAACCAGGGAAGGATCGGACCGAACCCAGTAGCTACCGTAGCATTAGTCTCACGAGCTGCGTCGGAAAGACATTTGAGCGTATGGTCAGTAGGCGCCTGGTGTGGGTTCTCGAATCTAGATCCTTACTTACCCGCTGCCAGTGTGGATTCAGGAGGTATCATTCCACCCTAGATAACCTGATCCTACTCGAAACAGCGATACAAGCTGCTTTCCTACGTAAGCAACACCTTATCGGGGTTTTCTTCGACCTGGAGAAGGCGTACGATACTACCTGGAGGCATACCATTTTGCGGCAGCTTTATGAGTGGGGTTTCCGTGGGCGTTTACCCACACTCATCCGATCCTTTCTGTCGGACAGGTATTTTAAGTATAAGGTTGGGAATGTCCTGTCTGACCGTTTTAAGCAGGAGAACGGTGTCCCTCAAGGAAGTGTCCTCAGTGTGACAGCTTTCGCAATTGCCATCAATAGTATTGCGTCCACAGTACGACGGCCCGTGCAGTGCTCCTTGTTTGTGGACGATTTCTCCATTTTCTGTGCGTCTTCCTCCGTCACAGTTGCTACACGCCAATTACAGCTGACACTCGTGCGATTGGAGGAATGGTCTAAGACCACGGGCTTTAAATTCTCTTTGGAGAAGACCATTTGTGTAGATTTTAACCGTTCCCGTTCTCTTTTTAATCTCCCTGTTTTAAAACTAGGAGACACTGTTCTCCCCTTTATGGAGAAAGTGAAATATCTCGGGCTTATTTTTGATGAGAAGCTCACATGGTTGCCACACTTAAAGGATCTAAAGGTCCGCTGTTTCAAGGCTTTAAACGTCCTTAAATGCGTCAGTCATAGATCCTGGGGCGCTGACAGGGCACGTCTGCTCCAACTTTATAAGGCCTTTGTGCGACCTCGACTGGAATACGGATGTCAAGCTTATGGCTCTGCAAGACCTTCCTACCTCAAAATGTTGGATGTGATTCACCATGAGGGTATTAGGCTTTCAACGGGGGCTTATCGCACGAGTCCGGTTGCTAGTCTGTGTGTCGAGGCAGGAGAGCCTCCGCTGTCCATTCGGCGTCTTCTCCTCGTGGTACGGCACGCGTACAGGACCAAGTCCACTCCTCTTTCATTGGCGTCCGACACTTTTTCCCAGCCGGCACTGGCACGTCTCTTCCGCCACCGTCCGGCGGCAACAAAGCCGTTTGGCATCCGTGCAAAGGAGAGTCTCGAGTCGGTACACCTGGAGGGCATTAAGGTCCTCCACCAGGAATGGAGTAGGGGATCTCCCTGGCGACTACAAAGGCCAAGATTACTTCTTGATCTGGCTGCTTACAGGAAGTATTGTACCCCGGACCACCTTTTTAAAATTAAACTTACTGAGATTTTAGAACGCCATTCCGATTTTACTACTGTTTACACGGATGGTTCTAAACAGGGGGATTTTATGGGCTGCTCTGCTGTGTTTCCCGATACTGTCCATCGGATAGGGCTCCCAGAGCAGTTCTCAGTTTACTATGCAGAACTGTTTGCCATTCTGCAAGCATTAGAGCATATGCGCCGACATCGTGGCACGAAATTCATCATCTGCTCCGATTCCCAAAGTGCTCTACACGCTCTTGAACAGATGTACCCAGCAGATCGGATGGTGCAAGAGGTGCAGGACGCACTCCTGCTCTTGCAACAGCAGGGTAAGGATGTGATTTTCTGCTGGGTTCCAGGGCACATAGGGATTCCTGGAAATGAACTTGCAGATGCGGCTGCCAAGGAGGCTTGCTCCATCACACCTCCTGCTCGCTGTTCCGTCCCCCTGCAGGCCATTACGTCTTTCGTGACTCGGAAGGTCATGCGTTGGTGGGAGGCTCAGTGGCTGGACGTGAGGGATAATAAGTTGCGAGCGGTGAAGGATTCTGTCCGACCGTGGCTCACCTCCTTCCGACAACGCCGCGCTGAGGAAGTAGCCCTTACACGGCTTAGAATAGGACATTGTCCTTTGACACATGGTTTTCTGTTACGTCGTGAGGAGCCACCAACGTGTCAGACATGTGGGAGACAGTTGTCGATACGGCATATTTTAACTGAGTGTGTTTTATATGCGGGTTTGAGGGAAGATTTCCGTTTCCCACCAGACCTACCCTCTCTTTTAACTAATAATGAGGCGAGTGTCGCTAGAGTTTTACGTTTTTGTGTGATGTCTGGCCTTCTTCCCAAAATATTGGGATTGAAGTCTTAATGTGCTGTCCAGTGGTTTGGTCACCCATTATTTTTAAGTGGTCACTCAGCCACCGTTACTTCCTTTTCCCTGTTTGTACTGCTCTTTTATTTTTAGTTTTATCTCCCTGTTTTGATGTGCTGTGTCCAATCTTGCAATTTGAACAATACCACTTCTCTCACGATTCGGCTCTGAATTGAACTTTTGGGAACGGGCGCTGATAACCTCGCTGTTGTGCGCCCTAAAACACTAATCATCATCATCATCATCATCACCAAATTAACTGCTCCTACTGTCACGTTTAATGAAACAAGATCAATAACCAAGCCAAAACATTTCGTTCTTGTCGAACTAACGAAATAAACTGCGCCTTATTCCTTTATGGGCTGCACGTCTTGATGGTGAGCCCTTTAATATTAAGCGAGATACTGAGGACGCCCATCCAATAACTGTAGCTACTGCTGTTGACACTGCTTAGCACTATGACAGCGTAGTTGTTGTTGGTGAAGACAACGGCCTTCTTGTGATTCTGACCACCTCACCCCATTCTCCCACCCAACATTTTTCTACTGAGGCCAGGCAAAGGCAGACAAGGGACGCAGTCTACAGCCACTTAAATTTCAAGATGGTTTAATTGTCGAAAGTCAACATTCTGTTTATACATGCCTCCAGTAGCTGCGATAGGTTTTCGTCGTTTTCTGGGAAATTGAAACTGAAACTCCTCACAGAATTGGAGATGAAAGACAACCTTCGGCAAGCAGCGGAGATAATTATCAATTCGAGTGCTGGTGCTGACGAAATTAATGAAGCTGGACTGCAGTTCATGGCACCCTCTACTGCAAAGACGTAACAAAGCCATTAAATGTACTTAGCCATCAAATATTTGAAAAATGTTATCAAAGACATCATTCAAAAAAAAATTGCTCTGAGCACTATGGGACTTAACTTCTAAGGTCATCAGTCCCCTAGAACTTAGAACTACTTAAACCTAACAAACCTAAGGACAGCACACACATCCATGCCCGAGGCAGGATTCGAACCTGCGACCGTAGCGATCACGCGGTTCCAGACGGAAGCGCCTAGAAACACTCGGCCACTCCGGCCGGCGACATCATTCAACTTCGCTTCTTTCTCTCCCATGGGAGCACCTGCTCTACAACGTTCCCCAAGGCCGTATTTGCTACTGCAAGCCAGGAAAAAACATCACACTAGATAAATTGCAATGGGACTGGAAGACTTAAAACTTTGGCTTCATGCCAATTTCCACTGTTAAGGAATGAGCACCTGGGGAACTGTTGAAAAGCATGAACTGCACATACGGGACAGGGTGACATGGTGGTCATTCCTGCAGGAGAAAACAGCATTAAGAGTACCATCGTTACAAGTTATGCAAAGACCATTCCTGCACCGATGTTCCATATTATTGACGTTGTAGTAGAACACAATACAAGAGGTACTGTGTTGTTGTGATTAAAGAATGGTGATAATCACTGCACTTATATTTATTTTGATGTATTGCATTGTGATCCCGTAGTCAGTATAAATGACTTTCTTATATCAATATTCAGACTACTTAATACATTCTTTTCAAACCAATGTTTCCATAAAGGTTTTATATTAGTACAACAACACTCAGACCACATTATGGTACCATATTCAACATAAATGACACTATATATAATATATTTAGAATATCTTCAACGTTTCCAATTGATAATTCCTTCATGGATTTTGTGATAATGTTAGCATTCAGACCACTAAAGGTCATTGCTGCAATATGATCATAAGACTGCAGATAGCGTTTTTCTACAACTACATGTTTGCTGAATTACATTGGATTGGCGAGCATGATAAAACTGAGAACGAATACACGATCTTGTGTACATATCCTGCTAATCAGATGAAAACTAAATGTAGTTTGTGTGTTTCGAACATGGATTCAGTAAACAGGAAATAAGTCAACGATGCTAAAAAAGTATTTCGTTGTATTTAAGTATGTTTGCCTGTGATGGACTACTGCATAAGATTACTATCTTTGGGGTTTATAAGTTTTGAAAAAGCGACGAGATTTATGTGAAATTAATTGACCATTGAAAGTAGCTGCATAAGTATACACGTATTACTACTGCTATAACAACTAACAGACATCATATAACTTTTGAATGTGCTTAAAAATTCAGAGGGTTTGTATAATTTTGAGCACAGTCAAAAATACTGGAAGTCGGACTCTTTACATAACTTTTGTATAAAAACATTTGATTAAGGTGCAAAAAAAAAAAAAAATGAAGCGTTTAGATACTTCTGAGATCCCAGCAAAGGGTTTCTAAATACCGCAAGTTGAGCACTTTACATAATAATTTGAATGAATACTTTTGCAACTGCCTAAAAAATTGAAAACGTTTGTACAGTTTTGAGTCCCATGTAAAGTACATTTAGACGTGTACATAGACATTAAGAATGATGACGAATAAAGAATAGAAACAGACGAATTTTTCTGGTGAAGCTACTGTTTTCGGCATAAACGTGTGTGTGTGTGTGTGTGTGTGTGTGTGTGTGTGTGTGAGAGAGAGAGAGAGAGAGGGGGGGGGGGGGGGGAGAGAGAGAGAGAGAGAGAGAGAAAGGATGTGTATGTCTGGGTGCGTGTATGAACGAAGAAATAGGAAGCCAATAAAGCTTTCCTCAGACTATTACTGGATTGCATTGTAAGAGAGATAACTTGCAAAGAGCATGGAATTTGATGGCTAAAATACAAGGCAGATGCACGTGTATGTGTATGTGTGTACATGCGAATCTGAGGCAAACATCTTGGAAAATGAAGCAATGATATGACGGGCATACAAATGTTTTGGTTTTTATAATAGCAGTTTGGAGACAATAACTATAAGCGTACAGTACAGGAGAAATAAATGTAACTCACTATGTTTTAGAGGAGTAACATCAGATGATAGAAACAGTAGAAGGCAAGTCGATTAAAAAAAGAAAAAGAAAGTTTTGCACCCAATGGCATCATCAGAAGAATGGGCGTGTACAATTCGAAAAACGGTTAACATGCTTTAGCTTGAAAGAGTTATATTCTGAAATGACAACTGCGTGTTTTTTTTAAAAAGGTGAAAGTATTTATTTGGAACAAATAAAAGTGTTAAAGAACTGCAATAAACGAAGTGTCAAAGCCGATCGTACCTCCAACAAGTAAAATTTGAACCACGGGAAACTTTTGAGGGCTCTAGCATAGCTTGGACGCATCGTCATTGGTTTACGAAAATATGTTTACAGGCAACTAGATACAGCTGTGACCTAGCGGAAGATCTTTACAGGAAGTTTTCAGCGGCAGATATCCAAGAAATACGTGCTCCTTAATGTGCACTGCTCTTTAAGCGACTTTGCCTGGGATTTTTCAGGTGAGCGTTGGTCTTTACTTCTTGTCTTGTATAAGATGAGCTGCGAATGTGGAATGAGTACCTATGTTTTTACTTTTCAATTCCGTGTGTTCCTTAATTCGCGTTTTGAATTTTCTTCCGGTTTGCCCTGTGTAGCTCGCCTTATAGTAAGAGCAGGAGAAGTTGTACTTTCAAAAAGATGGATTAGCTGTGGAATCACCGTTGGCAGGTATGCTGACAGATATTGTCGTCAATAGATTGGAAAATACATTCTTCAAAGACTACCCTGTAATTTTGTCTTGTGTAGTGGCTTTCTGTTGAAATTCTCATCTTATTCCGCGGCTCACAACAAGAAACTGATCAATTTGCAAATGGACAGTAATATTACTTTTACGGTCCAGCGTCAGCACGATAACAGAATTAATTTCTTAGAACCTTCTATCGATATGAATGAACATAGAAATGTTTCTAACATTTATCGAAAGCCTACATGTTCCAGCGTAGTTATTCGAGCCGTATCGTTCCACCCTGCTAAGTATGAAAACGTCTCCTTTCCTTCAGCGAAAAACGGACTGTGAAAACTGCTGGCGGCCACGGTAGCCGAGCGGTTTTAGGCGCTTCAGTCCGGAACCATGCGGCTGCTACGGTTGTCGGTTCCAATCCTGCCTCGGGCATGGATGTGTGTGATGTCCTTAGGTTAGTTAGATTTACGTAGTTCTAAGTCTAGGGGACTGATGACCTCAGATATTAAGTACCCTAGCCATTAGAGCCATTTGAACCATTTTGAAAACTGCTACTAAAAGCCAGGGAAGCTGAAAAGGAACGTGGCTTTGAAAGCTTCAATGATCGTGGTGTAATTACTTATCACATGTTTAATGTCTTCGAAGTGTATGATTGAGTCAGTGGCACATATTTTAACGGCACAATGGCTTTTGTTGTAAGAACGCGTGGTGTGGGTAAGGTTGGGCCCTGATGAGACAATTTATATATGGTGTCAAAGACATTATGTGAGTGAGAATGTCATTCTTGGTGGTGATTGACCATATGTTTTCATAAATAAAGTATTTGACCTTGAAAAAAATACACATTGATCTTTCCAAAAGCTGAGAAGCGATTCTTGGTTTTGTAGCTTTCAGGGGCAACGCATTATGCTCTATGTGTGAGGCGTCCCTGTGCATCTCTGTTAGTCGTGGCCCATGATTTGCACATGTGCAACACTGAGCCTTATAGTGTTGTAATTTGAGTACTTGTGGTCTTTGCCGTGAAGTGTAACACTAACTACCGGCATGGTCGTTGATGAAACTTACGATCTGACGAAATTTAGAAGGTACCAGTTGCCACAAAAAGAGTTACTACATAAATAAACGGTTTGTTTCCTTTCAATGGCCTTACACGCTAGGTAACTTTTTTTTAATTGATTTACGAACCGCATATAACCCACAACCATTAATTTTACACCTTTTAATACATGACATTACCACTGCACACGACACAGAATAACACAGTGGGGTATACAAAATAATTGCTCTGACTGTAAGGCGAATTACTGTGCGGCTATTCACAGAGGTCCAGCGTTGGCTGTAATTATCGTATGGCAGCGAAACTTAATAATTATTCTAAAGCGTTCATGAGGAACCGATTTACGTGGGAAAAAATATTCCTGTATACTGGCCTTCAGATCAGATAGAGACCGAACTTGTACCTGATAAACGTATTCCTTTAAGTATCCCCAAACCCAAAGGTCTCCTGGACTTAAATCAGCTGATCCGGGAAAAAATATTCCTGTATACTGGCCTTCAGATCAGACAGAGACCGAATTTGTACCTGATAAACGCATTCCTTGAAGTATCCCCAAACCCAAAGGTCTCCTGGACTTAAATCAGCTGATCTTGCAGGCCATGCATCTGGAAAACCTCTGGAGGTAACACATTCGGGGAAGGTTGCATTAAGCATATGGGCGAGAGACATGAATTGTTGCCCTTTCTTCCATGAAAACAGTGATTTTCACACAGCTGCCATCTTCCAAAGAAGGATTCACATGCTGTACAAAGAGATCTCGATGACGTGTAGACGTCACGGTACACTTAACAGCCCCTATAGGTGTATTTTTTTCAAAAGAGATCGGAGCGAAAATAAAGTACAGTCACACACGGCCAGTGCAGTGCCTCTTTGTACACAACACACGATTTAACGGTACCCCAAATATCGCACATCTGTCTATTCACTGCACCCTGCAGTGCAAAATGTGCCTCATCAGTCGACAGACTACTTCCCGGCTGAATGTCATCAACTTCGACCCGTGGCAGACGCTGAAGAGCAAATTCAAAACGCTGCTGAGGATAATGAGATTTCAGTTGCTGCACCGTCTGAATCTTGTACGGATACCAGCATAAAATACCCAGAAAGATTTGCCGCATTGTTAACTATAGGAGTGACAAGTCTCGTAACACTGCACGAGCGCTAGCACATGCCGCATTAGCCGGCCGGGGAAGCCGAGCGGTTCTAGGTGCTACAGTCTGGAACCGCGTGACCGCTACGGTCGCAGGTTCGAATCCTGCCTCGCGCATGGATGTGTGTGCTGTCCTTAGGTTAGTTAGGTTTAAGTAGTTCTAAGTTCTAGGGGACTGATGACCTCAGAAGTTAAGTCCCATAGTGCTCAGAGCAATTTGAACCAACATGCCGCATGGTTAATTACAGCAACAGCAACCTCGACAATAAGCTCCACAGGAAAGGACGCCTCCCCCTTCCAGGTGTCACAAAAAGCTCACTCGAATTTCATTATCATTCTCTTTGCCCATTTAATACGTCGGGCCTCACCTCAGACATTTCGGTCGGCGATACTCTTTCAATGCAGCGCTAAAATTGCTGTCGTTTACGTAAAACAGTTTCACTAACAGCGTACGGTTTCTCTACTCGTTACTGTTCACTCAAGTTATGAGATATGGAATGAGAGTGGATGTGATAACGTCATACAGTGTACTGGGCCAGATTTGCACCTGATGGCCAAAATTTGAATTGAAGTTTTTTTCAGCGTAAGTCGGTTCCGCATTAACGGATTAGAATATCTACCAACTTTGGCTGCCATGCGATAACTACAGCCCACAATGGACCTGCGTCGGTAGCTGCATTTTAATTAAAACCATTCGTTGCATCGGGCAAAGCGGAAGAAATTTCAACGATATAAGGAAGAACGGAATTAAAGGGAAAAAAAGCATAGGAATGAAATTAACTTTCATAGTTCACTTTATACAAGATACTCATACGGTACACATTATTGAAAACAAACTTGTAATACAACGAAGAAGAGCTACTTTATGGACATTTATGAAGAGGTAGAAACCTACGCATACTTGAAAAAAAGAGCCAAGGAAAAGGACGCTTAACGACCAAAGTACAGTAAGGAATAGCTATTTATTGAATATGTGCCGTCCAGCTACTGACAACTTCCTTTAAAGATTTTCCGTAAGTTAGCAACCGTAGCTAGTTGTTTGTAAAAATATTTTTCAAAGCATTCCACGATGCGCACAAGCCATGCTGAAGTCATCAACAGTTCCCGGTGGTTAAAATTTTACTCGTTAGTGGTCAAACATTTCCGCTCGTCTTCGGCACCCCGTTCATTGTAACTATTTTACGCTTTTATTTATTCCAGATAATTACTTTCAGCTTTTATTTGAAGCACTTACAATTGTAATTCTGAAACACGTCGGAATGTAACTATTTTAAGCTAAAGCATGTTGACAGTTATTGGGAGTGCACGTTTTTATAGTGAAGGCCGAAATCGGTCGTTTGAACTAAATAAAGCTCTATAAAAGCAACTGCAACAGTTTATCATTAATTCTGGGACCGACGACCAAGTAGTTTGGTCCCTTCCCTCCCTTTTAAACCAACCATCCATTAATTCTGAAATGACCTCTATGTTCCACACGCGTGCACGCGTTTGTGTGTGTGTGTGTGTGTGTGTGTGTGTGTGTGTGTGTGCGTGTGTGTGTGTGGGTGTGTGTGTGGGGGGGGGTGGAGGGGGGGGGGGTTGGGAGAGAGATAATGAGAGAGAGAGAGAAAGAGTGTTTTTCAGCTTAAATTATACCTTCGTGGCATTATCAGTCGGTGTCTCACTAACGACATCGGAATGGATCAGAAGCCATTCATCAGCGGTGCTATGAGTAAATTACAATTTGCATTGGAATATTAGAGGTTTCTGCAATACCGAATATCTGTCGTTGTCTGAGGACGTAAGTGACATAGCATTGTACGTTCTCACATGAATAAAAAACAGTTAAATTTTTACGCCGGAAACTGAAATATAATCCACGGGTTTTGAACATACAATATTCAGGCGTTGCATAACTGTGATGCTACAATCATTCTAACTAGCAGCGTAAAATATATGGGATTACTGAAGAACGAAATACAACCCGTCGACTTTGACCAATAGCGCCAGAAATTGCCAGAGATGATTTATTAGTCAGCATTAACAGCGAATACGAGGGTTCATAAACAAAGGAATGCAAGAGAGAAAACAAATGGTAGGCATATATCACACCAGTAACATTTCGAACATAATGTCAAGGATATCGCTTGTTTCAGTTCTAGTACTTCTGTAGAAAGTGAAGAAAGGAAAGGAATAGAAGTAAGGGTAGCATGGAATATTTCAGTTGACGTATATATGAGCTGTATCTCGAACTTCTGTCGATCTGTATAGCTTAGCCGGAGTACGGGATACAAATTGAACCTACCTTAACTTCTTCGTTTTCTTTATCATTAGTATCCTATATAGGTCGACTGAAGTATGGGATACAAATTTTGCAGGCTTTGTTTCTTTCGCCTGTAATTCAGTTAACTTACATAAGTCAACTGCACAATAGGATACTAGTGCTAGCGAATGCAAAAAATAGTGACATACCTAACATTTATATCTTTTTCTTCAGTTGGTCTATTTAGGTAAATGACATCAATGTTACAAATGTCGCTTTTTTCGTCTATCTAGCACCAGTATCCCGAACTTCAGTTGGCCTGTACTCGTCAACTGAAGTACGGGATACAAATTTTACGTATGTTGATCTTTTCGCCTTCAGAAGTCCCTGTATAGAACCGAAAAAGCCGTAGTGGTACGAGTACTAAATGATGAAAAAGAGCAACGACTGCAAAATTTGTATTCCATACTGCAGCTGAAGAACCCATACTTAATGTGTAACAATGAAATGTCACAAAGAAATACATCAAAATAGACAAATTCAGTACAACAATAGAAAACCAAAGTTACCATAAAGAAATTACTCCGCAAAGAAAAACCAAAGCTGGCCTTGCAAGACGTCAAGAAAAATCACTTATTCACATACACAAGAAACACAATATCACGAAAAAACATACAAATATATAAACCCAAAAGTTCACATCAACGAAATGAAGTAAAATAATACAAAAATATCAAGAGATGAAATTTACCTAACATAAGAATATGAAGATTCGTGGATCAATAGCAGAGATTTCAAAACAATATTTTGAAGATCCCCACCAAACCCACCCTTTTCCTTAATTATCAGTTACACCCCCAGCCCGCCATCCCTACCAGAAATTAACTAACAAATTTTGGACGATACATTTGCCGGGTCTAGTGTAGCAGGGGATACAACCCGTCGGCTTTGAACAATGACGTCACAAGTCGCCAGAGAGCATGTATTACAAAGATTAAAGAGCTGAGGAGAGTGTTGAGAAACAAAGGAATGCGAGAGAGATAAACATTGATCTTGTCAAAAGCCGAGAAGCGATTCTTCTTAGTGTTGTAGCTCCCTTCAGTAGCTGATAAGTGCTTTTTGGCTTTTTAAAAAAAAATCTCACGAGATAGAATAAACTGATCCTACTTTATTAAGCAATCAATAAAAAAACTAAACTAAAACGTAACAGCAAAAGCTTTTAGATTCACATTCAATTATTTTAATGATAGCACTTATTAGAACACAGAACTGCTTTATTATCTATGCCTCGAAGTGAAGACATTACTATCTATGACTAAGGAATGACGTCATTGTTCAAAGCCGACGGGTTGTATCCCCTGCTTCACTAGACCCCATTTGCCCAACACGTTTAAGGTAACATTTAATCGGGAAATATGTATCGGGTACGTTATGTATATTCATCTGAATGGCTCTGCAGTGTCGAAATGCGTCGCGTCCCCCTGCCTACGACAGATTTTATGGCTGACCAATAACCTTCCATACTATTGGTACAACCTCCAATTGATGAAGATCTGAATTCAATATTATGATTCACGACAAGATGCTGAAAACCCCTATTCTCCAAATCCCTATACGAAGAAAAACCATCGGAAATAACTACAGAACACTTTGTAACATGATCGTCAATTAATTGCACCAACACTTTCTTCGTTCTGTTAGAAATTACTTTAAAAACTAAATCATCACAGTGTAGACCTGAAATTACAACCCCCACCCCCCTTCCAAACCCGTAATCCCGCCGCAGCTTACACCCTGTTGTACTTGGTTTCACCTAATCAGACTTATCGATTTCGGCTATAGCACAACACCCCCGAAGGCCCTCTATACTTTTTAAATTCCCCACAAACGTCTCTATAAAACGAATACCAGTATAAAACGGTACGCTCACTCACATGAGATTCATGCACACACAATGACACAGGATACCTCAAACATCAACAGTTTGTAATTTTTATTATATCCTTCAAGTCCAGCTTCGATTTCTCAAACCGTACTCCTCGTCTAACTGAGCGTCATAGTCAACCCTTGCTACACCTCCATATGAATAAATCGTGAGTACGACGAGGAGGCAGATACGTTCTCAGGCGCTTATGTTCGCCGCACTCACGACATCGAACGTAATCAGCAAGAAGACGAGACATTTGCAAAAATCGAATGGTTGCCATCATATTTACGCCAAAAGTCTGCTTTAAGTCTTCCATATTCATGAGAATAGATAAATCGATAACTAGAAACTAAAATGAAAGACTAAGAATTCTTCTAAATGAAAAGCTATTCGTCCAAATTATCTCAAATTCACTAAGAATGAAATTAAGTACCGAAAGAATTGGAAAGAACCAATTACTTAAAGAAATGCAAACTAAAAAAAATCTTACCTAATGTGTATCGCTGTCTTTTAAAAACACATTCATTTATTTCAATTTACACTGATAGCGCTTATCCACAGCAGACAACCGATTTATTATCTATGGCTCGAAAGTAATGGTCTGTGGCTCGAAAGTAAATACATTAATATCTATGAGCATCTTATGACGTTAACGGTCAAAGCTGGCGGGTTGTATCCCTTTCTTCAGCTGACCCAAATATATTGTACGGAATGTCATACGGACAATATTAAATACGGAAATACGTGGTTAACTAACTGCAAAGCTACACGTATAAGCAATTTTATTACTTATTATTTGTGACTGTCACAATTCACACCACATTGCAAGTTATTTTACAGATTAGATTGTGGCTGTCTCAATGTGTCTGACAAACTAAGAACATATTCGTAACTTCAACCATCGTCAGCATAGCTACTTCAAAATGGGGAGAATGCTTATTGGAGCCCACTTCTCTGCTTACAAGGCCTCTAAAGCAGAAAGACCTGATCAACAGCCAAAGCATACACGGCGCTGAAGCAACTTACCACCCAACAAGGTAGTAGACGGCGAAAACGGCAATAGCGAATGCGCTCGCTCCGACCATGGCTAGTGTTCGAACCAGCTATGACGTTTCCCCAGTTACACCATCTCGAACACATCTATTGTAGATTGAAATAAAAGCTTATCACTCTCCCCGTGTTGCGTCCTAAAGGTAAATTGTGTCTCGTGACAGCTTTCAAGAACAGTGGCAAGACACGATGTCCAGTAGGTAGCTCGTTCGAGCATGATTTGACTACATAGATAAATACACAAAATAACGCAAACAGACCTATACCGGTGGCGACTTGAACTCTGTTATTTTTCTCGCAAGACCATAGATAACCGACGACAACCTGCCGAAGTGATCGAAATAAACTGCTAAAATCGGAAATTGTATACATCTCACAAACACAGCTCCGTCCTTCACACTCTGAATCACCCAAGTTGTTGAAAGGCGTGCAAAATTGTCCTTCGTTGTCCGGCAAGGAATGTGTGTCGGTCCGGGTGCGATGATGTACTCAGGATTCCAGAATTACAAGAAGGGATCAGTAAGCTTGCTCTCAATGACTGGTTTGAATAGACGATTATGTGTTCACTCATGTAAGGAGTAGCTTTGAAAACCCAAACTGTTTATTCTCAGTTTAATCTTCCCTAATTTCTGTAACATGACACGTGAATTATGGGAGACTGCCACAGAGAGGCATAATAGGATTCCTCAGCTGCACCATCTTTGTAGTGATAGTCCACAAAGATATGATACCAAATGTAACAGAATATGCATTTGACCTTGACCTACGTTTACCTTTGACCCTTGACGTACTGTGGGTTCAACAAGACATTGACCGGCGGCTAGGAACAGCAATCGCAACACCAAACGCAGGGAAAGAGCTAGCACAAGTTTTACCCCAAGAGCTGGCGATTTTCTTAGTTAAATTTTAACCGATCAAGAAACTCCAACATAATACGATATTGTAGTACCTGTGTTATTCTGATTACGATGCCAGTTTCCTTTGGACATGCATGCATGTCCAAAGGAATCATAGGCTGGGCAGTCGGACTACCCTCCCACCTGGCCATTTTTTATTACAGTACAAAAGAAAAGCATCATGTAAGTGATCAGTAATCCGGAAATACCGAAGCGACCAATTTGCCTGACGGGGTAAGGCAAAATTGGAACATAGTTAACAATTAAATAAATTGAGGAAACGGGTTTTAAGTTTGAAAACTGCAGCTAGAGAAAAATTATTTAAAGTACTAGTTACAAGGTGAGCGTAAAAAATTAATTATGTAACTTAATTATCTTTTTCTTTTTAAGAAAATACTGATGATAAGGAACAACATAAAGTACACTAAAGTGATTAAAAAAATAGTGGCGTGGTGTTTGCACAAACAGTCATTTCAGTCGTTAGCAAGAATGGCGGCCTGTCTGTGGCTGCACATCGCATATCCTCAGCAGCCGCTCTCAGCCTTACACTTCGAAACCTTTCCTGGGAGACTACAATCCACCTCTTTCCAGCCATTATGACCTACTTACTAAAATTATGAGGAAAATAACTCCTCTAGGGCCAGATGAGATGCAGCTCATTACAGATCCTTAACTGTTGCGCTGAAAAATCTCATCAACAGCAGAAGATGGTCATAAATTTCCCTTTTTTATTTACTTTCTATTTTATTTATCAATTTTTTTGAAGTGAAAGTATTCTGCAACCCTGTATAGTATCTTCAAAACACCACTCTTCAATGCATCCCTTGGAACGCGACGAGTGAGCGCAGCGGTTTTCAACGCCATACCGTCCTCCAATGTCAGTACTGCTGTCTCCATGTCACATGGATTCCATGATTGACTGTCCTTTTTCTGCCCATTTATGTACACATTCGCTGTGTGGAGAACAATAAATTATTTTCATTATTTAAATTTTATTTTTATTTATTGTTAATGGGTAAATACTACATGTGTTTTAATTTCTAATATTATCTTTATTCATTACGATTCTTTGCTTATTGTAGTTACACTAAATGATCAAATGTATCCGGACACCTGGCTGAATATGACTTACAAGTTCGTGGTGCCCTAAATCGGTAATTCTGGAGTTCAATATGGTGATGGCCCACCCTTAGCCTTGATAACACCCAATCTCTCAAGAATACATTCAATCAGGCGCTTGAAGGTTTCTTGGGGAATGGCAGCCCATTCTTCATGGAGTGCTGCACTGAGGAGAGGTATCGATGTCGGTCGGTGGGGCCTTTCACGAAGTCGGCGTTCCAAAACATCCCAAACGTGTTCTATAGGATTCAGGTCAGGACTCTGTGCAGGCCAGTCCATTATAGGGATGCTATTGTCGAGTTACCATTCCGGCATAGGCCGTGCTTTATGAATAGGTGCTCGATCGTCTTGAAAGATGCAATCAACATCCCCGAATTGCTCTTCAACATTGAGAAGCGAGAAGGCGCTTAAAACATCAATGTAGGACTGTGGTGTAGGCGTGCTAGCCCCCTCCATGAAAAACACGACCACACAATAACGCCAACGCCTTCGAATTTTACTCTAGGCACTACACACGCTGACATACGATGTTCACCGGGCATTCGCCATATCCACATCCTGCCATCGGATTGCCACATTGTGTACCGTGATTCGTCACATCACACAACGTTTTTCCACTGTTCAATCGTCCAATGTTTACGCTCCTTACACCAAGCGACGCGTCGTTCGGCATTTATCGGCATGATATGTGGCTTATGAGCAGCCACACGACCTTGAAATCCACGTTTTCTCACCTCCCGCCTAAATGTCACAGTACGTACACTGGATCCTGGTACAGTTTGGAATTCCTATGTGATGATGGTCTGAATTAATTTCTTCCTATTCCACATTACGACCCTCCAACTGCCGGCGGTCTCTGTCAGTCAACAGACGAGGTCGGCCAGTACGTTTTGGTGCTGCATGTGTTCCTTTACGTTCCCACTTCACTATCACATAGGAAACAGTGGATCTAAGGACGTAGAGGAGTGTGGAAATCTCTCGTACAGACGTATGACCCAAGTGACACCCGATCACCTGACCACGTTCGAAGTCCGTGTGTTCCGCGGAGCGCCCCATGCTGCTCTCTCACGATGTCTACTGACTACTAAGGTCGCTGATATGGAGTACCTGGCAGTAGGTGGCATAAAAATGCACCTAATATGGAAAACGTATGTTCTTGGTGGTGTCCGGATACTTTAGATCACATAGACTACATTAAATGAATATTCACATAAATGTCAGTGAAAATGGAGGTAAAAGGTGTTTAGTTCGTATTAGGTAGGCACTGACAAGCAGACGGGGACAGTAACCATACTGTTGACAGTTATGGCCATACTGGCCAGGGGCAGTCAAATGTGCCCATCCAGTCACCATTCCACAAAAGTTGTTAGTCCAAAGCAGCATCCGTTGAAGCATTCATTGGCATGGGAATTTTCCGCCAAGTGAACACTCTTTCAACACAGTTACATTATAAAAACCTAACTCTTCTAAGACTTACATGAAGGTCTAGAAACCATATAAAACGTTGCAGCGGGACAATGCGATATCTTGGTTTATGGTCCTTCTTTGTGACACTGTTGTACGCCAGCGTATGGAGGATGTGAACATAGACTTGCTGAGTGACTCTCCCTACACAACAAACAAGAGAAGGTTATTTAGTTGCAAAACGTGAGTATTCTATTAAAATCCACACACCACACGGCACAAATGAAAAAGACTGACAAAGTAAGGCATACAGACGAGATCTCAGCTACAGGCTTCACAGCACACGACGTAATGTTTCTGGTCTATTTCTCATAGTCTCTAAAACTGAAATCGCTTAACACAGTCTGTTTGAACATTAAGCATACAGATTTTGAAGTTCTTGCAGCTGATTACTCGGAAACCTAGTGGCAAGAAATAAACAGAAAGTTCACAATTTATGGAAAAATACACGAACGTCAAATTATGAACAACAGGGATGCTGCTCACAGATGTTTCAAAAAAAATTCGAATACGGAAAGCAAAGAAAAGTGCAGGAAGCTACAAGGCCAGAATCAGACACTCTCATTAGCTTGGGTGTTGGAAAAAAAATCAGGTCTCAGTTAACCAGAATTTTGATGTAGAAAACACCCAAAGTTGTAAGATGCAGTTCTCTTTGTTTGTAAATTTGGCTGTTTCCAGCATCAAAGTGATTAACATAAGTTGTTGTCCCGTTATTAACCCAGCATACGGGAAATCCACCCATGAATGTTACTCAGCACCAGTCGGTGCTCATTGTGCAAAGAACGGTCTCCCGAAAGAATCCCGAGGCTACATAACTAACAATACCGCTTTAAATCAGAAACACGTAACAATAAATACGACAAGAAAAGCAATCTGGAGATTGTGCTCGAAAACAACAGGCAACGACGATATCAGCATAACAGTGACCGAGAATGTTACTGAAAGCATGGGACACACACAACACAACACACACACACACACACACACACACACACACACACACACAAGCACAGCATGTCGCAGGAGGCATGGTCAATATTCAAGCACATCACAGCAACGACCATTCACAGCAAAATGTGTAGCAAGCAAGGGCTCTAAAATGCATGCATTAAGTGTTATGAGCTCTTCGTCATCTTCGATACTGTGAAAAAAAAATGCCTTATGCTGAAAACTCGTTGCATTTCTTGTTTAGAGAGGTCATAGTATGGACCAAAACAAGACAAAAACGTCCAGTGGTCACCTTGAGAGCAACGAGCTCTTGCTTCATCTCAGCTATTATGAACCACATTTCTGCTGAATAGGTGCTTGAAGAACGCGTCTTAGAGCCCACTTTTTTTTTTGCTTCGGAAGATCGTTCCTGTCATATCGCCAAATACTGACCATTCCATCCGGGACACCCTTTATGTTATTTTTCTCTTGTGAGTGTAACATATACCATACCATGGAAAATCCACAATGACCTTGTTAATACTGACCTGTCACCATAAATCCACTGTTTCTAAAGCACTGGAACATTCATGATCTGATTAAAAGTGTCCGGACACTTTTTGTAATGCGAAACTGACCACTAGATATCACGACATGAGGGACCGTCAGTATAAGAGGAGGCGGGGAGTGTTGTGTTGCGAGTGACGCGCCAAGGTGGCCATGTGGGGTAGCGTATGTGTAAAATATGTGAACCCATGAAGGCTTGTATTATCTGACTCAGTGTATATCTGTGTCCTTTCCAGTATTATTTCCTCTATAGAATAATGTCTATTTATATCTTTTGTATATGTCTTATACCTCCGTAACAAAATCTCGTAGAATTAAGTTATTTACGACATTCATGTCCACAGTCCTCAGTTAGATATTACCTCATTCATCTCATCCCATCAGCCTTCAGAGCCAAATGATTGCTGTTGTACAAACCCTGCCAAAGGACTTTCACAACTACCAGAATAGCTTACTATAGTTACGTTTCGGGGGCTAACCGTGCCATCAGTCATAAGTTAGTTACTGCATCGCTCATATCATCCCACCAGCCTTGACAGCAAAAAGTATTTCCGCAGTCCGAATGCTGTTAAAGATTTACAAGGACTACGATAACAATCAGTGTACTTCACCTGTGTGTACTTTTGTAGTCTGAATGAACGTGTGAATGTTTGAATGCCTGTGTGAGTGGAAAGAAAATAATAATAATAATAATTAAACAAAATAATTAAATCAATTAAAACAACAGAATAGTTTTCAAAGATCAAAATTGATATTAGGAAAAGGCGAATAAATTTCTTTGGCCATCTCAACTGACTACCAGAAAATCGAGCGACGAAGAGAATAATAGATTATGTAACCACACTTAAGAATTCCACACCTTGGATAGATGAAATTGGAAAGGATCTAAATAATGCAAACATAAGACCAGCCGATATTCTAGAAAGAGACACCTCCAGACACAAAGAAGACAAAAAAAAGTTTGTGAAATCTTATGGGACTCAGCTGCTAAGGTCATCAGTCCCTAAGCTTACACACTACTTAACCTAAATTATCCTAAGGACAAACACGCACACCCATGCCCGAGGGAGGACTCGAACCTCTGCCAGGACCAGCCGTACAGTCCATGACTGCTGCGCCTGAGACCGCTTGGCTAATCCCACGTGCACAAAGTAGACAAATGGAAAGTTCTGTCAGAAGTAAAACAGTGCAGGCCAGAGTGCTCGGATGAGCGTAAACATGCCTTTTCGGAAAGGAAATAAATAAATAAATAAAAGCCTATTGGAAGAACATGAACAACTGAAAGAAAAATTGATCGAGTTATTTGATAAGGGGAGACGGAAGGCAAGTGGGCTTCAAAAATTAGATTTTTAGATTTTAGCGTATTTGAATTGCCTGGTCTTTCCTGTGTTTAAGTAAGACTTTTCGTGAGATATGATGGGTTTCTTGACGTTCTGTGCAATCTGGGGACGGTGACAGCAAGGCTGATGACTGGGTATGTGCAGAAGAACTCTATGCTCCTAATGTCACAATTTTAAATTAGAGTGCATTGGGCATAAAAATAGTGGAAATACTGCAAACTACTTGGTGCAAATAGATAAAGAGAGAATCCGCAGTTGCTAATTTAAAATGCACAAAAGAAGCCAGACAGAAAAGAAGAGGGACCAAGAGAAGAAAAGAAGACCAGTATGATTCAGATGATGCTCAGTATGGTACAGGAAGCCCGCCTGGTTGGCCGTGCGGTCTAACGCACGGCTTTCCGAGCGGGAAGGAGCGCCTGGTCCCCGGCACGAATCCTCCAGGCGGATCTGTGTCGAGGTCCGGTGAACTGGCAAATCTGTGGATGGTTTTTAGGCGCTTTTCCATCTGCCTCGGCGAATGCGGGCTGCGCCCCCTTATTCCGCCTCAGTTACACTATATCGGCTATTGCTCCGCAAACAAGATTTCCACGTACGCGTACATAACGTTTACTCTACTACGCAAACATGGGGGTTACACTCGTCTGGTGTGAGACATTCCCTGCGGGGTCAACCGGAGGTCGAACCGCAAAATAACCCTGGGTTCGGTGTGGGGCGGCGGAGGGGGGTTGTGGACCACTGCGGCTGCGGCGGGGACGGAGCCTATCCGTCGTTTCTAGGTCCCCGGTTAACATATAATACAATACAATGGTACAGGAAAATATTAGTGGTAAGAAATTCTGATCAATAACAATACTAGAATAGCAATATTAAATTTTAAATGGATTTTTCCAAAACTACATTTTTTTTTTACTTTGAAGTGCCATTATTTGATAAACTAATGGGATTAGAAACATGAAATTGGGTCAATTTGTATTGCGGTTGGTAATAAGTTATTACAAGTAAATTGCGAACCACCAAACAATCAGAGACTGTTTTATAATAACTATTGTACAAAAAAGTTAAATTTTACTAGTGAAAGAAAAATTTTTTTTTCTTCAAAACCATGAGAAATATGATGTTCATTTTACATGTAAATTAAGGTATATATGTTTTTTATACATATGCAGTAAAGATTTCATTGTTTCATCATTTATAGTTCTTGTGAAAAGTGTAGCTATTCAAAGGGGAAAATAGCATTGACAGATTGGGGATAAAAAGTGCCACCCGTCTCCCCTTAACGTCTTCCATTTTTCGTGAGAATTGTCCAATAATAACGATAATAATAATAATAGCATAAATGGAAACGAATAATAATAATATAAAAGGAAACTTTACAGCCAATATAAATGTAATTTGCAGAACACACAAAGACAAACTGAATGCCAGCGTAGCCTTATCTATCCAGTGCCAGTTTCAGAAAGGGTAGCAGAGAGGATTGTACTTGTATTTCAGTCTTGCACCAGAGACGCCCAAGTACTATTCTGTAGCTATTTTGCGTTGTCAATATAGGAGCAACAACAGCCAAATGGGTTGGTCAGGAGAGTCCACTGACTTCGAAGTGGACTATTCATTAGATATCACCTGTGTAAAATATCCATCAGGGACATTTAAACCCTTCCAAAACTGCACAGGTCCACCGTTGGTGACACGACTGTAAAGTTTACACGTGAAGCAATAAACACAGCTGAACCAAACCCAGGCAGTCCACATGTGCTGACGGACCGTAATCGTCAAGAATTGCAGAGAATCGTGATAAAAAAGCCGCATGACATCAGCGGAAGCAATTTTTAGTGAGTTATAAAGTGCTACCATAGCTCCGGCTACCACAATGACTGTATGTAGGGGGTTCGATGGTCGAGCGGCGCGTCATGAACCGCCAATTTCTGGAGTGAATGGTAAGCGACGCTTGAGGTGGCGTAAAAAGAGACGACACTGAACTGTGGGTGACTGGAACTAAGTGACAAGTCACACTATTCTCTGTGTCAATCCGATGCAAAAGTATGGGCTTGCAGAATGCCGGTATGACGTTACGTGCCATCATTTATAGCACCAACGGTGAGGTACAAAGGAGTCTGTGTCACAGTCCGCGGGTGTTTTCCATATTCAGAGTGTGATAAATTTATAACGCTTAACAAAACGCTGAACACGGAAGCATCTTACAGCAGTGCGTACTGCGTACAAGAGAGAAATATTTAGGAAACAATGGTAACCTGTCATCATGCAGCATCCGTGGGGAAATGGTTTGTGGAAAAAAATAGCACTCCTGAAATGGTTTGACCTGCCCAGAGTCCTGCCCAGCGCCCAATGGAACTTCTTTGGGACAATTTTTTGGAACGAAATTTCCGCAATTTGACTGTATATTTACTATTAATTTATTCCACACAATCGCGATGTCGGCTTTGTCGCCATTTTCAAGTGCAAGGAGAAATATCAAAAAATTTCTAATAGACCTGCATAAAATATCATGGTCGAAATACTGTGTGTGTTCTTATAAACAACGTCCTATTACAGGATATGACTACAGATAAAAATTACCTTTGAGATGAGTTAATACGTTGACTTCTTTCCAGACCCCAGAGGCCGAAGTCATAACCCTCTCTGATTTGCGCTCTAGAGGAAGGATTGCCAACCATTCCTCCAAACACATTCCCAATGAAAGAGTCTCCACCACAGTTCAAGGCGTCATAAAAGGGGAAGGGTGTCGACACCTCATGTTAATGTTCTGTACTGGGAGCTTGGATACGTTTGATTATATAAGGTGTCATTCACGACAAAATTACTGAATGCTTACGCAGTTTCGATTTCTATGACTAATATCGATCGCTTTTTTGTAAACACTACAGCACAAACACTGTATTAGGTAACCCTAGCAATACCAGCGGATTTTCCATGACATGTACTGGGCAGGGTTGAGGGGGCGTGGGCTGTTGGGGGGAGGGGGGGGGGGAATAAGAGGGAGACGGGCTGTTGTTTATGCTCGCAATAAAATATAAAACAGTTCGTTAATTGTTGACAAATTATAAACATGCTTTTATAGAGATACTGATGTGTAATAATGAAGAACTTCTAGTAACGTGTACTACCGACGGCGGTACTTTCTGCCCACCGTAAAAAAAAAAAAAAAAAAAAAAAAAAACAACAGGTATTGACGTGCAAGCAACGGCTTTAACCGGAAATCCTGGATATGACATTCATTAGGGAAAGGGATAACTATTACTAAGACTTAATTTGTGCTACTTCGTGAGCATCAATCCAGACGTTAAGTTTCTCGTTGCTCTCATTTCTACTACTTCTCTTTACTTCCGTCTTTCCTCGATTTACTCCAAATCCATATTTTGTACTCATTAGATTGTTCATTCCATTCATCAGATCATGTAATATTCTTTACTTTCACTCAGGATAGCAATGTCATCAGCGAATCGTATCACTGATATCCTTTCACCTTGAATTTTATTTCCACTTGTCAACATTTGTTTTATTTCCATTATTGCTTCTTTGATGCACACAGGTGAAAGATATATCCCTGTCTCAATCCTTTTTTAAACCAAGCACTTCATCCTTGGTCGTTCACTTTTATTATTCTCTCTTGGCTCTTGTATATCTTGTATATTACCCGTCTCTCCCTATAACTCACCCCTATTTTTCCAGAGTGTCGAACACATTACAGCATTTTACATTGTGGAACTCTTTTTCCTGCTCGACAAATCCTCTGAACGTGTCTTTTATTTAGTCTTGTTTCCATTATCAACCCCTACGTCACAACTGGCTCTCTCGTGCCTTTACCTTTTCTAGAGCCAAATTGATCTTCATCTAGCTCATCCTCAGTTATCTTTCCCGTTCCTCCGTATATTATTCTCCTCAGCAACCTGGATGCATGAACTATTAAGCTGATTGTGCGGTAATTCTCGCACTTGTCAGCTCTTGCAGTCTTCGGAATAGTGTGGATGACATTTTTTCCGGGAATCATATGATATATCGCGAGACCCATACATTCTACAAACCAATGTGAATAGCCGTATTGTTGC
Organism: Schistocerca serialis cubense; assembly: GCF_023864345.2. Taxonomy (NCBI): domain Eukaryota; kingdom Metazoa; phylum Arthropoda; class Insecta; order Orthoptera; family Acrididae; genus Schistocerca; species Schistocerca serialis. The sequence goes on from NC_064646.1 coordinate 421,548,126, forward strand.
CACTTCCCCCAATGATTTTAGAAATTCTGGCGGAATGTCATCCATTCCTTCAGCCTTATCTCTACACCATCAACAGCAAACCACCTACTGGTGTGTGGTGGAGGGTCCTTCCGGTACATCTGATCCCTCCAACCCTGTACCATTCGCGAATAGTGATTGACGGTAAGCCTTTGTATTGGATCTAATTTTTCGAATTTTCTCCTCGTGGTTAATACTCGAGATGCATGTGGGAGGTAGTAATATGTTGTCTGACTCCTCCTGAAAAGTGCTCTCCCGAAATTTCAGTAGTAAATCTTAAGTCCTCTAAAGCTCTCTTAAATTATGATTCTAATACTGGACCGTAGCTTGCATAGGATAGAGTAGCATGGAGAGCTGCATCAAACCAGTCTCAGGACTGAAGACCACAACAACAAAAACTGGACCGTCTATCTCTTCTAAATCGACTCCTGTTTCTTCTTATATCAGTGAGACAAATCTTCACCCTCATAGAGGCCTTCAGTGTATTCTTGCCACCTATTCGCTCTCTCTCTCTACAATTGCTACAATTGCAGGTTATCAAGGTTTAAGGGAGTTTGCATGTGGAGTTACAGTCGGCGCACGAGTGATGGGACACAGTACCTCCAGTATGTGAACCATTCAACGAACTTCATCGATATGGGCTTTCGGAGCGAAAGGCCTAATCATGTACTTTTGATGATTAAATGACACAAAGCTTTACGTCTCACCTGCGTGTGTCAGCAGCGACACTACACTGATGATAACATGTTGCCTGGTCGAACGAGTCTCGTTTCAAATTGTATTGAGCAGTTGGACGTGTACGGATATTGAGACAACCTCGTGAATCTATGGACCCTGCATGTCAGCAGGGGACTGTTCAAGCTGGTGGAGGCTGTGTAATGGTGTGGGGCGTGTGCAGTTGGAGTGATATGGGACCCTTGATACGTCTAGATACGACTCTGACAGGTGACATGTATGTAAAAATCCTGCATCCATTCAATGCCCATTGTGCATTCCACCGGACTTGGGCATTTACAGCAGGGCAATACGACACGCCACACGTCCAGAACTGCTACAAAGTGACTCCAGGACCATTCTTGTGAGTGTAAACTCTTCCGCTGTCCACTAGACACCTCAGACATAAATATTATTGGGCACATCTGGAATGCCTTTCGACATGCTGTTCAGAAGAGATCTCCATCCCTTGTACATTTAGGGTTATGGACTGCAGGATTTATGATGTGATTTTCATCCAGTACTACTTCAGACATTAGTTGAGTTTATGCCAAGTCGTTTTGTGGCACTTCTTGTTGCCCGCAGGGGCCCTACACCAGTTTCGTTGGCCCTTCAGTGTATGTCATTTTATTCTCATTCGCGTTGACACCTTGTTTTGGATTTTACGTTTCGCAATATGAGTTAGGAATGGTGTTTAGTATCACATTGTACAAGTACATATATAAAAACATCCGAAAATTGTTTAAGAGTGTGGTTGTAACTCGCTCCTAGAGATTCAAATCATGAAGTAACCTACTTCCCTATATGAGACACCAACGATTTGGGACTTAAAAACAAAATTTAAAGAACGCGTTTTCGAGGCGTGTGGCAAGTGCAGCTTTTGAAGTTCGTCCTAGTTTATAACATGCATCTCATGAATGAAAATGTTTCATATATAGCGGTACAGGCTAAAAATATTATGACTTTGATATTTCATCTATGTCTACACTTGTTAAGGATTCGATAGAAGATAAATACACGGGTATTCAAAAAGAGGGAAGATGTTTCAGACGTTTTTTACTTCCAAACTACAAGCCATAGAAGCACAAATCCAAGGTTCCTGGAAGGAATAAAGTTCAAATTTTTATGTATTCAGTGTGAGCACCATGTGCGACAAGACAAATATCAAAACGGTGGATCATTTCCTGCCAGAAATGAAGTAGCTCGTCTCTCATTATCGAATTCACAGCTGTAACAATGCGATGTTACAGACTTTCAAGAGTGTCAAGCATAGGAGGAATAAAAACGCGGTCTTTTACGTAACCTCAGCGATGAAAGTGACAGTTTATTAGATCTGGAGACCTGGGAATCCACCGGTGATGAATTTCATCTTCTGCTCCTCCTCTCCCAGTCCAACGTCCTGGAATGGTGTCATTCAGGTAATGGTTAGAGAAAATCTCGTGGAATTGTGTTTCCTTTTCTTGGAGTTTGGAAGAAATAAGTGTTTGAAATCTGTTCCTTCTTTTTGAATAGCCACGTATGCGTGGCAAGAAAAAGTGTAAAGATGATTTATGCTAGTTTCATTCGCGGTACTTTATGTTGTGCTCCTAGATTTCTGTTTAACCCTATGTTCGGAAATCGTGACATATTAGGGAAAAAAGTATATTATTTTAGAAAAGAAAGCACATAAATGTCACTGTCAGTTGTTTCACGCACAGCAACTTAATCCGCACCACTTTCATCTTTCGATTTTTAAACTTAGAGAAGTCACAGAATAAAAGATACCCATTACTGAGAAAGCATCCTGTTACATGTAAATAACAAGAAATATTGCAGAAAAATACCTAAGTTCCACGGATAAAAAAGTCTCAGAATGGGTTACACATACAAAGAGGAAAAAATGTTTATACTCAGTGGGATGCGAAAGTACGACTTTTAGCATTTCAGTCTCTTTTATCGTTTTCTTTGTTGTCGTTCGTTGCATTTCGTGAATTTGGACGTCACAAGACACCTGTTGAAGTTCATTGTTGATGCTTTCACTCAGGTTTTTTTTATTTATTATTTTTTTTATTACAGAGTGCAGCCAGCACTCTGACTGAACACGCTGAACTACAGTGCAGTCAAACCAGGTATTCACGACAGCTATTACACAGCAAGCTCTCTATTCCTGTTGATTTTAATGGAAAGGGATGCAGGCTGACTTCGTTCCCAAACGATGAGGTGTAAGCCGTAAATGCATGAAATTTTGGAAGATTTCCACTCTTTTGCGTCACAAAATTCCTTTCCATTGCTACTTAAAAGTTATAAACTCATGTAATATATGTAAGCAGAGCCGACGTCTTGGTATTTAATGATTTTTAAAATCTTAATTACATAAAAGTAACAGGTATTTAGCAAGAATGTTGACCAAAAATTTTTTTGCTGTTATAATCATTCACAGTAACAACAATCAAACCATACCGCTAACAAAGGAAAACAGTCTATCATGAATTCACTTTCCACTCAGATGCATCCTGATGATTGTTTAGGAAAACATAATCACTAAATCCGAAACTAAAACCTCTCAATATTTCTAAAGTAACAAATTCTAGCTGTAAATAAATCGCACTGAACCGAATGAGTGGCCATACCAAAACGTGACCACCTCTTGGCACAGTTGTTGGAAAACTGGCATACAGACGCAACGGTAAAACACCTCAGAAGCTTGCCGAGTAGCATCTTCGGCTAACGAACCGAAAATGACCTCACTACCGACGCTAACCTACCGTACCGATCGATGTGAACGATACGGAATACGCCTGGTGACTGTGGCGCCTCCTAAACAAAGCTACGGAGTGACTAGACGAGTTCTCTCCCACCACCTGCCTGAAACATGCAGCGACCATCGGCAGAGTCCACCCCACTGGCATCCTGGCCGCACATGTTTGTTTTTGCTGGCTCAGATACACAACGGAGGAGCCTACCAGTACTGGGAGACTTGTTTGTTATCCAGAAAGGCTTTGGTCGTGGTTCAGAAACCATCAGTGTGACTGGCCAAAGGGAAGATGGGTTAAAGAGAAGAAGGCTGTCTTACGTTCATCTCTGTGGTGGTCTTGTTCGTTGCTGCATTTAGCTGATGCCAAGATTTGGGACAAGTTATGTAATAATTAAGTCTTAACGTTATTCATGAAACAGCAGTATTTTTCCGTGTATGGATAACAGAGGAGTATAACTGGTTTTACTTAATTTGTTTTACTATTGTGTATTTCATTAATTATTCAAGTTGTGACGTTGGATGTTGTTGTTTTCCTTTTAATGTAATGTGTTTTGAAGGAAAGTACTATACCCACCTCAGTCTTATCCTTCCTCTCACTTATTTATAAACAGGCTTTAAACCCTGAATGAGAATGGTTAGTACAATTTGCTTATTATAAATAATAGTCTCTTTTGAAGGGCGATCAGTCATTGACGACTCTGCTGATGTTAGTGTCAGGATAACGTGACGGCAACGTTACGGCAACGTTACGGCAACAGTAGATACGCCGCGGTCTCCTGCCCAGAAAGTGGTGTCTCGTCTGGCTTTGTGACGTCAGCACGCTGCGGCGGCGAGTGTGGCGGCTGCGCCACCACAAGGCGGAAGTCCTCCCCGACGGTAATAACCTCGCCGTCGATGGGATGTAGCCGTCTTTTTCCCCTAGCAGCAGATATTTTGCTGGCGTGAGAACACAGATGTGTTCCCACATATCTCCTGGGAACTTCATCTCATCCACAAGAACTCACCGCACATACGGGCGATAAAGTTGCCATTTTACGTGCCGTTGCCCATGACATGTGAGAGATATCTCAAGAAGTCTCTTTGCATCCTTGAGGCAGAAATTTTAAATTGGAAATAATAGTTTATTTCTTAAGTGATTAGGTAATTTCGGCGCCTTTGGTATTATTAAATAAATTGGTAATTTAAGCAATACCTATTATGTATTTGTTGAATATTATTAAAGACGCTGTTACCTCCTGATCTTACAAATGTCTGCGTGTGGCCTACTTTTTGTGTACAGTATATTGCTGGTGCTATATTGACTTACTTTTTACTTGTCTAAAGCTGTACGTAACTTTTATCTTAGGTTTTGCCATCAGGTTCTTGACAATACCGAAAGTGCCTAAATTCCCTAAACGTTTGTATAAACTCATCTCTGTTTGAGCTTTTGGCTGAGTGGTCCTCTTTCGTTGTCATGCTATACCTGACGGTCGGGTATTTGCTAGCCTGATCTGATTGTAGCCATGCTAGGGGCTGCGACGTCGTTGATGCTCAGACCATCTGCAATAACTTTGATGATGTAGCCTTGAACAAGATTCATCAAAGTGAAATTGTTTCTATCACCTCGTGAAGGATACAGTCAAGATTTGACCGCTCGGACAAGAGAAACCTGAGAGTTGGAACCTCTTAGTACCCCCCATAATCATATCAATTGGACGATGGATATAACAGAAGACATTCCATGGCCTTCCTTGGCGTTGTCTATGATGAAAATCCTGTACCCTCAGTCATAATGTAAATTGTACGCACTCATATGGAACAGTAACTACAGCCACCACCCCCGAAAGCTATATTCTAAGGGCCTCGGATCATCAGGAGGATTTCATAAACTTGCCACTTCATTGTGCTTCTAACGACATGAATATTGTGTCTTTAAAACACACAATGCACATGGTTAAAAGCACAGTGTTCGAAGAAATAGCTACAACTAGTGGCAAAAGAATAATAGTGTACCACAAACAAGAAGGCAAAACATGGTGAACAGCGCAAGAAAACGTTCAGAACAGAAAATTGTTCTTATGTTTCGGAAATAAAGTGATAGTGCAACATCCAGACCAGATGAGAGGAGACGTAGATGCCAATAAACTGTAAGTAATTACTTATTTGGTTAAAAAAGCGCGATGTGAACTGTGTTAATCTAAAAATAATAAAATTACATCGTTATGGATTCCACTGAAGATGCGATAGAGTAAGAAAAAGGCGAAACGCGTCCGGGAAAAATAAGTTGCAGCAAGAAAGCGCGATTTTATTCACAAAAGAAATCTAGTTCAATATGTACGATAAAATCCGCTTTAAAACTACTGTCAATTAGCTCCACAGAGCGTGTTCTGAATACCCTTAAGATGATAGAATTCTACCACATATGATTTTGTATTATGTTTTTCACCTTTACGTAGCTGTTCCAAAGCACGAAGACTCTGTATTATTATTGTAATAGCAATTCTTAACTGCGAAACTAGTCTCGGAAAATTATGAAAATGACACAACCCTCTGAGTGAACGATAAATGTCTTTCAGAGACAGGACAGTCATTCTTAATTTGTGACAATCGACACGTGATAGCAGGTGAGTCTACATTGTATGTGGTGTTATTATGCATTTAAACAGCAAGTGAGGTCTGTGGTCGTCTATACCTTTTAAAATCAGTTACTTTATAAATAGCTATTTTTACTTAAAATACGATGTATGATGGTGCATGAATCGAACAAAAGTAGCATTTAAATGTTATCTGCATGTAATAGCTTGTTTCTGTTAGTATGGATTTTAAATTGTGGAAGTCAGAAGGAGAAATGCGTGTAATGTTCAAATGGTTCAAATGGCTCTAAGCACTATGAGACTTAACGTCTGAGGTCATCAATCTCCTAGATTTAAAGCTACTTAAACCTACCTAACCTAAGGACATCACACAAATCCATGCCCGAAGCAGGATTCGAACCTGCACCCGTAGCAGCAGCGCCGTTCCGGACTGAAGCGCCTAGAACCGCTGCGTGTAAGGAAATGTATTGGTGGGTGGACCCTGTAATTATAGTGACAAGTGGTCCAGACATGTGGGTGACCAACATTGTCACACAGGCAGCGTTGACAGCGTTAGCTGTGGAAACGAAGTGGAGCAATGATTCACAAGCACTTAGCACGACCTGTACTTGGAAGTTCCAACGAACATTTGCTAGCTATTACATCAACATGAGTTCACTATCATGCTCCTCAAACCAGTGCAAAACGATTCTGACATGGAGTGTTGTCCTGCTGGAAGATGTCATCGTCGTAGGGATGCCATCAAGCATGAAGCAATGCAGTTGGTCCTCAATAATGTTCACGCAGGCCACAGCTTTCATGGTGCCTTCGATTATTACCACACGTCCCATGGAAGCCCAACTCACCCCATCGCATAAATCTGCCCTCACCGGCCTACATCTGAAGCGTGGTGCATGTTTCACGCAGCCATTTGACCTGTTGTAACGAAAAATGCGACCCGTGCCTATTGATCCATGCTGGAAGCTCAGAGATGCTGTTCCCGGTGAAATCATTGACGATGTCGTTAGGCCAACACTGAAACAAGTATGGCGCGTGTGCTGAGGAGCTCCGTGTTCAGAAATGGCCATTGAACTGTGTGCTCCGAAACACGTGTGCCGCCTACACCAACATTGTAATCTGTGGTCAGATCTGTCACATATCGCCGCCTAACCTACTTTACACAGTGGGTGATCCTCCGGTTTCTGCGCCTTGTGATAAGACATGGACGTACAACACCATGTGGGCTACGCATTATTTCATTGTCATTCAATCACTTCCCGTAGATGATCATGACAACAGTAGGCGAATAGTCTACCGGCTTCGTCGTTTCAGGGATTCTAGTTCCCTGGCTCAGGATCAGAACAATCTGACCTTTGTCAAAGGTGTTTACGCTGTCTGCCGAATCCTCTTCATCCACTGTTGGCGGTAACAGCTGCTTCTGCTTCTCCTGACCAGTGTCATTCATCTTTACCCGCTCATCGGACTTGCTGTACAAAGAAGAAATATGCTTCAGTATAAGACTATGTTAGACAAGAACTACCGTCTTGCACTTCTACATCTTCTAATACTATGCGAAGTCTATGAAAGGAAAAGAGACTCATGTTGCGGTGTTATGGACCGGCTCCGAAGTTGCAAGTTTTAAAGTATTTGAATTTCCACGTAATCAACTCAATGGTGCTCGGATTTCTTTCAATCAGGACAAATCCACCACTGAATCTTGAGATAAAATCGTTAAATTATTTGTTTATTCAAAGAGTATATTGAAAATATCAGAGAGAGACTGGACTGGAAAAGTTCCCTTACATGCTCTTCTAAAATTCTTATTTGCCTTCATGCTTTCCTTTGAAAAATTAATAATATTTTCTACTTCTTGAGTAAGATACACATCATAATAATTTTAATAGCGTCATTTAGCAACGGATAGACGTTAGAAGACAAATTGATTTAATACTCCAGTACATTCAATTACAAACATATACTTTGATCTTTGTTTATAATTAAGTGGGTTCAGTTACATCTTGACGATGTGCAGAGATCAGCAACACTCACCGCCAGAACGTAAGATTTACTTCTCGAGGAGACAAATGGAAACTACATACAAAACATTATAACGCTTTTTATAACCTGAACATGTTGAAAGTCTTTAACTTTTCATATAGTATCCATTCGGCCTCCTTAAAAAAAAAATGGTTCAAATGGCTCTGAGCACTATGGGACTAAACATCTGTGGTCATCAGTCCCCTAGAACTTAGAACTACTTAAACGTAAGTAACCTAAGGACATCACACACATCCACACCCGAGGCAGGATTCGAACCTCCGACCGTAGCAGTCGCGTGGTTCCAGACTGAAGCGCCTAGAACCGCTTGCCACCGTGGCCGGCCGGCCTCCTTCCACAGATTGTGCATGTCCTTTTGTTACTGAAACTGAGCACTGGTGTATCATGCACATGCAGTACATAACTATATTCTCTTCTACCAGTGTGCAATTGACTACAAACTTTGCTGCATACAGTTCTGTGTAATACAACTCTCTCCCTGCTGGCTCTGTAATGAAAAACTTATGTCGTCTTCGTCGACGATTGCAGTGATCTGAACGGCACTCTGCTCTGACATATGACTATGCAAGTAAGCAAGTAAGTAAGTAAGTAAGTAAGTGAGTCTTTAGCAGCAGCAGCGAATGAAAGCTCCTGAGGGCGTGTCAACGCCTTCTCTCATTCATCGCTGCGTCTGGCAGCGACTCTGTTTACTTGTGGTTCCCTCGTGAAGTACCAACTGTGTCACGGTACCTCGATCTTCAGACGACATCACGCGGCACTGTAACACTGTATCTCTGGCCGCAGCAACGAAGATACGTCGGTTGGCGCTCTGCATCGTACTGGATCTCAGGACGTAACAAAAGAAAACAATCATGTAATATACAATCACAATAAATTAAAAAAGAAAGTAAACAACTTTTCAATCAAACATTGCTATACGGCTTAATTATAATACATTACATTCTTACCTGCATACTTCAGCGTGTGACAGCTAACTTATTCTGTTACACCACAGCCTCCATTTGAAAGGCACAACTGATGAAAATCGCTGTACATTATTTTCATCTTCGAAGAATATTTCCAGCATAACTTATTCCGAGACTAGTTTCCCAACGATTTTTCCTCTGTAGTTGTGAGAAAAATCGCTGAGGGTACACCGAGACACCCATTCTTTAACACTAAGTAGAAAGAGTAGTGTATGCATTTGTATACAACGGTCACTAACTGGTGATAGCTTCTGCACTGAAAAGATGCATTGCTTTGAACAATAAGTTTGTTGACGTAGGTGGGGTGTCACCAGTCAGTGTAATGTTCGCCGGTGTTACAGACGAACGCAAGATGGAGGAACAGCATGATGTCGGCACATAGGACAGAGTTTCTACAAGGTCTTGAAGAATCAGGGCTTTTCATGTGCCTCATTGGCAAAGGTGTATCGCGAGAATTCAAGGGAAACTATCGCTTCCAGAGTCCTTTGCCGAGGGCAAACATCCTATTTGAGTCAGTGCTTGCCGTCGAGGTATTGTGGACTGTAGCAGTGGATAGAAGGGAAACAGTCTAAAGAAACTACTAATTCCTTGACGGAGAACAACAAGCTGTGCGCAGCCATAGAGTTAAGATCTATCTCCTCCTAACAGTGTGCAGAAGTTATCGCTTCACATGGCACTTGTGCTCACTGTTTGTGACAACCTAGGCGCCAGTCTACCAACTCTGTCCGCGTGAAAGAAAAAAGAAACCTCAGATTTCAGTTTAGTGTCCCGTGGCTGACAAAGCAGAAGTTTTGTTCTGCCTTTAAGCTCCGACTGTTTTATCCCACAGCATGAAGTGTTCATTGGACTATCAACGGGGGCAGCAGTTTTGGAGATTAGACGTATTTTAGGGCTCACAAGCATGAAAAAAAAGGGAACGATTGACGAATAACTGTACACGTATATCACGGGACGAGTTCTTCCGAAACCGCTTGTTTACTACGTGAAATGAAAAGGGGCGATTGGTTAAGTCTATCATCATCTCTCCCCAGGCGGACGGTATGGAAACTCACTGCTCGGTTACAAAAATGGCGATCAAAAAGTATCCATTCGAGAGCTGCACAGTCCATAATCGGCTTGAGATGGCATCACTTCTGTGTCACTACTTTGCGATATGTGGACTTGCTTTATCATGAAGCAGCAATACTCGTTGTCGCAGTTCTCCAGAAGTTTCGCCATAATTGTCCTCTACTATTGTTTGTCCTTCGGTAACAAAGAAAAAAATAACAGCACTTTAAAACTGTTTGGGCGCATTTGGTAATAATGTCACCATACTTCACGTTCGGATTTGTTAACTGATGCTGACTAAAATGCGTTAAATCTCGTCTGTTTATTGTTAGTCAGCAATGACGATTAGTATTCTGGTCGAGTCTTATGAATAACATTCATTTCTAATGTCACTTCGTTTAGATAACAAGTGCGATGGATGGTTTTCGTACTGAACATAGGTCAACGTGCGATCATGAATATAGTGAAATTGCTGGTGATACGTTGTTGACGGTGAGGTTTCGATGGAGCACTTGACGCTGTTAATCGTGCTTAGTTCAGAAATCAGTTAACCCAAAAGCACTCGCCAAGTGAACGACGATTAATAAATGGTTCGAAAATCTTTTAAGAGAGTAAGAACACAAGAACGACTGAGGTGTTAGAGCTACAGTAAATTTGAGTTTAAAAGAGTTAATGACAGGGTGAGGTATTGTCTGATATTTGTAGTATAGAGGTACTAGTTTATATCTGGAGTCAAGGGCATACCGAGCAGCGAATTTTAGTGGTCACTTGTGGTAACCATTTCGTACAGACATGCGACTGTACTGAAACGAGATTACATCATCTGCAAGACAGTTACGACATATGGGTTGCACACAAATCGGGCGAAACCTAATTTAGGTCGTTGTGATACTTTTGGACACGATAGTACATCACTTCCGAATGGGAAGAAGTTGTAACTAGTTCATGCACGTTTTGTGATGAACGCATCCACACTTTTTGATAAATATCAGACTGTTATTCCAAGGTGTGACTCTTCCCATTGCCACCAGATTACAGATGCCTAGAATCTTGTCCATTTCTTTGGTACACATGAAAAAGTAATAGTCTGTCGGTTTATGCAAGCCTCATGATAGAAGGCGAACAAAAAAAGTGACACTGTGCTTGTTAGTATTCCAGCTTGTGGTTTGGCATAAAACCGCCTAGTGCTGAAGTTGTTCTCACGTGTACTAATGCATCCCTCAACATTTGTCACCGGTCAGCTGAGCGTGTTCAATGTGCTTAAGCGTTAATGGAAATTAAAGTATTTTTTGAGAGCAGTTGGGCTGGTGTTTATAGGATTAGAATTTATAAGTAGTCTTCTATCATATAGATGGTGAGCAGCGCTGTTAAAGATGCTAATAAAACGCGATTTCTTTATCCATTTTGCTCCCCTACACGGACACATTCAGCTTCGTTAATAACCTGCTGTAGAAAGTTATAGTAATAAGACTGGAATATTCCGCATTAGGTGAAGGGCAGTCGATATGGACAGTTCAATATACGATTTCTTTCGGTACTTCGTTGCATCAAAACCAATTACAGCAGGAAAATCTGAACGAAGTTGCACCACAATACTTTCCCTAGTTAAGTGAACAGACTTGACGTTTGCGCAATTTCATACTACAAGTAAAACGAGGGAACAGTGACTGGTGACCACCATTTGCTTTTCTCGTTGCCGGTTTACTTTCTCGACAAGAAGAGCTTTTCAAGAACTTATCACGCTGCCTCATCCCTTTCCCTGTGTGCAGTAACTTTCTTCTACATTCAAGAAAACTGAACGCACATAAAATAATATCAAAGTACTTAACCAGCATGAGCTTACGTATTTAACATATAATCACCTAAAATATCTTATGTTTATATGGCTCGTTCCTTTATGTATAAAGAACATTTTGTAGTGCGGGCGGAATAATTAGTTATGTTAATTATGTTCACACTGTTGTTTATTATGTTTAACGCAACTGTATTTTCTTATGGACACCGTATAAATGGTTATTTTGATGATGTTCCCTATGTTCGTTGCTGAGTTTCATGCTTTAAATTGTTAGTGTTGTACATCAAGTTCATTTAGTTGTGGATACTGAATAACTGTTTTTCTTAGTTATGTTCCTTATGGTGTTTGAAATTTTGAAATTCTTAAAGCTACGGAAGATAAGTTATTTTATGGAGAACATTAACAGGTGTGTGTAGCGATGTCTGCATCGTCCACGAACTTAATAAACACCTCAGTAAGCCAAAAGCCTCACAAAAGCAGCAACAATTTTGAGCACAAGAAGAGGAAAATGCCATTGTCACTGAACGTGAAGTTCAAATCCTAAGATTGCGCGAAAGAGACGCGAATCAACTATAGGTGTGAAATGTGAGTTACAAAAACGTATTTCTTTATTATAATAAATGAAAAGCACCAGTTTGATTTTGTTCTACAATATTATTTTTATTGCTAACCGGTTTAATTTGCTCACTGTGTGACAAGCTCGCCCATATTCTATGTAAGTAGCCCGCCAGTGACAATTTCAGTGGCATTCTTGTTGCTATGTTTCCCCTTTCCTTCGGTTTTACTTTCTTAGGTAGCATTTTCCTTCTTTTCCTGCTTTGTTTGAGTGTGTGCTTTAGTTTTCTTAGGTCTGTCCACATTTGTTTCTTTTAAATGTGTGTCAGGGCGCTGATGACCTCGATGTTGAGCGCCCAAAAGCCCCAACACACCACCACCACCACCACCACCGGTTTTCGGCTTACAAGGCCATCTTCAGACATTTACTGAGTATTATCACCAAAGAAGTTAACATTTAACTTCTTTGGTGATAATACTCAGTAAATGTCCGAAGATGGCCTTGTAAGCCGAAAACCGGTTAGCAATAAAAATAATATTGTAGAACAAAAGCAAACTGGTGCTTTTCATTTATTATTATAATGTTGTTCTACCAAGAACCGACGGAAGATTCTGTTAATATTACTTTGTTGTCTAGGAGTAGCGCCTTTGGCGAATGATCAAAACGCTCTTGGTCCTAGATTCATTCCCAGGGACTGTTTAAATTTTGAGTACAATTCGTCTTTAGCTACTGAAAATTTTCACTGTAGGAGCCATTCCCTTTCTGCCAAAGAGGGCGTAGGAGTGGACACTCTTGTCTTTGGAGTGGTAAATAACCCCCAAAAGGCAGAAGAATTAGCGACAGTCAGTGGCATGCGGATGCTGAAGATAATGGAAACCACTGCATGGAACACGCGATATATGATGATGTTACCTCCATTTGCAAAAGATACCGCGTTAATTCCACATTCGAACAGCAGTAAGGGGCTGCCAACGGAGAGGTAACCTCGAGAAAATGAATTGGCATCTGCAATAAAGTCAGCTAGTCGCAGCTAATATACTCTTCTGAAATCAGAAGAGGAGAGGGTATACTTGTAAATGTCTGGAAAGAAGGAAAAATTACTGATGGATTATGTAAAGGAGTAACTCCATGCGAAGTCACTAACTTCTGTATTAGTTATTGATGAGGCACTTCCAAGACTTGGTACAAAATCAGATGACACTTCGAGTCCTGAGATCAACTGAATTTCTCTCAGGAAATCTGAATAATTCTAGAAATAAATTTATCTTTTCAATTACAGTAACTCTGGTGGAGGAACGAGTTTTTCTTTTTTTTAATCATTCTTCTATAGTTGGATGCGGTCCGCCTCAGATTTCTGTCTTGTGACAACTTCCTCAGTTAATTATTAGATACATTCCAATCTCTTTTTTACCCTACATTTTTCACCCTGAGCAACTCCTCCTAGCACCATGGAAGGTATTCCCTGATTTACTGTAATCCGGTTCCTTCTGCTTTCACCGTTTTTAATTTTTTTAATGCGTCAATTCTACGAAGAACCTCCGTATTCCGTATCTTATCAATTCTCTAAGTTCAAACATCTTTCTGTACAATCACATCTCGAATGCTTCGAATCCCTTCTTTCCTGCTTTTCCAAAATCATTCTTCCAACACCATACGATTCTGTTCTCCAAACGCACACTATTTTTCAAATTAAGGCCTTTGTGTGACTTATTTTGGTCAAAGATGCCAAAAAGCCCCATTTGACTGTGCTAGGCGACGTTTAATCTCAATCCTGCTGCATCGGCATGTGTTGATTCGCTTCTCAAAAAGGAGATTCCTTACCTTAGTCTACACTGCAGTCCTCCATTTCGGTGTTAGTTAATCTCTGATCGCATATCTGGTACTCCTCATTATTTTCTTCTCTCTTCGGTTTATTCTTAACCTATAGTGCATGTTAATTGAACTGTTCAATACATTCAATAGGTCCTGTTATTCTTCTCCACTTTCATTCAGAATAGCAATGTCATCAGCAGCCGGCCGGTGTGGTCGAGAGGTTCCAGACGCTTCAGTCTGGAACCGTGAGACCACTACGGTCGCCGGTTCGAATCCTGCCTCTGACGTGGAGGGGTGTAATGTCCTTAGGTTAGTTAGGTTTAAGTAGTTCAAAGTTCCAGCGGACTGATGACCTCAGATGTTAAGTCCCATAGTGCTCAGAGCCATATGAACCATTTTTGTCATCAGCAAATCATTGATATTCTCTCACCCTAATCCCACTTTTGTTCAGTTCTTTTGCTTTGTTCATTGTTTTTTCGATTTACTGAAGAAAATGGGTGAAAGATGAATCTATCCCTTTATAATCTAGGCATTTCATTCTCGGTCTTCCATTCTTATGTATATATTCTAGGCTATGTTGTCCGTCTTACCCCACAGCTTAATTCTATTTTTCTCAGAATTTCGAACGTCTAGCACCATTTTACGCTGTGGAACACTTATTCTACATCAACGAATTGCTTTCATTATCAGACGCAATGTAAGAACTGTGTCACTGCTGCCCTTAGCTTCCATTAAACCGAACTGATTGTCATCTAACAGAGCCTCAGTTTTTGTTTTCATTCTTCTGTACATTATTTTTGTCACTAATTTTGGTGCCGGGGTTGTTGAGCAGATTCTGCTCTGTATCCCCTTTCTACACTGAAGAGCAAAGAAACTGATATAGGCATGCGTATTCCAATACAGCGATATGTAAACAGGCAGAATATGGCGCTACCGTCGGCAACGCCTATATAACACAACAAGTGTTTGGCGCAGTTACTAGGTTGGTTACTGCTGCTACAATGGGAGTTTATCAAGACTGAAGTATGTTTGAACGTGGTGTTATGGTTGGTGCACGAGCGATGGGACACAGAATCTCCGAGACAGCGAAGAAGAGGGGATTGTCCCTTACGACCATTCCACGAGTGTACCATGAACATCATGAATTCCATAAAACAGCGCTGCGGCCGGAAAGAGATCCTGTAAGAACGGGACCAACGACGACTAAGGAGAGTCGTTCAACGTGACAGAAGTGCAACCCTTCCGCAAATTGCTGTAAATTTCAGTGCTGGGCCATCAACAAGTGTCAGCGTACGGATCATTCAACGCACATCATCGATATGGGCTCTCGGAGCCGAAGGCCCATTCGTGCACCCTTGATGACTGCCGACACTAAGATTTACACCTCGCCTGATCCCATCGAAACGACACTGGACTGTTTATGACTAGAAACATGTTGCCTGGTCGGACGAGTCTCGTTTCAAATTGTATCAAGTGGACGTGTACGTGTATGGAGACAACCTCATGAACCCATGGACCGAGCCTGTCAGCAGGTGCTGTTGAAGCTGGTGGATGCTGTGTAATGGTGTGGGGCGTATGCAGATGGAGTGATATGGGACCTCTGATACGTCTAAACATGAATCTGATAGGTGATACGTATGGAAACATCCTGTGTGATCGCATGCATCCATTGATGTCCATTGTGCATTCCGACGGACTTGGGCATTTACAGCAGGGCAATGCAAGACCCCACACGTCCATAATTGCTACAGAGTGGTTCCAGGAACACTCTCCGGAGTTTAAACACTTCCGCTGGCCACCAGACATGAACAGTATTGAGCACACCTGGGATGCCTTGCAACGTGTTGTTCGGAAGAGATCCCCACCCCTTCTACGGATTTATTGACATCCCTGCAGGATTAATGGTATCAGTTCCCTACAGCATTGCTACAGATACCAGTCGAGTTCATGTCAAGTCGTGCTGCGGCACTTCTGCGTGCTCGCGGGGGTCCTACAAGATATTATGCAAGTGTACCAGTTTCTTTGGCTCTTCAGTGTATATTCTCCGAATGTCTGATGGTATGTCCCCAGTCTCATAGATTCTGCACATCAAATTGGATAGACGTTTAACTGCCACTTCCCCAAATGAGTTTAGAAATTCTAAAGGAATGAAATATATTACTTCTACCTTATTTGATCACAAGTCTTCCAGAGCCATGTTAAACCCTGTCTCTAATACGAGGGCTATGCCGAAAGTTTTTTGCAGAATGTGTGAAAAAAAATTTATTTGCAAAAAAAACGATTACAACTTTTCAGAATACTCTCCATTAGCATGTATACATTTTTCC
This sequence comes from Schistocerca serialis cubense, assembly GCF_023864345.2. NCBI lineage: Eukaryota > Metazoa > Arthropoda > Insecta > Orthoptera > Acrididae > Schistocerca > Schistocerca serialis. The sequence goes on from NC_064646.1 coordinate 421,564,704, forward strand.
ATTCTCTGAAACCACTTAGAAAATGTGTCAGTCCAAGCTTCTTTTGGGATCTCACTCTCGTACGCTGCAATGGCCTGTTCATCTGATGGAAACCGCTGTCCTCGAATTTTTTCCTTAGGCTTAGGGAAGAGAAAGAAGTCACAGGGGGCCAGGTCAGGTGAATAGGGGGGATGGGGTAAGACTCGCACTTTTTCCTTCTCCAGAAAGTCCATCGTTCTGGCAGCCCTGTGCGCAGATGCATTGTCGTGATGCAGCAGAAGGTGCCCACTCTTGGACTTTGGATGCAGTGACTTCCACGTGGCGATGACTTTTGGAAGACAATCGTTCACGTACCATTAAGCATTGATTGTACGACGTAAGTCCAAGGTCAGAGAGGTGAGATGCCCGATCTTTGTGAAAAAAGTTGCCGCCATCTTTTTTCCAGAGCTCCGACTTCGTCGAACTTTGGTAGGTGGTTCCTCCCCTGGAAAGCACAGCACAGAACGTTTCATCACCTGTGACGATATTGTAGGTGTCTTGGGACTTCCCTCCATTGAACACCAGTCCACTCTCGCCTCCTTTTGTCTTTCTGTCAGGTAATGGGGCACCCAACGGGCACATCTCTTAGTAAGGCCTAAGTGACTATGAACGATGGTCTGTGGTGCTGTTGATCCAATATTTAGGGTCGCTTCAGTGTCGCAAAATGTAAGATGTGGAACTTCTTTGATCATTTTCTTCACAGCATCAATGTTTTCAGGAGTCACAGCTGTTGCTGACCGACCGGGACGAGGTTCATCTTCAATTGACTGCCGACCCCTCGAAAACCCGCGAAACCAATTTCCAACTGTGGCTCTAGAAGGGGAAGCTTCACCAAAAACACGCAGCAAAGAAGAATGGCATTCTTCGGCACTTAAACCCTTTTCATAATCGTAAAAGTTCATGTCGCGAAAGTCGCGGCGCAACAGCTCCGTCCTGCACCGTCTCTGACTCAGCACTGCCTGTGCTTTCTTACCGCGCTGTGGGGGAATCATTGCTAGCCAGGGGCTGCGCGCGCACGTCCCAAGGTCGAAAAACATCGATCTTTCGAATTAAAACAACCCCATTGTCCTCCGCCTTACGGTTTAAGGGCTGCTAAAAACTTTCGGCATAGCCCTCGTACTGGGCCACCTAAGTCTTCCATACCGACTCCCCATTTCTTCTTCTCACCTCATCTCTCATGTCATCAGACAAGCACGCTCCACGTCCGCTTTTCACCCCCCCCCCACCCCACCTCCCCCCCACTTAAGAGTCTTCAGTTTCCTCTTTCTTCCTCTACCTGTCCTCGCTCTGCGTTCAGTTGTAGGATTATCTCTGCACTCTTAATGTTGACGCCCTTGCTTTTAATTTAACCAGAGGTTACTTCTACATTTCTCTGTGGTGAATCAGTCCTTCGGGTTTTTCCATTGCTTCGCAGTTCTGCCACAACCATTCCACCATGACTTCCCTGCACTTACTATTTATTTAATTTCTACGTGATTTATATGGTTGTATTCCTGTCTTTCCCTAAATGTTTTTATACTTCTTCCTTTCACGGATGAAATGAAGTATTACTTGCGTTTAGTTTCCTTGTGCTTATGTCAGTCCAACTTCTGTGTTTGCCTTTGTTAGTGATGTCCATTCCACTTCAACTCAACTGCCTACTGGGGTATCCATTACCACATTTTCTGCAGTCTTGGAGAACTTCAAACGCATCTCATCAATCCTTTGTACTTCAAAACCCTCATCTTTTCGCAATGGTTCTTCACGTCGATTCTCTTAAACTTCGATCTAATCTTCATCATCACTAAATTGTGATCTAAGTCTATAGCTGCTCCTGGGTAAAACTTACAGTCCATATCTGATTTCGGAATCCCTGTCTGAGCCATATATGTAATCCAGCTGGAATATTGCCGTTCCATCTCCTCAGTGTGTTCGCTGTCACCAGCTGACCATTTATTGCAGAACTCAGTTCGTCTTCTCATGTGTAACTACCTGTTGGCAGCCCCTCCCGGAGATCTGGATTGCCGCTGACCGATGGATAAAGGATATCTTCATTATATATATCAGTCCTTGTAGCAGGATAAATTCTCTGTACTAGTTCCCGAGTCGGTAAGTTAAATTATTGGTAGATAAGGTCGCACTTGTAATACTTACGGGCTGATTGATTGTCGACTGACAAGAGTATTCTGATCAAAGGCTGTTGAATTCCAGCGACCTACTGAGAAGGGCCAAGGTCTTCTAAAAAAAAAAGTAAATAAAAAAAAACAATGTATTTAGTACAAGGAGACGTGTCAAGCCCAGACACAAGCGAGTGATAAAACGGCCTGCATCCATCACGATGGTACTTTAGCCTTTCGGTCTTGGCATCATTCCGCTAGATCTTGGCACCATTAAACCAAGCGACGCTATCTGCTCAAAAGAAGCGGCATCTGTCAACGAAGCTTTTCGTCTAAATTGCACCTTGCAGTTAAAGTGCGGTTGCACCTCTACATCGAAAGTTTTCGATACAATATTTTTATTCACTTTAGTAATTGTTGTTATTAGTCATTATTTTATTATTAACCCCCAGACTCATGCCTAAACAATCTTTGTCATTTTTATTAGAAATTAAATTTGCATTGTTGATGTTAAAAATATCTCTACAACACAACAAACGCTTTTTGCTTCATTTTTTCTTAATTTTTCAGCGTTCCACTTTAATTCCATATATTTCTGAGGTCGAGGCGTATAGTTTTGGAAACAAATAACTCAGTCCCACACCAGTATTGGATACTAGACAGAATTCTTGTTTCTTATTTTCGTTTGTATTTAATTTATTTCAGTGCAAAGTACGCAAATAATCTAGTCAACAGTTCTTAAAAGTCTGCGTTTCTTTCTTCAGATAAGTTTTAACATTAGTTCAAAAATGGCTCTGAGAACTATGGGACTTAACTTATAAGGTCATCAATCCCCTAGAACTTAGAACTACTTAAGTCTAACTAACCTAAGGACATCACACACATCGATGCCCGAGGCAGGATTCGAACCTGCGACCGTAGCTGTCGCGCGGTTCCAGACTGTAGCGCCTAGAACCGCTCGGCCACTTCGGCCGGCTTTAACATTAGTGCCTAACGCCTATGCCGCAGTGATAACATCAGTTCCTGTCAGATTACTGATGTTAAGCGATGTCGGGCTCTGCTGGCAATTAGATGGTTGACCGCCCGGATCTGTCAAGTGCTGTTGGCAAGCGAGGCGGATTCAGCCGTTGTGAGCCCAATTAAGGAGCTACGTGATTGAAAGGTAGCGGATCTGGTCACGAAAAGTGGCAACGTCCGGGAGTGCAATATACTGACCACATTTCACTCCATATCCTCGTGCAGTGACATTATGGTCTAAGGGTGACATGGCGGTCGGTCGGTGTCATTGGGTGTTAATAGACTCGTTTGGACGGAGTTTATATTTTTCATTAGTGTTGTTTCCCACGCTACTCTGTTCATGTTCTATTTTGTGTTTCGCTTGCTTCAGTGCATTTTTGACTAAACATAAAATATAATGGATAAACTGTAACTCACAGCATTACACCGTCCTAAACACAATGCTGTGTAATTTGATACAACATTTTCATTGCGCCAACTCTGATTTTCATAGCTCATTGAGTAATTACAATAACCGTGTTTCAGGGGAATCGTCTCTGATTAGTAATCAAAAGCATTCTAGGTCCTAGGTTCGACATCAACCACTGCTTAAATTTTGGTTAACAATCAGTATTACGGAAGACTTCCGGCTTAAAAAGAGACCCTCATTCTGCTAACAGCCATGTCAAAATGGGGGGAAAAGCGGGCAGATTTTCAGGGCACTCTCTTGTCCTTTCTTTTTTCTTTCTTCTTTGGATCATCAGTCTTCTGACTGGTTTGAAGCGTCCCGCCACGAATACCTCTCCTGTGCTAACCTCTTCATCTCATAGTAGCACTTGCAACCTACGTCCTCTGTTATTCGCTGGATAATTCCCAGTCTCTGTCTACATCTACAGTTTTTGCCTTCTACAGCGCTGGCCGCTGTGGCCGAGCGGCTCTAGGCGCTTCAGTCCAAAACCGCGCTGATGCTACGGTGGCAGGTCCGAATCCTGCCTCGGGCATGGATCGGCGTGATGTCCTTAGGTTAGTTAGGTTTAATTAGTTCTAAGTCTAGGGGACTGATGACCTCAGATGTTAAGTCCCATAGTGCTTAGAGCCATTTTACCATTTGAACTTTCTACGGCTCCCTTTAGTACCATGGATGTCATTCCCTCATGTCTTAACAGATGTCCTATCAACCTGTCCTTCTCATCAGTGTTTTCCACGTATTACTTTCCTCTCCGATTCTGCGCGGAACCTCCTTATTCATTACCTTATCAGTCCAACAACATTTATTAAGTAATTTTCAACAGTCTTCTGTAGCACCACATCTCAAATGATTTCGATTCTCTTCTGTTCCGGTTTTCCCACAGTCCGTGTTTCACTACCATACAATGCTGTACTACTGACGTACATTCTCAGATATTTCTTCCTCAAATTAACGCAAATATCTGATATTAGTAGACTTCTCTTGGACATGAATGTCCTTTTTGCCATTGAAAATCTGCTTTTGATATCATCATTGCCCCTTTCGTCACTCGTTATTTTACTGCCTAGGTAGCAGAATTCCTTAACTTCATCTACTTCTTGACCATAATCCTGATATTAAGTTTCTCGCTGTTCTCATTTCTGATACTTGTCATCATCGTCCTCTTTGCCGGCCGAAGTGGCCGAGCGGTTCAAGGCGCTACAGTCTGGAGCCGCGCGACCGCATACGGTCGCAGGTTCGAATCCTGCCTCGGGCATGGATGTGTTTGATGTCCTTAGGTTAGTTAGGTTTAATTAGTTCTAAGTTTTAGGGGACTGATGACCTCAGCAGTTAAATCCCATAATGCTCAGAGCCATTTGAACCATTTTTTTCTTCTTCTTCCTTCGATTTACTCTCAATCCATATGATCATTCCATTCAGTATGTCATGTAATTCCTCTTCACTTTCAATCAGGACAGCAGTGTCATCGTATCATTCATACCCTATCACCTTCTATTTTAATCCCACTTATGAATCATTCTTTTATTTACATCGTTGTTTCCTCGATGTACAGATTGAACAGTAGGGACGAAAGACTACATCCTTGTCTTACACCTTTTCTAATACGATCACTTCGTTCATGGTCGTCCACTCCTATTATTTCCTCTTGCCTCTTGTACATATTGTATATTACCCATCTCTCCCTATAGGTTACCCAAATTTTTCTCAGAATTTCCAACATCTTCCACTATTATACACTGTCGAAAACTTTTTCTAGGGCGACAAATCCTGCTAACGTGTCTTGATTTTTTTTAGTTTTGCTTCCATTATCTACCGCAATTTCTGAATTACCTCTCTGTTAACTTTATCTTTTCTAAAGCCAAACTGATCGTCATCTAACACGTCCTCAGTTTTCTTCTCCAGTATTCTGTATATTATTCATATCAGCTACTTTGATGCAAGAGCTGTAAAGCTGATTGTGCGATAATTCTCGCACTTGTCAGCTCTTGCCCCCTTCGGAATTGTGTGAATGATGTTTTCCGGAAAGTCAGATGGTATGTCACCAGACTCATACATTCTACACACCAACGTTAATAGTCGTTTTGTTGCCACTTCCCCCAACGATTTTAGAAATTCCGATGGAATCTTATTTATTCCTTCTGCCTTATTTGATCTAAAGTCCTCGGAAACTATTGTAAATTCTGATTCTAATACCGGGTCCCCTATCTCTTCTAAATCGACTTATAGACGCTTTCAACGTATTCTTTCCTTCTATCCGCTTTCTCCTCTGCATTTAACTCTGGAATTTAGGTTGCACTCTTAATGCTGCCACCGTTCCTTTTAATGTCACCGAAGGTTGTTTTTACTTTCCCTTATGCTGAGTCAGTCCTACCGACAATCATTTGTTTTTCGATTTCTTCACATTTTTCATGTAGCCATTTCGTCTTAGCTTCCCTGCACCTTGTATTTATTTCAATCCTAAACGACTTGTAGTTCTGTATTCCTGAGTCTCCCAGAACATTTTTGTAATTCCTCCTTTCATCGATCAATTGAAGTATTTCTTCTGATACCCATGGTTTCTCCGCAGTTAGCTTCTTTGTACCTATGTTTTAATTCCCAACTTCTGTTATCGCCCTTTTAAGGAATGCCCATTCCTCTTCAACTGTACTGGCCACGCAGTTATTGCTTATTGCTGTATCTATAGCCTTAGAGAATTTCAAGCGTTTCTCGTCATTCCTTAGTACCTCCATATCCTTCTTCTTTGTATACTGATTCTTCCTGACTAATGTGTTAAACTTCTGGCTACTCTTCATCACTACTGTGTTGTGATCTGAGTCTGCATCTGCACCTGGGTACGCTTTACAATCCAGTATCTGATTTTGGAATCTCTGTCTGACCATGGTGTAATCTAACTGAAATATTGCCGTATCACCCGGCCTTTTCCAAGTATACCTCCTCCTCTTGGGATAACTGAACAGAGTATTCGCTATTACTAACTGAAGTTTATTACAGAACACAGTTAATCTTTCTCCTCTGTCATTCCTTGCCCCAAGCCCATATTCTACTGTAACCTTTTCTTCTGCTCCTTCCCCTGCAACTGCATTCCAGTCCCCCATGACTATTTGATTTTCATCTCTGTTTATACACAGTACTACCCTTTCAATATTCTCATACACTTTCTCTATCGGTCCATCTTCACCTTTCGACGTCGGCATGCATACGTGAACTATTGTTGTCGGTGTTGGTTTGCTGTCTATTCTGATAGGAATAACCCTATCACTGAACTGTTCACAGAAATGTATCTAGATGTAGTCTTTTCAGATTTTCTAGTTTCCCTACAACGTTCAAGCTTCTGACAGTCCATTCGTAGAATGTTATTATTTCGTTGATAATTTAATCTTTTTCTCATGAGCCGGCCGGTGTGGCCGTGCGGTTAAAGGCGCTTCAGTCTGGAACCGCGTGACCGCTACGGTCGCAGGTTCGAATCCTGCCTCGGGCATGGATGTGTGTGATGTCCTTCGGTTAGTTAGGTTTAATTAGTTCTAAGTTCTAGGCGACTGATGACCTCAGAAGTTAAGTCGCATAGTGCTCAGAGCCATTTGAACCATTTTTTTTCTCATGGTAACCTTCCCCTTGGCAGTCCCCTCCCAGAGATTCGAATGGGGGGGGGGGGGGGGCTATTCCGGAATCTATTGCTAAAGGAGAGATCATCATGACATTTCTTTAATGTGTCTTTAATTCAGCGGTTTTCATTGCCTTCTGCATCCTCATGCTCTTGAACTTTGTTGATTCCTCATCCTTCCGGGGCAGTCTCCCACCCCTAGGACAAGAGAGTGCCCTGAACCTTCGCCCTCTTTGAGAAGGATGTTGCCAGAGTGGGAGACTTCTTATTCCGGAAGTCTTCGGCCGCCGATGCTGATTATTAATCAAATTTCAAGCAGTATTATCCACTAACATACCCATGGAGCCTCCGGTGCTATACTCCAGATTTATTACACATCCGGTGAAGCGTAATTGTCGTATAACAGCCAATTGAGGTATGTGCGAAGCTACTGTTACGTCTGATGATTCATGCCCATTAGGATCGACTTAGTATATTTATTTACCAGGACCTATTCAACCCGAACACAACGTTGAAGTATATCTTTAACAAGCATACATACATAAACTTGGCCTACTTTTTAAGTTGCGTGTAGAGGAAAAGTCTGTATCTGCTTTTGACACATATTCAATATGCCCTCCATCCGTCGCAAGACAAACCACCTGGTGACTTTCAAACTTGTGTCGCATTTTTTCGTGCATGTGCGCGTTCACCGATGTTGCCACGCGGCATCGCAGGTAACTCAAACTTGTAGGCAGGAGGAGACACATAGGGCATTTGACAACGCCCCCTCCCCCCCCCCCCCACACACACACACATACACACACACACACACACACACACACACACACACACACATAAAATTATTTACCCTGACTTCTGTCGACTTTCGAGGCCAGTACTGCAATATGAGAACCGTGCACACCTTTCAGCCGGTCTGACGATCAGGCAACTGGTTGCTAAGAAGTGTTCTCACACGCAGGTGCCAGTGCGGTGGTACCTCAACCGACTGAAAAGCGGAATTTTTGACTTCCTCGCGATCGTGTAGTGAAGGTGTGGGCGATGTTGCACCATGTAGATCCTTACTGGTAACCAAATGAACCGGCAACTTACAACTAGCTCTTTAGTTTCGGGGCGTAAGCTATAATTTACGTCAAGTTTCTATCTTTACCCATATGGAAGATACTGTCTTTCGAATTTTTCTGAAACACCCTGTATATGTGCTTACGCCGGCAAAATGTAATTTTTTGAACTTGACACATTGCGAACTTGAAGTATATCCTGTTGGGGCGTACGAGTAATCGAATCGTAGACACAATGCAGTTAGTGATATTCGGTGGTTCACAGAAGACTCGAACCTAGTTCCAGCTATTACCAATCATTTCATTGGGGGAAGCTCACTACGTAACTTACTGTTGCCATTTACAGATGTTATGACTTCCATCCCTCTCTCTCCACCCGCAATCTAGCAATCACAGAAATAATATTCAGATGATAGGAAAGTCTGCGAACTATAAAGAAAAAAAGTTGGGAGTAATAAGGGTCCAAAACAGGTATTGGGTTACTAGAACTTTGTGGAAGACCAGTCTCACGGCAAAAACATACTAACTGTTGACTATAATAGTATTTTGAAGAGGAGAAAGGAGGCACAGCATCTTTTCCTCGCTCCGTCCGTCACTGGTTATTTTGCTGTCTATGTAGCATAATTCCTTAACTTCATCTACTTCGTGATCATCAATCCTGATGTCAAGTTTCCGCTGTACTCATTTCTGCTACTTCTCATTACTTTCGTCTTTCTTCGATTTACTCTCAATCCATACTCTGTACTCATCAGATTGATCATTCCATTCAGCAGAACATGTAATTCTTCTTCACTTTCACTCAGGATAGCAGTATGATCAGCGAATCGTATCATTGGTATCCTTTCACCTTGAATTTTAATTCCAGTCTTGAATTATTCCTTCATTGCATCACTGCTTCCTCGACGTACGGATTGAACAGTAGGGGCGAAAACTACTTTATCGTGTTACACCCTTTTTCATCCGAACACTTCGTTCTTGATCGTCCACTCCTATTATTACCTCTTCGCTCTTGTACATATTTTATATTACCCGTCTCTCCTTACAGCTTACCCCTATTTTTCTCAGAATTTTCTTGCGTTTCAGTTTCCTTTGCCTTTTCTAAAGTCAAACTGATCGTCATCTAACACGTTCTTAATTTTCATCTCCATTCTTATGTATATTATCCTTGTCTGCAGCTTGGATGCAAGAGCTGTCAAGCTGATTGTGCGATAATTCTCGCACTTGTCACCTCTTTCCGTCTTCGAAATTGTGTGGATGATATTTTTCCGGAAGTCAGATGGTACGTCGCCAGACTCATACATTCTACACACCAACGTGAATAGACGTTTTGTTGCCACTTCCCCCAATGATTCTAGACATTCTGGCGGTATGCTACCTATCATTTCTGCCTTATTTTATCTTAAGTCCTCCAAAGCTCTCTGAAATTTTGGTATTGTTACTGGAACCCCTAACCCTTCTAAATCGACTCTTGTTTCTTCTTCTATCGCATCAGACAAGTCTTCCCCTCATGGAGGCCTCCAATGCACCCTTTCACCTAAAGGCTCTTCTCTGCATTTAAAAGTATTCCCATTACCCTCTTAATGGTATCACCCTTGCCTCTAATTTCGTCGAAGACTGTTTTGACTTTCCTGTATGCCGAGTCAGTCCTTCCAACAGTAATTTTTTCTTCGATTTCTTCACATTCCTCGTTGCAGCCATTTTGTCTTAGCTTACTTGCACTTCTTATTTATTTCATATTTCAGAGACTTGTATTTCTGTATTCCTGAGTTCTCTGGAATATTTTTGTGCTTCCTCCTTTCATTTCATCTGTTACCCATGGTTCCTTTGCAGTTACCTCTATTTTTCCTTCCAACTTCAGTGATGTCCCTTTTTATAGATTTCAAATCCTGTTCCACAGTACTGCCTACTGAGCTATTCCTTATTGCCATATCTATAGCCTTAGAGAACTTCAAGCGTATCTCGTCATTTCTTAACACTTCCGTATCCCACTTCTTTGCGTACTGATTCTCCCTGACTAATACCGAGCGAGGTGGCGCAGTGGTTAGACACTGGACTCGCATTCGGGAGGACGTCGGTTCAATCCCGCGTCCGGCCATCCTGATTTAGGTTTTCCGTGATTTCCCTAAATCGCTCCAGGCAAATGCCGGGATGGTTCCTTTCAAAGGGCACGGCCGACTTCCTTCCCCGTCCTTCCCTAATCCGATGAGACCGATGACCTCGCTGTCTGGTCTCCTTCCCCAACAACAACCAACCAACCTGACTAATATGTTAAACTTCAGCCTACTCTTCATCACTACTATATGGTGATCTGAGTCAGTATTTGCTCCTGGGTACGCTTTACAATCCAGAATCTGATTTCGGAATCTCTGTCTGACCATGATGTAATCTAACTGAAACCTTCCCGTAAACAGAGACGCTACATCTCAATCAAGTAGCTCCTCAATTGACCTCACATAGGGCTGAGTGAACCCTGCCGTTGGGTGTGGGAACAGTCACGTCCGTTAAATATCACGAAGCATGCATACGGAGCGATCTAAAGCTCTCGCATAAAACTAATCGTAAGAAAGGGAGACGCCAGGCTGAACAACTGTAAGAATTCCTATGTGTGTTCCATCCACAATGTATATTGGCTACATACTATCGGTCGGAAAATACTTGAGAACTGCTTCTCAGCTGGGACACGTATCAGGCAGAATTAATAGAGGTAATAGATCGAAAGAAGATCGGCGCATTTCGTCACAAGTTTGTTTAGTAATTGTTAGAGCGTAACTATGTTGTTCATCTGGTTTCAGTGGCAGACGCTACAAGATAGGCGTTACGCACCACAATGTGATCTACTGATAAAATACTGAAAGCGTGCATTCCTAGAAGAGGCAACCAACATATTCCGTGTGAGACCTGCATTTCTCCCGGCATATACAATTTTCGAATTACGTAAGGGAATGCAGCCGGGTGACGTGGTCGACAACCGCTGATACTTCAACAGGGGGCATAGCCTGTCATTTTCAAGGCAAAACTGAAAATGTATGGGTGTAATATTGTTAAAATATCGTCGGTTATCGTCGACGTCACATGGTTGCATTCCCGTAAGTTATTTGAACAACATATTCCTCCCTCCTAAATACAGTACATAACGCTAGAAGTTCATGAAGATATAGAGTTTGCTCCTAACACGGAAGTATTCTAACAATCGTGCTTCCAGTACACCATTCGGGCCTCGAACAGAAAAAGGGGACAGTATAAATCTATTGATGTACAGACTGAACAGTAGTGGCGAACTACGTCATTGTCTTACACCCTAAAATCCGAGCACATCGTTCTTCGTCTTCCATTCTTATTGTTCCCCCTTGTACATGTTGTACATATTCTTATTGTTCCCTCTTGTACATATTTCATATTATTCATTTTCCCCTACAGCTTTCTCATGTTTCCCTCAGAATTTCGAATTCTTGATTTACACTGTCGAACGTGTTTCCTAGGTCGACATATCCCAAGAACTTTTCTTAAGCCTTTCTTCCATTATTTACTGCACCATCATTGCTGTTTCTCTGGTGTCGGGACCTTTCCGAGAGCGACACGAAAGCAAAATTAATCGTAATGTAACAGACCTTCTGTCGTCTTTTTCATTCTTCAGTATATTAATGTTCTCAGCAATTTGGCTGCATGAGCTGTTAAGAGATTTGTTCGATAGTTGTTCATAGCAGACCAAACTGCAGAAGAACGCGTATCTAAATCTATTATTACTATTTGTGGAAGCTTCTCAGCTAGCACGGCGTAGGGTTGAAGGAACGTGGAATTGCCTTGGCCTACCCCTATATGGCGACAAAGTTCAGTTCGACTCGATGCCCATACTGGATTACAGCCATCGTTGTTGCCAGAGGTGACAGGTCTATGTATTAAATTTCACACCCTCTGTGTCTTCAGACCACCTTAAAATTTAATAACGTACCAGAAGTTACAGGTTTCTGATTAATACCAGCACGCTGCTCTTTGCCGATGACCAAACAGGGGAAAGTGTGGGAATTTGGTGCAGCAGGCAAAGTGACGCTCGTCAATATGTCTTTAACTGTGAGAGCTAGCCTTTTGTGATTGGTGCTCGCCTCTGGTACTCAATGATACAAATAAGCATACACATTGCAGGAACCGTGACTTGCCAGTTGTCGGAGCAAGAAGCAAGAGAGTATTTTCTTTTTGTTGCTTATAATATTACATATCTAGTCTGTAAGATGTGAACCACTTCCTGTTCAGTTAAAGTACAATTTGTTTGTTGTTATACCTTTATCTCCACATTAACAATCACGATTACGTAAGAATTATTTCTCTCAAACAAAGCGCAGGTGTGGAATTGTAGTTTTATACAAGACATGCTTCTTAAGTTAATTTCACAACCACAGGCTGTGTGCATCATTTTTACTGCCACTTCAGATTCACACTAATGAGACCAGGTGGCTATATGAGTATGTTAACGTATATCTAATGAAATTAAGAATAGCAGTATCTCTCTTAGAGTTCTGGACCAAAACACATCTCTGCGTCAAATTTCAAGTTTCAAAACCAAGAACTCGTTCCCCCAAATAAAAAAAAATCTGGTTCCTCCAAATAAAAAAATCTCGTTCCACAAATAAAAATTTATCATTCCCCCACCCCCGATTCAAAAAAATTTCGTTTTGCCATCTCGAAAAAGCAAGAAAATCAGACTGTCAAACCAATTTGCCTATCTCGAAAAAAAAATCAGTTCAAACATATTAAAAAATTTTAGAACTGATAAATTCTGTTCTCTACAAATTAGAGCAGCCAAACCTCATTTGCCTACATCGAAAAAATCAAATTCAATTTTATCGTTTTTAAGAATTTCAGAACTGTTAAATTTTGTTCTCTATATATTAGAGCTGTCAAAATCATTAGTTCATCTCAAAAAATTCTCTTTTATCGTTTTAAAACAAGATTTTATTCACTATAAATGGACACCAACAAATTTCAAATCTTAAAAACACATTTCAATAGCGAACAATGAAATTTAAAAACTCATATTAAATTCTCTTTAAACATGATGGGGAAAGTATGACAAACAAGACTGAGTTGTTTAACCGCTTGGAAAATTTTTGTGAAGGAAAGAGAGGATTGGCTTTCAAAGATTTAGAAACTTATTGTAAAAAAATGGCTACTCCAACGTAATTAGAAACGATTTTTGGAAATTTATTCACTATTTTAACAGGGAAGAAATGAAGAAAAATAAGAAGGAAGAACTAGAATTTAAAACAGTAAAATAACTTGGAACAATCGCTAAAACAGAAAAATTGAAGAATTATTACAATCTTGAAAAGTAATTGTTGATTGATCTTATTGCAAGCCGAGTTAAAAATAAAAGCAATGCGGATAACGACGATTTAAGTAGAGAATCTGTTATAGAACTTAATGAGATCCTTAAAGCTACAAATATAAAAAATTATTCTAAGCTTGGAAAAAGATAATTGTTTTTATCAACGGATTAAGATTAATAATGACGATTTGAGTAAATAATCTTTAAATAATCTTCATCAAATTTGCAAAACGAAAATTTTAAAAAATTATTCTAGACTTAATAAATAACAATTAATCGATCTCATCAATAGGTCTGACGAGAAAATTATTAATAACGATCATGAGAATTATTTTCAAAAACTTGTAGTTGATAAATATCAAGAAAGTACAGGAAAATTAACATAAAATTTACCAGGTTTCAATTTTATAGATGATGACGATTTTTCCAAATCACCTAAACAGATTTATAGAAAAATGTCCGTTTTAATTCACAAATAATAACCTATGGACTTGACAATATAGATAATATTGTGGAACTACAAGAATTCTTAATCAAATTATAGAAGTAATAATCACCAAATTAAAGAATATTTTAATACAAACATGATCAATTAAAGTTAACATGAAACTTCATTGTAATTTTCGAAGATAGTAAGTAATACAAGAATTTAGTTGTAAAATTTTAATAAAGTTTTATTTAGAACAACAGATTTTAAGGAATATTATCAAAATCCAACAAATAAACTAAGAACACTAATGGAAGAAAAGCAAAGAAAACAATCTGGTTGGTCTCTATTTTATATAAACAATTTGGAGTTACACGTTACTAGAAACAACGCAATTTTTGAATCTTCATACATCGATTTACCAAAATTCATTGAAGACAAAAGCAGTAATTAAAGTGAAAAACACAGATAAAAAAATTGTCTGTGGGCAACAAAAATAGCTTTATATCCAGCAAGTGACCACATACAAATAGTAAATATTTATAATAATATTGGATTAGAATTAAATGAAATTTTTGGAAAAGAGAAAATTAATTTTCCTGTCAACAGGTATTCCAAAATTTGAGAAGAAATTAAAAATTTCAATTAACGTTTATGTATATGAAAGAAATGGTGAAGAAAGAGATAAAATTGTTGTATATACTTTTTAATATACACAAAATAAACAAGAAAAACATGTTAATCTTCTATTAATTTGTGATGAAGAGAATTCACATCATTGTTAGATAAAATCTATCTAGACTAATTAGTGAGCAAACAAGGAAGCACTATGGAAGAGTTTATCTTTGTGATAGATGTTTAAGACAATTTGATTCACAACAGAACTTAGTGGTTCATGAAATATGTTGTAAAGAAAACCCACAAGTAAAAACAGATATGCCTTTCAAAGAACAAAAAATCGAATTTCGAAATTATAGTAATTCATTATGGGTTCCTTCGACGGGCCGACACACACACCCATGTGAAAGTTGCACTACTCGAATATCACGGTCCAGTCAACCAAAAGTCGCTGAACCTGGTCCTAGACGCGGTCGTGCACTCTCGCGACCACATCTTTCCGTCGGACAGTGCATGTATGTCGCCAGTGGTCGAGCGAGTACTGGCTGTTTGGGCCTCACTGCTGCTCCCTCCCAACTCCAACTCGCTCGACACACGACGACCCAGGAATACTAGAGGCTGCTCCAAAGATGGTACCACAGTAAGCGCTATCGATAAGCACTGCTGCCACTCACGCACAGACAAGCTGAGCAGACGTAGTGGCGTCAGTCAACAAACTAAGCAAACGAGACGCCACTATCGCTATTACAAGGTGCCAAGCTATGAACGGCATCAACGCGACTCGCACACGGCTCATTGTCCCATGTTTCATTCAAGGAAGCATAGATTAAGGAGCTCACGTACTTACAGACGTCTTACTTATACCACAAGCTACAGCAATACCTGCAAAATGCGACGCACCCAAACAAACGGCACCATGGTCAGCAATATTAACAAGACTAAGAAAAGGCCGCACGTAATGGTCGCGCGGTTGGAGACGTCCTGTCACGGTTTTCACGGCCCCTCCCGCCGGAGGTTCGAGTCCTTCCTCGGGCATGGGTGTGCGTGTTGTTCATAGCATAAGTCAGTCTAAGTCGTGTGTAAGTCTAGTGACCCATGACCTTAGCAGTTTGGTCCCTAAGAATTAATACACATTTCAACATTTGAACTAAGAAAAGACACTCGTGATAAACGACGATATTACCGAATCTCATAGAAAGCACAGGAATGAGAAATTAGACTTCAACACTATAACGATGCTAAAACACGATACAAAGACGTAAGACCAGTAAAGACCACTACGGCACATATGTTAGGACAAACTTACAGAATATGGGGGTGAGGGGTAGGGGGGAGAGCCATTTAAACTGCAGACTGAACATATCAAGACCTCTACAGTATTATAAACACTGAAGAAACCAGATGGTACTATTATAAGAGGCTAGAGATTTATAGCACAGTATTTTATCAACAAACAACATCCTGACGTCCTATACTCAGGACAACAGGCTCCACACCGCCCTTCGCAGACTTTCTTTTTTGGTCATTAGTCTTCTGACTGGTTTGATGCGGCGCGCCATGTATTCCTCTCCTGTGCTAACCATCTCAGAGTAGCACTTGCAACCTACGCAGTCAATTCTTTGCTGGATGTATTCCAATCTCTGTCTTCCTCTAGAGCTTTTGCCCTCTACAGTTGTCTCTACTACCATGGAAGTCATTTCCTCATGTCTTAACAAATGTCCTATCATCCTGTCCCTTCTCTTTATCAGTGTTTTCCACATGTTCCTTTCTCTCCGACTCTGTGCAGAACCCTCCTCATTCCTTACCTTATCAGTCCACCTAATTTTCAACATTTGTCTGTACCACCACATCTCAAACGCTTCGATTCTCTTCTGTTCCGGTTTTCCCACAGTCCATGTTTCACTACCATACAATGCGGTACTCCAGACGTACATTCCCAGAAATTTATTCCTCGAATTAAGGCCGATATTTGATATTAGTAGACTTGTCTTGGCCAGGAATACCCATTTGGTTATTGCTACTCTGCTTTTGATGTCCTCCTTGCTCCATCCATCATTGATTATTTTACTGCTTAGGTAGCAGAATTCCTTAACTTCGTCTACTTCGTGACCATCAATCTTGATGTTAAGTTTCTCGCTGTTCTTCTTTCTACAACTTCTCATTACCTTCGCCTTTCCTCGATTTATTCTCAATCCATACTCTGTACTCATCAGTCTATTCATTCCGTTCAGCAGATCATGTAATTCTTCCTCACTTTCACTCAAGATAGCAGTGTCATCAGCAAATCGTATCGTTGATATCTTTTCGCCTTGAATTTTATTCCACTCGTGAACCATACTTTTATTTCCATGATTGCTTTCTTTATGTACATATTGAATAGTTGGGGAGAAAGGCTACATGCTAGTCTTACACCCTTTTTAATACGAGCATTTCTCCCTTCGTGGTCCACTCTTGGCTGTTGTACATATTGTATATGACACCTCTCTCCCTATAGCTTACTCCTTTTTCCAGAATTTCCAACATCTGCCACCAATTTACTTTGTCGAACGCTCTTTCCAGGTCGACAAATCCTATGTACGTATCTTAATTTTTATTTATTCTTACTTCCATTATAAACCGCAACGTCCGAATTGCCTCTCACGTGCCTTCACCTATGCTAAAGCCAAAGTCATCGTCATCTAGCACATCCTCAATTTTCTTTTCCGTTCTTCTATATACTATTCTTTTATGCAACTGCTATGCATGAGCTGTTAAGCTGATTGTGCGATAATTCTCCCTCTTGTCAGCTATTGCCTTCTTCGAAATTGTATGGATGATGCTTTTCCGAAAATCAGATGGTATGTCGCCAGACTCATGCATTCTACACACCAACGTAAACAGTCGTTATGTTCCCTCTTCCTCCTATGATTTTAGAAATTTTGATGGAATGTTATCTACCTCTTCTGCCTTATTTGATCTTAAGTACTCCAAAACTCTTTAAAATTCTGATTCGATTACTGGATCCCCTATCTTTTCTAAATCGATTCCTGTTTCTTCTTCTATCACATCAGACAAATCTTCCCACTCATAGAGGCTTTCAGTGTATTCCTTCGTATTCTTTCCACCTATCTGCTCTCTCCTCTGGATTTAATAGTGATATTCCCGTTGCACTCTTAATGTTATCACCCTTGCTTTTAATGTCTCCGAAGGTTGTTTTGACTTTCCTGTATGCTGAGTCTGTCCTCCTGAGAATCATTTCTTTTTCCATTTCTTCACATTTCTCCTGCAGCCATTTCGTCTTAGCTTCCATCCACTTTCTATTTATTTCATTCCACAGCGATTTGTATTTCTGTATTTCTGAGTTTCAAGGAACATTTTTGTACTTCCTTCTTTCATCGATAAATTGAAGTATTTCTTCTGCTACCTATTGTTTTTTCGCAGTTACGTTTTCTGTACTTACGTTTTCCTTTCCAACTTCTGTGATGGCCCTTTTCAGAGATGTCCATTCCTTTCAACTGTACTGCCTACTGAGCTATTACTTATTGCTGTATCTATAGCCTTAGAGCACTTCAACCACATCGCATCATTCCTCTGGACTTCCGTATCCCCCTTCTTTGCGTATGATTCTTCCTGACTAATGTCTTAAACTTCAGCCTACTATTCATCCCTACTATATTGTGATATGAGTCTGTATCTGCACCTGGGTACGCCTTACAATCCAGTATCTGATTTCGGAATCTCTGGCGGATCATGATGTTATCTAACAAATCTTCTCGTATCACCCTGTCCCAAGTGTACGTACTCCTCTTGTGATTCTTGAACAGAGTATTCGCTATTACTAGCTGAAACGTGTTACAGAACTTTATTAGTCTTTCTCCTCTCTTATTCCTTGTCCCAAGCCCATATTCTCCTGTAACCTTTTCTTCTACTCTTTCCCCTTCAACTCCATTCCAGTCCCCCATGACTATTAGGTTGTCACCCCTCTTTACATACTGTATTACCCTTTCAATATCCTCATACTTTTTCTCTGTCTCTTCATCTTCAGTTCGCAACGCCAGCACGTATACCTGAACTATCGTTATCGGTGTTGGTTCACAGACTAGTTTAAGACAAATACTAAAGCAAAGGTATCGCCATTCCCTTTGCTCGCAAGGAAGTTGCATTGGCAATACACAAAATAAAGGGGACAAAACCTGGTGTCGGATGGCGCAGAAGGTGAACTCACACCGGAGGGTATGGACATTGATACCCACTAGGGGTCTCTGTACTCCGGCGCGCACCTGGGCAGCGAGCCTCGCAGTGCGAGTGCTCACTCACCGTACCACGTGAAGTCGGCGGCCAATCGCGTTCCCCGCAGTCATGTACTTAGCCGGCCACGCGGCGCTACCCAGGCAGTCTGGTACTCGCCGTAGTTTGCGTATGTATCTTGGCTGTACTGCATTCCAGTTCCGTGTGTTGAGAAACATAGCGTTGTTGTTTGGAGCGTTCCGGTGTTGTTGTTGTCTCGTCATGTTCATCACTTCAGTTCTTGCTTGCTCGTTTCGTGTTGTGCCCTGGTCGGTCGTAGCGTCTGTCGTCCCCTACTTGTTCGTCTGTCCTGTCTGTTCTTTGTTACCGATGCCTACAACGGTGCGGTTCCCCAGCCTGGCGGCTTCGCGTCCCCATTCTGTGCCGTACACCACTCGCCGGTCGCTCGAGGCTGTAACAAAAAAGGCTTCAGGCACTGATGGCATCGATCCCGAAACCATCAAACAAGCTGCTCCTCTTACACTATACCTGGCAGACTTACTGAATGATGCTCTACTAGAAGAACGAATACCGAATATATCGTGGATAGAAATGCGTTTATAATCAAGAAAACAGAGAACAAAGACCTAACTGACTCTAGTAAATACAGCCCTAAGAGGAAAACTGAAAAAAATTCAATAATAGTGTTAAACAATGTATCTATAAAAAGGAAAACTATGACAGGATACCTCAGCATTTATACTGACGAACATTTGCACTTTAACAGACTGACAATTAACAAAACGAAGAAACTTACTCATAAAATTCCAAGAGTGAACATTTTAAGGTACAGACTAACCCGTCAGATAATGATGATATATGACACAGCACTCTTGCGTCAATAATTTGTTTTGTGACTAGTCGATTATGGTTTGATGCGCATAAAACCATTGTGAGGCGCGGCCAGAATCTCTGGGACTTTCGCGACGACCTCTATTGAGGCATTGCGTATGATCCTGGGAGTTTTCCCTATAGATATTATAATTCGCCACTGTGCAGCGGCCTACTGGCTGAAGAGGGGAGGACGCGTCAAAGTGAGAGAAATAACATGACAAGACATAAACAACAAGCGGAAATTAAACAAGTGGAGAACTGATACATGCCAAATAGAATGGGACACAACGGATAAGACAAGCTGTATCTACTCTTTCTTCCCAAGTATCCGCGAGCGAATGAATTTGAAGTATATAAAAGCAACACTGACCATGGAGCACTTGCCCACGGGCCACGACCCGTATCCTGTGTATCTCTACAAATGTGACCTAAAACTCTTACTTGTGCGTTGGAGAGTATGACACACCTGAGCACTTAGTGCTCATCTGCTATGGCCTATAAGACCGAGTTTAAGGAACCAGGACATAGGACAGTTAATACACAGACAAAATGACCGGAACTCTCTAAACAACATATCAGGCGAAGTGTCGCGAGCACTACATGCGAAATAAAACAGGAGCAATCATATACTAGAATAACACAGGCTTCATATATGACAGATGAGCAATACGTAGTGAACGACACAGATACAAACAAAGACACTGAATCAGATATTATATCACACACATGCTGTAAAGACGAGATGAACATAGTAAAAGTAATCTAAGCTTCTCGAAACATTCTGAAAATGTAACTCTCTGTGTAGTCGGTTGCGTGGTTGCTATACCATTTCGTAGCATGTAACACTGAAGACGTGAAATTTCGTCTTCTTTCACTTTATCACGTGTGACTGGCTAGACGTTTTTACCGAGCACACAGCTGACTATGACATATTAGATCAACTACCAATCTCCACTACCATCGTAAGTTCGGAAACACATTGTAACCTAATTAATCGATATGTTACAGATGTAAACACACACACACACACACACACACACACACACACACACACACACACAGACTCATATATACACTACTGGCCATTAAAACTGTGACACCACGAAGATGACGTGCTACAGACGCGAAATTTAACCGACAGGAAGAAGATCCTGCGATATGCAAATGATTAGCTTTTCAGAGCATTCACGCAAGATTGCCGCATTCACACAAGGTTGACGCCGGTGGCGACACCTACAACGTGCTGACATGTGGAAAGTTTCCAACCAGTTTCTCATACACAAACAGCAGTTGACCGGCGTTGCATGGTGAACCGTTGTTGTGATGCCTCGTGTAAGAAGAAGAAATGCGTACCATCACGTTTCCGACTTTGATAAAGGTCGGATTGTAGCCCACCGCGATTGCGGTTTATCGTATCGCGACTTTGCACCTCGCGTTGGTTGAGATCCAATGACTGTTACGAGAATATGGAATCGGTGGGTTCAGGAGGGTAATACGGAACTCCGTGCTGGATACCAACGGCATCGTATCACTGGCAGTCGAAATGACAGGCATCCGCATGGCTGTAACGGATCGTGCAGCCGCCTCTCGATCCCTGAGTCAAAACATGGGGACGTTTGCAAGACAACAACCATCTGCACGAACAGTTCGACGACGTTTGCAGCAGCATGGATTATGAGCTCGGAGCTCACATCTGCGGTTACGCTTGACGCTGTATCGCAGACAGGAGCGCCTGCGATGGTATACTCGACGACGAACCTGGTTGCACGAATGGCAAAACGTCATTTTTTTTTGATGAATCCAGGTTCTGTTTACAGCATCATGATGATCGGATGTGTTTGGCGACATCGCGGTGAACGCACATTGGAAGCGTGTATTCGTCATCGCTATACTGGCGTATCACCCGGCGCGATTGGTATGGGGTGCCATTGGTTACACGTCTCGGTTACCTCTTGTTCGCATTGACGGCACTTTGAACAGTGGACGTTACATTTCAGATCTGTTACGACCCGTGGCCCTACCCTTCATTCGATCCCTGCGAAACCCTACTTTTCAGCATGATAATGCACGACTGTATGTTGCAGGTCCTGTACGGGCCTTTCTGGATACCGAAAATGTGCGATTGCTGCCCTCGCCAGCACATTCTCCAGGTCCCTCACCAATAGAAAACGTCTGGTCAATGGTGGCCGAGAAATTGGCTCCTCACAATACGCCAGCCACTACTCTTGATGAACTGTGGTATCGTGTTGAAGCTGCATGGGCATCTGTACATGTACACGCCATCCAAGCTCTGTTTGACTCAATGCCCAGGCGAATCAAGGGCGTTATTACGGCCAGAGGTGGTTGTTCTGGGTACTGATTTATCAGGATCTATGCATCCAAATTGCGTGAAAATGTAATCACATGTCAGTTCTAGTATAATAAGTATAATATATTTGTCGAATGAATAACCGTTTATCATCTGCATTTCTTTTTGGTGTAGCAATTTCAATGCCCCGTGAGTCACCTAACATTACCGCTGGATATATTTCGTAAACCACATCAAATACTGACGAATCGATTCCACAGACCGAACGTGAGGAGAGGGGCTAGTGTAACTGGTTAGTTCAAACCATACAAAAAATGCACGGAAGTACGTTTTTTAACAGAAACCTACGTTTTTTTTTAATGGAACCCCGTTAGTTTTGACAACGCATATGAACATATAAACAAATACGTAATCAGTGCCGTTTGTTGCATTGTAAAATGTTAATTACATCCGGAGATATTGTAACCTAAAGTTGACGCTTGGGTACCACTCCTCCGCTGTTTGATCGTGTGTATCGGAGAGCACCGAATTACGTAGGGATCCAAAGGGAACGGTGATTGACCTTAGGTACAGAAGAGACTGGAACAGCACATTATGTCCACATGCTAATACCTTTTTATTGGTCTTTTTCACTGACGCACATGTACGTTACTATGACGGGTGAGGTACACGTTCGACGGGCGTTTCATAGGACGCGGAGGACGCATAAATTGGCCAGCCCGTTCTCCTGATCTTGCACGTCTGGACTTCATTCTGTGGGGTAAGTTAAAGGAGAATGTGTACCGTGATGTGCCTACAACCCCAGCGGATATGAAACAACGTACTGTGGCAGCCTGCGGCGACATTACACCAGATGTACTGTGGCGTGTACGACATTCATTACGCCAGAGATTGCAATTGTGTGCAGCAAATGATGGCCACCACATTGAACATCTATTGGCCTGACATGTCGGGACACACTCTATTCCACTCCGTAATTGAAAACGGAAACCACGTGTGTACGTGTACCTCACCCCTCATCGTAATGTACATGTGCGTCAGTGAAAAAGACCAATAAAAAGGTATTAGCATGTGGACGTAATGTGTTGTTTCAGTCTATTCTGTACCTAAGGTCCATCACCGTTCCCTTTGGATCCCTACGTAATTCAGTGCTCTCCGATCCACACGATCGAACAGCGGAGGAGTGGTACCCAAGCGTCAACTTTGGGTTACAATATCTCCGAATGTAATTAACATTTTACAATGCAACAAACGGCACTGATTACGTATTTGTTTATATGTTCATATGTGCTAACAAAACTAACGGGGTTCCATTAAAAAAAACGTAGGTTTGTGTTAAAAAACATACTTACGTGCATTTTTTTATGGTTTGTACTAACCAATTACACTAGCCCCTCTCCTCACGTTCGGTCTGTGGAATCGATTCGTCAGTATTTGATGAGGTTTACGAAATATATCCAGCGGAAACGTTAGGTGACTCACCCTGTATATATTTTTTATCGTTTTGTAAAATTCTTAAAAAAATGCGCTACAAGTGAAACTGAAATAGCATGAGATAACACGTAAAATCACACAATGTACTAGCTGATATATAACAGCAGGCAGCAGGTCTTTACTGGATAAACAAAAAAACGAAAATAAACCTTGATCAGAGTAGAATTTCGTACGAGGTAATTGAGGCGACCTTTTTCACCTACGTCTTTGAGCAATTATTATATTTTATTGCGGTTAACATAGTGAAAGGCTTTATCATCCATACAAATTATAAATATGTATGTACAGGGCTATTACAAATGATTGAAGCGATTTCATAAAGTCACTGTAGCTCCATTCATTGACATATGGTCACGACACACTACAGATACGTAGAAAAACTCATAAACTTTTGTTCGGCTGAAGCCGCACTTCAGGTTTCTGCCGCCAGAGCGCTCGAGAGCGTAGTGAGACAAAATGGCGACAGGAGCCGAGAAAGCGTATGTCGTGCTTGAAATGCACTCACATTAGTCAGTCATAACAGTGCAACGACACTTCAGGACGAAGTTCAACAAAGATCCACCAACTGCTAACTCCATTCGGCGATGATATGCGCAGTTTAAAGCTTCTGGATGCCTCTGTAAGGGGAAATGAACGGGTCGGCCTGCAGTGAGCGAAGAAACGGTTGAACGCGTGCGGGCAAGTTTCACGCGTAGCCCGCGGAAGTCGACGAATAAAGCAAGCAGGGAGCTAAACGTACCACAGCCGACGGTTTGGAAAATCTTACGGAAAAGGCTAAAGCAGAAGCCTTACCGTTTACAATTGCTACAAGCCCTGACACCCGGTGACAAAGTCAAACGCTTTGAATTTTCGGCGCGGTTGCAACAGCTCATGGAAGAGGATGCGTTCAGTGCGAAACTTGTTTTCAGTGTTGAAGCAACATTCTTTCTTAATGGTGAAGTGAACAGACACAATGTGCGAATCTGGGCGGTAGAGAATCCTCACGCATTCGTGCAGCAAATTCGCAATTCACCAAAAGTTAACGTGTTTTGTGCAATCTCACGGTTTAAAGTTTACGGCCCCTTTTTCTTCTGCGAAGAAAACGTTACAGGACACGTGTATCTGGACATGCTGGAAAATTGGCTCATGCCACAACTGTAGACCGACAGCGCCGACTTCATCTTTCAACAGGATGGTGCTCCATCGCACTTCCATCATGATGTTCGGCATTTCTTAAACAGGAGATTGGAAAACCGATGGATCGGTCGTGGTGGAGATCATGATCAGCAGTTCATGTCATGGCCTCCACGCTCTCCCGACTTAATCCCATGCGATTTCTTTCTGTGAGCTTATGTGAAATATTCAGTGTTTAAACCTCCTCTACCAAGAAACGTGCCAGAACTGCGAGCTCGCATCAACGATACTTTCGAACTCATTGATGGGGACATGCTGTGCCGAGTGTGGGAGGAACTTGATTATCGGCTTGATGTCTGCCGAATCACTAAAGGGGCACATATCGAACATTTGTGAATGCCAAAAAACCTTTTTGAGTTTTTGTATGTGTGTGCAAAGCATTGTGAAAATATCTCAAATAAAAAAGTTATTGTAGAGCTGTGAAATCGCTTCAATCATTTGTAACAACCCTGTATATATGCATTTACGTATATATGTGTGTTACACATCTCATAAACCGCTGGATGGATTTCAGTCAAACTTTGCGCTCATATCGTTTACTGTCTGGTAAGAATCACTATGGCAATGTGAACCCCCCACCTAACGGAGCCGTGGAGATGGGGGTGAAAATGCAGTGTAGTACACGACGTGAGATTAGCTATACTTTGGTCATGCAGCATTCGAGGATGAGAGCAGTTAGAGACTTGCAACAAACTTTAGGCGTAATTTCAAACCTTTACAAAACTTACTCTCGCTGACGACCCTTACAAAATGGAGACAGGAAGAGAGTTTATCTCTTACTACATTTTCGCTGGTCCTGGAGTAAAACTGCCAAATGAAGCATGACGTTTTAATTAATTACGTCTTTACTACGAACTATATTCGTGACACATCTTGAGACATTCTTCAAATATACCACATTCAGGTATTGGAAAAATTACATCATTGTGCGATAATTAGCTTAGGATATATAACGTCACAAATACTGAGATGCATCAAACATTACCGCATAATGCAAGATGTTTATATTTATTAGTTCGTTGCTACTAACTCTATTCGCAAAACTTTCTGCAGACCATAACCATGTCGGCTATCAGTAGATAATGACGTCAAATACTGAACTGTGTGAAAAAAATTTCCGCATCATACATAAATCTTTAATTTATTATTTCTTTGTTACTAATTTTATTCGCAACAAATTTCAAGGACCGTATCCACAGTTGCCGTAGAATGTACCTAGAAAAATATAATATCATTGTACAACATATAGTTAGGAGAAACGACGTGACCAACTGCCGCATCATGCAAGACGTTTAAATATATTACTACCTTGCTACTTACTATTCGCAACACATTTCACAGACAGTATCCACACATGACACTGCATGTACTATCATACCCAAAAGTATTCAACGACCTGCAATCCGTTTCGCCTGATTTGTATGCAACCCACATAACGTAGGTTCCTTGCATGTCCTCTAATCCCTTAGCAGAAAGGTGGTTTAAAGGTACAAAATCGATACCAAAAGAGATCACTACCGAACACTGTTCACTAAGGTAAACAATCACGATGTGAAACAATACTACGGTGCTGCAAATACAAGGAAATGCGTAATTAGAGACGAGGCAGTCCTTTAACCTTGTAAACTCAGTTTTATTAGAGCAAGTGACATTTCAAACCCGCTACCACACTCACTAGAAATTGAAATGAGTAACTCCGTCACATAAGTCATTCCAGCAACCTTTGGGCATATTTAAATATTTTTATGAACAAGATATTTTGAGACAATATCTAAAGTTCTGTGACAGATCGAAGTAAATTTGCTTTTTAAAAGATTTTCCCACATCTGTGAAACGTCGTTCCCGATACGAGTGGTTTATCATCAACTGGATGTTGAACAAACCAACCAAAAGCAACGCGATTTGCCGCAGCAAGCATTCTATGGAAACCTCAAGATTAACATCGTAGCACCAGTAATTTCTCTGGACTCGTGATGAAGCAATTATTTGCCCACATGTCTGAACTTCAAACGACATAACGAACTTCTGTGTTCTGGATCTGGATTGAAACCAGACACCTACAGACAGTGTAACTTACCAAGGCCTTCGCGCCTGACCGGGAGCCAACAACAGCAACGGTGGTGAAATATCGAAGCCTTCACCAGTATCAATTAGTAAGTGAAATTTAAAATTTTTGTGTTCCGTCTGGAATCCTGTCTATAACCATATCTCCATGTTAACTAACTACTAGAAACGTTTAATATAATTTGAACAAACAAATGTAGTACGTGTTTAAAACTAAGTGTTATGATGTAAAGATTTGTGATGGGGACTCGAACGCAGCACGTAATCAGATTGTTAACTAAGCAAAATCAGATGATAGATATCGAATTTTTTCACCAGCAGAGAGATATTCCAATCTGAAATGAGGATATAATTTTTGCCTGACCGAGAATCGAACCCGTCACCTACCGCCGTTGGTTTTTATCCACGAGTTCCTTGCTCACCAGCAGTGAGAATAGTGCATGTTTGACTAGAAATAACAGCATCTGTCAGTATAGTTGACACACATGAACACATATTAAAAATAAACATTATTTCTTAGCAGTAGTTCTGAGTGCATATGCTGTGGCTTGAAGCGAAACCATGAATATTTTTGTACTGGACCAGGATTCGAACTCACATGCTTGCCTTTCGTGGAGACCTACAGGAGTTTGCAATGTTGGGAAAAACAACGAAATGATCGGAGTATAGCCTTCCGTGTTCGTCGGATACCACAAAAGAGGAGGTCCGAATTCGAATCCCAGTCCGGCACGAAATTTTTTAACGTGTCAAGTCAATTTCCAAAGTTTCTAATGCAAGGAAGCTCACTGGCGACAGAGTTAAAGATTGACGCGATTTCCGCCTCAACTATGGCCCAGTTAGTAAAGAAGAGATATGGGGTTTATAATGCGGACTCTGAACTATGATGCAACCTGACGTTCTAGAGATGAAGGAAATCTATTCGTCTGTGTTCAGAATACATACGGAAACTATGGTCCATGACATACCTTGCAACCAGCAAACTAGGTACATTCCACCATACCACTGAAGCCTGCATTTGTTACGTTCATAACTGTGTCCTAACATAGGAAGCGCTTAGCTTACAAATAAGACAAGGTAAAAAAAAATCCAGTTCTCTATTAGCTGTCTAATTATTAGCAGGTGTCTGACACGGAAATTGTCCTGGTCAGTGGGATGTAAAGACGCTTTTAGTCGGCGAAGCCTCAGTTCGAAGCCATTTTGAAATTTTCACTATTTGAAGAAATTTCTTAGCTCGAGAAATACCGTTGTAGGTGGTGGTGGTTGTTGGGATGTTTAAGGGGGACTAAACAGCTAAGGTCATTCGGCAGCCAAGACTTGCGTTATGCATTTCTGCCGGCGCCGAACAGTCCATCCTGCGCCGCGGCTTTATCTTGCCGACGAACTCCTTGCTGTGGTGGAGACCCACAGGTTTTTGGGGGTGGTTTTCGATGCCCGGTTGACTTGGCTGCCTCATATCCGGCAGCTCAAACAGACGTGTTGGCGGCATCTCAATGCACTCCGATGTTTGAGCCACACCCGCTGGGGAGCCGACCGCTCTACCCTGTTACGGCTCTACCAGGCGTTAATCCAGTCCCGTCTGGATTATGGGTGCCTGGCATATGGCTCAGCATCCCCGTCTGCGTTGCGGGTGCTGGACCCAATTCTCCACAGCGGGATACGCCTTGCCACTGGTGCTTTCCGCACCAGCCCTGTGGACAGCTTACTCGTGGAGGCAGGTGTCCCTCCACTGCGGTTCCGACGCCAACGTTTGCTGGCCGCTTATGCTGCCCATGTTCTAAGCTCGCCCGGGCATCCTAACTATCGTCTCCTGTTCCCGCAGTCGGTCGTCCATCTGCCGGAACGTCGGCCCCGGTCGGGTTGTCCGATCGCCATACGCGTCAAGGAGCTTCTCTCCGGGGTTGGGCTTGTCCCTGTTCCGCCTCCTTTCCGGGCACCTCTGCGTACACCCCCGTGGTGCGTTCCTCGCCCTTGCCTTCGGCTAGACTTGGCACGGGGCTCGAAGGACTCAGTCCCTCCAGAGGCCTTCCGCCGCCGCTTTTATTCCATCCTGGCCACGTATCAGGGCTCTGGCATTGTTTACACCGACGGCTCGATGGTTGCTGGTCGAGTCGGTTATGCGCTCACTCTAGGGGACCATTCCGAACAACGTTCCTTGCCGGCTGGCTGCAGCGTTTACACTGCTGAGCTGGTCGCCATCTTTCGAGCCCTAGAGTATATCCGCTCCTGCTCAGGTGAGTCCTTCGTTATCTGTAGCGATTCCCTGAGCAGTTTACGAGCACTCGACCAGTGTTTTCCTCGTTCCCGTCTGGTGATGGCTATCCATGAGTCCCTGCATACTCTTGCGCGTTGCGGCCGCTCTGCGGTGTTCGTGTGGACCCCAGGCCATGTTGGGATCCCCGGCAACGAGAATGTAGACCGGCTGGCGAAAGAGGCGACTAGTGCACCATCTCTGGGCGTTGGCCTCCCGGAGACAGATTTGCGAGCGTTCCTGCGCCGCAAAATTCTGGACCTTTGGGACACTGAATGGCGCGCCCTGCCTTCACGCAACAAACTTCGGGCCATCAAGGGGGCTACCGGTGTGTGGCGCTCCTCCTTGCGGGTCTCTCGCAAGGAGTCTGTTGTCCTCTGCCGGCTGCGCATTGGGCACACTCGGCTTACGCACGGCCACTTATTGCGCCGTGAGGACGCGCCTCTATGTCGCTGCGGCTCCGTTTTATCCGTGGTTCATGTTTTATTGGAGTGTCCGTTTTTAGCTGCGCTCAGGCAGTCGTTCGCACTGCCTGACTCGCTCCCTGTCCTTTTAACAGATGACTCGGCTATGGCTGACTTAGTTTTACGTTTTATTCGGGCAGGGGGTTTTTATTCTTTAATCTGAGTGTTTCTGTTTTTATATTATTGTTTTGTGTTGATTCTGGCCTTTGGTCTCCGGTTTTAAACTGATTTTTTAATGTGTTTCAAGTGGTTGGCTTTTCCTTTTTATTTCTATGGTCGGCCAACCACCTTCACACTCTGTGTGGTTTTAGTTCGTTTTGTCTTGTCTTTGTCTCCGTTTCTCTTGTTCTGTATCGTCTGTGATCTCTTCTGTACCTCTTTTCTATTCTCTGTGGGTGTTCTTTGTCTTTGGAAAAAGGGACCGATGACCATAGCAGTCTGGTCCCTTTAATCCCCCAAACCAACCAACCATCATCAGTCCCCCATTCCAAAAACAAGCGAGACAAAGTCGCAGAGCAGATAAAACCCCAAGGGAAAGGAGACTGCCCCCCCCCCCCCCCCAGGTGCTAAAGAACACAAATTAGGCAACGAACACTACAGAAAAGAAGAGTACAGACGAACACCAGACAGAAAGAAATAGAAGAAAAGAAGATGGCCGGAGACTGGTTGACTGACCACGACAACAAAAAAGGGAAAGAGTCAACCATACGATGAGACACCAAAACAGCAACAAATATGGAGAGACGTGACGACAAAAGACACAGAAACGGAAAAGTGCAGGACCCCCCCTAAATGGATCCATAAAAAGGACTAGCACGGATAAAATGTAAAACATTGTCAGCCATGGAGGCATCGTCGCATAAAATCAGAGGCAAGGTGCCCGGGAAATTAAAAGACTGCCGAAGGGTGCGCAGTCGGGGACACTCCAATAAAATGTGGGCGACCATCAGCTGGGACCCACACCGACACAGGGGGGGATCCTCCTGACGCAAAAGATGGCCGTGCGTCAGGTATGTATGGCCGATGCGCAGCCGACACAGGATAACAGAGTCCCTGCGAGAAGACCGCAGGGAGGAGCGCCACACATCGGTCGTCTCCTTGACAGCCCGCAGTTTATTAGGCATTGTCAAGCCTCGCCACTCAGCAGACCACATCCCAAGCACCTTACGGCGCAACACCAGCTGCTGATCGGGAGCCGTGAGGCCGATCTCCAAAGCTGGGGCGTCGAGCGCCCCTTTGGCCAGCTTGTCAACACGTTCGTTCCCCGGGATGCCAACATGACCTGGCGTCCAAACCAAGACCACCGAACGTCCAGAACGGGCAATGGCGGAAACAGACTCCTGAATAGAGGACACCAGAGGAGAAGAGGGATAGCAGCGGTTGATGGCCTGAAGGCTGCTCAGGGAGTCACTGCAGATGACGATGGACCTACCTGAACAGAAACGCATATGCTCAAGAGCGCGCAAGATGGCCACCAGCTCTGCAGTAAAAATACTGCAGCCAGCCGGCAAGGAGCGTTGCTCAACATGGGCAGCGTGAGCAAAAGCGTAGGCAGTGCGACCATCAACCAGGGAACCATCAGCGTAGACAGGCTCACAGCCCGGAAATGATTCGAGGTGCGCAAGAAAACGGCGACGGAGGGCCACAGGCGGAACCGAGTCCTTAGGTCCCTGTGCCAAATCCAGACGGACGGACGGCCGGAACAAACACCAGGGAGGCGTAGGTCTACGGACCCGGAAGGGAGGCAGAAGAGGGAATGACCCCAGTTCTGACAGCAGGGACTGGACACGGACAGCTACGGAAAGCCCAGACCTAGGTCGCCGTTCGGGCAGATGGAGGACTATGGCAGGGAAAAGCAGGCGACGATTGGGATGGTCTGGCGAGCAATGCACGTGGACAGCATAGTCGGCGAGCAGTCGATGGCGGCGAATCCGCAGCGGGGGAACCCTGGCCTCCACCAGTAGACTATCTACGGGGCTGGTACGAAAAGCGCCAGTGGCAAGCCGAACCCCACAGTGGTGTATGGGGTCTAACAACTTCAACACTGAGGGTGATGCAGACCCATAGGCCAGGCACCCATAATCAAGCCAGGACTGCACAAGGGCTCTGTACAATCGCAGCAGCGTGCAGCGATCTGCACCCCAAGACGTGTGGCTAAGGCAGCGGAGGGCGTTGAGGTGCCGCCAGCATTTTTGCTTCAGCTGAGTAACATGAGGAACCCATGTGAGCCGGGCATCAAACACGAGTGCCAAGAAGTGGCAAGTGTCCACCACTTCAAGCAGGTGGCCGTCGAGGTAAAGTTCAGGATGAGGGTGGACCGTCCGACGCCTGCAGAAGTGCATAACTCGAGTCTTGGCTGCAGAGAACTGAAAACCATGAGTCAGAGCCCATGATGCTGCCTTGCGAATGGCGACTTGCAGCCTGCGGTCGGCGACTCCCGTAGTCGTGGAGCTAAATGAGATGCAGATGTCGTCGGCATACAAAGGAGACACCGACGACCCCACTGCTGCAGACAGACCATTAATGGCCACTAGAAATAAGGAGACGCTCAACACTGAGCCCTGCGGGACCCCATTTTCCTGTATATAAGGTGAACTAGAGGTGGCACCGACTTGCACCCGGAAAGAGCGGCGCAATAAAAAGGTTTGAAGAAAAGCCGGGAGCCGACCACGAAGACCCCACTCATGCAACGTGGCGAGGATGTGATGCCGCCATGTGGTGTCATACGCCTTCCGCAGATCGAAAAATACAGCAACGAGATGCTGACGTCGGGCAAAGGCCGTACGGACTGCAGATTCCAGCCGCACCGAATTGTCCGTGGCAGACCGGCCCCGATGAAAGCCACCCTGGGATGGAGCGAGGAGACCGCGCGACTCAAGGACCCAACACAAACGCCGCCCCACCATACG
Source organism: Schistocerca serialis cubense (assembly GCF_023864345.2). Lineage (NCBI taxonomy): Eukaryota > Metazoa > Arthropoda > Insecta > Orthoptera > Acrididae > Schistocerca > Schistocerca serialis. The sequence continues at coordinate 421,597,070 of NC_064646.1, forward strand.
TACGAGCAATTTGCACAAAACATTGGTGAGGGTAATGGGACGATAGCTGTCCACCGCCAGTGGGTCCGCACCGGGCTTCAAGATGGGGACAATAACACCCTCTCGCCATTGTGACGGGAACACGCCTTCGCTCCAAATGCGATTAAATATCGCGAGAATGTGTCTCTGGCAGTCCCTGGAGAGATGCTTCAGCATCAGCGCGTGGATGCAGTCTGGGCCTGGTGCTGTATCAGGGCAATCGGCGAGGGCAGCGAGGAATTCCCTCTCGCTGAAAGGAGCATTGTATGTTTCAGAACGACGCGTGTGGAATGAGAACGGCGTCCGCTCGGCTCGCTCCTTTAGAGAGCGAAAGGCGGGGGGATAGGATACAGTCGCAGAGCTCTGAGCAAAGTGCGCGGCAAGCCGTTCAGCAATGGCGGCAGCGTCCGTGCAGACAGCGCCGTCCAAGGAGACCCCAGGGACACCCATAGGGGTCTGGTATCCGTAAATCCGCCGGATCCGGGACCACACGAGCGAGGGGGAGACATGGGAGCCCAAGGTTGAGACATACCTCTCCCAGCACTCCTGCTTACGCCGTGCAATAAGACGACGGGCGAAGGCACGGAGCCTCTTAAAGGTGATGAGCGTCTCAAGAGATGGGTGCCGCCTATGACTCTGGAGAGCCCGCCGACGGTCGCGAATAGCCTCAGCAACCTCCGGCGACCACCAGGGTACAGCCCTCCTCCGAGGGTAGCCAGAAGAACGGGGGATGGCAGCCTCGGCCGCTGAAATGATGGATGTGGTTAAAACACGGACCACCTCGTCAATGTCACCCTGTGGGGGAGACTCAGTGGTTGCAGCGGAAGTAAAAGCTGGCCAGTCAGCCCTGTGGAGAGCCCAGCAGGGCAAGCGCCCAGAAGAATGACACTGGGGCAGTGACAAATAGATGGGAAAATGGTCACTACCACACAGGTCAGGATGCACTCTCCAGTGGAGGGATGGGACAAGTCCAGGGCTGCAAATAGAGAGATCGATGGCCGAGAACGAGCCATGGGCCACATTGAAATGCGTGGGAGCACCGGTGTTCAAGAGGCTAAGGTCGAGCTGAGCCAACACATGCTCCACGGCCCGACCGTGGTCATCGGAGACAGTCCCACCCCATAGAGGGTTGTGGGCATTGAAATCGCCCAGCAGCAAAAAAGGTGGCGGCAGTTGGGCTATCAGAGCAGCCAGGACATGCTGCGCGACAGCACCATCAGGTGGAAGGTAAATACTGCAGACGGTAATAGCCTGTGGCGTCCACACCCGAACAGCGACAGCCTCTAAAGCTGTTTGTAGGGGTACAAACTCGCTGTGAAGAGAGTTAAGGACATATATGCAGACGCCACCAGACACCCTTTCATAAACTGCCCGGTTCTTAAAATAACCCCGATAGCCACGGAGGGCGGGGGTTCGCATTGCTGGAAACCAAGTTTCCTGCAGAGCAATGCAAAGGAAAGGATGACGGCTGATAAGTTGGCGGAGCTCAGCTAGATGGTGGAAGAAACCGCTGCAGTTCCACTGGAGGATGGTATTAGCCATGGATGGGAAAGGCGTGAAGGGATTGGGGAGGCAGATTACGCCTCCGGGGCCCCCTGCTGCTACTGAGTCACCACCTGGACAACAGCTATCTATTGCATCCGAGGGACTGGCGAGATCCATGTCCTCAGTGGACGCCAGAATCTCCACCTCATCCTCAGACGCAGAGCTTGTAGGAAGCGGTGGAATGGGTGCCTTGGGGAGTTTCTTCTTCTTCTGCTTCTCGCACTGCGCCTTGGGTGGTTCAGGCTGGGAGGGCGTCACTGGGTCAGTCTCAGGGACCGACGATGACCGTGTGTCCCGACGACCAGGGACTGGCGGTTGTTTGAGCCACTTGTGGCTGTCGGCTTTGGAACCGGTCGGAACGTGCGAAGGGAGGTCCCCAAGGGACCCCATCCTTACGAGAGTAGCCGAAGAAGTCTTACGCTTCTCCAGCTGGGAAGGGGGGACTGATGTCCCCGATGGTTGGGGGGGTGTTGCTCCTGAAGTAAATGGAGCAGGAGCAACAGGAGGTTTAGTGCCCCCTACCATCAAGGGGGCAGGTGTGGGACTTGACGCTGAGAGCTGACTGGAGTGGATGGAATTGTAGAAGGAGTGACAGTTGCGGCATAAGAAGCTGTCATGCGCACTGGATGAAGCCGATCATATTTCCGCTTCGCCTCAGTGTACGTCAGGCGGTCGAGAGTCTTGATTTCCATGATCTTCCGCTCCTTCTGCAGAATCGTACAGTCTGGCGAGCAAGGCGGATGGTGCGCACCACAGTTCACACAGATTGGAGGCGGCGCACAGGGATGATCAGGATGGGAAGGTCGACCGCAATCGCGACAGACGAGGTCGGAAGCACAGCGTGAAGACATGTGGCCGAACTTCCAACACTTGAAGCACCGCATCGGGGGAGGGATATACGGCTTGACATCAGAACGGTACACCATCACCTTGACCTTCTCAGGTAACGTGTCACCCTCGAAGGCCAAGATGAAGGCACCAGTGGCAACTTGACGATCCCTCGGACCCTGGTGGACGCGCCGGACAAAATGGACACCTCGGCGCTCCAAGTTGGCGCGCAGCTCGTCATCGGACTGTAAAAGGAGATCGCGGTGAAAAATAATTCCCTGGACCATATTTAAGCTGTTATGTGGGGTGATAGTAACAGACACATCCCCCAACTTCGTACAAGCCAGCAAGGCTCGTGACTGGGCAGAGGATGCCGTTTTTATCAACACCGACCCAGACCGCATCTTGGACATGCCCTCCACCTCCCCGAACTTGTCCTCTAAATGTTCGACAAAGAACTGAGGCTTCACAGACACAAACGAGTCCCCGTCAGCTCTGGTACAGACGAGATACCGGGGCGAGTATCTTTCGCTCTCATTCACAGACTTTCGTTCCTCCCATGGTGTGGCCAGGGAGGGGAACGATTTGGGGTCATACACATTAGCCTTAAAGTGAGCTTTGGAACGCTTAGAGACTGCTGACGGCTGGCCGCCAGTGAGAGATGATGTACCACGCTTCATTGCGGGTCATCCGCCCTGATGCCACCTACTCCGACCAAGGGCCCTCCCCACGGGCGCCACCCAGCCACAGCAAAGGCCACCTGGCAGGATGGCCATTGCTGGGAGTCCCGATGCCCCAGGGCGATGGGCATCTACTCCTTGGCATACGTGGGGAGTTAACGGCGCAGGCATCAGTAGAGCGATCCCTGTGTTGTCAGGGGGCTACAACCAAGAGGGTACATGGCGGCCCCACCACAACGGACTGGCTACCGTGCTGGATCTTAGGTGCAAAAATGGCCAAGGTCGTCGTCGCAGTTAAAAGAAACACTGCAGAGTGCAGCGTGGTAATCGCCCAAGAGATCGAAAACGAGCGGGACACCATTGCAACGACGAGGAAGACGGCTAAAGGTCTAATTGCACGACGGATACAATGCACCATGTAAGGCGCCCTTCCCCAAGTGGCTCGCTCTTCGGAATAATTTAGAAAGATGGAGGTCAAACCCGAGAGGGGACCATCACATAAGGCCGAAACATGTGAGACTCCTTTTAGTCGCCTCGTACGACAGGCAGGAATACCGCGGGCCTATTCTAACCCCCGAACCCGCAGGGGGGAATACCGTTGTCGAGTGTGACGTTACCAATTATCATGATTATTACTGTCATTATGATTATTGACTCACTCGTTCTGTTGCTGCTACACGCGTGTTTCAATGAAGCTCTTAATGCTTCCTAGTCATTGTCATAAGCAGTTGCCATAAACGAAAATATTTAGCTCGTAGTAAATGTTTGTGTCGTTCTCTGGCAACTGGTCCACAACAAGAAGTTATTTTTGTTCTTTCCATGTCTAGGGAATATTTTTCACGTTAATATCAGATATTTCAAATTACTTGAAGGTTACATTGAAACTAAATTAAGTGATGAAGACGTTACTTCATAACAGCAACAACGCTTGTAAAATGCTAAAACTGGCCGTAGAAACCGCTTTAAAAGCCAGGTGATATTAATGTCTTCTATTAAATGTCCCAATCATTCTCTCCAGATGACTCGGTCGACGTCATCTATTTGAAGTAGTGCAAGGAAGAAAATATTACACAAGATCGACTGCTTTCGTTGCAACAAACTCGTTTTACGTGGTCGAAGTTCACATCTTCTCGGAATTACTCTAACTGTAGTATCCACTTCAACAAGTCGATTAATGTATCAACGTTACAAAACTGACATTCAACTCAGAGGGCTTACGCTTAGTCGTTATCCAGAAATTCTAACTCTGTGGTACGTCAGTATCAGTTCACCACTGCACTTCCTCACCGGAAAATTCGCAGCTAAATTTTGGGCACTGTAACTATACTGAAACAATAATTTTGTGTTCAAGATGTGCATACCTAACTGCAGAATTTAGTAGTGCTGTGGCTTCCAGTTCTGTATATTCTTGATTTAAACTGGATCTTCATCATTTCATGACTCATGTACTTCGTCACATTGATACCAACACTGTGCTTGTATTTCCAAGATCATGGTTCATTTCGCTTGATTTTGTAATCACTGAAATAAAAGTCGTTACCTCCCAACAACAGAATTTCGTTTCGTTCTTCCTTTCCTTCTGGAACATTGTTTTCTGATCAGTTAGCGTTTTCCAATCTAACTAGCGAAATACTGCCAGTATTCATTTCGCAAACCTCTATTTAGTGCTGTTAAGAAAATGGCTTTCAACAAAGTCAACGGTGAAGCAATTTAGTTTAATCTTGAAACATCTTAAGCAGCAACGTTCACAAATTTATTGAATATTGTCTACGTAGGTAAAGGTCTAAAATCAAAGTCCGCACAGTGTGGGCAATTCGATCTATTTGCCTGATAGTACTGCATTGTAGTTTACCTAGATGGTATCGAGGGTTGTGTTCCTGGTGGCACTACTAAAAATTCAAAACGATTAACAACAGAAGGCTGAGTTCATTCTCACAGTGAGCTGTACTTATACTATGGATATCATGGGATACTTTCTGTCCTCGTCCTCCTTCAACAAGAGTTGGAAACCGTATACAAAAAGGTCTACAATACTATGAATATTTTGAACATTACAATTGACCTTCTTCTCCTAAACTAACAATTCTTTGTTTACAATTATTTAAAATTAGCAGAAGGTGCAGGATTCAAAACTGATGACAAGATATTACGTACTCACCGCTTTACCTATTCCACTATCCTCTCACTTGTATCAAGCGCTATTACAGACCTGTGATGTAACGTGTGATGTAACGCGGCTGACGAAAATACGGGAGCAAGATGACCTGCATAACAACGTGAATCTAAATTTTACCTTTTATCTCTGAAAACGGCGTCATTATTATTACTACTCAAGATGCTTAGTGACAAAATACATTTAAAAGATACTCTAAGCACAAAGAACTATTTTATTGAACTAATTTTCGAAGCATAGAATCGGGAAGGAGTTTGACTTCTGAGGCGAAGAAAGTTCTCACCTTATTGTATTGCACATCGTTTCCTCCTGCCTTGTCAATAGATCCTCACCTGATAAATGTCACAGCTCAAGAGATTTGATAAAGATTGCACTCTTCTACTTTGTTAAGATGAATACCGTATCAGTGCCATTTCTCGTCCCCGAGGATACAGAAAATCTATGATACATCTTTACATGAGGAGGATGGCAGAAGAAGACCACGTCAACCATCGTCGTCGCCCTGGACGTCCTAGGACTACCACGGAAGATCAAGACAATAGTTTACTCCACTGCGGTGATGAAGAGCTTTCAGGACTAGCACAGAAATTACGAACATCCTCCAGAGGAGAGTGAGCAGGTTGACGATTCTTCGTCGTTTCGACGAGAAAGGAAGGTATGGACAGAAATCAGCGCTTAAGGAAATGTTTAAAGACCAACATGAGGCTGTCAGGTTAAACTTCGCACTGGCATACTGATGGAAATCGCTTTAGTACTTTTAGCAAGTTATATTTACGACCTGGAAAATGTTTGCTACTGCACCAAATACTGCAGTCCATGTATATCGACCAAGCGGAGTGAGATTCGACAGCAGATATTTCCGTCAGAGAGATGGACGATCTGCTATCACAGTTTGGAGATGGATATCAGAAACTGGTTAGGACGTTCTGTAGCAACAGCACCGTCCGTTTTCTAGTCATTATTACCGTGAAATAACGGAAAACGCAACGATTCCTTCAGTTCGTCTGAGATTTTCTGGAGGCAGAATAATCTTCCAACATGATCGTTCTCGTTGCACACGGCGAACTGCGTGAAACACTGGTCTCAGATGAACAGACCTATCGAACTGGACTCCCGGAGGTGCTGATCATAGTCGCATAGAACACCTACGGGCAGAGATGGAGAAAATTTCATGTGTACGAGAACAGTACCGCCAACTAAGCTAGTGCTGTCCGAAGCAGTTCATATCGCATGGGAAGAGTTGGCACAAAATTACAGATTCATCCGGAAACTTATTGCCTCTAGCCCCTGGCTGCTATGTTCAGATGTAGAGGAGGACCGTAACTGGACACGGAACTGAATTACTGTGTTGCAAGGACGCAACGTTTTGTCATGACAAATGAAAGTTTTATTTTCCCTCGTAGACGACGAAAATTCTTTTGTGGCAACTCGTTTTTTACAAACAATGCCGAGCAATTTACACTGATACACTGAGCTATCTATTTCAATCTTTTCAGTTGTAAAATAGACTCTTCTATTTAGATTTTTTTACAACAGTTAATCAAAATGGATGAGACAAATATGAAACTAATTTTTTGTCACGTGGCGCATACGTCAATACCGATGAAGGCATCTGAAACGCCCGCTAAATCTGCTGGGCAGAATAGGTGATTAGGATTGTCAAAAGGGCGAAATAAGGTTGGGGTCAGTTTCACCTTAAAATTGTAATTTAATAACACATCAAACTCCAAATCTTTCAGGGCTGAAGGCCTCCAAACAAGAAATCTTAAAAAATCAACAAGGTAATTTCTAGTGACTAAAGATACGCAGTTACAATTACAAATAAAATAATTAAAATATATACATATATAAACAAGATGCAATACAAACGGCTGAAGACCCACAGTAAAATTTTCAAGATTTTAAATTAAATTACCATATCCTTTCAAAGGCAGAAGGCTGCAATGTTTAAGGTTGAAAGGTAATTTTAAGATCAAGGTTCCAAGGCTGAAGGCTCACAATCAATTTTCTAAAGTTTTTAAATAAATATAACCATAAACCTAAGTTTTAAGTAGCTGAAACCGGACTAAAAGAAAAGACAACACAACGGCAATTACCTTTGAGCAAGTGTCAACTTGCCGGAATTGAAACTTACTTGCACAAAACACATTAAAACCAAGAATTTTTCTTTTATCATTGCCTATGTTAGATTATAAACAGACAATTAAACACCAGTAAGAAAGACAGTAAAGACAATAGCACTCAGAAGCCTCCAGGGGGTCAGTCTGCACTCGTTTACTTAGGTGAGACTGGTTGGTGAGCACAAATTCAATTGATCCGTCGGAAAACCAACCAAGGGACCGCCACGGACTGACAAGCAAAACGACTTGCTTGCCACCAATCGGTACATGAGAACTCAAACACCAAACGTTACGAACGTGATTATCCACAATGAAATATGAATTAAGCTGTCAAAACTACACACCATGTTGGACAGCGATAACAGGTGAGAAAAGGACGCTGCCTGAAATTACGTTAGTGGCCAGGCAGGTAACCGGAACACTAACGGCCACAAGGCAGAAAATTCCGCTAGTGCACTTGAATTGTAGTCAACCAATATAGTTAATTCCACGGCATGGCGGCTAAATTTCAGCAATACAAACACTCGGTGTTGCTCTCAGCAAAACTTCCCCAACAGCGAACCACCAAAACGAACCAGACAACATAAATGGACGTAGCTTGGGTACTTAAAACACCACTCAACTTTGACGTCCTCGGTCGTTGAGCCACGAAGCTCGTAGCGATCGGACAGCTCCACACACGATCTGACACTGCACAGGGACCGCCAGAGGACCCAGCCAACTGCGTCACGCAGACATATCTTCCCTGGTCCGTAGCAACCGGCCGACTCCTCTCAGAATGCCGACAACATCTAAAATAATCGTCAGTGGAAATAACGCCAACTACACACACAACCGGACAAACACTTGCTCGAAGACCTGAACGATACCCAACAGTAACTAAGCACGCACGAAGACAAATCGGGAGTCGATGCACACACATACACACAGCCGACTCATGAACGATCGGTGAACCAAAACGCGTCGTCCGGTGCGACTACCGACCGACGATCCACCAAGATCGTGGCCCGGCTCAAGTGATGCGTGGCGGCAATGGTCGGGCGAGCCATGTCGACGCTGACCTCACCGCTCGAACCCGACTGCACTAGTGCCGCATTGCAACTCCCTGACTGGCAGGTGCGGACGGCGCTCCAGACACGTTCCGACTGGCAGCCCGAACTCGCGACCTGAACTCCCTTACGACAGATAACGACCGGGAAGTAATAGCAGTCGAGCAAAGTTACTAACGCCGCTCACGGTCAGGCAAAGCAGCAACTCAGTGACAGTAGTAATTTAAATTAACGTAGTGAGGTGGAAGTACGTTAAAAACAGGGTGTAAAATACATGATGGCGGGAACATGAGCCACACACGTCTCAGCATCACATAAATTTATGTTCTCTTTATTTACACGCAGGCAGGACGCCAAAGCCGACGAAAGCACAGAGGAGATATCATTTTTTTATGACAATCAAAAATCAAAATACATGAGCAGAAAAACTGGTGCAAGGCTGGCGGTGCAGATGTAGTCGAGCGTCTGAGTCAACTAGATCCTCAATTATATATTTATGAATTCTTTTAAATTACGGATACTTAAAATTTTCGTTTCCTTTCTTAACTAATAACTCTTACCACGAATTAAGAGTCATGGAAGTGATAGATTCGACCCCACTATCTGCGGTTTAGAGAGTGAGCTCCTTTACCACAACACCCTTCCGCCAATACTGTACGCTGTAGCTATGAAACGGTATGGTATGGTATGGTATGGTCTGTAATGTCACACCTTCCCCATGAAAAAAAGCGATATTCCGAGTGAAAGTGGCGCAGTGAGTCTTCGACGGAAATGCAGAGTGTCCATCTGACTTCAATTCCATGAACAGGTTTATGAAGAACACAACCTTACTGAATGTGTCACAGTAGGTATTATGCTAGGTCTTAGATCTGCTTGTTCTGGAGATCCCATGCGTGGACCAGTGTGAGAACTTAATAGCTGCTATCGGAAGTGCCATGAAATTTCGGCACAGTATTGGCAAGATTACACATGCGCCCATTGTTCGTGCAGAACATGGCCTGAGAATCTTTGAACCACATATTCTAACATCATTATTGAATTGTCTCAGAAAATGCAGTTGAATTATATAATGATATCTGCCTTACGAGGAAAATTTGATGTAAAGAAAAAAAAGTTGGTTTCACTCACAGTTGTGAAATGAGTCAAGTATATAAAACATTAATCAAAATGTCTAATTAAAACAAAAATGTATCTCTTCTGATGCAAATACAAAAAGAAAGATGTGAAAAAGCATGCAGTTCTGCTGTTCAATACGTTTTTCACCTGTAGAGTTCATTGTTTCCGTAACGTTTGTCTCTGCTAATGATTCCCTATATGCCAAGAAACACAAAAACTACCCTAAATAAATGTCGCTTTGAACCGTTTCTGAGCCTTGCTTGTCAATTAACACAGTATTTCCAAAACAGACTCTTCTCTTCATTCCTACAACGTACTGAATGGAAGTTGTGAGAAGGTCTATTACGCAGGACTTGTGAGTTTGTCACTGAATTTCGTTCTGGCCGTTTGCAGATCGAATAAAGAAAGCGAGAGAAAGACTTCCAAACCGCTATATTTCTCCAGTGAGATCCGATCCGACAGTCGTTTCAACCAGACCATTGAAAATCGAGCTAAGTCACAAACTTTAGTCACTTCCTGGACTTCACAAGGTTGCCGTTCTTCCTGCTAGAAATATAACCGAGGCTTCACCACAATGTAGGCTATGTCTGGCAGCCCTGTGACTAACAAGTTACTTCCTGGATGACACAGAATTAGTCTACAGAATGCACTTGATATATTCGTATCACATCTATTAAATAATCCGAGTGATTTTCAAATAATGATGATACGAAGTTATCAATTTGTGGTTTTGAGTCCAGTAAAGTCATTGGACGTGGAATTTGCGCTTAATCTCGTCTTTTACATCGCATTCTTATCTGACCTAGTGCCGGCCGCAGTAGCCGAGCAGTTCTAGGCGCTTCAGTCTGGAACCGCGCGACCGCTACGGTCGCCGGTTCGAATCCTGCCTCGGGCATGTATGTGTATGATGTCCTTAGGTTAGTCAGGTTTAAGTAGTTCTGTTCTAGGAGACTGATGACCTCAGATGTTAAGTCCCATAATGCTCGGAGCCATTTGAACCATTTGAACCGTTTTGAACCATCCGACCTAGGCAGCACTGGAGCAATAAGGGAGAGCGCAGTGCTACAATATTCTGCTGGATGTCAGGTAATGTAAGCACAAAGTGGGTACTGCTTTGTTTCCCAGTTGTAGTCTCGTTGAAGGGTACATATTTAATCGCATCGTGACATAGGTACAAGCAGTCAGATGGAAAATCAGTAACTACAATTTATTTTTTTCATTTACAAAGTGCCACATTAACATATTACTTCATTGTGACACAGGACAGCAAGTAAACACAGACCGTTTCGAAGCCCAGAATGAGAAATATCTCATTAATTCGTGCTGATATAGGCACACTCTTGTTACAGATACGTTAAATTTTATTGAAATAGAATTTCGTCGTAAGGATATCAAGGTAATCTGAATTTCATTTGAATCAGGACACTGCATATTTCAGTAGCTTATTTTATTAAACAGTAAACCTAAGAGAAAAGTTAATCATTAACAGTATATTCTCTTGCAGTATGTAAAACAGTCTGACAGCGCTCCGCTCTGTTTGCCGAGTCCATCCGGTAGAATCCTACTGGATCTGAGTTACAGATGTCGTCAAGAAAGAAGTTCTTTTGACTATGTTTCGGTGAGGAGCTTGAAAGGTAAACATTTGAAGGCATTAGATCAGAAGAATAAGTGGGTGTGGGGTGACTTTTCAAATTCCTGGAAAGTTCTGCGTCTACATCCATATTGTACAAATCACATTTAAGTACCTGGCAGAGGGTTCATCGAACCACATTCAAAATTAACTATTATGTTAATCTCGTATTGCGCGCGGAAAGAACGAACTCGTAAATCTCTCCGTATGAGCTCTGATTTCCATTATTTTATCGTGCTGATAGTTTCTCCCTATGTAGGTCCGAGTAAACAAAATATTTTTGCATTCGGAGGAGAAAGCTGGTGATTGGAATTTCGTGAGAAGATTCCGTCGCAACGAAAAACGCCTTTCTTTTAATGACGTCCATCTCAAATCCTGCATCATTTCAGTGACTCTCTCTCCCATATTTCCCGATAATACAAAACGTGCTGCCCTTCTTTGATCTTTTTCGATATACTCCGTCAGTCCTACCTGGTAAGGATCCCACACCGCGCAACAGTATTCTAAAAGAGGGCGGACAAGCGTAGTGTAGGCAGTTTCCTTAGTAGATCTGTTACATTTTCTAAGTGTCCTGCCAATAAAACGCAGTCTTCGGTTAGTCAAGTGAAATTGGAAGTAGTTGCAGGGGCAACAGTCTGGATGATTCACTGATTTGGCCTTGTAACAATAACCAAAACGGCCTTGCTGTGCTGGTACTGCGAACGACTGAAAGCAAGGGGAAACTACGGCCGTAATTTTTCCCGAGGGCATGCAGCTTTACTGAATGATTAAATGATGATGGCGTCCTCTTGGGTAAAATATTCCGGAGGTAAAATAGTCCCCCATTCGGATCTCCGGGCGGGGACTACTCAAGAGGATGTCGTTATCAGGAGAAAGAAAACCGGCGTTCTACGGATCGGAGCGTGGAATGTCAGATCACTTAATCGGGCAGGTAGGTTAGAAAATATAAAAAGGAAAATGGATAGGTTAAAGTTAGATATAGAGGGAATTAGTGAAGTTCGGTGGCAGGAGGAACAAGACTTCTGGTCAGGTGACTACAGGGTTATAAACACAAAATCAAATAGGGGTAATGCAGGAGTAGGTTTAATAATGAATAGGAAAATAGGAATGCGGGTAAGCTACTACAAACAGCATAGTGAACGCATTATTGTGGCCAAGATAGATACGAAGCCCACACCTACTACAGTAGTACAAGTTTATATGCCAACTAGCTCTGCAGATGACGAAGAAATTGAAGAAATGTATGATGAAATAAAAGAAATTATTCAGATAGTGAAGGGTGACGAAAATTTAATAGTCATGGGTGACTGGAATTCGGTAGTAGGAAAAGGGAGAGAAGGAAACGTAGTAGGTGAATGTGGATTGGGGCTAAGAAATGAAAGAGGAAGCCGCCTGGTAGAATTTTGCGCAGACCACAACTTAATCATAGCTAACACTTGGTTTAAGAATCATGAAAGAAGGTTGTATACATGGAAGAACCCTGGAGATACTAAAAGGTATCAGATAGATTATATAATGGTAGGACAGAGATTTAGGAACCAGGTTTTAAATTGTAAGACATTTCCAGGGGCAGATGTGGTCTCTGACCACAATCTATTGGTTATGACCTGTAGATTAAAACTGAAGAAACTGCAAAAAGGTGGGAATTTAAGGAGATGGGACATGGATAAACTGAAAGAACCAGAGGTTGTAGAGAGTTTCAGGGAGAGCATAAGCGAACAATTGACAGGAATGGGGGAAAGAAATACAGTAGAAGAAGAATGGGTAGCTTTGAGAGATGAAGTAGTGAAGGCAGCAGAGGACCTAGTAGGTAAAAGGACGAGGGCTAGTAGAAATCCTTGGGTAACAGAAGAAATATTGAATTATTTGATGAAAGGAGAAAATATAAAAATGCAGTAAATGAAGCAGGCAAAAAGGAATACAAACGTCTCAAAAATGAGATCGACAGGAAGTGCAAAATGGTTAAGCAGGGGTGGCTAGAGGACAAATGTAAGGATTTAGAGGCTTATCTCACGAGGCGTAAGATAGATACTGCCTACAGGAAAACCACTTGTATGAACATCAAGAGCTCAGATGGAAACCCAGTTCTAAGCAAAGAAGGGAAAGCAGAAAGGTAGAAGGAGTATATAGAGGGTCTATACAAGGTCGATGTACTTGAGGACAATACTATGGAAATGGAAGAGGATGTAGATAAAGATGAAATGGGAGATACGATGCTGCGTGAAGAGTTTGACAGAGCACTGAAAGACCTGAGTCGAAACAAGGCCCCCGGAGTAGACAACATTCCATTGGAACTACTGACGGCCTTGGGAGAGCCAGTCCTGACAAAACTCTACCATCTGGTGAGCAAGATGTATGAAACAGGCGAAATACGCTCAGACTTCAAGAAGAATATAATAATTCCAATCCCAAAGAAAGCAGGTGTTGACAGATGTGAAAATTACCGAACAATCACTTTCATAAGCCACAGCTGCAAAATACTAACACGAATTCCTTACACGCGAATGGAAAAACTAGTAGAGGCCGACCTCGGGAAAGATCAGTTTCGATCCTGTAGAAATACTGGAACGCGTGAGGCAATACTGACCTTACGACTTATCTTAGAAGAAAGAGTAAGGAAAGGCAAATCTACGTTTCTAGCATTTGTAGACTTATAGAAAGCTTTTAACAATATTGACTGGAATACTCTCTTTCAAATTCTAAAGGTGGCAGGGGTAAAATACAGGGAGCGAAAGGCTATTTACAATTTGGACTGAAACAAGATGGCAGTTATAAGAGTCGAAGGACATGAAAGGGAAGCAGTGGTTGGGAAGGTAGTAAGACAGGGTTGTAGCCTCTCCACGATGTTATTCAATCTGTATATTGAGCAAGCAGTAAAGGAAACAAAAGAAAAATTCAGAGTAGGTGTTAAAATCCATGGAGAAGAAATAAAAACTTTGAGGTTCGCCTATGACATTGTAATTCTGTCAGAGACAGCAAAGGAATTAAAGAGCAGTTGAACGGAATGGACAGTGTCTTGAAAAGAGGATATATGATGAACATCAACAAAAGCAAAACGAGGATAATGAGATGTAGTCGGATTAAGTCGGGTGATGCTGAGGGAATTAGATTAGGAAATGAGCCGCTTAAAGTAGTAAAGGACTTTTGCTATTTGGGGAGCAAAATAACTGATGATGGTCGAAGTAGAGAGGATATAAAATGTAGACTGGGAATGGCAAGGAAAGCGTTTCTGAAGAAGAGAAATTTGTTAACATCGAGTATAGATTTAAGTGTCAGGAAGTCATTTCTGAATGTATTTGTATGGAGTGTAGCCATGTATGGAAGTGAAATATGGACGATAAATAGTTTGGACAATAAGAGAATAGAAGCTTTCGAAATTTAGTGCTGCAGAAGAATGCTGAAATTAGATTCGTAGATCACAAAACTAATGAGGAAGTATTGAATAGGATTGGGGAGAAGAGAAGTTTGTGGCACAACTTGAGCAGAAGAAGGGATCGGTTGGTAGGACATGTTCTGAGGCATCAAGGGATCACCAATTTAGTACTGGAGGGCAGCGTGGAGGGTAAAAATCGTAGAGGGAGACCAAGAGATGAATACACTAAGCAGATTCAGAAGGATGTAGGTTGAAGTAGGTACCGGGAGATGAAGAAGCTTGCACAGGATAGAGTAGCATGGAGAGCTGCATCAAACCAGTCTCAGGACTGAAGACCACAACAACAACAAACCGACTTCTGAACGTTGCCTCACGAATGAAAATGTCGCACGACGCTAAATTGGTGCATTTCATCACATATGTCAAAGATCCCTGAATGTGTAAAATCATCCACGCCAGAACGCTCATTCTTGAAGCAAAAAATCTCTTTTTCTGTTGTGTTTTGCACAAAATCACGGAACCACATACAATGCAAAAGTTCAGAGCTACTTCTGCTGCCATCACCCCTCTCCGAAACATGTCAAATGCTCGATCTTTACCACTTGCGTATATATTTTACACACTTGAATAACATTCACAAGCAAAATACAAATCGTAAATGTGAGATAAATACGGGCACTTGAAACTAGAAAATGAACATTGAAAAATTCACATATAGCGCCGCACCGCCAGCATCTGGTCGGAGAATGACGTTGGCGGCGGGAGGCGTATGGCTGGTAGATGCTATCTGCTGTGAAGCGAGACTGGAGCTTTTTGCTATTACAGGTTGACTAGAAAATGAAACGAATTACCTTTGAGTTTCCATCAGACTGATAACTTAAGCAGATATCTGATACGCGATTAAGAAGCTAGGGGATGGAGTGGACTCAAACGTGCTACATAATGTTTACAGAGCACAAAGCTTACCAATCCACCGCCGGCCGCGGTGGTCGAGCGGTTCTAGGCGCTACAGTCTGGAACCGCGCGACCACTACGGTCGCAAGTTCGAATCCTGCCTCGGGAATGGATGTGTGTGATGTCTTTAGGTTAGTTAGGTTTAAGTAATTCTAAGTTCTAGGGGACTGATCACCTCGGAATTTAAGTCCCATAGTGCTCAGAGGCATTTTTTTACCAATCCACCACGATCAGATGCGTTTTTGTGCCAGTTCGAGAAGACACACAGACATTCCTAGGTACTCTTCCGCATCCTACAGTATTGACAGATCGTGTATATGGCCGGACTTTGAATTCTGAGGGATGGTCGGGGATAATGACCGACTTAAGTAAACGACACGGACTTCGTGTCTCTGGCGGTCGGCCGGCAGATGGCTCTGAGCACTATGGGACTCAATTGCTGAGGTCATCAGTCCCCTAGAACTTAGAACTAGTTAAACCTAACTAACCTAAGGACATCACAAGCATCCAAGCCCGAGGCAGGATTCTAACCTGCGACCGTATCGGTCTTGCGGTTCCAGACTGCAGCGCCTTTAACCGCACGGCCACTTCGGCCGGCCATCGGCCGGCGGGTTTTGTGTCTTATTCTGTACTTTGTTGTGATCTCGATGTAACATTTTGAATGGTTTTCATTGAAGATGTGACACTGAGTATGCAAAACCCATTGTTTGATCCCATATTTGATGTTTGTCACCTAAGCTACGATTACCGTCTAACATCACGTTCCGAGTAATCTATATTAGGCAACATAGACATAATGAAAAAGCGTCTATCACAATTGCGTCATCTCGGCTTAGCGCTGGTTCAAATGACTGTCGGTTCGGATCTTGCTGAAAAAATGCTGCAGTTTGGAAGTCTTTCCCTCGCTTTCTTTATTCGAACTGCAAACGGCCAGAACCACTTCAGTGACTAAATCATAAGCTCTGCGTAACCGACCATCTCACAACCTCCATTCAATACCTTGTAGGAGTGAACGGAAGCGTCTGTTTTGGAAATACTGTGTTACTTGACAAGCAACACTCAGAAACGGCTCAAAGGGGCAGTTAATGGTAGCAATTTTTGTGTTTCTTGCCATTTAGGGAACCATCGGCAGAGACAAACGTTAAGGATTCTGGAGGTGAAAAACGTATTGAATAGCGAAATTTTGCACTTTTACATATATTTCTTCTTGTATCTGCATTAGAAACGATACATATTCCTTGTAAATAAATATTTTGATTAGTTTGTGATATGCTTGAATCATTTCACATCTATGACTGAGAAATACAGCATCACTACATCAACTTTCGTCGTAAGGTAGACTCGTAAGTGAATAATTCAACTGTGGTTTCTAAAACATCTCAAACATGATGATAGAATATATGCTTGACATATTCTCAAGCTATTTTCTGCACTAGCAGTTGTCTCATGACTAACTTTGCCATCACTGCGTCGAAATTTTATGACACTTGATTACGAGCTATTAAGTTCTCACAGTCTCTCACACATAGATTCTCCAAATCAAGCAGATCTGATAAAACCTAGCAACGCACCTACCTTGTCACTTCCGATGGGGCGTATGTTGTTCATAACTCCGTTCATGGAACTGAATACTGCCTCAACTTCCACCGAAGACGCTGTGCACCGCTTTCACTCAGAGTATCACTTCTTCTTCGTGGAAAAGTTGTGACGTCACAGACTATATCGTACCATTTCGTAAGTACAGCGTGCGGGATTGGTGGAATGGCGTTTTGATAGAGGAGCACAGTGAGCAAAGTTGGATCGAATACTGTCACATACATGAATCTTCATACGGGATAAGAGGTAGTAGTTTAGAAGGAACTCGAGAATTCACAAGTATTTAACTGAGACTGTAGTGGACTCTGACGCTCAATGACGTGTACAGCGCCAGTATTCCACCAATTTCTTTCTTTATGTATTGTGATTTCTGCTAGGCATTAAAAGAAAATATCTCCTTTGTGCTTTCTACGGGACCGGTGACCTGCCTCAATGGAAATAAAGAGAACGCAAATTACTCTGATTTTTTTCGATGTCATGCGCCATACGACAAAATATTTGTTTCATGTTTGTCTCAGTCTTTCTTCAGCAACGGTCGTAAAATAATTTAATGTTAAGAGTATATTTAACGACTAAAATAGTGAAATAGACGACCTAGTTTGTATCTACAATGTGCTCTTCATGTTTTTTAAAAATTATTCGTCTCCGTTCGTTTGAAACCAGTGTTTTACACATTTCGCTGTGTGGACAAGAGGAGGGCATGCTGGAAGAGAATTCTGGGCCCCGAACATTCCAGACGAGCAGGAAGAAGGATTACGTTCTCCAGTATTTGGCAGTACTAACGTCTAGAATACGGACGGTCCTGATGCTACAGAACGTCGCAGCCACTTGCTAATATCCATCCCCGAACTGTGACAGCAGTTTTATCTGGCAGCCCCACGTTGCTCCGTAAACATTTCCTTAACCGCTGATTTGCGTCCATACGTTCCCTTCTCGTTGAGACGATGACATAAGGTCGACCTGCTCACACTTCTCTCCTAATTTCTGCGCTAGTTCTGAAAGGCTCTTCATCACTGATGTGGAGTGTATTGTCTTGATCCTCTGTGGTAGTCTGTGGACGTCCAGGGCGACGACGACGGTTGACGTCACCTTCCTCTACCATTCTCTTCTCCAAGAGATGTATAGTAGATTTTCTGTATCCTAAAGGACGTGGAAATGCACTGATGCAGTATCCATCTAAATAAAGTGCAAGAATACAACCTGTGACATTTCTCAGATAAGTAGATTAGTAGTAACAAGGCAGGAGGAGACTATGTGCCCCTCAAAAGTAAAATTAATTACCGAATTCAGGGTTTGAAAAAAACTAAACTAGTTTCTCGAGAGTATTGTTTAGAGGATCGTGTAAATATCTTTTGTCTCCAAACATCGCACGTAGTAATAATAATGATGCCGTTTTCAGATATTAAATGTAAAATATAGTTTCACATTGCAATGCAGGATATGTTGTTCCGGATATCGTATTTTACTTAACTGTGTGACTTACATATTACACCACAAGCGTGTACAGCGCTTCGTACAAGTTCACAGTCTGCCTTAGGCAGTGGCCCGACTCGGACGTAATGCCCCGGCCGCTGACGCGCATGGCATGGCATGGCAATGGAAGTTTTTACTCGGCTGATACTCACGCGTGTTTTTGTCTGAATTCATCGCCATGACACATAATTGTAGAAAGACTATTATTCAACTTACGTTTGCCAACGACTTTTTTTTTTTTTAGGAAGAAAGTTCCCTTATCTGCTACAGATGTAGTTCGGATACAAATATTCATCACAAGCAGCACAGTGTACATCAAGATGACAGATGAAGCTCCAAGTGAAAAACTATGGCTGCTGCGCAAAGGGGATGTACATTTTGGCACTCTGATGGCCATATCAGTGGACCTAGCGCCTTCAGGCTTGGGAATGAGGGTCGTTCAGGTCTTTGAAGTGCTGCTTGACGTACCAGAATCGATGGTTGCTGAATCGCTGCGACCATGAGGAACGGTACTCAGTCATTCGCCTAAACGCTGGGCGAGTTTTAGTACCTATCCCGTGCTAAACAGCATTCGAAAGGTGTGGATCGTCATTAACAAACCTTAATATTTATGTATTGGAGGATGTGGAGCTATTGTGATTACAGTGGCCAGCTGCGGACATGTCCTGGCTCTGGTGGAGAAGGACATATCTGCTTCAAGTGCATACAACGGCGCGTCATGCAACTGCCATGTGAAGAAGCATCACTGGGGGAAATTCCCATGCAGCTGGCGATGACGTACGTGTCATTGGCCCGCCGGGAGGTGCTGCCGAGTTCGGAGCGTGAAACGGACGTGTTGATGCAGGAGCGGACCGAGTTAGGGGAGTAGAGACGTGACACGAAGAATGCCCTTGCACTCACCTCATGGCAGATGAGGGAGGAACCTTGCGCACCCTCACGAGTAGCACGCGGCGTGGAAGTGGAGGTCGAGGCTGTGGCGGCAGCAGCTGACCAACGAGCACTCGCTGAACAATGTGTGGCAGGGCGCGCAAACAACGATCGCCCGAGCGCCGCAGAAACCACTGCCGTACTTCGGGTAAGACGCCCTTTCCCAACCTGGGGTACACGGAAGTTCCTCGAGCCGATGAGACGTTTGGTATGGAACACGTGCCTTTAGAGGCCATTTAGAGGATTCCTTAAGATGGTGACCGGATGTCCTATCTTTGAGACAGTTCGCCTTCATTGACACCGACTGACCCGGTACTGCCGATGGAGCAGTCAGCGACAGTGTCTCGGCAACCTCATCGAAATGTAGCAGAGGGCGTTTCAGAAATTGATGACCAATGTGACTGGGCAGAACAAGTCGAAGGGGCGGAATTGGCACCCACACTTGATGATGGCTCACTTGCAGCTGCACACCACAGAACGAACCCATCGGAGGGAGGCCCGTTGGCGGCAACCCTAAGCACGAATAGTTGACTGAAGCCTTTGGAGATTACAATGACATGACTCGAGCATGAGGATGACAACGAACCAAGCATATAAGGTGGAAACAGTAGACATTAACTTTTCCAGGACACGATATATGCCACGGACTTGGATATTCTACTGGTGCAAGAAACCTGCTTGGTTACAACACTTGCCATCCGCCGACTCCAGACGCAGGACGTGGCATTAGTCCGGGAAGGGATTCCGGAGTGTGATTTCGATTACCTCACTTCGGCTTAGGGTTTGGCAATGTATGGAACTGGTATTGTCAACATCTATTCTCCATCCGGATCTGGCAATCGACGATCGAGTGCGCAATTCTACCCGGAGGAGATTGCGCCCCTATTCCATAGCAGATATGATGATATCTTGGTAGGACGGGATTCTAATTGTTTTTTCACACCAAAGGATCAAACCCCAAATTTTAACTCCTGCAATACACTGCGCTCGACCAGCCGAGACATGACACTAACGCACATGTGGGAAAAAATCCATGGGCCGCATGAGGGCTACACGTTTTTTACTAGCCACTCGGCGAGCAGACTCGATTCGATTTACTGTATGTTTATGACAGATTATGAGATCACGTGTTGGCGCTGAACGTTGGCACACAGCTCTTACGGATCTCCTTCCATATTTATTACGTTAACGCTTCCACGGCAGCGTATCTGGTGGAACAGTGGATTGTGGAAATTTAATTCGTACTCATTGGTGGATCACTTGTAAGTAGGCTGTTTATATTTTCTTATTGGCAACGTTACGTAGCGCTCTGTATGAAAAATCACTGGCTGTGCTGTGTGCAGTCTGTGGCTAGTTAGCATTGTTGTCTGCCATTGTAGTGTTGGGCAGCTGGATGTTAACAGCGCGTAGCGTTGCGCAGTTGGAGGTGAGCCGCCAACAGTGGTGGATGTGAGGAGAGAGATGGCGGAGTTTTGAAATTTTTAATACTGGATATCATGAACTGCTATATACATTATGACTTTTGAACACTATTAAGGTAAATACATTGTTTGTTCTGTATTAAAATCTTTCATTTGCTAACTATGCCTATCAGTAGTTAGTGCCTTCCGTAGTTTGAATCTTTTATTTAGCCGGCACTAGTGGCGCTCGCTGTATTGCAGTAGTTCGAGGAGTCAAGATTGTTGTGAGGTAAGTGATTTGTGAAACGAATAGGTTAATGTCAGTCAGGGCCATTCCTTTGTAGGGATTTCTGAAAGTCAGATTGCGTTGCGCTGAAAATATTGTGTGTCAGTTTAAGGACAGTCATGTATAAATTTTTCTAAGGGGACGTTTCATATGGCGACCCTGCCAGGATACCTCACTGGAATCTTCTGATTTTTTTTGGTAGTTTGTGTAATTAGTGTAGATTTTGTTTATTGCTAGTGTGTAGTTGTAGAGAGAATATCCTTTGTAGTTGCAGTCTTCCATTGTTGTACAGTAAAACAGGTGTGGCACGTATGTAAATTTGCACCAAGTATTTTGCAGCTGCGCTTGCAATTAACTAGATATCATTTCCAGTGCTATGTTAATGTGTTTTCTTATTTTCCTCTTCAAATTGTGCTTTTCTGTGTTGTCGTGTGAAATATTGTGACAATAATAGCGTGTGAAAAACGTAACACTAGGCTCCAGTAAACTGAGAAATAATAGTCACGATGAGCGTAGCTTATCAGCGCCGCCGACTAATGAATTAACTAATGTTCAAAGTAGTCATTTGGTAATTGTGCATAGCGAAGTGGAGCGGGCCTCAAATAATGCTGTAGGCAGTGAAACAATTAGTGAACAGCGAAGCATTATCGATCGATCGGTCGGCAACAGCTCGCCTCAGGAATCCGAAATGACAGGACTCAATCTTGCAAATACTGTAGATTCGGGTTTTGCGTCCTCACCGTTTCCTCAAATAAGTCAAGACACATTTTCTCCTTGTCAAAATGTGAATGTTGCTGGTGCAAATTCTCTGCCGAAAAGCATAGAGGAACAGATTCCAGACACTAATACATTATTATTGCAATTAATGCAACAAATGGAACAAAATCAGAGACAAACACAGCAAAAGCTTCAAAAGTTAGACGCAATGGAACAAAATCTTCAAAAGTTAGACACAATGGAACAAAATCAGAGACAAACACAGCAAAAGCTTCAAAAGTTAGGCACAATGGAACAAAATCAGAGGCAAACACAGCAAAAGCTTCAAAAGTTAGACACAATGGAACAAAATCTTCGGAAGTTAGACACCACACTTGAACAAACACGTGAAGATTTAACTACTGAGTTACATAACATTGAATCGAAATGTCAAAAAGTCTGTAATGACGTAAAAACACAAATTTGTGAGCATATTCAACCTATTTTTTCGCGGCATGAAAATGCATTACAGAATCACGAAGCAGCCATAAAAGAACTGGAAACCATTGTTCATGAAAATCATGAGATCTTGTGGGCTAAAATTGACTCAGTTGCATCTACCGATTCGGTTACACAACTTGCAAAAACTCAGGAAAACTTAAAGGACACAGTAGATTCGATTTCAACACAAATGGACACTCTGAAACTTGGTTCAGAAAAACACACTGAGGAAATGTGTTCACTATCGGAGAAAGTAGCCGAACTTTCGGATCAGGTCACTAACTTATCTACAAAGGTAGATGATGATCTGAATGACACAAGACCCGTAGCCTTCACGGCCACAGAAGAGTATGAACAAATTAGAAAATTCAAATAAAATCAAAATCAAATCAATACACAGTACAAAAGAGAAATCTGGGAAGTACAAGATCAGTTGACGCAGGTAATACAAGAATTACATATTTCAGAGGACACTTGCGCTCCAGTACGGGAAGAGGGACATAGAAATACGGAACAACCACAAAATAATAACACAGGACACTTCGGAAATTATGAAAGAAATTGGCAAGGCCCATTGGATTTTGAGATGGAACCGCCGAAACGAAGTAACAATGAGCGATGTGCGACTCGCCGACACGATGATTTCGACTGTAAGCTGTTCATTACTACACATAAATTCAAAACATTTAAGAATTCTGAGAACGACATTCATCCACAAGCATGGCTTCATCAATTGTCTCATTGTTTTCCTTCCAACTGGTCATTAGAACACAGATTAGAATTTATGTGTGGCTACTTAGAGAATGAACCAGCTGTAAGAATGCGATCGGTCATTCACGATTGCCACAGTGAAGGAGAATTTTACCATGCCTTCCTCTCAGCATATTGGTCTCAAGCCACACAAGACCGAGTAAAACATGGCATCATAATGATGAAACATTTCGAACAATCTGAATTTTCCAGTCTTGTGAAATATTTTGAAGACATGTTGCACAAGAATCAGTACCTGTCAAACCCATACAGCCCCTCAAAACTCATCCGCATTTCCTTAATCAAATTGCCTGAACATTTACGACATATTATTTTGGCAGGACGTTGCAAAGACGACATTGAAGCTTTTCAGGGACTCTTACAAGAATTAGAAATTGACACTGACAATCACGGAATGCGAAAACAGGAAAACAATCACCACAGGTCACATCCGTCACAATTCCGTGACGACAGAAACAATAACTGGACACGACAAGACTATTCTTACAACGTAAATCTTGACCAAAACAGACACCACCCGTATAACAACCACTGGCAGAGTAATAGTTACAGAGAAAGATCGCATTTCCGCAGTAATGAATATGACAGAGACAATCATAGAAACAGACAATTTGGCAACCAGAACTATTATTATCACTGGAGACAGAATAACTTCAGATGCAACGGTCCACCGTGCAGTGATAATTAAGGGAGAAATTCTCCACCACTTAACCGACAAGAAAGAAACTATGGAATCTACCGACATGACGACAGACGATATGATCCTAACGACAGACCTGAATTGCATCAGAACTGGCGGGATTCAAACAGAGCAGGGCCTTCTCGTCAAGTAGAATTTGTAGAAGTTAGGTCTCCTAATCCCAGTAACGACGTGCGCCAACAAAGAAACAGACAATGACTCGCACCGCAGGCAACCACGTGCGCCCGCTGGCTCAGGGAAAAATAACATAGACGCTAACCTTGAGAAAAGTTCCAGTATTCTTTACCGACGTATACCACATGATAATTGCGTTAAAGTTGAAACTCTGCATACTAGGAAGAGTAAAGGTTTACACCACATTTCACATGTAAAGCCGTTTATTGAAAGATAGTCTGGTTTTTAACTTTGTCTTTGCCATATAACTTCTCACTTTACATTGCTAGTAGGCTTTGTCAGACTTAGAATCTGTTAATATGCAACAATGTTTGAAGTTAAATATCCAGTCAAGAATCAAGAAAACTCATTTAAACAGAAATTACGAATGCATTGTTATTGCGGGCAGACGACACAGTGTTATTGTGTGTGTACATTCTTGCTTGTTAGTTGCACGATTACGTAACGACTATAAGGCTCACATACTTAGAACATATGCTGGTACTGCTAATGAGATTCTAATGCAACATTTTGGTTTACTTGAAAATACATTCTGGAATTAAAGTACTTTCTGTGAGATACCAGATGACACAGTGGTTAGTTTGTGTGACAGCTACACGATTTTATCACGACGCTACTAATGAGTGACAATTTACAATGTTGCTTTTGCAGTGTTTCTGTTTTATATCTGCACAGTTTTTCTGAATTATTCTGGAAAGTAAAACATGTTTTAGTAGTAACTTTTGTGGTATAGCTACAATGAGACTGCCTTTTCCGTAGCACAACAATACGTTACAGCACAGTACTTTCTTGATCACAGTAAGGTACGTAATAACTACGGTATCCATACGCAAAGCATTTCACTTTCGTTTATGATGAGGTAAGTACATTGACTTCAGCGGAACTTTGCTTACAGAGGACGATAACTACGACAGTTCCACAGAATTATCTTACAGCAAGACGCACATTTAGCGCTACAGGACACGCATTTGAGTGATTAATTTTGTACTTAGACCATTAATTTTTCAAGATTTTTGAATTACAAAGAAAGTTTTCCGTGATACATTTCATTCCATTGCTGTAATCTGTAACACCTGAGGGTATAATTACATTAATCCTCAGGGGGGTACACACCTACTTTGTGTACCATGTGTTTGGCAAGACAAGGAGCCCTAGCTAATATGGTATTTGCTTATACAACTTTACACATCAGTACCATATTTCTCTAACACAGAATTACACAGCTATCTGATCATTTAACTGAGAGAGACAAATATTTATTTTACTACATCAGTGACAGATGTTCACGTAATTACACAGTTGGATAACTTCACACTTATGAAATTGTATTTTGTCTGTACTTTGTGAAATGTTCATATATTTTTGGACCCATTGTGATATTATGAGAGCTTTGAATGATATATTTGGTATGGGATCATGATTTTTAAAGTACGTTGGAGGTAGATAACACTACTGAAATGAGTAGAGAATTTTGTTAGGTTTTGACATTATTGCAGAAAGCTACAACGTTTTTGAGATTTGACTGCGGTGTTATGATGTTATTTTTACGACGATGATGTGTATTATGCTGTTGAGGTATGTTTACGATCAATAAGATGATGCTACTGTATAGGAGGAATTTGATTATGCGATGTATTTATTATGATGAAATATTGAAGAAGTGTGGACAAATACGTATATGAATAATGAGTAGTGGTTAGGGACTCTGATTTGTGGTAAAGGATGTTGGAAACCAACAATCGTACTTTAAGAGTTATGAAATGTGTGTAAATGCGTGAATGTATCACAATGCCGACGAAAACTTTTTGAACGTTGTTATATTTTCACTGTAATGCAAACTGGTGTCATAAATATTTCAGTAAGAAAGTTAAGTGACCACCTGCACGTAATGCGTCATGGGCACCCAGCTGTGTCAGACGCCTGGAGAAAAAGCCATTAGTGTGTGCCTTTTCAGAGGCACAGGTAGAAGAAAAAAGGGAGGCCATTATCCTCACTATTGACATTCCTTTGTAAAAAGCATCGTAAGTACGACACACTCAATCTTGAAAACATATGATTAGACTGTGGAGGTCTTAATTTATGGTATTTACTGAAATGCCTAATGAAATGATGAGACACATTTTACATTAATTGTCATTCTAGTTGAGAGATTCTTTTGCCTTTGGAGATGACATTTGCCCAGTGAATGACATTTCATGCATTGCTCTATATAGGCTGTATATATTTGCTCATTTCGTTCAATATCTATTTTCTAGCTGCACTGTAGCATTGGTTATTATAAAATTTAATAGATGTACTAATATCACTATTTTATGTCTACAGACCCAGGAAAGAATACATTTATGATGTACTTTCTCAGAAAAGAGAGCACAAATAGACATTTCCCTTCACAGGAACTGCATAAATAATTTTTTAAACGATTTGGTAACTTGTCTGCTAGAGTAACTTATCGTGATACATCACTCTAGTGTTAAGATGTGACACAGGTATTAAACATGGCCATTTTTACTGTATTTTTTTTCTGCTTGAGCTTTGTTATGTTTAGATATAAATTATTGCATTTGCTGCTGCTGTTTGCCAGGCATAGTGCTACTAAATTTCACTTTACATTACTCTGCTAAGCCAGTTTTACTACAAATTTATTTTTCTTGTTTGCTGCGCATTGCCTTATATTAGTAGTAATATTTCATTTGCTTTGCTAATTTATGCTTCTTGCTTTGCCATTTGTATTTTTTATCATTGCTGTTTGTGTTAATTGTTTTGTGCTGCTGCATTGCCTCGTCCCTTAGTTTAGCATCTGAGCTCAGTAGATTTAAGTTAGCTTAAGAGGGGGTAGACTATATAAGAGAATGAGTTGCGATGAATTGGAAGAAATGCATTGAGAAGTTATACGAAAAAAGTACAAGAAGCAGGTATAGATAGGACTTTTTCAGAATAATGATGAACGAAGGGAGATCTCCATGCAAAATACTGCAGTAAAACAAACCCTGTCCTTTCCTTTTGTCTTATCCCTCTATGTGTTGGTGCACCCTTGTGTATTTGTGTTTTTCCTGTCTTTATGTTTAGCTGATGTTGTTATGTTGTAGAATTTTTCTAATAATATGTTATTTACTTTGTGAAGATGTTTAAACATTATTTATTCTGTTTTGTTGCTCATATGTGAATGCGATGTTTTAAAAGTTATTCTGATCTTTATGTATGTACTTATGTCATAATTCTTGTAACACTAATGTGTATGTTTATTTCTATTCTTTTGTAAAGCCTGTATTACTACAAAGGTTATCTGTATTGTTATGTTCCTTAATGAAGTATTTTGTACCTTTGTAATTGTATTCTTATGTTATAAAATTGTAATTGACGCCAGTTCATCATATTATAAACTTGTAAGTTCCATTTCACTGCACACATTTCTGTTGGTCATAGTATATGGACAATATGTGTGAAGCAGGGACTGTTAGTGTTTGCACGTGTGTTGATAATTCAGGAACGACTGGATAAGAGCATTGCTGGTTCTAAGGACAATTCCAAAAACTTTGTGAGTGCACAAGTGGTGGTTTATGGACTTGCTATATTGTCCACAAGACTCTTCAATGGTGATCGTGCACCTGCACAGTCGCAACAGATGGCTGCTGGCAATCTCTACAATGACTACAGTGGGTCTGCTCTGTGATGACCTACCTACCAATATTCTTCAAAACGTCGAACTACTCTGATGTGGGTTTGCTCTGTTGTGGCCCATTTCCTGTCAGCATGTCAAGAGTCAGCACTGTCTTGCCGTTGGAAGGACAACACTACTTCTTCAAGACTGCATGGAAATCCACTACTTCTGTGTGCATTCTCTTTTACTACTCAGACTTTGAGAAAAAAAATAACACTGTAATTTTACTGTGATGGATGATCAGGACTGTCTTTATGGACTGTGAGAAAATTTTATCTTTTGACCAACATTGTATCGATAAGCGTGTGCATTTGATTTCTTTGTTATTGTAAATATGAAAATTTTTTAAAAATCTATGTAGGCCACTGCCCAAAACAATTTGTAAAATTTTTTGTGGGGAGCATGGTGGCTATGTAAGTAGGCTGTTTATATTTTCTTATTGGCAACGTTACGTAGCGCTCTGTATGAAAAATCACTGGCTGTGCTGTGTGCAGTCTGTGGCTAGTTAGCATTGTTGTCTCCCATTGTAGTGTTGGGCAGCTGGATGTTAACAGCGCGTAGTGTTGCGCAGTTGGAGGTGAGTCGCCAGCAGTGGTGGATGTGAGGAGAGAGATGGCGGAGTTTTGAAATTTGTAATACTGGATATCATGAACTGCTATATACATTATGACTTTTGAACACTATTAAGGTAAATACATTGTTTGTTCTCTATTAAAATCTTTCATTTGCTAACTATGCCTACGGGAGTTACAGCCTTCCGTAGTTTGAATCTTTTATGTAGCCGGCAGTTGTAGCGCTTGCTGTATTGCAGTAGTTCGAGTAGTCAAGATTTTTGTGAGGTAAGTGATTTGTGATACGTATAGGTTAATGTGTCAGGGCCATTTCTTTGTAGGGATTTCTGAAAGTCAGATTGCGTTGCGCAAAAAATATTGTGTGTCAGTTTAAGCACTGTCATGTATAAATTTTTCTAAGGGGACGTTTCATATTCATTTGCTATCTACGCCTATCAGTAGTTAGTGCCTTCCGTAGTTTGAATCTTTTATTTAGCTGGCATATGTGGCGCTTGCTGTATTGCAGTGGTTCGAGTAGCCAAGATTTTTGTGAGGTAAGTGATTTGTGAAACGTATAGGTTAATGTCAGTCAGGGCCATTCCTTTGTAGGGATTTCTGAAAGTCAGATTGCGTTGCGCTAAAAATATTGTGTGTCAGTTTAAGCACAGTCGTGTATAAATTTTTCTAAGGGGACGTTTAGAAAAATTTATACACGACTGTACTTAAATTACAATAACAAAGATATCAAATGCACACACTTATTGATACAATGTCGGTCAAAAGCTAAAATTTTCTCACAGTTCATAAAGACAGTCCTGGTCATTCATCATGGTAAAATTGCAATGTTTTTTTTTTTTCTCAAAGTCTGAGCAGTAAAAGAGAATGCACACGGAAGTAGTGGATTTCCATGCAGTCTTGAAGAAGTAGTGTTGTCCTTCCAACCGAAAGACAGTGCTGGCTCTTGACATGCTGACAGGTAATAGGCCACAACGGAGCAAACCCACAGCAGAGTCATTCGACGTTTTGAAGAATATTAGTAGGTAGGTCATCACAGAGCAGACCCACTGTAGTCCTTGCAGAGATGGCCAGCAGCCATCCGTTGCGACTGTGCAGGTGCACGATCACCATCGAAGAGTCTTGTGGACAATATAGCAAGTCCATAAACCACCACTTGTGCACTCACGAAGTTTTTGGAATTGTCCTTAGAACCAGCAATGCTGTTATCCAGTCCCTTGCTGAATTATCAACACACGTGCAAACACTAACAGTCCCTTCTTCTCACATATTGTCCATATACTATGACCAACAGAAACGTGTGCAGTGAAATGGAACTTACAAGTTTATAATATGATGAACTGGTGTCAATTACAATATAACATAAGAATACAATTACAAAGGTACAAAATACTTCATTAAGGAACATAACAATACAGATAACCTTTGTAGTAATACAGGCTTTACAAAAGAATAGAAATAAACATATACATCAGTGTTACAAGAATTATGACATAAGTACATACATAAAGATCAGAATAACTTTTAAAACATCACCTTCACATATGAGCAACAAAACAGAATAAATAATGTTTAAACATCTTTACAAAGTAAATAACATATTATTAGAAAAATTGTACAACATAACAACATCAGCTAAACACATAAAGACAGGAAAAACACAAATACACAAGGGTGCACCAACACACAGAGGGATAAGACAAAAGGAAAGGACAGGGTTTGTTTTACTGCAGTATTTTGCATGGAGATCTCCCTTCGTTCATCATTATTCTGAAAAAGTCCTATCTATACCTGCTTCTTGTACTTTTTTCGTATAACTTCTCAATGCATTTCTTCCAATTCATCGCAACTCATTCTCTTATATAGTCTACCCCCTCTTAAGCTAACTTAAATCTACTGAGCTCAGATGCTAAACTAAGGGACGAGGCAATGCAGCAGCACAAAACAATTAACACAAACAGCAATGATAAAAAATACAAATGGCAAAGCAAGCAGCATAAATTAGCAAAGCAAATGCAATATTACAACTTAAATAAGGCACTGTGCAGCAAATATCGCCAGCGGATCGGCGGAACGTGGCAGACATGCGTTTGCCGTCGCCCAGTGCATGGTTCTTTCACGTTGGATGCAATGTGCGCCGGTCGCTGTGGCCGAGCGGTTCTAGGCGCTTCAGTTCCGAACTGCACTGCTGCTACGGTCGCAGGTTCGAATCCTGCTATGGGCATGGATGTGTGTGATGTCCTTAGCTTCGTTAGGTTTAAGTAGTTCTAAGACCTGAGATGTTAAGTCCCATAGTGGTTAGAGCCATTTTAACCGTTGGATGCAATGTGCAAGACAGGCGACTCGAAGAACTCTTATAAGTTAAGGCAAAGAAAAAGCGAGATGGCTCCGAGACACACTTGAATACCACTACACGGTGCTTCGTGACCTGTCCTTCAGGGACCCCTCGCCGTAGTGTCAAACGGAGGTCCATCGCATTCAGGTGTGCATTTTATCTACCACGTGGCGTTGATAGGAGGTATTTTAGATCCGTGCTCGGTGCTTCGACAACGACGGTGGAAAAAGTATTACCACGCCACATATGTCCAGGAGACATGAGCGTAATCACCATTCCTCGATCACAGTGCTTCACGATGGGAATGATCGGCCCTTGACGTCACAACAGGACACAGCTGTTGAGTTTCCGGAACATTACCTTTTCACGGGGACGCAGACGGACGATAGGATAGCACTAGTCTTTTGCGACGGATGCAAAAAGAGGTGGATGGTACCGATGCAGAAGCGTTATTGGCATACAGATGGTACTCACGCAGAGTGCGATGCATAAATTCACTGGGCCACATGGTTTGACACTAGAATTTTGTCACGAATTTGCAGATCCATTGATGTCCCAATGGGTGCTGATGTATAATGAGTTATTGCGCTCTGACACGGACGTCCCGTCGCAATTCATGGCGGGAATCACTATACTAATACCGAAATGGGCAGACAGAGTCAGCGCCCATCAGTTCAGACCGCTCGCGATGCTCAATACTAACTACAATACTTTTCCGTGAATGTTGGCTGCAACGCTTAAGACTGTAATATTACCATAGACCAGGCTTGTCTACGAGTTCGGAGGAATATACGTTCTATCTTTGGTGAATACCGTGACATCGTTTTACTAATGGAAGCATATTACATGCGAGCGGTGTTCGCATCAGTGGATTTTGATCGTGCCTTTTGAAGGATCAAGCATCATAGCCTTGACTCGAACATGTGATGGGTGGCGATGCCCCAGGATTTCATTACAGTCCTCATTGCCTCCTTCGTGGCCCTGTTTTGACGATAGTCAATAGCAGGAAGATAGAAACGATTCCTGTTTGTAGTTCAGTTAGGCAAGGATGTCCCCTGTCGATGATGTTGTTTGCAATAGCGCTCGAACCATTGATGCAAACTCTCCGCCGGCCCCTTAAAGGCGTCCGACTCCGTGCGAGTTCCTTCACGTATCGCGCGTAAGCCAGCGACTTTATGAGACTCGTCCGCTCGGAGAACGAAGTACATAAGGTGTTTGCTCTTCTTACTACATACGGAATGGCGCTCCGTACAGTCCATTTACGACGGCGGACATTATGCGATGCTTAAAAGTTTTGTCCACCCTATGGATATTGCAATCATCGGCGGAGAGCTACCGGCGAGTGGTCCATCACGTCTCACCGCACATAGCCAATAATTCACTCCGAACCCAAGACCAACTCCAAAGGTTGGAATGTACTAATGTTCATCTTGCCTCACGACTGCCACACCTGGTACAGGTACTGGCAATGCCACATGGAACTGCTGCCAAGTTAATGGCGGTCTTTAGATACTATGTCAGCCAAGGGAGGCTGTTGGTCAAATACTCTCCCATACCTTTCTGGAGTACTTAATTTCACGAATGTGGGAAACAAGTCTCTCGGTCTATACCTACGAGCAACGCTACGGACCTGGTACCAACGGTAACACGCTATCACGTCGGCGATCCTGGACGTTCTTCTACTTCGTCCTTTGAACCGCCGGTGGTGGTAGGTACAATATCGCCTTCTTTCTCTCACATCACGAGATTCTTTCTTGATTTTAGTTATGTTCAGTTGCAAATATCTTCCACGAGAATCTCTTCAAACCGTGAGATACATCGATACTTGAGGCGTCATGGTAGCAGCAATGTTGTCGAGCTTAAATACCCAACGACGGATTGGCGACAGATCTGGCGATCTGTCCATACGTCTCTCCACGCCACGGCAGCGATGTCGTCTTGGTATGCATTTATCAACCGCAAGACTGTCACTCACCAAAGATTGTACGACATCCACATGGTGGATTCCCCACTCTGCCTTATCTATGACATGCAGGGCAGTGACGAACATCGTCTGCAGTGTGAGTCGAAGGAGGTTTGGCGGTTGTCCCAACGCACTATGATACTCCTCCAACGTACCGATGATTCCACGATCGCGACGAATGCCTTACTTTTCCCGTGCGCTGTCTTTTTCTTTCTCAGAAAACGTCGGAAATTCGCAGGATTGGAGGACACGCATCGCACTATGTGCTCTCGAAGACCGTGATATCGGGCATGGACTATTGGTATTATCTACTAGAAAAACATGAGTTAACCCGACGTCACTCTAAATTCAAAACGTACTTTGCGAACTCCCTACACAGCATGGTTCATGATTCCTCGGAGCGATGGGGTGTCGCAAGTTTACGTAGTTTCGGGGACTAAGACATTCCTCCCAGTGAAATGACGATGTCGCTTCGTTCTTACATTTCTTTCGTTTCTTTTTCATACGTAATTTTTTTCCCTGGCCTATTAAAATAAAATAAAATTAAAAATGTTTTACCTGGGATTCACAGTCATAACAAAATTTTTGAAGGACATCACCTTTACACCACTGACTGTTATAAGTTTTTATTACACTATTTCAACGTAATGCTACATTACGTTGACATGGCTTAAAGCCATAATATCACCACTTGATAATGGCCTAAGGCCGAAATTGCAGTAGTGTAATAAAAGCGGCTTGAAGACGTCCTTCAAAAAAAAAAAAAAAAAAAAAAAAAAAAAAAAGAAGAATCAATAAGTGTTCAATGTTTCCTTCGCGCTGCCTCTCCCTTATCCTATCAGCACCACACACACACACTTATCCTATCAGGGCTACCGTGGCCAGGTCTCCAAGCACGACGCCTGCCCTCTCTGCCCTCTGACCTCTATCTAGAAAACTACAAAAAAAAGTGGGAGGAGTGGAGTAGGTAAAGCTGTCAGTTATTAATCTCTTGTTATCCGGTTCGAAATATTGTGCAAATTTTAATTCGTTGCGAACAAAGAATTGTTATTTGAGGAAGACAACGTCAACAGTAACGATGAAAGTACTCGTAGCATTGTCAACATTAGATACATGGCTTTCAATGTTCGTCGGAAGAAGGTGAGCACAAACTGCCACCGATGATTTTCCTGTCATTAATAAACCTCATTTGAGGGTCAACTCACCCTCCGGTTGTTAATCGTTTTGTACTTTTAGTCGTACAATACCTTTAGATGTTAAACTCGGTTACTACTAATGTTTTCCACAACTACAGGGACATCACGTGCACACGAAAATATCGAATGTTCCAGAGTGTGCAGACAACATTTTAAACCTCTTCTACCTGGATAGTAAGCTTTCCTTATTCAATAAATCTGTGAACGTTGCTGCTTAATATGTTTTAAGGTAAAACTAAATTTGTTCACCTATGGGTATGTGAAAAGAAATCATCTTAAAAGCTCGAAACAGCGGCCTGTGAAGTGAATACTGGCCACATTTGGCCGCATTTCGCTGGTTGGATGAGAAGAAGCTTACTGACTAAACAAATAATCTTCCTGAAGGAAAGGAAGAACGAAATGAAACCTCTCATGTTGGGAGGTTATGTGACTTTTATGTCAGTGATAACAAACTAAAGTGAAACGCTCAAGGAAGTTGACAGTACGAACACACTGTTGGTATGACGTTGCTTACCTGGGCCTGAAATGATATAGAGCTAGTTCAGTAATACACAGAACTTGAATCCATGGCACCATTAAATTCTACAATTCGTATTCATTGTTTGGACACGAAATTACTATTACAGTAGAGTTTAAACCCCAATAAGTCAATTGCATATATACTGAAATTAATGACGTCGACCAAATCATTTGGAGAGAATGATCATGACAGTTAACAGAAGACACTAACACCCTCTGGCTTTGAGTGGTGCATGGCCAATTTCAGCATTTTACATTCGTCGTTGCTAAACGCAAGTACATAAAGTAGTGCAACACAATTTCTGTTATGAAGTAACTTCTTCATCAGTTAATTTAGTTTTAATGTAACCTACGAATAATTGTAGATGTCCGATATTAACTTGAAAAGTATTCGCTAGACATGGAAAGAACTGAGTAACTACCGTTACGGTTCAGTTGCCACAGAACATATCAATCATTTGTTGCGAACTAAATAGTTACCTGTTTTGGACAAGTGCTTCGTAATGTAACCAAGAAGCTTAAATGTCGTCTTCACGAACGCATGTAGCAGCAGCAGAATGAAGACGTTGATACCAATAACGATAGTATTAATCGAAGTCTTTGATGACTTCGTTCTCTGCAAATTTAGCGTGGACTTCAATGTGAGACGCTTATAACAGTTTCCATAACGAAACATTGTCTCGAAACCTGGCAGAAAATCCAAAGAGATCCTGGTCGTATGTGAAGTATGTTAGCGGCAAGGAACAATCAATGCCTTCTCTGCGCGATAGCAATGAAGATACTACCGAAGACAGTGCTGCCAAAGCAGATTTACCGAACACAGCCTTCCGAAATGCCTACACAAAAGAAGACGAAGTAAATATTCCAGAATTCTAATCGAGAACAGCTGCCAACATGAGTAACGTAGAAATAAATATCCTCGGAGTTGTGAAGCTATTTAAATCACTTAATAAAAGAAAGTCTTCTGGTACAGACTGTATACCAATTAGGTTACTTTCGGAGTATGCTGATGCATTAGCTCCATACTTAACAATCATATACAACCATTCACTCGACGAAAGATCTGTACCCAAAGATTGGAAAGTTGCACAGGTCACACAAATATTTAAGAAAGGTAGTAGGAGAAATCCACTAAATTACAGGCCCACATCGTTAACGTCGATATGCAGCATGATTTTGGAACATATATTGTGTTCAAACGTTATGAATTACTTAGAAGAAAACTGTCCATTGACACACAGTCAACATGCGTTTTGAAAACATCGTTCCTTTGAGACACAACTAGCTTTTTATTCACATGAAGTAATGTTTACTATTGACAAGGGATTTCAGATCGATTCCGTATTTATTTCCTGAAGGCTTTTGACACTGTACCATACAAGCGGCTTGTAGTGAAATTGCGTGCTTATGGAATATCGTCTCAGTTATGTGACTGGATTTGTGATCACCTGTTAGAGAGGTCACAGTTCGTAGTAATTGACGGAACTCATAGAGTAAAACAGAAGTGTTTTCTGGCGTTCCGCAAGGTAGTGTTATAGGACCTTATCTGTTCCTTATCTATACAAACGATTTGGGAGACAATCTGAGCATCCGTCTTAGGTTGTTCGCAGATGAAGTTGTCGTTTATCGTCTAATAAAGGCATTAGAAGATCAAAACAAATTGCAAAACGATTTAGAAAAGATATTTGAATGGTGGGAAAATTAGCAGTTGACCCTAAATAACGAAAAGTGTGAGGTCATCAACATGAGTTCCAAAAGTAATTCGTTAAACTTCGGTTACACGATTAAACAGTCTAGTCTAAAAGCCGTAAATGCAACTAAATACCTAGGTATTACAATTACGAACAACTTAAATTGGAAGGAACACATAGAAAATGTTATCGGGAAGGTTAACCAAAGACTGCGTTTTACTGGCAGGACACTTAGAAAATGTAACAGATCTACTAAGGAGACTGCCTGCACTACGCTTGTCCGTCCTCTTTTAGAATACTGCTGCATGGTGTGGGATCCTTACCAGCTTGGACTGACGGAGTACATCGAGAAAGATCAAAGAAAGGCAGCACGTTTGGTATTATCGCGAAATATGGGAGAGAGTGTCACAGAAATGATACAGGATTTGGGCTGGAAATCATTTAAAGAAAGGCGTTTTCCGTTGCGACGGAATCTTCTCACGAAATTCCAATCACCAACTTTCCCCTCTGAATGCAAAAATATTTTGTTGACACCGACCAACATAGGGAGAAACGATCACCACGATAAAATAAACTAAATCAGAGCTCGTAAGGAATGATACAGGTGTTCGTTCTTTCCCCGTGCTAACGAGTTTGGAATAATAGAGAACTGTGAAGGTGATTCGTTGAACCC
The DNA here is from genome assembly GCF_023864345.2 of Schistocerca serialis cubense. Taxonomy (NCBI): domain Eukaryota; kingdom Metazoa; phylum Arthropoda; class Insecta; order Orthoptera; family Acrididae; genus Schistocerca; species Schistocerca serialis. The sequence continues at coordinate 421,633,681 of NC_064646.1, forward strand.
TCTGCCAGGCACTTAAATGTGACTCTCAGAGTATCCATGTTGATGCAAATGTAGATGCAGATGCAGAATGGTATATTCTAAGCTTCGAATCGAGGCTATGACGGCTGAAAGCGTCTTTACATCCCGATGACATGAGACTAACGTAATTTCCGCTTCCGAAACCTGCTGATAATTAGCAGTTTTATAGAGAGCTAAACGTTGTTCACCGTGTCTAATGTCTAAGCTAAGTGCACCGTACATTACGACACGATCGTGAATGTGGCAAATGTGTGCCTCATTGGTGTCGTAGATTAATCCTACTTCGTTAAATGCTAGATGTGGGCTCGCTTCACCCTTCCGTTATGTATTTTAAACCCACACGAACAGATCTCCTTTAGGTCTATTAATGCCATGTGAAGAAATTGAGGTTGCACCATAGATCAAGACCCGTATTATAAACGTCGTATCTCTTCGCTAGCACCGAGCGAGGTGGCGCAGTGGTTAGACACTGGACTCGCATTCGGGAGGACGACGGTTCAATCCCACGTCCGGCCATCCTGATTTAGGTTTTCCGTGATTTCCCTAAATCACTTCAGGCAAATGCCGGGATGGTTCCTCTGAAAGGGCTCGGCCGACTTCCTTCTCCATCCTTCCCTAATCCGATGAGACCAATGACCACGCTGTCTGGTCTCCTTCCCCAAAAACAACCAACCATCTTCGCTAGCAACTGGGGCATAGCCGGTTTTAGCTGGGCCATAGCAGCGGCGAAAATTGCGGCAATCAGAAACTCTGTCATCAGTGAGCTTCATTACAGTAGAAACTGTATTTTATTTATGAGACGATGGTCACTTGAGGACACAGGGCTCTTATTTTATTTGAACTTCAGACGTTGAAAAATTTAGTTCTGGACTGGGATTCGAATTCGGATCTCCTCTTTGCGGTATCTGGCCCACATAGAATGGTATAGTTAGTTTATTTCGTTTTTTTTCCCCAAGATTACAAACTCTTGTAGGTCTCCGTGAAACGCAGTTTAAGGATTCGAATCCTGGTCCAGTACAAAAGTATTCATGGTTTCATATCAAGCCCTAGCATATGCACACCGAACTACTAGCTGTAAATTATTTTTGATGTCTCCTCATGTATTGTCACCAATAACGATAGGTGCTGTTATTTCTAGTCAAACATCACACATGTCACTACTGATGAGCTTTCTCTGCCTCGTGATGACTGGGTGTTGTGTGACGTCCTTAGGTTAGTTAGGTTTAAGTAGTTCTAAGTTCTAGGGGACTGATGACCATAGATGTTAAGTCCCATAGTGCTCAGAGCCATTTGAGCTACTGATGAGCAGCAATTTGTGGACAGAAAGCAACGGCAATAGGTGCTGGGTTCGATTATGGTTGTTTGACAATTCGAATATTTTGCTATTGCAGAAAAATTTCGATATCTTACGTCTTATTTTACGTAGTTAACGATCTGATTACGTGCTAGGTTCGAATTTTCGTCTGAGCCGCGGTAAAAATTGCTGTTTGGAAGAGCGCGCCGCAGCGCTTTGTGTGAGTCACTCGCCCTCCGTTTCTGGCGGTGGCGCCGCTGTGGCAATCACAGCTTTGGTGTCTCCCTCTGGTGGGAAAGGGGAAAGATTGCCTGTTCACGTGCATTTAAGGGGCGCTATGAGCTCGCCAGTTGGTCAGTCTGAGTCAGTCTGCGTCAGTCTCTCGTCCACATTTGATAGGCAGTTAGTGCCTGTCTGTCGTACGGAGTGCTAGTATGTCTCTCGTTGGGATCAACCTTTAAACCAGGCAAAATGAGAGTCTTTCCACTCCGCCAGTAAGAGAACTCAGCGAGTGGTCGCCCGATCGGCGCTTAATTTCTGCATCTGAGTCTGCGCGTTAGGCCGCCAGTTTGCTCGAATTTGCTCAGGCAATGGTCATTGGCGGTTGGATCGATCGGTTGGTCGGTCGCGCACTGAGACACAAGATGACTTGTCCGTCTTGAGCGTCGGTGCATGTGAGGTCGCCACGTGAGTCCTGTGTGCCGCGCCGTATAACGAGGGGTAGTGACTTCGCGGTCGACACGAGAGCAACAGGAGTAAACTAACCCATGGTCTGGCCGGTGCGAGCTACGACGCCGTGAGACGGTAGATCGGCGCGCCTTCCTGCGTCCGTTGAAGCGGCTGGCAGAGGACGGTTCGGGAGAGCGATTTGTGGGTGCTGTGCCAGGTCTTCTTCAGAAATCGCAGTTTATTAGAAGTTAAGCGTGTGTGTGTGTGTGTGTGTGTGTGTATGTGTGTGTGTGTGTGTGTGTGTGTGTGTGTGTGTGTGGAATGTTATGGGACTTAACTGCTAAGTTCATCAGACCCTAAGCTTACACACTATTTAACCTAAATTATCCTAAGGACAAACACACGCACCCATGCGCGAGGGAGGACTCGAACCTCCGCCGGAATCAGCCACACAGTCCACGACTGCAGCGCCTTAGACCGCTCGGCTAATCCTGCGCGGCTAGAAGTTAAGTAATCGGTGATATGTTGTTTCATTTTCTCGTTAAATTCTACTTGTTTTCTTGGTTAGGTCACCAGCCGCTTTGTTTTGGGGTCGTCCCACCATTCTTCTCCGTTTGCCCACCCGCAGGAAGGTGGTTATTTATGAATTGGGTGGTCCGTTTTTCCCTTGTGGACTAGGGGCGGGTTAGAGCAACCTGCGGTTTGGGTTGTTCGGTAATCTCCCTATGAATCTGCCGTACGTTAGTAGCTGTCTCTGTCATGTATTTCGGATTATCTAGGAGATAAGAGGCTTGACATGAGTCCAGGCGGACCACACATATTTTCTGGTTCAGATTTTCTAACTGATAATGGTACGAACTTCGATATTTCACGACTCCTTATGCCTAGTTACCAATTACGAACATTGCTGTTATCGATCAGGCATAAATCCTTTGATTATTTACAATGGCTATTGGTGCTTGGTTTCAATCCATACCCAGAACACAGTAGGTCACCGTGTCGTTTTAAGTTCATAAATGTGAACAATTAATTGCTCAATCGTGAGTACAGAGAAATTATTGGTGATACGACGTTAATTTTCAGATTTCCCTTGCCATTGTTAATCAAATGGCTCTGAGCACTATTGGACTTAATTTCTGATGTCATCAGACCCCTAGAACTTAGAACTACTTAAACCTAACTAACCTAAGGACATCACACACATCCATGCCGGAGGCAGGATTCGAATCTGCGACCATAGGGGTCGCGCGGCTCCAGACTGTAGCGCCTAGAACCGCCCGGCCACCCTGTCCGACGCCATTGTTAATCACTTTGCTTTCAAATGATTAGTTGATTGAACCACTCTTATCAGGAACAGCGTTTCACAGACGTGGAAAACCTTTTAGAGAGCAAAAATACTTCGATTTGGATAAGGAGTCGAACCGCGCGGGGTAGCCGCGCGGTCTGGGGCGCCTTATTACGGTCCGCGCGGCTGCCCCCGTCGTAGGTTCGAGTCCTCCCTCGGGCATGGATGTGTGTGTTGTACTTAGCGTAAGTTAGTTTAAGTTAGATTAAGTAGTTTGTAAGCTTAGGGATCGACGACCTCAGCAGTTGGGTCCCATAACATCTAACCACAAATTTCCAAAAACTTGTTAAGGAGTCGAGATGTTGTCTAAAAATATATTGTTCATAAAAATATTTAATTGTGCCCAAAGATTACTGGAATCACTGATGTGACGGAGTTACTTAATTCTGTAGTGATTCTGAAATTTCACTCACTGTAAAAAAGTGTGTTTACAATCGTTAACGATTGTATCATCTCTAATGACGTATTTCCCAGTATTTGCAACATCGTGGTGTTGCCTTAAATGCTGACACATTATAGCAAAGAACAGATCTCCTGTGGTATGCACTTTGGAGAGTCAAATGACTGTATTGCAAAGAGATTAAAGGACCTGCAAGACAGTTAAGTTATGCGTGCAAATCAGGCGAAACGCGTCTCACGTCGTCTGGGTACTTCTGAGAATTGTAGTACCTGCATAATCATATCGTTGCACAGAAAATAGTTGAACTAATACATCGTCATATCAATAGCGGTGCTTGAAAACGAAACTGCAGGGCGAAATTCCTAGAGACACAGATGATATATGTGTACAAATACGTGTGAAATACGCTAAATATATGTGAAATATAGCTGACATGTGCGTATGCTGGCTAAGCCTTTGTAAAAAGCTCATCACGTATTAGTTACAATCTGGAAAGAAATACTGTGGCAGGTAAGAACCATCCGGCTCCTACAGCCATGACTGTGGTAACTTGGAGAGAGAGGGAACGACAAGGAGACAGACAGACAGCGAGGGGGAAGGAGGAGATAGTCTCAGGTAGAAGAGATGGACAGAGATTGGGGGGCTGGAAATGGACAAAGAGAGGGAGAGGAGGAGATGGACAGAGAGAGAGGGGGAGAAGGAAATGGACAGAGAAATGGATGAAGAAGAGTTGGACAGACAGAGGGGGAAGAGGAAACGGACAGAGAAATGGATGAGGAGTAGAATGACATTTCACTCTGCATCGGAGTGTGCGCTGATGTGAAACTTCCTGGCAGATTAAAACTGTGTGCCGGACCGAGACTCGAACTACGGTCTTTGTCTTTCGCGGGCCAATGCTCTGCCAACTGAGCTACCTAAGCACGACTCAGGAACTGTCCTCACAGCTTCAATTCTGGTAGTTTCAAATGGTTCAAATGGCTCTGAGCACTATGGGACTCAACATCTTAGGTCATAAGTCCCATAGAACTTAGAACTACTTAAACCTAACTAACCTAAGGACATCACACACACCCATGCCCGAGGCAGGATTCGAACCTGCGACCGTAGCGGTCCCGCGGTTTCGGACTGCAGCGCCAGAACCGCACGGCCACCGCGGCCGGCAATTCTGGTAGAGCTCTTGTCCGCGAAAGGCACACAGTTTTAATCTGCCAGGAAGTTTCTTATCAGCGCACACTCCGCTGCAGAGTGAAAATCTCATTCTGCAAACATCCCCCAGGCTGTGGCTAAGCCATGTCTCGGCAATGCCCTTCCTTCCAGGAGTGCTGGTTCTGAAAGGTTCGCAGAAGAGCTTCTGTGTAGTTTGAAAGATAGGAGACGAGGTACTGGCAGAACTGAAGCTGTGAGGACGGGGCGTGATGCGTGCTTGGGTAGCTGAGTTGATTGAGCACTTGCCCGCGAAAGGCAAAGGTCCCGAGTTCGAGTCTCGGTCCGGCACACAGTTTTAATCTGCTAGGAAGTTGGATGAGGGGTGGTTGGACAGAGAGGGAGAAGGAAACGGACAGAGAAATTGATGAGGAGTAGTTGGACAGACAGAGGGGAAGGAGAAAATGGATGGAGAAAGAGGCGAGAAGTATATGGACAGAGAAAGGGGAGAGTAGGAGACGGACAGAAAGTGGAAAGGGATGAACATGTAGAGGGGGCGAGGAGGAGCTGGACAGAGAGGGGGAGGATGATATGGACACAGGAAGGGGGAGAAGCAGACTGAAAAAGAGTGGTGGAGGAAGAGAATTGTAGGAAAAACAGATGAACAACGGGGCAAGGAGCAGTCGGGCAGGGGGGAAGGAACAGACTGTCAGAGAAAAGGAAGAGATGAGATGGAGAGAGGGGAGGAGGAAATAGAAAAAAAAATGGTTCATATGGCTCTGAGCACTATGGGACTTAACATTAGTGGTCATCAGTCCCCTAGAACTTAGAACTACTTAAACCTAACTAACCTAAGGACATCACACACATCCATGCCCGAGGCAGGATTCGAACCTGCTACCGTAGCAGTCGCGCGGTTCGGGACTGAGCGCCTTAACCGCGAGACCACCGCGGCCGGCGGAGGAAATAGACACGAAAGGGAAGGAGGTGAATAGGTGGAGATGGGAGGAAGAGATGAATGAAGGGAGGAGGAAGGAAGAGCTAGTAATCAATAAAGAACAGATATACACCCTTCTGGAATTCTCTTGCCTTCTCCATAATTCATCAGATGACGGAAATTTGATTTTTGTTCCTTCTTCCTTTACTTACTTCAGGTTTTTGTTGCAGTCGTCTTCAGTCCTGAGACTGGTTTGATGCAGCTCTCCATGCTACTCTATCCTGTTCAAGCTTCTTCATCTCCCAGTACCTACTGCAACCTACATCCTTCTGTATCTGTTAGTGTATTCATCTCTTGGTATCCCTCTACGATTTTTACCGTCCACGCTGTCCTCCAATACTAAATTGGTGATCCCTTGATGCCTCAACACATGTCCTACCAACCGATCCCTTCTTCTAGTCAAGTTGTGCCACAAACTTCTCCCAAATCCTATTCAATACCTCCTCATTAGTTATGTGATCTACCCATCTAATCTTCAGCATTTTTCTGTAGCACCACATTTTAAAAGCTTCTATTCACTTCTTGCCCAAACTTTTTATTGTCCATGTTTCACTTCCATACATGGCTACACTCCATCCAAATACTTTCAGAAACGACTTCCTGACGCTTAAATCTGTATTCGAAGTGAACAAATTTTTCATCTTCAGAAATGCTTTCCTTGCCATTGCCAGTCTACATCCTCTCTACTTCGACCATCATCCCTTATTATGGTCCCCGAATAGCAAAACTCATTTACTACTATAACTATCTCATTTCCTAATCTAATTCCCTCAGCATCACCCGACTTAATTCGACTACATTCCATTATCCTCGTTTTGCTTTTGTTGATCTTCATCTTATATCCTCCGTTCAAGGCACTATCCATTCCATTCAACTGCTCTTTTAAGTCCTTTGCTGTCTCTGACAGAATTACAATGTCATCGGCGAAACTCAAAGTTTTTATTTCTTCTCCATGGATTACTTCAGGTAGTCCTCCCATATCCGTCTCGCGAAATGACGACATCGAGAAAATTCGAGAGAAATTGGAGCTAATACAGAGCTTTATCGACAGTCATTCTTCCCACGCGCTATACGCGAATGGTCTAGTGATACGAGAAGTACCCTCCGCCACAACCCGTCAAGCCGTTTGCGGAGTACTGACGCAGATGCTACCACGGAAACGGCACCCAGGGCAAGCGCCGCGGCTGTGACACTATTTACGCTACTGCGCGGGTGGTAGATAGAGACGTAGCCCGTGTACACAGGAGCGGGCGGGTCCAGCCAGTCTGCGTGGCGTGCGGCCTTGCGGGCGTCCTCCTCCGGCTGCAGCCCGCTGCCTGCAACTGGGGGAGGGGCGGCTGTGGGTCGGTTCGGAGGGACCGCGTGGTAGCCGCTGCTGCTGCCGCCGCTGCCGCCGCCACTGGGTCGCAGTCGCTTACTCGCCGCTGGCTCTGACGGCACGTCCGCAGACACGCACGGGGCGCCCGCAGCTGGACCAGCGCACCGCGCGGCGACGCAGCGCTCTCCACTCCCTCCGCAGGACACACCTCAGATACCACCGAAACTTCTAAAAAAATAGACAAATCGCGGAAACTGTTTCTGAAATACGAATCTTAACACTGTTTTCCCGTATCCAAAAAAAGTTCGGAGTAGCTAGGACATATCCAAGTGGTACTGCCTGATTGTTTCGAACACTTGTTGTGGTGCCTTTAACAGAGACCCGACATTTTCACCGTGTCCATCAGTTCTGTCGTGTCACTTTCTGTTGGGCTAATCTCCCTCCGCAAAGTAGATAGTGTTATACTAGACATTCAGTTCTGCAAAGACACCTTTAGGCGTAAGATTCTTCGCGCCGGCGAAGTGCGCTGCGTCGGAGACCGACTGAGGGAAAGAAGTTTTCGATTCTGCCAGCTCCGCCTTGTCGTGCGTCGACAGTTCCAGTGAGGTGCGATCGTCCGTCGCGAAGGCTCGCGAACGCATTGCCGGTAGGGAAGAGGTAGACACCGACGTAGCGAGATGAGGGTTCTGGGGAAGTCCCTGTGCCTAGACGGCCAACAGAGGCGCCAGCCCGCGCCGCCGGCGGCCGCAGACAAGGCGTCCCCCTTGGACGCCGCCGCCGTCAGCCTCATGGCGTCGCCGGCGAGTCGCGACGCAGACGACGAGGTCTCCAAGCAACCGCCGCCGCTGCCACCGCGCAACCGCCAAGAAAGGTCGCTCAGCACCAAACGTAAGTACAGCAGCGTCTGCTCATGCGAACCCACTTTTGCTACTATGTACGACCATCGTCATGTTTCGTCGCAGCTCCATCTGCTGTTAATAACATTACTCTAATAACTGAAAAAATTTTAGGGTTCTGGAGCTCAATCGGTGGAAAAGGAACCCTTATTGGTTTTTGTGGTCCGTCTGCAAAAAGCCCTTTTCCTGAGCAAATCTATGTCACTTACTAAGGTTTACGGTCCCTTGGCGATATAACAAATTGAAGCTTTTAAGTCAACGCAATCGAAATATACGAAAATTTATGTCACATTTTTTGTTACTCGCAAACTCACCCATCAGGAGCTATAGGGCGCTTCCCGTTAACCGTGAACCATGAAATTTGGAAAGAAGGAACGTTTCGCAGTACAATCAAAGAAAAATATCCGAAAACTGTTTAGTTGTAATTACGAGGGCTATTCAGAAAATAAGGTTCTATCGATCGCGTAATGGAAACCACAGTGAAAATCCGACGAAGCTTCTCATGGATGTGTTGGACTTTGTCTCTAGTATGACCATCGGCCGCATCACGTCGCTCTTTTCAATTCTGATCGACAGTGAGCACGTAATGAAGCTTGGCAAACGGTGTGTCCCGCCAGGTACGAGGGACTGTTAGAGATTTCGCCTGATTGCATACAGCCCTCGCAATGGTTCAAAATGGTTCAAATGGCTCAGAGCACTATGGGACTTAACATCTAAGGTCATCAGTCCCCTATAACTCACAACTACTTAAACCTAACTAACCTAAGGACATCACACACATCCATGCCCGAAGCAGGGATTCGAACCTCCGACCGTAGCAGTCGCGCGGTTCCGGACTGAAGCGCCTAGAACCGCTCGGCCACCGCGGCCGGCTCCCACATGATGTAACTGCCATGCATTTCCTTCTTCATGACAATCCTCGGATGCACATTGCAGGGGCAATGACATGGCTCCTGCGGCGTTTTCGATAGGAAAGGTCTCGCCACCCACCACGCAGCACGGTCTTGGCTCCCTCTGAGTTCCTTTTCTGCTCACAAGATGAACTGGATATGAAGACAACATTTTGCCACAGACAGCAATCTGCAGATTAACGTAGAGAATTGGTAGCAAACACAGGCGGCTGCCTTCTGCGACGAGGTTACTGGAAATTTGGTAAAATGCTATCACAAATGTCTCAGACAGAGCGGCGACTGTCTAGAAAAGTAGTTGGAAGATGTAGCTAACTCTTGCAAACAAAACATTTTCTATTTTCGCTGTGATTTCCATTTCGCAACCAATAGGACCTGACTTTCCGAACAGTCCTTGTATATCACACGCAAAAAATTTTTTTTCGTTTGTTATCCAGCTGTTTATCTGTTGGTTCTTTTGTTAAGACTCCTTTTTCTCAGGAACAGGTTGACGTATCAAGTTGAAATTTATGTCACATACTAACGTCTACGGTTCACTGGCGGTGTAATAAATGTCAACTTCTAAGTCAATGCAGTCGAAAGACACGGGCCTTTATGTTGCATATTTTGACTCTCGCAAACTCACTGATCAAAACATATAGGGTACTTTCTTTTGGTCTAGAATCATGAAATTTGGTAAGAAGCAAGGTTTCGCAATGAAACCATAACAAAAATAAAAAATTATCAATTCGTAACTGCACTACTTGATCATAATTTTTTTGTCATTATTTATCAGATCATTTATCTGGCTGCCTTTTAAGATCCCTTTTTCTCGGGAACTGGTATACATAACTAATTGAAATTTATGTGACATACTAAGGCCCATGGTTCATTGGTGGCGTAATAAATGTCAGCTTCTACGTCAACACAATCAAAAGATACGGCCCTTTATGTTACTTGTTTTGTCTCTGGCAAACTCAGTAATCAAATGCTATAGGGGACTTCCTGCTGGTCTAGAATCATGAAATTGGACAGGAAGCAAAGTCTGACAGTACCAGTAAAGGGCAAAACCGAAATAGTTCATTTGTAATTATGTCAAAAGAAAATCCTGGAATCCCTAGGACAAATATCTCGCGAGTGGAATGTCGATAACAGCCAAAAATCGGTGAGATTCTTGATTTCCAGATTGGATGACCTCCCTGTAGATATACACAATTAAGTCCGCACTGAACCGTCAGTGGGCGAGTAATATCCGTGCCTTGCCAACTTTTTTTCTGTGTCTGGTTTCACTTATACTTGGGGTGTTGTTTTAAGAGATGCAACTACATTTTCTATGCCGTCTAATTCTTCTGAGATACAATATTTTCAAGATGTGGTGTACGTTCAATGATTAGTATCAATTGTTGGCGTTTTACGTTCTTTTTGCACTTGAAACTAAAGCTGAAAATCATCCTGGTACGTTTTTAAAGCCGCCGCTGAGCACCCGTAGTCTCTTCCACCGCCATCTCTAACGGTTTCTCTGACCAAAACGCTTATCACAATTCTGAAGCTTTTCTGCGGACATATCTAGAAAGCTTCGGACTTGAATTGGGTATCGAAGGTTTCTTTCGGCTTTTGTTGTCCGCGGTAAGTATTTTACAAGATGCGACTGCAGAGGTCGGTGAATGGATCCAGAAATTAAAGGATGAAGAGCTACAAACAAAAGACTTTTACTAGCCTTCAAAGTAACCACTGTTATTTAAAGGAATTAGATTCTCCGTTTACTGTAGAAATTATTTGTGTCACTATTGCGGTTTCGGCCTTTGGGACATTTTCAAGTGGTACTACAAAAGATGTTGTCTAAGCACATGTCGGACTTCAAAATCTATGACATGTGCTGAAGCAAAATCTTTTGCATTACCTGTTGAAAATGGCCCAAAGGCCGCAATTGCAACAGTGGAATGAATAATTTCTACCGTCAACGGCGTATATGATGTCTCTTAATACATTATGCATGACTCTGGACCCCGACGAAGAGACGTTAATCACCATTAGCTTCAGTACTCATCTGACATCGGTTTAAAGCTGCTAGAAACTGTCAGAAAACGATTCTTGTGGAATAAGTCAAAGCACCGTGGTCACGCGTTGCTGGATATCCGCAATATCTGCGAACGTTCGTGAACGATAGTGCTTACGCTGTCTTTGCCTGTCTTCAACTATTCTGATCTCATTCTCAAAGACAGCAGCCGGTCACCCGCAGGCACCAGTAGAACTCATGTTACTACAAAATTGTGCGCAAAATGGAAGCAATCAGCTAACATGAAGTTCAGCATCAAATTAGGGAAAACGGCGACTGAGATTCATGGAATGTCAGTGCAAGTGTACGTTGTTGAAGCGGTGAGCAAAAAAGTGTGTGTCTGAGTGACTTAAACGCTTTAGAGATTGTCTTGAGGATGAGCCTCGTTCAGGTCAGCACAGCCAATCCCACACAACATCGAACGAATTCCACGGGTACTTGCGGACGATCGGTGGCTATCTTTGCGAATAACAGCAGAAGAGTTGAAGATAAGCGAAGCCAGTGTAAGCGCTATTGCTTACGAATATTCGCAGACTATGCCGTTATCGAACAAAAACCACAGTGTTTCGAGATATTCCACAAGAAACGTTTGCTGACAGCTGCCAACTGATTTACAACCTATTTCAGAAATGTATTGTTGCTAATCGTGGTTAATTTGAAGGCCAGTAAAGGTAACTCTTGTTTTCTTTATTTTATAGACGATTTAACGACCTCTCAAGGCGGCCATTCTATTACCCTCCTACTCTTCAGCTGCGTTTGCCGCTAACGAGTATTGCTCCACCCTGGGCACGCTTCGTTGGCGGTTACGGTCTCCCCCCACCCCCAGAATGTGGCGAACATTCATAAAAGCCGTAAATTATTCAAACATCTACGTAAATGACGAATTTAGTTTACGTGTTATACAAAACAGTAATCGTAGCCGGCCGGAGTGGCCGAGCGGTTCTAGGCGCTACAGTCTGGAACCGCGCGACGGCTACGGTGGCAGGTTCAAATCTTCCCTCGGGCATGAATGTGTGTGATGTCCTTAGGTTAGTTAGGTTTAAGTAGTTCTAAGTTCTTGGGGACTGATGACCTCAGCAGTTAAGTCCCATAGTGCTCAGAGCCATTTGAACCAGTCATCGTAAGTAAAACTACATTGTTTGACGGAGGTGCCCCACACTTTGCGAGTGAGAAACAACGAAGAGGAACTAACAAACATCTCTTTATTAAATCCGCTTTCAACCTTTGTACCACAAAGTCATTTATTACAGCTTCTACTGATAACTACCTGTTTAACAGCTTGTTTGACCATCTTTGGAACGAAACACATCACTGATTCTGCATATACGTTTGTTGTTAGGTTTGTGTAGGTATGTGGTATTACATGTCTACGCACCGATCTTGTAATTCGCTTAAATAACGGGCCGCTGATTTGTGTACGGGGTGCTGGTGCGCGATAACGACCAAGGTTGGCCCCACAGGATTTACATCGATCGAATTTTGTCGCCGAGGCATCAATGTGAGTTCACTCTAATGCTCCTCAAACCACTGTAGCACGGCTCTGTGACTCCGAGACACTGCTGAAAGATAAGATCGCCCTCGGAGAATACACCAAACATGAAGTTGTACCATAGGTTGCTCGTAAGTTCAGGAGAATGTCTCCCATAGAACAATACTGCACCCACGAGCCTGCATCAGTGGCACGCTGCGCGCTTCGAGTCGCCGTTTACCTTGGTGACAGTACGTCGAGCTCACGTGGAGGTTTCTTGCGCCCTATTCGTGACTTTAAGAGAAAAAAGGGGAAGGACGATTTAAAGTGGTGCACGACGTAATGTCTGATTCGTATAGTAATGTGACTTGTAGTGAATAAATCTAGATACAGAGGTACAAAAAATCTCAGTCTTTACTTGCGTTTCCTTCCAAATTAAATAGTGCTGCTTCTAATGACACGTTTCTTATAAATTCCAAACTGGTGAGCAACAACGAGACGAACAGAAATTACATTTTAATTCAAAAAGGATAATGACACTGCAGTCACCGCGATTTATGGCAGTCCCCTGCAAATTACAAAAGGCGGGAAATGGTTCTTCAAAAGGTGTGTGATAATGACGCACAGCAGTACGCGTTCTGCTACATGATCCTCCACCTGCACTGTTCAATGCGGTCGTGCTTTATCATTCTTAAAAATGAAGTCAGGCCCTAATAAACCCCTGAAAACACTCACAAGGGGGATCCAAAGCTTTTAAAGACTTGGAGGTTAGTTCCGTGGTTAGCTTCAATCTACTGGTCTAGTTGATCGTGGTTGACCGATTTCTCTCATTCGGGCAGCAGTGGCCTGTGGATTGGAACCCTCCGCATGCAGGTGAAATAATTGAGACCTGAGTTACATTCTTCTTCCAGCTTCCCGATGATTCTTCGCAGTACATAGTCGTCCAGATATTGTCTTCGGGCCTTGTCGTAATGAAGAAACCACCACAGTGAACCGTAACTCCTCGCTGATCGGCACACCCTGTCTTTTCCTGTTCCTGCAACTGCCTCGTGTTGAGTGGCCAGACCCATTTGACGCTATAGTCACGCAGACCTCACGTTATGTGATGTCCGTTTTTTTCTGCACTACTGGGAATATGCTCCCGCACTTCCATTTATTTCCATGGAGTTACTTTGTATCCATACCGTCCTTGCGTTTTGCAGAGTACTCTGTCTTTCATTTTTAGTTTTCGTACTGTACATTATTTCTAACAACTGCTTATGATGGTTTTACGAAATCTGGGTATGTGTCATCAGCTGAACCAAACAACGAAGTTCTCAATTCTGATGAACGTCCGTCTGAGTTTTAGAAAGCACACATTTCTGAAAGACAGTCAGAAAATTTTAACTATCACCTCAAAGAAATAATGTTATGTAACTTACTTTTGGTTTGTTAGCAGACACGTGTCTACAGTCCTGGTACACATCGAAATAGCCTCGCCACAAGACCGCTTGACGCCGCTAGACCAGACAAAACAACTCAGCGCAGACTACTGATAAAGTAGAGTACTGTATGTTAATTGGATTTCGGCAACAGCGGAGATGTTGCAACTGAAAGGCAATCCGTGTTATTCGTCCAGCGGTCTGGATCACTTAAGGATTAGTTGGTGCGCTTAAATGCGACCGTTGCTTTTTGTTCTTCCTTCAAACAAGTTAAAGAATAATTTAATTGAAGTGAGAAAGGTAGAAATAGATTACTAACGCTGAAGTAAATACATCGAAAACGATTGGGTTGCTACGTGACAGTGTAAGGCTCCAGATTTTCGTGTTTGCAGCCTATTCGATTTAGTCAACATAAAAGTTTTCTAGGTATGGTACCGCGTCATAACATGTAAAACTACTGCTGCTAGAGAAAAACCAACGTTTCGGCCACGGTTGAAGCGATTTTCTTCTGGGTCTGACGCATACTCAGAAAACGTTTATGAATGCTGACTCTGGTCGCGGAAGCCTACGCAGTAATACTATTCGATTTAGTTTTCTCGTTTTCTCCACGGTAGACAGAAAGCTGTTAGCCGACATATGCTCCCTACTCAACCGAAGAACTCTACTATGGAAGCTGTCGAAATATTGTTGGCGAAATCGATTGAAAATTGGGAAATTCGGTGATTATCAATTCCACCGAGAAAATTTGGGACCTAAGATCGACCAATAAACCAAGAATAATTATCTACAGCTGTCGACCCACCAAGAAAAATGGTAACGATGTACAACAATAATTTTAAATTAATTTAGAGAATTCTAGAACATCATAACATTAATGCTACCGTCAGCAGTTGTTAATCACAGATATCGTAGGATATTGGAATGAACTTGACTCCGATTTTTCTTTGTGTACAGGGTCTCCGAGCATGGCGAATAATTCTAGTAGATAAAGTTTGTTCAGTATATTGAAACCATTTTTTCGAAGTGCGTAAATAGACACATATTTTGCTGTTGTTTTATGATCGTAACTCTATTAGGCGACATATACAAGTTACAATATTTTCAATGTATCTATGCACGTTTATAACAGCACTAGACAGCAGATGGAAATATGATAACTCTTAACGTTCGAAGTTAAATTTATCACGAGAAAGGTAGACAAAAGGGTAGCTATGATAGTCGGCCGGCTACAGACTACAGTTCCACCTCCACGTAAATCTCCGTACTATCACGTTTACAACATTTTCTGCGACAAGTTTCACCCAATGAGACGTATAGCTGTTCTCTTTTCAAGGGCTCTCAATAATCGCTGAAAATAAATATAGGTAGCGAAAAAAAGTACGGTCAAAAAATCATTTGTCTCTTTGAAAAATGCTTTCCTGTCGGCAACCCTGTTTCTATATTTTATACCATTTGTAGGACATTTCGCATTGTCCACATTACGAGAAGCACGCTTGCATGACTACAAACACGTAAGTTGTTTGTGGAGTGAAGAGCTAACGGAAATAAATGCATGGTTCCAGGAGTTCTACAATCTCTGTACACAAATTCAAGTATTTAACAAATGTGTAGCTACAAGACATGTACGTGTTGTAAACACCACCAAGCGTTACACGAGAGTCTTGGCATCGAAGATTTAAATGTTGTATGTGACAGTTTGCATTTACCTTATTAATAATGGAAATGGATACGATCCAGACAAGAACAGGGCATTTTGTCAGAAATTTTTTTAGTAACCACAGGAATGTAGATACTGATCATATCCAACGGTGGAAGCTACAATGGAGGCACGATGAGTTACCGTTTACCCTTAATCTCTTACAATTACTGGAATGCACGTTATCACGTTACATGAGGAGTCAAGTAACATATTATCTCCTACTAGCATTCCGAGAAATGATCACGGCGGGAAAATCAAATTAATTCTACCTCGTTTGAGAGTTCAACACAAAAAAGCAGAATGATATTGGAAATATCCTCCACCACACGTAGCGAGATGATCTGCGCATTATAAGTTAGATTCGCATGCACATATAAAACTGAAAATCACATAAAAAGTAGTTGGTGCGACAAATAACCTTACTTCTCGACGGGATAGAACAGTCATGAATGCCATTTTCGAACGTAGGCTTAGCAATTGCGCGTACCGCGACATCCATACGTAATATTCAGAAGGGATGCCATTACTATTTTTTCACCTGACGAACATCCACACAAAAACGACACCTTGGGCAGAAGTCTTAACTATCCTTGAAATTTTGACAGGACACATAATGTATACAATATTTATTACATCAGGGTAGCCACGGATCAAGGCGGACAGCTAGACGCAGTGTTTTCCGATTTAGGAAAAGCATTTGACTAAATACCACAAGAACGCTTATTATCAAAAGATCGATAGTATGGGGTATCAAACGAAATTTTGTTACCGGAATGAGGATTTTTTGACAGGGAGGGAGCATAATGTTATTTTGAACTGAGAATCATCGACAGATTTAGAAGTAACTTTGTGTGTGCCCCAGGGAAATGTTTAATAACCCTTGCTGTACGTGTTGTTTATTAATGACCAGCAGGAAATATTAATAGCCAGTACAGACTTTTCGCCGATTATGCAGCTATTTACGACTACAATGAAGTACGTTCTGATAAAATCTGCACAAACATCAGTGAGACCTAGATACCATTTTAAAGATGTGCAAGGATTGACAAGTTAATTTAAATCAAAAATGTCAAATAGTTCAATTCACATAGCCAAAAAGTAATGCTACTGTCTACAGTATCAACGAGTCACAGTTGGAATCGGTCAACTCATATAAATACCAGGATGAAATGTCATGATCACGCAAGAGGCTGATTTTAGTTTATTGCCACAATACGATGGAAACGCAATCATTCGTGCGACCCATCCTAGATTACTGCTCACGTGTGAGGGACCCGTACCAAATAGGACAAAGAGAAGGGAAGCAAGAATAGTCACAGTTTTTGTTGACCAGTGGGAGAATGTCACAAAGAAACTGTAGAAACTAAGCTGGCGAACACGTGCAAATAGACGCAAACAATCCTGAGGAAGCCTGCTTACAATAGTTCAAAAATGTTTGAATGTGTGTGAAATCCTATGGGACTCAACTGCTAAGGTCATCGGTCCCTAGGCTTACACACTACTTAGCCTAAATTATCCTAAGAACAAACAAACACACTCATGCCCGAGGGAGGACTCGAACCTCCGCCGGGATCAGCGGCACAGTCCAGGACTGCAGCGCCCAAGACCACTCGGCTAATACCGCGCGGCTTACAATAGTTCAAGAACTGGTTTTAAGATAAGATTCTAGGAATATACCACGACCCCTAGTTATCGCTCCCGTAGGAATCGTAAAGACAGGATTAGATCAGTACGCACCGGGACATGTAAACATTCTCCCCGCGATCCATATGTGTATGGAACGGGTAGAAGCCCTAATAACTGGTACAATGGGAGGTGACCTCTGACATGTAGTTTACAGCGTTGTGCAGAGCGGGAATGTAGATGCAGCTGTGGTTGTAGGCTTTCTCGGCCTTTCTCATCTTCAGTAAAGCTTTTTCAGATAGATGACAGCGTCGTCATGTTGTTATGCTGGTCACCTTTTCGACCAATGTTGTAAGTGGCCTACATCAGAGAGGCATGCAGTAAACACTGCGTAGCAAACACACCACCCTGAGGAAGGCCACTTGCAACATGGTCCGAAACCTTGGTCACTGTAACAACATGACTCGACAGTCGTATTCCCGTAAAAATTTCATTAAATATGGTACTTATTTGCGCCCATCTTCGGAAGTAATCATTGTTAACAGAAAAAATCTTCAGACGAAAGCAACTTTTGATGTGCCCCAAGGTTGTGCTGTAGAATCATGACTTTTCACAATATGTATAAATGACCCGAGGGATAATGTCGTAAGCTGAATGAACTCGTTTGCAGATAATTCTGTTCTGTGTTGACATGTCGCAGGGCTACAAAACCGTAACGAAATGCAGGAAGATTTCCAGAGGATTGAAGCTTGGTACCGAGATTAACGTTTGACCTACACATAGTGAAGCACATTATGCATAAAAGTGGTTCAAATGTCTCTAAGCACTATGAGACTTAACATCGGAGGTATCAGTACCTTAGAACTACTTAAACCTAACTAACCTAAGGACATTACACACATCCATGCCCGAGGCAGGATTCGAACCTGCGACCGTAGCAGCAGCGCGGTTCCGGACTGAAGTGCCTAGAAACGCACGGCCACAGCGGCCGGCCATTATGCATAAATGAGAGGAATGACCCATTTTGTATGATTGTAGAACACTCAGTGGAAGGAATCCGGTTCATAAAATATCCGTAAATATGCGTAAGGAGCAACTTAAATTGGAATAACCGCAAAAACACCGACTCCAGAAAAGGTAGATGCCAGACAGATTCATTGGAAGAATTCTCAGGAAATCTAGTCGACCCACCATTTCCTAGAAGAGTCAACCTTTATGTTGCCACCTCCTAGTTACAAGACCATGAAAGTTAAGTTAGCGGCACTCGAGCTCACTCGGAGGCTTACCAGCAGTTGTTCTTTCGACCCACCCTTGCAACAGGAAAAGGAGAAGTGGCAATGGTACACACAGTACACATAATCTAAGTTTCAGCACACCTAGCTCGTCTTTAGTGATACTTACTTAAGCTTCAAATGGTTCAAATGGCTCTAAGCACTGTGGGACTTAACATCTGAAGTAAACACTACCCTAGACTTAGAGCTACTTAAACCTAACTAACCTAAGTACATCACCCACATCCATGGCCGAGGCAGGATTCGAACCTGCGACCGTAGCAGCTTACTTAAGGTTTGAACTATAACGTACCTGGGCTTTTGTAGTTACTACAGTGATTTCAAATTTAAGTTCTGTACTATTGGTTACATGTGTTAGTGCCTTGGGAAGCTTATCTTCGACAACAACAACAACACAAACACACACACACACACACACACACACACACAAACACACACACACAGAGACACGCTCCTACTGGACCACAATAAATGCGAAAATGTTTTTGTTTACTTAAAAGTGCGTTATCAGCTGCCTCATTCTACCTTCCTCGCACCTCCAAATTTTTTTCCAAAATTTTGGCATGCGAACATATTCACGCTGTTTTTAACATTCAGCTCACCTCAAACTTCCACAAGCTCCTCTTACGTATTTCATATCCACTAGTCCACCACCGTAAGTCGCTCATACCCATACACTCCCAGTAGCCCCAACTCATTCAGCCCAGCTCATGGACATTACTCTTTGTGTCCATTATTGTCTCCTGTGTCTCAGCTACAGTCCCTTTCGTTCTGTCCTGTTAATATCTCTCACTGTCATTATCTCCCTTTTGCTCTCTTTTACTGCCAATATCGCATTACTTCTTCTCTTCATCGTTGTCATTGTCATATACTCGGTCTCTCATTGTCACTGGCTTACATCCACTTCCACTTTCTCCTTCTCTTTCTCCGACCTCCCCCGCTCCCCCCCCCCCCCCCGCCCCTCCATGGCACTGTCTCCTCCACTCTTTTCCTAGCACTGTTCTATCACCATCAATTATGCTCTAGAGCTACTGTGTCACTCTCTCTCTCTCTCTCTCTCTCTCTCACTCACTACCTTGTCTTCTGCGCCTTTTCTATAACATTAGTACTGTTTACTATTTTCCACTACGTATTACTTTTCGTCTCTTTGCCACTGCCACTGTGGTATTCTTCTCTCTCAACATAAAAAAGCGCGAACATGTTCGTATGTCAAAATTTTTGGGAATTTTAAAAAGGTGCCGAGGAGGGTAGACTGAGACAACTCGTGCCCCACTGTTCAGACAAGGTCTTTTAAATAAACAGAAAAATAATCGCATTATTTGTGCTCCGATAGGAGAATTTTTCCGTTGGTCCGTTTTTTCCCTGCTGCAGCAGGACGAGTAACTCATACGAAAAGAAATGTATTGGTCAGTAAAGTTGAGGTACTTTACTAACGTGAAGCTGAAATAACTCAAAAGCAATTTTAAACCTCAGACCCAATTTTACATATAAAAGGCATTTCCTTCACTACTACAACATGGGGTTCTCCGCTGATAAAGGGGATACTTTACAGCATATTTCTCGGAGTTATGCCACTTTATAAACTACGTTTTCGCCTAACGCCGGATTTTACGTACGTATTTTACGTGTATATGTAGGATATCTGTATCTCGGAAACGGATAAAGATATGAAGATAATTTTCAAGGCTGTTCGAGATCGGGGTCTTGCGAATACATCGTAAAAATTGCAGTCATTTTCTGTGCATAGCCGTCTCTGACTCGGATGAAAGATGTTATTTCATAAGACAATAAACTTCCATTAGTAAATTTGGCTCATTCACTCATTAAGAAGAGCGAGGTCCTGCAATTTGAGACCATCGTATATACAGATCATGAGTTGATGATCCACCGCAATTTAAAAGTTCTCACACTACTTACGGATGTAGAAGCTGGCCTAATAGCCTTCTGCTGCTTTCTTTGCTTATGGGATGGCTACGACATTAAAAACCACTAGAATGTCATGGATCGGCCAATGAGATAAAAATATACTCCAGGGAAAGAATATGTTAAGTTTCACCAAATAAAGTCACAGTGGTTCTGCTTTACATAAAGTTAGGCCTGTTGAATAATTGATAGAAGCTTCCAATCATTTAAAAGCCGATTTCCAAGACCAGTGAGGCCAAGTTCAAGAAAGATGAGTTCATCTGAAGCCAATACACAAAACAGTTTACAGATGAGACCCATGATGCCAAACAAACGAATGTCGAGTTACATGCTTGCACATCTTTCAAATCAATTTCACATTGTTCTTTGGGAACTAGGAGATAATTATATTTCCATAGTGATTAAACTGTTTACAAAGAACTGAGCTCTAGAAAGTCACTAAAACTACACTTTTTACATTTATCCTCGATTTTTCCACGAAGTCTATCTTACCACTGAACATTGATTCAATGAAGTTGGAGCCCTTCAGTGACGAGCCATTACCGATGATTTTTGTTTAACGTGACTGGTGATGTAGTTTACAAAAGAAAAAAAATCTACACCCCACTTTTTCCAAATAAACTGTCATTAAATTTTGTAATACGTATAGATTTCTGGTTATTTAAGGAACATAACAGTTCAATCACCAAGAGCAACTTCAGTTTCCAGATCATCTTCAGGTATGTTAAACTCAACAGCTTATGTAACGATATAATAATTGTGGCATTAAATAACGTAAAATCTATCATACGTCAAATGTGAACAATAAAATGTACCCACCAGTGCTAATCTCCGTCTACGTATGGTCAGAATCCAAGACTTTGTATGGAAGTAGTCTACATACTGTCCACTCCACGTAAGTCCACTGCGTAGTCATCAGCATGTAAAGAGTCTCTGCGTTTTGGAAACTTAAGTCAGCTGCGCAGTCACGTGTATATTGAATGCCCTAGCCAAAATGTTGGAATCGGACTGCATGTAGGCGCTTCTGGTTGTACATTGACGTATGATTGATTTTATGGCATTTGACCCCACAGTTATAATATTATCATTTACTCTGATGGACCAAAACATTACGACCACTGCCCATCGCGACGCCCTTTGCCTAGTAGCGTCGCGGTCACGTGACGTGGTAACAAAAGTGTGTAAGCGGAGCACAAACGGACGGGGGATCACCCTAGTGGAGATATGGGCTGCAAATAGGGAAATGCATTCAGACAAGTGGCTTTGACAGAGGGCAGATTATTATTATTCAGGACTTGTGAAGGAGCATCTCGAAAACGGCGAACCTATCGAATGTTCACGTGCTACTGTCGTGAGCCTCTACGGAAAGAGGTAGGACAGTGAAACTACCACTAGGGGCTAAATGGTAGAATGTCCACGACTCTCCACAGAATGTGGGTATCGGAGGACTACCTGCTGTGTAAAGTACGTAAAGTGGTGATATGTGGCATCTCTGCCGAAACAGCACAGTGCTGGTGCACGCACAAATGTCTCGGAGCACACCATTCATCGTACATTGTTGACCGTGGAGCTCCGCAGCAGACCACTACTGTGTGTTCACAGGTTGACCCAACGAAATTGTCAATTACGATTGCAGTGGGCACAAGACCATAGGGATTCGACTGTCGATCAATGGCAACATGTCGGCTCTTAGGGTGAATCACAGTTTTGCTACACTAGTTCGATGATCGTCTGCACAAACGCCGTCACCGAGGTGAACGGCGACTCGAAGCGCGCAGCGTGCCACGGATGCAGGCTCGTGGGTGCAGTATTTTTCCTTCATGTTCCATAGGAGAGAATATATGTATGAGAGGAATCAAAATTATGGTCCACTCTTCTATGCATCTATGCTCTCATAATTAGGATACTAAAACACCCTGCGATGCACAACACCTCTCTTGTAGCAGTCGCCTCTTGAGTTTGAGGCCTTAACGTTTAACAGACGAACCAATGACGGAATATACTACCCTCATGTTGGTCATTGCTTCTTTCAACAGTCTCTTCTGGTAGGGGTCCCAGACCTCAGAGTAAAACTTATGTAACAGACGAAGCCACGTCCTTCGTGGGTGGACGACACTTCATTAGAATTTTTCCAATGAATTTCTCTTTTTTTACCATTAGTTTATCTGGTCACTCCACATTCCATCTGCTCCGTACCCATAGTCCCAGATATTTAATGAACGTAACTATTTCCCGAGTTTGTTCGGCAGTCGCGTAATGAAGTAATAACGGACTTTTTCGTAATGTGTACGCGGAATGCGTTACGTTTGTTTACAATAAGGATTAGCTACGAAGCCCTTCATAAAGGGTCGATCGTCTGCAGGTTCCATACATTTCGTTACATTTTTCTAGCGTTGTGACTTTTCTTTATACAACAGCATCGTGTATTGTGTAATAAATAATGATTCTATGACGACCATGGGGTACGACCAAATGAAATCGAACTAAATATAATGACTGTTGATATATTCCAACTTTTACCTTCATGTTCAACATCGAGAATATAAAATCCTCTTGTTGTATTGCGCTGTCAAAGATCGGTGGCCATTGCTGTCGATATGTTCACTGTTTACGTGCAGAACTCTCTGGAGACGGTGACGTCATAGAAAACGCAATTCCTTTCAGTACTGTACAGTTATGAGAAGGCAAAGAAAAAGATGCAGCGGTGATTTGACAACCTGTTGCAACTATGAACGGAGAGTATGTGAATTGAATAAACACAAGAGACAGTAAGTTCCAATATAGTCTGTCCTTTGTAATGGGTGAAATGTGTTCTAAACGACTGGTACTAGCACCAACTGTTTCGTATACAACGTTTAGAATGCATTTTAAGAGTCAGTGATCTTCAACTTCCGTACAAGCGAATAAAAGCTCAAGTGATGCAGTAGAATGACCAATGATCGTTTTCTCAGTGCAGTTCGACTACTATTCGGCAACAGTTGAAATGATATCCCCATATGGAAAGAGCCTGACCGTTGCACTCGAAACGTAGAGAAAAAGTTCTAACACAGCGTCTCATACCTGCTATTGCGTAAGACACGCTAGTCGATGTTAATGGACCCACTGACACAAAAAAGAATCATCCAATGGTAAAATGTTGTAAGCCAGAAATTGGCCCCCTTTCTTAAGTCACCGTGTCAGGAGAGATTTATCACCGTTCACGTCACGTGTTCAACTCTCGTTGTGAAAGCGTAAATGGATGAGTCGTCACGTTCCATGACAGCTTGTTCGTCATTTTACCTCTCAGATTTGAGAACGAGCAGAAACAAGGTATTGGGCCCGATATCCACTGTTGGTATTAAAAGAGTAGTTATGAGTAAAAATACGGGCAACAAATTATGGTAAAATTACATTGAGAGCTTTCCGATAAGTCGCGACTTATACGCAGTGACATGTTTCACACCAGCTGTGTATTTCTAGATCTCATGGAATTCAAGCGTCGACAGGTAACAGGAAGACAATTAATAACAACTGGTAATGAAAATAACGCTCTTGAATTATACGAGCTGTGAACGAAGAAAAAATAAATTATCGAATCGGATGAGTAACGTTCTCGGTGCTACATTTAACGAAGGCAATACTAAAATTATGAGCAACATCGGTTTCCTCGCCAGTTCTCACCACAGAAGTTTCGCGTGTACTGCTTGCAGTACTAAAGTAGCCGACAGTTTGGGAATATTGCAATAGCCTTGTTTCACTGCGTAGACTGATGCTGCTGGAAACTAGTACTGTCACATATTGTACCTCTTTGGATTTCTTAAGAGAACTAACGTCATTGTCAGAAATTTAATTGGTCCTAAACGCGATGGGAGGAAGTGGCTATGCGGAAGCTGTTGGCAGATTATCAACCTAGTCGATTCGAATGAGTTTCTAGTTCATATATTACTGTTATTTTGGTATTTTTAGTACATCAAATCATTATTATCACGATGGTACAGCAGTCAAAAATGCCGGCCGAAGTGGTCGTGCGGTTAAAGGCGCTGCAGTCTGGAACCGCAAGACCGCTACGGTCGCAGGTTCGAATCCTGCCTCGGGCATGGATGTTTGTGATGTCCTTAGGTTAGTTAGGTTTAACTAGTTCTAAGTTCTAGGGGACTAATGACCTCAGCAGTTGAGTCCCATAGTGCTCAGAGCCATTTGAACCATTTGAGCAGTCAAAAGCATTTAACTGGAAAACTTCGTGCTGTTGTGGTCTTCAGTCCTGAGACTGGTTTGATGCAGCTCTCCATGCTACAATATCCTGTGCAAGCTTCTTCGTCTCCCAGTACTTACTGCAACCTACATCCTTCTGAATCTGCTTAGTGTATTCATCTCTTGGTCTCCCTCTACGATTTTTACCCTCCACGCTGCCCTCCAATGCTAAATTTGTGATCCCTTGATGCCTTAGAAAATGTCCTACCAACCGGTCCCTTCTTGTAAAGTTGTGCCACAAACTCCTCTTCTCCCAATTCTTTTCAATACCTCCTCATTAGTTATTTGATGTACCCATCTAATCTTCAGCATTCTTCTGTACCACCACATTTAGAAAGCTTCTATTCTCTTCTTGTCCAAACTGTTTATCGTCCATGTTTTACTTCCATACATGGCTACAGTCCATACAAATACTTTCAGAAACGACTTCCTGACACTTAAATCTATACTCGATGTTAACAAATTTCTCTCCTTCAGAAACGCTTTCCTTGCCATTGCCAGCCTACATTTTATATCCTCTCTACTTCGACCATCATCAGTTTTTTTTGCTCCCCAAATACCAAAACCCCTTTACTACTTTAAGTGTCTCATTTGCTAGTCTAATTCCCTCAGCATCACCCGACATAATTCGATTACATTCCATTATCCTCGTTTTGCTTTTGTTGATCTTCATTTTATATCTTCCTTTCAAGACACTGTCCACTCCGTTAAAATGCTCTTCCAAGTCTTTTGCTGTCCCTGACAGAATTAGAATGTCATCGGCGAACCTCAAAGATTTTATTTCTTCTCCAAGGATTTTAATACCTACTCAGAATTTTCGTTTCCTTTACTGCTTGCTCAATAAACAGATCGAATAACATCGGGGAGAGGCTACAACCCTGTCTCACTCTCTTCCCAACCGCTGCTACCCTTTCATGTCCCTCGATTCTTATAACTGCCATCTGGTTTCTGTACAAATTGTAAATAGCCTTTCGCTCCCTGTATTTTACCCCTGCCACCTTTTGAAATTGATGGAGAGTATTCCAGTCAACATTGTCAATAGCTTTCTCTAAGTCTACAAATGCTAGAAACGTAGGTTGGCCTTTCCTTAATCTTTCTTATAAGATAAGTCGTAGAGTCAGTATTGCCTCACGTGTTCCAATATTTCTACGGAATCCAAACTGATCTTCCCATGAAGTGAAGCAAAACTGACAACAGTAATAGGATACGAACAGAACTCACTGCAGAACAACCGAAGAAGGAAAGTATTTTCTTTTCATGGAGTTAAGACAGAGGAGCAAAAGTAGAACCTAAAATGCGCTGAAATGAACTACGAGGAGAGTTACAAAATGATTTACACTTTCCAAATCGATCATGTTGCGTCGTTTGACTCATAATCTCAGTTGTATGTGTGTGGTACTTTGGTCTGACCGTAGGTGGCAAGAAAAATCACTAAAAGTGCGATCCCTGTATAACACAACCCATTTTCCCAACAATAGGCATCCAGTGAGAGGACAACTTGGAAGAAAGGTGGTTTTATCGGAAGGAAGGTATAAATACCGAGGCTCTTTACAGGCGATTGGTGGCAGTGTGTGGAAAGTGTGTACCATCATAAAATTTGCTCCTGTACAACTCTTGTTCCAACACGAGTCGGAAAACCATGACTACCATCGCTGAAATGGGATTCCAGGTAGTGCCACAACCACCGTATTCTCCTGACATGGCACATTCTGGTTGCTACCTATTTGGGGCGATGAAGAAACCCCTGCGCGAATTTCGCACACGTCCATGAATAGCGAGTAGCTGTCCTGAGGTGGGTGCGACAGACTCCAGAAAGGTGGTTCGAGAAGGGTCTACAGAAGTTAAAAGGACCAAATAAAGAGGATACAGTGGGTTGGCAGGACCTGGAAACCCATTTAAGCGATCGGTTCCGTGGATATCTGATAATGCTGCTTTTTTTTTATAGTTTGCCCAATTGGTGGGACGTTGCTCCTAGCCAGTACCAGTCTCTCGTTTGTTAATGTCCGTTTTATACACTAAAAGTATTCCCAGTCCACTTCATTAGACTATTAGTTCCATTCAACGAATCCTGTAATTCTTCTTCCGTACCTTGACTGAGGATAACAATGCATTTAGCGAATCATTCATTTAAAAGTCTTTCAGCCTGAATTTTCGTCCTACCGTTGAACTTTTTTTTACATAATAGACTCTGTAATGTACTCTTTAAAAATTAGGAGGTGAATACTGTATCCTTGTCTTGCATCCTCGTTAATACGAGCACTCTTATTTTGGTCTTCCATTCTTATTGCTGCCTATTGGTTCATTAACATTCTATTGATACATATTCGTTGCCTATTCTTGAAAGTAAGGTATTTCCCAGAGCCCTTCCCTCCAGTTACTCGTAATGACACACATCGCACTAAAAGTCAGTGATAGTCGGAACCAGTTGGAATAGTCTCACCTTATGTGGGGCCAGTAACGCCAGCGAAGTTATTGGAGTTGCTCGAATGAATAATGACGTTACGCCAAAGCTCACCTGGCAGTGGTCCCTGCCGATTGGGGTGCCCTTCTGGATTTTCTTCATGTTGTTGACACAGTGCCCCAGAAAATACTTTATTAATTCTGCCAGATATTTGGCAGATATTTCTTCGGTGTGTTTACTGTACGGGGTATCCCAGAAATGTTGCACCAAATTTATAGGGGCGGTGGGGCACATCAAAAGCACAGAGACTGCATAGCAACCAACGGTCGCGAACGTCAGGGGTAACTGGTAGCAGAGGCCGAAGGTCGGAAAGGAAACAAGAGAGTAATTCATGTGTAACATTTGTTGGGCGTAATGAGTACAGGTGTTGACAGATGTGAAAATTACCGAACTATCAGTTTAAAAAGTCACTGCTGCAAAATACTAACGCGAATTCTTTACAGACGAATGGAAAAACTGGTAGAAGCCGACATCGGGGAAGATCAGTTTGGATTCCGCAGAAATGTGAGGCAATACTGACCCTACGACTTATTTTAGAAAATATATTAACGAAAGGCAAACCTACGTTTCTAGCATTTGTAGACTTAGAGAAAGCTTTCGACAATGTTGACTGGAATCCTCTCTTTCAAATTCTAAAGATGACAAGGGTAAAATACAGGGAGCGAAAGGCTATTTACAATTTGTACAGAAACCAGATGGCAGTTATAAGAGTCGAGGGACATGAAAGGGAGGCAGCGATTGGGAAGGGAGTGAGACAGGGTTGTAGCCTGTCCCCGATGTTATTCGATCTGTATATTGAGCAAACAGTAAAGAAAATAAAAGAAAAATTCGGACTAGGTATTAAAATCCATGGAGAAGAAATAAAAATGTTGAGGTTCGCCGATTTGTAATTCTGTCAGAGACAGGAAAGGACTTGGAAGAGCAATTGAACCGAATGGACAGTGTGTGTCTTGAAAGGAGGATATAAGATAAACATCAACAAAAGCAAAATGAGAATAATGGAATGTAGCCGAATTAAGTCGGGTGATGCGGAGGGAATTAGATTAGGAAATGAGACACTTAAAGTAGTAAAGGCGTTTTGCTATTTGGGTAGCAAAATAACTGATGATGGTCGAAGTAGAGAGGATATAAAATGTAGACTGGCAATTGCAAGGAAAGCGTTTCTGAAGAAGAGAAATTTGTTACCATCGAGTATAGATTTAAGTGTCAGGAAGGCGGTTCTGAAAGTATTTGTATGGAGTGTAGTCATGAATGGAAGTGAAACATGGACGATAAATAGTTTGGACAAGAAGAGAATAGAAGGTTTTTAAATGTGGTGCTACAGAAGAATGCTGAATATTAGATGGGTAGATCACGTAACTAATGAGGAGGTATTGAATAGAATTGGGGAGAAGAGGAGTTTGTGGCACAACTTGACAAGAAGAAGGGATCGGTTGGTAGGACATGTTCTGAGGCATCAAGGGATCACCAGTTTAGTATTGGAGGGCAGCGTGGAGGGTAAAAATCGTAGAGGGAGACCAAGAGATGAATACACTAAGCAGATTCAGAAGGATGTAGGTTGCAGTAAGTACTGGGAGATGAAGAAGCTTGCACAGGATAGGGTAGCATGGAGAGCTGCATCAAACCAGTCTCAGGACTGAAGACAACAACAACAACAACAACAACAACAACAATGAGTACACTTGTTGTACGCCATGGGTACAGCTCTAATGTTACAACAGACGCTCGTAGTTTGCTCCGTCAGGCGCTGTTCATGTGTGAGACCGACGGAGCATTTTCTGCCGGGCATGCTGGAAGACACCGGGAAGTTCTTTGATTGCGTCAGATGCGCAGATGAATCTTGCGACAGGATCCATTTCAAACTCTACCGGATCACGACACATGAGGCATTTCATGACTTCCTAAACAAAGAAATTGGGGCTCGCTAAATCGTTGAGCATGGCGGGAGTGTACGTATTCTATCATGGTGTAACCACGTCCCGCGCCTAACATTTGCTTCAACTAAGCAGCGTTCCCCTCGAATACTCTGTTGTACAGCACCTAGCGGCCTACGACTGCGTTTTCGGTCATGACTATGTTGCTATGTGCTCCAACCCCCCTAGAAGTTTCTCGCTGCATTTCTGGGACACCATGTTTGAAGGCGACCCTGACGCTGTTTCGATGCTTCGCTGAAAGGTGAGAAAGACGCTTTCACATAGTGAATGTGATAAAAAGACATGGGGATCATGGAGTGGTGGCTTCTGAGCCCATAAAAGCAAAATGAAAACAGTTAAGGATCTTTATGTCACTCACCATCCAGCCTCTGCACGCTAGTAATAAGAACACTTGACAATTAGTACAGTCAACAGGATATATCTGAAACGAATAGCAAGAAAAAATCTGGTTTATAATTGACTATGTGATATTAATAGATTTTATTTGGCTATCTCAAAGCTATTTTGGTGATGAAGCTGGAGTACTGTATTTAGAAAGGACGCACTCTGCTTGCCACAATGGGATGTCGCGTCACCAGAAACGTCGTCATAGAAGGCAGTCTGTGAAGGTCAGTAGGGCCTCCTCTGGGATATGGACAGTTTTCAGAATTCAGGAAGCGATCCGCTCCACGGCTATACAATGCCGGGCAGGCGCCTACATCCTCTGTCGTCAGTGAATGTTCGGCCGCCCTGCAACCCCCGGAGAATGACTGAGCATGGCGTTTTTGCCTTTCTGTACTTTGAAAGAGCGAGACACGTCAGCATCATCCGATCCACGTGAGAGAGTCAGTTGTGGTCACTCAAAAAATTTGGGTCAGCCAATAGTACAGTATCGTCCTGCACAGTGTTCTTGTCATTTAAGGCTGACCGACCGTGAAGACACTGCTTTGGTCCAGTTCCTACATAGTACTTCAAATTTTGCATCTTATACACGAAAGCAACAATTCTCACCCGTCACATTGGCAACAGTATGGAGTCCCTTCCATGTGGAGTTTATGGAAAGTAGAGCCATTCTGTTTCGGGATGCCGCAGTGAGGGAGTCATCTCTGGCTGCTGTCTGGTGCTCATTGGCGCGCACCAGCTGTTGGGGGTAACGTAAGTGTTAGCACGAGTCGTACTCTGTCCAGCTTTTTACTTGCTTACTTCGCTATGCAACTTTTGTTGCTTCGTTTGGTTATAACATGTGGTTTATTATTGTGAAGTTAACTTTGATTTTGCGAGGTGGCCATAAAAGCAGATCCTGCTGCACTTAATTGATACACTACTTATGGTTTAAAGATTTCTTGAAATTACTGCAACTACTCACCTTTTGACTTTGTTTTCCAATTCTTTTATTGTCCCATTACCTGTTTCGAACCGCCAAGCGATTTATCATCAGATGGTACTTATTTATCGTTTTTCTTGATGCAATAATTTACCGACAGCCGTATGATTTGTAGAAGTTTATTTTATTTTATGAACTTCTGTGTGCTACCAGTTTCGGCATTACATTGATGCCATCTTCAGGCCCCACTCGTCATAGTCGTAATATCGCTAGGACGAGTGGGGCCTGAAGATGGCATCAATGTAATGCCGAAACTGGTAGCACACAGAAGTTCATAAAATAAAATAAACTTCTACAAATCATACGGCTGTTGGTAAAGAAGTTCATGCCAGCTGTCGTCCCACCATCCATAATGGATCAACGAAGACATTTATCGTCTGTCTGCAGCAGTGTGGGAGTCGTGTAGGTGTGGCAAGAAGTATAAACGAAACGTGTAAGCACTGGGTGTGGCGAGAATTATTTACATTAGGCGATAGATCCGGATAGTAATAACTTTAAGTAAAGCAACAAAATGTATCGCATAATGTGGATAATTCTCACCACACTCAGTGCTTACATGTTTCGTTTACACGTCTTATCACAACTACAGGACTCCTACACCGCTGCAGACAAAAAACAAATATATAACATCCGATGATGAATAGCTAGGCGATTCGAAACCGGGAATCTGTCAATAAGAGAACTGAAGAACAAAATCAAAATGTGACTGGTAGCAATAATTTCAAGAAACCTTTAGTCATCACAGTCAAAGTGTTCCTCATCCATAATGGATAAATGTTTTACACTACTTATGTGTCACAGGTTGCATATTCACTGCACCGTAAAAGCCTTGAAACTATAAACGGAGCCTTTGCCCTGGTAATACAAAAAAGGGGTGTTTCGTGGCGGCTACATTGCAAGTGCGACCTTCATCCACACTTTTTGAATCTCCACGCTGTGTTATTGTCATATTGTAACTTTGCTCTATTTTATTGTGATTTATGTCAATGGTCAGAACAAATAAATGACTGTTAATCACAGTCTTGGCTTAGATTCTAAGATCCTTTATCTTGTCCTACAACTTCTCTTGTTCCGGCGATCCATTGAAAACGAATATAATCTTTTGCACACCCAATTGGTTCACTCTACTGTATTCTCGCTACCCTACTGCACAGTGGCCCATAACAGGGATAATTTTGTACTCGCTGGTCCTGTCTTACTACAATTTCGTTTCATTAACAAAGAGGATAGAACTTCCGAATTATCTGGAAATCAGCCCGCCCGGCTATCCGCGCAGTCTGGCGCGCTGCTTCCCGAGTGAGAAGGCATGCCGGTCCTCGGTACCAATCCGCCTGGCGTATTACTGTCGAGGTCCGGTGTGTCGGCCAGCCTGTGGATGATTTTTAAGGCACTTTTCCATCCACCTCGGCGAATGCGGGCTGGTTTCCCTTATTGCACCTCAGTTACACTTTGTCGACGATTGCTGCGCAAACACCATTTCCACGTACGCGTACACCGTAATTATTCTACCACGCAAATATTTTGGGTTACACTCGTCTGGTGTGTGACGTTCCCGGGGGAGGGGGGGGGGGGGGCACTGGAATCCGAATCGCACAACAATCATCCTGGATTCGCTGCGGGACGGCGGTGGGGTAGGTGGACTGCAGTGGCCCGTTGTGGGGTTGTGAACCACTGAGGGCTACGGCGGGACGAAGTCTCTCCATCGTTTATAGGTCCCTGGTCTAACACACAATACACAGTTCAACTGGAAATCGATCGGCCGCGGGATCTAATCCTGGTCGAACAACGGTGTATTTACCTACATTTAACTTCACCTCTCAGTGGCATCTGGTTTGGATGTCACATTATGCCGTAGGTCTCCTTTCCCCGAACGTATTATTGGGGTGGGTTACAGAGATGCACAGGTCAGCAAAGTAGTGGGCAATTGTAAGGCTTGCACCATCCGTTGAGCCATCCAGAATTAATATTACTAATTGCGGCCGTTCGTATCACAGAGAAGTAGCTACGTGTTCCTCTTAGCCTAAACGCAAGTAGCAAGATTTCTCCTGATACTGTGTATTTAACAGCTCGAATGCGGTGCAGTCAGGAATACCGTCATAGTTCCTACAGAGAAGTGTGAGGCGCGGCGGGGGTACAGTCGCTTGTAAGTGACTAAGTCACGTATGAACACTTCACGTCTGTGTATGGAGAAATACGTGCGCTCGAGCGCAGGTATGTGCGTATACGTGTGTGTGAGTCAGCGCATACGTGCGTGCTTATGTGTTTTACGAGAAAAGTCTGCTACGAGGGTCTTAGGCACCTCTACGCATTTCGCAGCCACTTATTGTGGCCATTAGGAATTCAGCAGAGAGAAGTAGGACAAGGTACCAGAAAGCAGCCACAATTCACATCTGTGACCTAGAATCATTCGATATTCGCAGAACAGGTGAAACTGAATAAGGACTCTGTCGCAGTTGTGAGTAATCGGCCGAGGCATTCAGTTCACGCTATCTTATTTTCTTGTCGGGTAACCTCATTTAAGAGAGTATTTTTTTCTCTTGGGACTACAGCGCAAAGAGAGTGCGTATGTTGAAAGATAAGAGTATATAAGACAATGACTGGGAATATGAGCAGACCTAGACAGGTTAGCAACCAGATTATACGAACCAGACAAACGCAAGCCAATTATTTACGCCTCTGTAAATTTTTCTCTCTAATTAAGATATATTTTGGACTTGTTATCAACACCCTCATCAGACACTAAATGTAGCGTCGTGTTGATGTAGCCACCCTTGTCTGTACTTCGGGATAATTACCCTTTGGTCGTAGTTGCTACAGCTCATTCCACCCATAAGACCTCGCAATGTGGGTGTTTTGGACCTGTCTCAAGATTTTTTCCTTAGCCTTCTTCCTTCCAATATACTTTACTGAAGCTGCCACGTCGAATGATGTACCCAATTAATTTAGTTTTTCTTCTCTGTGTCATGTTACTCAATGTCCTCTTCTCTTTAATTTCTTTGGCTATTTGGTCATTAGATATTCTTTCAGCCCAGGACGCTCTACATTGTTTCTAATTTTTTCTTTTCTTGTTTACTCTGAGAACATTCTCCACATCCTTTTCGTAAAATGCTCCAAATATATGTCTTGACGAATTTATTTGTTGATTCTGTACTAAAGTGGTTACTTGTTAATGAATTACTTTTATTTCTGCATGTTTGTTTCATCGTTGAAATTCTTGTAATATCGATTATATTTCTTTGAATTTTGTTATTGTATTTATAAAATAGCCAAATTCATTTACTTGTCTTGGCATTTTATTTCCTATATTTATGTCTGACCGTACTTGTCTGTTCGAATTACGTCTCACTAAATTTGTATGTTTTGTGATTATCAAGGCGTAATACAAAATTAATCCTATATAGCGCATAGTCTGCTTTTATATGGTAAATAATTCTGTTCTTGTTTGGAAACCAATTTAAATTTAGAACTGAAATTTTAGGTGTTGACTAACTTACGAAGTAGAACCTAATTACATTTTCATTCAATTACCAGGTCATCAAAGTAAAATTTGCTCGAAATATTTCCCATTGTATGGTTTTATTAGTACTGTGCAACGGCTTTTTAATGCTCTCCTGAGGACGTTCTGATGTAAAACGGGACGTGTACACTGAATTCACAAATACGGACAGTATGAAACGGTAAAAACGGGTGGTTCCAACGTCCAGAGACTTTTGTTCAGGATCCACTGGCAAACTAAGAATATGCAAGTTGATCTAAACGCTTTCAATCACGTGCAACAGAACATTCGTAAATCTGTAAGTCTATTTAGATATTATTGTGATATGACGATCTTACAATTCCCACTTGCACATACAACGGACGTTTCGATATTCTTGGACTTTTCTGCCGTCTAACTCCAGTGAAAACTAACACTATCAAACTAGAACACGCAAGTAGTTTGAAATATCTTCATTTACTCACATATTTCTTGATCACATTTGGCGAGTTTTTGGCATTTAATCATTTTCGACTGTAACGAGCAATCACCACAATCGGTATCTTGTCATTAATGTAAAGAGTCCAGGTCGTCAAACAGCACTCACTGAAGTTACTTGAAACGGATACTCATAAATCCGGCAAATGCGATGAAGACATTTGTCGATAAAAAAAATGTAGTTTACTCCACTTGAGCAGTGTTTTATGGTGTTCGCATAGTTTCCTTGTCGTCTGCCTGCTCTTTAGATTATGTTCATACTAAATGCCGAAAGAACTTTTCGGCACAAAACTATTCTCTCTTCTTTTATGTTCTTGCTACAATATTCAAAATAAGAATTTCAAAATGTAGCTACCGCTTTCACCCAACCGGTGACCATCAGCACATCGTCTAAATGCACGTGCTGCAAGTAGTGATGTGTAGTAACATAAGTCTGATAAGTGTATTTTTACACGGGAAGTTTCAATAAAACACAATGAGTCACTTTTTTTGTGTTTTATTAAACTACACTATGCATTTGGGCACTGTGGTTCAATCTTCAGGTGCAAGTCGCCTAATACATAATTTCAATTTGCTCTTAAATGAGGTGACATTTATTTTCCTGCATGAGAAAGCTGGATGTTGGGTTTCATATTTCTTGACTCGAATATTGAAATATGCGAGAAACAATGGAAGAAACAGTGAAATACTTACCGAAAAAGTACATAAGCATATTTTTAATCTTTTGAGGCCATCTTACTTTTGTATATTCATATTGACATCGCACGTCACGTTATGTCACTCAAGGCGCACACTTGTTTACAACTGTTTAAAAACACTTAACATATGTAGTTTAATTTGATGTGATCAAAGATGAATTTTGTCGCACAGTGTCAGAGATCTGAGTTTTAAGAACCTGATACGTGCAAAGAATAAATTTAAAGTAAGACTTTAAAATTACTAAAATAATTAAGACTATCAAAATTTGTTTGTTAATTTATCATAGATTCAGGCTTGCTGATTTTGTGCAGGTGTATTCTCAATTGTTCTAGGAGAATTAGAATCTTACTAATGGCTTCATTGATAATACTACTATCATGTTTATCACGTGTTTGATTTCTAGTATAGACAGTGCAATAGCTGATTTTTTAAATGGTTGAGTCTGAAGGCATTTATGTGGTCTTGGAAACGGGTTTTGAAATTTCTGCGTCTTTTCCCTACGTAGTAGGCAGGACAACTGGGACATAGTAGTTTATATATTCCAGTGCTGTTCGATTTTTGATTATATATTTTCACGTTCTGAACTAGCGAGTGTCCTAACTTATTACTAGTGTAGAAAGCTATTGTTACAATTTATTTTAAAGTTGGCATTTTCGTGATATTGTGTCTACGTTCTGAAGAGGACATTAGTGGACACTGTGAAGCTTAGCAATGTACGTAAAGGGTAATATCTCCGGCTAAGAGGAACGCCAAGAAACGGCTCTTAATTCTGTTTTGTGCTCTGAAAACGTTCGTATGGTCCACGAGATTCGTAATGAAGCATTTCGTAACATAAAAGACACCGAGTGTGTTGAAGAAAGTTTGTCAGTACGGCTTCGTTCCCCCCGCAAGAGGCAAAGTGCTTGCCATTGGGAGTTTCCGTTGTTTACAAAACGTCACATCAAAGACTATAAACTAGATGTCACAAGCGCTCATCCCAGTCGAACACATTTACGTTTATGCTAGGGACACAGCAAATACGTACACAGACGTTTAAATTCGCGATGGGGAAGACTTTCTGCAGGAATACAATTTTTTGTCAAACACCAATCTATTGAATGTATTCAGTGCTTCGTTTGTAACCGGAGGCAACATCTGTTCTTGGTCATGAACGTGTTGTGGAGCACTATACCGGTACAACAACTGTCATGTTAAATAGCAGGAGAAGTTTTACAAAGGTTCACGAGTGTTACGAACTCATTTGACAGCAAATTCTTTCTTAGGTTAAGGAACTTTCATTTTCAAGATGGCTCAGAATCTAGGTCTCTGCTTCTGTTGCTTCATACTCTATTTAGAGGTGCTGGGTGTTACCGTTAACTTTATCTGTAGAATTAACGAATGCAGTTCACAACAGTTGCTTATTCTAATCTTCTCATTTGAGCATACATATTGTCCCGAATACTGTATACACTTTTTAAAATGCAAAATGTAAAAAATGTATC
Source organism: Schistocerca serialis cubense (assembly GCF_023864345.2). Taxonomy (NCBI): domain Eukaryota; kingdom Metazoa; phylum Arthropoda; class Insecta; order Orthoptera; family Acrididae; genus Schistocerca; species Schistocerca serialis. Next base: position 421,670,271 of record NC_064646.1, read on the forward strand.
TTCTTCATGAAGTTCAAATACTTCCATTGAAAACTGTCAGATCATAAGATGCAAGCAACATGAACGAAACTCTAAAAGTACAAATCCCACTCCGGCGCATTTGGCCTAAAAAATTAACATATATGTTACGGACTCAGGTTCCCGAACCTTTTATAATAGGAAGTAGACTAGATTAGTATTCAGGTAGCTTTTTTATTAAAGTGTTATTAGCTTTAATTCATATGTTTTCCGAAAATTATTGTTTCAGTGAAGATTTATAGGCCTAATGATAAATAACAACAGCTGAAAATTTTGAACATATGAAAAATTGAAACTTCTTATTATTTTATAAACTCTTTTTCATTTGAGATAGGAATATTAAAAAAAATTATAAATGCAGACAGGTAATTTTTTGAAGATAAGACAGAAGTATAATAATTATTGTATCCAATGTAGAATTCATTTCAGATTAGATATTTTTAAAACTATGAATACTAATTTTCACGGTGTAAGATCGGTACCTGATATATCGAAATACAAATAGAATACATTTACGAAAAATATGCATTTGACAGTCAGAAATCTCTACGAACATCCACAAACAAGAACTAAATAATTTACACAAGCGAATCAACTCGACTCTGGCTAAAATTTAGATGACATTCATCAATACATTACTTGAGCAGAAGTTCCGATGGTGCCGGATTCATTATAAGTTTTCAAAAGCTGTGACATTAGTCGAAAGTTCATTTCGATTTAGGTCGGTTCCTGATTCTCTTTATTTTCCTTGTATGGTTAAGGAAGAATTCTTCCTGATTTACACCGAAAATTTGTGCTATCTAGAAAGAAATTTTAATAACATAGTAATTACCTCCACAACTAAGATATTTGAATATTTTTTTGGAAATCTTTTTATTCGGTGTGATGGACTAATTGGAAATCGGATGGACAAAAAGTTGTCTCAACTCGAACACGAACTTGCTACCTCTTTACATTTCTTTTCAGCTGCAGTTTATCTTTTTAGATGTAAGTAAGCTGTTTAGGTTTTTATGTTGGTAACGCCACGTAGCGCTCTATACGAAAATCACTGGCTGTGCTGTGTGCAGTCTGTGGCTGGTTTGCATTGTTGTTTGCTATTGTAGTGTTGGGCAGTTGGCTGTTAACTGCGCGTAGCGTTGCGCAGTTGGAGGTGAGCCGCCAGCAGTGGTGGATGTGGGGAGAGAAATGGCGGAGTTTTGAGAGCGGATGATCTGGACGTGTGTCCATCAACTGCTATATATATTATGATTTTTGAACACTTTTAAGGTAAATACATTGTTTGTTCTCTATCAAAATCTTTCATTTGCTAACTATGCCTATCAGTAGTTAGTGCCTTCAGTAGTTTGAATTATGTAGCTGGCAGTAGTGGAGCTCGCTGTATTGCAGTAGTTCGAGTAACGAAGATTTTTGTGAGGTAAGTGATTTGTGAAAGATATAGGTTAATGTCAGTCAGGGCCATTCTTTTGTAGGGATTATTGAAAGTCAGATTGCGTTGCGCTAAAAATATTGTGTGTCACTTCAGTGAATGTCTGAGTACGTTCAGTTTTGCTCAGCTGTTTGAAAATCAAATAACATAAGATATTTATCAGCACAGTAATTCAGTAACTTTTCTACGTTACATAGGTACTACTTCTCCCTTCAGTCGTCATCCCCCTCGCTGTTGTGTGCGCAGCCTCGCAACGCCGACGTTCTGGCGCTAACCTAGGAAGTTTCCCCCGCGCCGTTATCTCGCCAGGGTCGCGCGCCTAGAACCGCCGGGCGGACTCTTTGCCTTGGCCGGCGTGAGTAACTGATTAGACGCGCAGTCAGCGTCGATTGATGCTCAAATGTCGACAGTAATGAAGCTCGCGCGGACGTTGTTTTCGCTGCTGCTATCTGCCCTCAGATTAGTACGTCGTTATCGCTATTTACGTTGCCTGCGTGAAGCGTGCATGCAGTTTTTCACAATATAGCCACCTCTGCATGTTGCGTGGTAATTATTGCAGATAACTAACTCGAAACAGCAGAACGCTTTCGCTTGCAATTTGCAGTCTGCAATGACAGTAATACGCAATGTTTTGTACAATTTCAGATCAAAGCTGTTCGGACAGCTATGTGTTATTGCACATTAATGTGGGGTATGTCCAGTCTCCGCCTTTAAGACGTCTTGAATGCTGGGGCGAAGTCTCTGGATGTCTGTGGTGAAATAATAGCCTGTTCTTCCTCATAAGCCGAATCTAGTGAACATAACAATGTCGGACGCTCTGGGAGGGCTAATCCGTTTCAGGAATATTATAGTGCACAAGCCTCCCAGATGCTGTTCATGACATGGTGCATTATCATACTGATATCACTGTCTCTGAACTGATCCTCTACTGCACACAAAACGCAATGATGTATAGTGTGTTCACATCCTTCCACGTTTAGCATTTTCTTAAACTCAGTGTTGTAACAACGAAAAATACCCCACAACGACACACCCCAGGTGTTCGGAAGAGTCACATCATTCGAATTGATTGCCACGGGGTATAGTGTGACAGGTGGCAAGGTACGTTGCCATGCTGTTACAAGCAATCATCGTCTCAGAACTGTTACTCTAATGTATTCGGTACACATTGCTGTAAAGAATGTTGACGCCCTTCCGCATATAGCGTTTTGTCAAGCGCAGTAACCACAAAGAAAGCCCCAGTACAATACCAGATCCTCTCTGCACTTCACTGTTGGCACTACAGACGGTAGCAAGTAACGTTATCCAGACGTTCATGAAACCCAAACCCTTTTATCGGACTGTTTCAGGGCATAGCGTGACTCGTAACTTCAAATCATTTGTTTACAGTCATCTACTGTCCATTGGCGTCTCTCATTACAACACCTGCAGGGTATTTCCATAATACGTGGAAAAATGTAACAGGACATGGGGAATCCCGCACTAAACAATTTGAAGTAGAGAATATGGGGTGAGAGAACCCGGCAACAGGTGACATGGAAGTAAACTTAATTAATAATTTGTCTAACATTACTGCTTCTCAGCTTATTTACAACTAATATGCGTACAAGTTTACACGTACTGTGCACTTTAATTGCGTATACATTCTTTATTTCCTGCAAGGAAACAAGGAGGATGAGCTTGATTACCAGAAATTCATGATGCATGTTTTGTTTACTTTACTTGTCCATAACGTAGCTCTATTGCATCGCATTTATATTGTCCATGACAGAACGTGCTATGAATCAGCGGAAGATCCATTCGTTACTCAGTGTTCTTCAGAGACGTAGAGCGATAAAGCAGTAGCGGTACGTATTTCCTGGTCACTGTCTTGGAAGGGGAGGTCCTATTCCGTTTCCTGCAAAGTCACCTGACCTGAATACCCTTCATTATGAGGATGTCTAAAGTCACGCCTGCATTGAGATTGACGGCGGTCAATATCAGCACATTCTGTATGATAGAGTACAAATGGTAGGTTCATTGTGTCATTTATGGTATTTGTAGTTACGTACTCAAGCTGCCTTCTAGCAGGTTTCCTGCCTCAAATTTTTCAGTGTGGCATCCTCTACGTCGTGTTAAATTTTTGCAGTCCCTTACGAAAACACCCAGTATAGTGTCGCTTAACATTGACTGCAGATATGTGTCAGTTATGAGTAGCTAATCTACTCATTTAACTCCCTACACACATTGTGCTAACTAGACTGCTTGTAGCATTTAGGAATTCACTTGGGATTTCTTACCCTGATTTAATGAAATTTCTTTACAACCTCGACGGCCATGGTCTTGGTTAAGATGTGTTTTGCTGTTTCCGGTTCAAATGTCGTTAGGAACAGTCGACTTCGGCACCTTCCGGAAGACTGAAATGTCTCTGATGGATACACTATGTCATCAAAAGTATCCGGACACCCTCAGAAACATAGGTTTTACAAATTCGATGCATTATGCTGCCACCTACTGTCAGGTACTCCATATCAGCTACCTTAGTAATCAATAGACATCATGAGAGAGCAGAAAGGGGCGCTCCGCGGAACTCACGGACTTTGAACGTGGTCAAGTGATTGGGTGTCACTTGTGTGATACTTCTGTATGCCAGATTTCCACACTCCTAAAGATCCCTATGTCCATTGCTTCCGATTTGATAGTGAAGTAGAAACGTGAAGAGACACGTACAGCACAAAAACGTACAGGCCGATCCTCGTGTGTTGACTGACAGAGATCGCCGACACTTGAAGAGGGTCGTAATGTGTTATAGGCAGACATCTATCCAGACGATTGCACAGGAATTCCAGACGGCATCAGCATCCACTGTAAGTACTTTGCCAGTTAGCCGGGAGGTGAGTAAACTTGGGTTTCATGGTCGAGCAGCTGCTCATAAGCCACACATCACGCTGGTAAATGCCAGACGACTCATGGCTTGATGTAAGGAGCGTAAACATCAGACGATTGAACAGTGGAAAAACGTTGTGTGGAATAACGAATCACGGTAGAGAATGTGGCAATCCGATGGCAGGGTGTGGGTACTGTGAATGCCCGATGAACCTCATCTTCCAGCGTGTGTTGTGCCAACAGTAAAATTCGGAAGCGGTGGTATTATGGTGTGGTCGTCTTTTTCATGGAAGGGGCTTGTACCCCTTGTTGTTTTGCTTCACGCTATCATAGCTCAGCGCCACACTGATGTTTTAAGCACCTTCTTCCTTCCCACTGTTGAAGACAAATTCGGGAATGGCGATTGTCTCAACACGATCGAGCACCTATTCATAATGCACTGCCTGTGGCGGAGTAGTTACACAACAATAACATCCCTAAAATGTAGACTTTCACGGCCGGAAATATCATGTCCATTATAATTATCTGGGCTGTTATGCCGTGGTCGGTTGATGAATTCTGTGTCGATTCCCAACGTTTCGTCTCCGACTGCGGGAGACATCTTCAAGGGGGTCCGTAGCTCAATGGAAGGTCCCACACACCCACTGGCTCGTGCCAGTGCTTGTGCCACTGCTCGAGCCAGTGGGTGTGTGGGACCTTCCATTGAGCTACGGACCCCCTTGAAGATGTCTCCCGCAGTCGGAGACGAAACGTTGGGAATCGACACAGAATTCATCAACCGACCACGGCATAACAGCCCGGATAATTATAATGGACAATAACATCCCTGTAATGGACTGGCCTGCACCGAGTCCTGACTTGAATCCTACCTCTGGGATCTTTTGGAACGCCGATTTGGTGCCAGGCCTCACCGACTGACATCGATACCTCTCCTCAGTGCAGCACTTCGTGAAGAATGGCCTCTCAATCCCCAGGAAACCTTCAAGCTCCTGATTGAACGTATGCCTGCGAGGGTGGAAGTTCTCATCAAGGCTAAAGGTGGGCCATCACCATATTGCATTCCAGCATTACCGATGGGGGGCTCCACTAACTTGTAAGTCGTTTTCAGCCAGGTGTCCGGATAATTTTGATCACATAGTGTATGTCACTCAGGTGAGAGACAAAATCACTGATCTCTCCTGAGCTGCTAATTCTTCTGTTACTGCTTCTCTCTCAACAAAGTCCCCGTCCCGGGCACGATTCTTGTGACATCTGGTAGTCAATCCCGCATCACATAAGTTTGTCGGGATACTATTGATATGATAATACATATTGGCAATATCGTGCCAACTAGAGGGCTCGAATTCCAGTATGTAGGAAGAGAAGAAGCGAGTTGAACAAATATTGTTAACTAAAACTAACGACACAAACATGCTCTAGATTTCTCCCAATGCGGAGCGCAAACTTTCTCGTCTTCTTTCTTAAACACAATTCGATGACAATCGGAAATCGACTCTCCCTGGTGCGTCACCTCTCCCAACTGTTAACGACGCCTTTCTGTAGATGCTTAGTAGTACTTGTGAGACAGAATGGACTTGGACAATGTCCACCTGCCCAGCAAAAATCGCGACTGGTCAGCCACAGGGCAGAGGCAATGTGGAACAGTCAAATGGAAAATTATACCACGTAAATGGTGAATTTCAAAAAATAAATAAATAAATAAATAAAAGTAAACACAAATTCTGTGCGTCCAGTGATGAATCCATATATGGCGACCGAACGCCACGCTGTCCTACGCCAACTGTGCCATCAATATATGGTATTAAGGGATATGTGGTCAGCACACCACACTTCCACCTGCTATAGGCTTTCCAAACTTTTAACGCTTTACGTCTCACTCAAGAAACTCCTCTGATAGCATCAAGAGTTTGATTAGATCACTTTTATGTGAGTCTGCGGTATTTAGGACCCGTGGCCATCTTCAAGGTTAGAGTTAGGTCGGTCTTCCATTCCAAGATGTATTGGTGGATAGAAGATCTGATAATATTCTAGGGCATAAAGCGTGTGAAAGCCTATCAACGCAAAGATATATTTAGCTGCCGCTCCGCACCACCACACAGTACGGACGCTAGCAGTGCTCAACACACTGTTTACCTATGTCTTCCGTATCAGTTACACTAACAACTTGGAACCGCAGCTGATTTCTAAAGGAGACGCTGAATGCCAACAGCTATGATGGCTTGTGCACAGATAAGAATTTCAAATGAAACAGCATTAATTATGCTTAAGAATAGCTAGGAACCGCCCCTCACTCTCTTAGGTTGCTGTCTTTTTCTAGTTACTGATGAAATAAGCAGAATTCTTCGGAAACGTGGTATAAAGACTACATTTCTCGTTCGGAACAAAATGAAAGGCGTTTTCCAAGGGAAAATGGACGAAACTGATCACGTACACACTGCGAGAGTCTACAAGCTGCGTTCGGTTACGGTAGACTGCATATGGACGAAACTGCAAGGGCAGTAAAGCAACGTGGAGCACGGACGCAACGGGCTTGTGTTTGCAGTAACGGAGCATAGATTTCAACAACAAAGAGTGCTAACCTAGGAATGCAACATTTATAGTACGAAAGCAGGGAAACATTTTGAGATTTCCAGCAAAATTTCAATAGAGATGATGAGTAAAAGCTTCTAGCCGCAGCCAAATAACGTAGAAGTCTCTACCTTATACATCCCACTTCCCTCCTCACTTCTCGTCATTTTCCTGTGTAATGAGCTTTGTAGTTGAATGATATACAGATTTATTGGACTAAATACTATGCATCCTCCACGTAGAAATTCTTACCTATGTTTATACTTGGAAAAGCAGTGGAAAATGCATAACTGAGGAGTACGTCCTACCAATAATACCAATTTGCGTATGGAGCCAGATAAGAATGATTATGTGCTTCTACACGCGACCCTATTCTCTTTAACCTTATTGCTCATCCAAAATAATATAAATCCACATCTGCATCTACGTCTACACACTGCAGATTACCATACGTCTGTGGCGAAGGGTACTTTGACTGTCACTTAATCCGTTTCCTTTTCCAGTTGCTAATGGTCCACTGTAAGAACGCTTGTTGATGATCCTGTCGGTGAGCTCGAATCTCTCTGATTTTACGAGGGATATTCGGAAAGTATGGGACGATAGGCCACGAAATGCAAACCACAGTGAAAATCAAAACTATTTTATTTGCAAGAGTTCGCCACAACTTCCAGCTACTTATCTCCATAGTCGCCGAACTGACTTAGACGTTTGTCTTAGCGTTGTACCAACTTTCCAATAACGTCGTTATACATGGCAGCAGCCAGTGCTTTCCGCCAATTCTCTACGCTGGCCTGCAGCTCGTTGTCTGTGACAAAATGTTGTCTTCATAGGCTGCGGTTCATGTAAGCGGAGAAGAAACTCAGAGGGAGACAATTACGGGCTGTATTGTGGTTAATCAAACATTTCCAATTGAAAACCATGCAGAAGGATATCCACTGGCCCTACAGAATGCGGCTGAGAATTGCCTAGAAGAAGAAAACGCACGACAGTCATATAATGTTGGCTGCATAGCTTCAGGCGAAATTCCTCACCAGGAGATCGTACTTGGTGGGAGACACTATCGTTATAGGTATCTTTATGTTCTCCCTGTGTGTTCAGAACTAAAAAGAACGATGTAACGCGATCTACAGACATACTAGAGACTCTGCCCAACACAACTGTGGAAAACTTCGTCGAATTTTCACTGTGGTTTCCATTTCGCAACCGATTGTTCCTTACTTTCCGAATAATCCTTGTAACTTCATAGTTGTTTCACGAGATATACGTAGCTGGGAGCAATACATTGGTTCGCTCTTATAGCGTCGTAACCTGTTGTAATTTTGACCTACAGTTTCATTTTCATGCAACTGAATGTTTATAGCATCGTATATCCTAAACTATGTGCTGTAAAATTACATAATTTTTCAGGTACATCCAATGGTATATATGGCTACTGCCTGCAGAATACGTTGTGAATAGAATTGGTAGTAATGAAATAATAAATTAGAATTTCGAGCTTCATGCAGCAGCTTTACTGAATGAACAGTGAGAGTGTAGTAGGCGATAAACTTCCTTCATTTCGTCATTTGTGGGAGTCGTCAGCGACAGAAATTTTCGTAAATGTTTGAAACTGTGTGGAAAGTTTGTTGTAAGTCTCTGAGTGCTCTTGTTCTGAAATACTGGATGACTAAATTATGCGTATCGCACGTCGTGGGCCGCACTGCCTTTTCACTCCCACGCCCATCACTTCGACAGCTAGATGGTTCTTATCCTCACAACGGTGATTTCGAGACAGTAAGTGTTACGTGCACTATGTTTGGCTGAAATACACTGATCAGCCAGAACATTATGATCATCAACCTATTGCTGATGTAAAATCGTTCAGACGATAACTGCGTCACCTGGCGAGGAATGACTGATAGTCAGACACTCACACGGGGCATGTGGTATCAGTGAGCGTGCAGTCCGCGTGCAGTATGGGAAAGGCGCGCGTTCTATTTGAGTTTGACTGAAGGCAGATTGTGATGGCCCGGAGACTCGGAACGAGGATTTCGGTAACTGCACGACCTGTCCAGTGGTCGAGTGTTGCGGTGAGTGTCTTCAACACGTGGCGAAACCAAGGTCAAACCATGTACAGATGTCGTGGGGTTGGTCGGCCATCCCTCGTTACAAATGTCGGACGTCGTAGGCTGAGCAGACTGGTAAAACAGGAAGGGCTGCGAACTGTGGCGAAACTAACATCAGAATTTAATGCTAAAAATGTAAATGTCGTGTGACTAGGGCCTCCCGTGGTGTAGAGCGTTCGCCGGGTGCAAGTCTTTCGATATGACGCCACGTCGGCGACTTGCGCGACGATGGGATGAAATGATGATGATTAGGACAAAACAACACCCAGTCCCTGGGCGAAGAAAATCTCCGATCCAGCCGGGAATCGAACCCGCGCCCTTAGGATTGACAATCTGTCACGCTGACCACTTTTTAAAAATTGTTATTGTTTATTTAATCTCATTTTGTTCGTTATAGTTCGTTGCATCTGCTCGTGGCGGACGTCGCAAGACACCCGTTTAAGTCCGTCGTTGATTCATCAACTCAGTTTGTTTTTTTTTTATTACAGAAGGCAGCTAACCCTTTGATAGAACACGCTGAGCTACCGCACTGGCAACCACTCAGCTACCTGGGCAGACACTTTAATGCTGATCAGACTATTGGTTTGTGCATCGAACACTCCTAATGCTAATGGTAACTTCACGACATCGGCAACTATGAATGAAATGGGCACTGGATATTGGCGCAGTGGCAGAGCGTTGCATGGTCTGATCAATCCCTACACTTTGTTCATAATGCCAATGGGCGGGCGCGAATCCGTCGTCTTCAAGGGAACAGCTAATTGATACCTGACAAGCTGACGACGGCTCCATTATGCTGTGGGGAACATTCACGTGGGAATCCATGGGTCCAGTGCCATGACGGCCAAGGAGTATCGTACACCCCCTTCATGACGATCGTGTTTCCCGACGGCAGTGGCATTTCTTAGCAAAATAATGCCCCGTGTCACAAGGACAGGAGCGTGATGGAGTGGATCGACGAACACAGTGGCTAATTTCTGTTGGTTTGTTTGCCGCTCAACTCGCCAAATCTGAACACGATCGAACACGACTGGGATGTAATTGAACGTGATGTCAGAGCTCACCACGCTCCTCTCGGGAAATTACGGTATTAAGTGACTGGTGTGAGCAGATATGGTGCCAACTGTCTCCAGCAACTTAGCACGGCCTCATTGGTTTCATGCCACGAAGCGTCGCCGTTGTTATCCGTGCCAAAGATGCACATACCGGCTGTTAGATAGGTGGTCATAATGTTCTGGCTGATAAGTGTACATCCACTTTGTTATATGCATGGGCACCACAGAAGTAAATGACATAAGCGGTAGTTGCAGTTCAGGCCCATCACGCAGAACTAACGCTAGGCGTGCGCGATTTATTGCTTGCACGCGCTGCTGCTGGATCGGCACGACAGCCGTTTGCACAAGGACTGGTGCTATATTCAGAAGGTAACACAACACGACGCGAGTTCACTCTTGAAACTAACTGCGACCTTCCATGGTCCCGCGGCGACGTGACTCGTAACGCCGATGGGTCAGGGTAAACACCGCAGGGGCCGCTGACCGTAAATGGTGCTGCGAGATTCTTGTGGGAACAGGTAAACGCACAGCAGGCATTGCGTACTGATGTCCCCATCACACTTAAAGAAATATGAGAGCTTCCAAAGGACTTGTCTAGTTTTCTTTAGCGCAGTTCTAAAGCGCCTTGCTCAATCTCCTCGAATTTTCGTGGTTTTGCTGGTGGATATCGCAGCCAGCCACAAACACTTTTGAAGGTGTTCTATGAACAAAACCGGTCAGAGTACAATAAATGCGTAATAATACAGCTGAGATGGTTTCCATCAATCAATGGAACTTTTAAAATGCCATATTTCATGCCATAATCGAACTATCATGTCCATCTTCAGATAGGTAAGATTTGCTATTATATTGATGTTTTGGCCAGTAGTATAGAGTCTGCTTTTGCAGTGCATAAGAATAATTGAATATTTAGAGCTATTATTACAAATATGCTAATGTGCCTGCGTTTATTTGGATGTAATGTGAAATAGATGTATGCACTTATTCCAGTGGATGGCGCTTTGTTTTGTTGTGGTCCTTATAGTTTTCCAGGACGATGAATAAGCTGGTTCACTTCAGCACACGCATTGTAATTAAATCACTGTGGCCCATTTCGTACTATTCTTTACGTCAGACTGAGCTTCACACCTGTGCTTTACACACGATGTGTCTGTGTGCAATTTCTATACAGTTTGGGCAATGATGATGGTAATGATGACGATGTTGATGACTATTGGCTGGAGACACAGTTTGGATTTGTTCGGCAGCGTGATGCAAGCCTTTCTGTTTGACAATTTCAACGACATGCCCGTCGATTACACAAAGATATGAACATATCATTCATCTCCTACTGAGAAAAGATGTAAACTAAGAAAATATGTGTGAGATGTCCAACGTGTTAATCACAGAAAAATGTTTGTTCTCTAAAGTGGCCCCTGGATGGTCCATAATATTGCAAAATAATATTGTGAAATATTATTGACATACTCCGCAGACTTCAATAATGCTGTCAATAATATTGAGCAACATGAAAGCAGCAGCGTGTGGTTCGGTATGCTGGGCATTAAAGACGCTTCTGTTGTGATAATTCCTCTACTACGTTACAAGCAGAAGAAAAAGTGAATGAAAAATTGGTTCAACAAGCATCAAAGGCCTTTAACCAAAACTTTTCGTGACTATTCAAATTGAGAGAAAGAAGAACATTACGAAAACGTTTTGTTTTTTGATGATCCAACGCTTGATACGTTATTGGAAACGGTTCTCCCCACACGTGGTGTCTCCATTCAGAGCCACTTCCCTGCCTCCCACCCCGGTTCCACACCTGCTGCGACGGATTAATGTCTGCGTATACACATATCCCCACTGTCACAACAAAACAGAACGATACACGAAGTCACTAATTGTATAAGACGCTATGATACATTGATTCTGGCAATTATTTCGAAGACTTGAAAAATGCGTGTGAAGTTTAGGTGCAGCCTCACGTTACAGTATTTCAGACGCAATAATGGAAACGTATCCCGCAAGAGTATGTGCACTAAGGGGTTATATTGAGGTACGTGACGTAGACACAGAGACAAATATCTACATATACAATATGTGATCAAAAGTACCCGGACACCTGGCTGAAAATAACTTACAAGTTCGTGGTGCCCTCCCTTGGTAGTGCTGGAATTTAATATGGTGTTGGCCCACCGTTAACCTTGATGATAGATTCCACTCTCGTAGGCATACGTTCAACAAGGTACTGGAAGGTGTCTTGGGGAATGGCAGCCCGTTCTTCCCGTAGTGCTGCACTGAGGAGAGGTATCGATGACGGTCGGTGAGGCCTGGCACGAAGTCGGGGTTCCAAAACATCACAAAGGTGTTCTATAGCATTTACGTCAGGACTCTGTGCAGGCCAGTCCATTACAGGGATCTTATTGTCGTGTAACTACTCCGTCACAGGCCGTGCATTATGAACAGGTGCTCGATCATGTTGAAAGATGCAATCGACATCCTCGAATTTGTCTTCAACAGTGGGAAGGAAGACGTTGCTTAAAACATCAGTGTAGGCCTGTGATGTGAAAGTTCCACGCAAAACAACAAGGGTTGCAAGCCCCCTCCATGAAAAAGACGATCACACCATAACACCCCCGGATCCGAATTCTACTGTTGGCACTATACACGTTGGAGGATGAAGTTCATCGGGCATTCGCCATACCCACACCCTGCCATCAGATCGGCACTTTGTTTAACGTGATTCGTCACTCCACACAACATTTTTCCACTGTTAAATCATCCAATGTTTACGCTCCTTACACCAAACGAGGAGTCGTTTGGCATTTACAGGCGGGATGAGCAGCCACTCGACCATGAAATCGGTTTCCTCACCTCCCGCCAACTGTCATAGTTCATGCACTGGATCTTGATGCAGTCTGGAATTCCTGTGTGTTGGTCTGGATAGACGTCTGCCTATTACACATTACGACCCTCTTCAACTGTCGGCGCTGTCTGTCAGTCAACAGACGAGGTCGACCTGTACGATTTTGTGCTGTGCGTGTCTCTTAATTTTTCCACTTCACTAACACAACGCAATGAGTGGACCTAGGAATGTTTACAAGTGTGGAAATGTTTCAAATGGCTCTGAGCACTATGGGACTCAACTGCTGAGGTCATTAGTCCCCTAGAACTCAGAACTAGTTAAACCTAACTAACCTAAGGACGTCACAAACAACCATGCCCGAGGCAGGATTCGAACCTGCGACCGTAGCGGTCTTGCGGTTCCAGACTGCAGCGCCTTTAACCGCACGGCCACTTCGGCCGGCTACAAGTGTGGAAATCTCGCATACAGAAGTATGACACAAGTGACTCCCAATCACCTGACCACGTTCGAAGTCCTCGAGTTGCGCGGAGGGTCCCATTCTGCTCTCCCAAGATGTGTAATGACTAATGAGGTGCCAGCCGCCGTGGCCGAGCGGTTCTAGTCCGGAACTGCGTGACTGCTACGGTCGCAGCTTCGAATCCTGTCTCGGGCTTGATAGTGTGTGATGTCCTTAGGTTAGTTAGGTTTAAGTAGTTCTAAGTTCCAGGGGGCTGATGACCAAATATGTTAATTCCCATAGTACTCAGAGCGATTTGAACCATTTGAACTAATGAGGTCGTGGCAGTAGGTGGCAGCACATTGCACCTAACTTGAGAAACCTATGTTTTCGGGGGTGTCATACTTTTGATCACATAGTGTACTTCTATTCAAAACTTTACATTAAGTAAAATGTTTAAAAACTTTTCCTACGATATTTTTATTTCCTGAGGAACAAATCATATGATTCATCAGTGTCAACATTTTTGTTTTTGCGTTCATCTTCCCTTACATTCCACAACGTCGGCAATAATATATACATTTCTATGTACTCTAGTAATAATGCTCTTTCGTGTTGTTTTGACCTATTTTCGACACAACAAAAAACCTAACCTTTGTCCTGATAGCATGCGAGAGAACGTCAAGGAATTGTCAGTACTGTAAACAGACGACGCACTATTTGCAGGTAGTGTAATATATTTCCAAAGCTATCAGTATCATCGAGCAACATCTGAATCTGTCTCCCAGACGGTCCGTATTATTGCGCACCCTGGAAATATTGTCAATATTATTTACAGCCTAATAGCAGTTTAAAAATGAGCTTTTCAAAGGACTATAGGACAATTTGTTTCCAGGTTTTGTTCTTTCGACAATTGACAGCCGAAATTTTAACGAAATAATTGTAAAGCCGTCTTATTTCTTACTATAAAGTGGACATATACGTACACCCATTCATATATACAGACTTTTGATGATCATTATAGTTGATAAGTTAGTTGACGGCAGTTCGAAATTAAGAAGACGGAGGTTGGAATGAGGGCAAACACATTTCCTCAACATCAGTGTTTCGGTTTACGTAACTTAATAGCGTTAACATATCCAGGTTACTACAAATATACACATTTGCAAGTTACGTCGGAGCATGTTTTAGGGAGCGTTAAAAATTAAAAGATTTATGTTAGGCTATTCTGTGTGTGTTGATTTCTTCTATACTAGCTGTTTGGATATTATATAAAGCAGGCTTTTTAATTGGAGTTGGGATATTGTACTGATTTCTAACTTTTCGGGGTCTATACTGTGTTTAATTTGTGTGGACAACTGAAGGAAATTATGAACTATTTATTAGCTAGCTCCAGCTGCGCATTTAGAACGTACTGTGAGATGCACCAACAAGGAGTTGTACTACATTAAAAGAAAAATACGGCTGTATTTCTACATCTGAAGGATCACTTCTAATCAAATTTCACCCCTGCCGCCTAGTAGCTTCACTACTAGGATCAAATCAGGTACACATTAAACACGCTCTGTAACGGCCTTTGAGGGTGGACGTGGTGAGTTAATGTTTGACAAAATTGCCTTTAAGGCGACAAAGACGCCGTTATCAATACGTCACTGAGTTTGAACTGGGTTGTGTAACAGTTCAACAAGAAGTAGGATGTTCCTTCTGCAGTACTGCAGAAATACTTGGCAGGAATGTAGCCAATGAACTTGATTGCTGGCGCAGTGAACACGTGAATGTAGGGTCGCAAGAAGTCCGGACTCCGGCTGGCTATGTGTCACTACCACGAACGAAGACCGTCGTATCCGGCCTACGGTTCTGGTGCATCGTACTGCGCCAATGTGAGCAGTAGCTGGCGCAACAGAAACACAACGACCTGTTACAACTTGTTTATTTCAATGACAGCTCCGAGTCAAACACCCACTAGTATACATTCCACTAACCCCAAACCATCCCCATTTGCGACTCCAGTGGTGTCAAGCAAGAGCTTATTGGAGGACATGGTGGAGGTCTGTTGTGTTTTCTGATGAAAGCTGTGTCTGCCTCGGTGCCTAGGCATGAAGTTATTGTCTGGTTTACGTTTTCGTATGGCAGCAGGAGCACACTTTTGGTCATATCATGCACCCTGACTGCATATTTGTACGTCAGTATAGTAGTTCGACCTGTGCCACTGATGAGCAGCATTCTAGGGGGGCAAAGGATAACGCTCGCCCACGTACCGCTGTTGTAACCCAACAACAGTGTCGACGTGTTGTCTTGGCCTAATCGATCACCAGATATTTCTTCAATCTATCACGAAAGGGTCATCAACGGACGACAACTCCAGCATCATCCACAAACAGCATTAACGGCCCCTGTATTGACCGACCAGAGGTAAACAGTCTTGGAACTCCATTCCACTAACTGACATCCGACACTAGTACAACACAATGCAGACACGTTTGCATGCTTATTTTCAACGTTCTGGCAGTTACACCAGTTATTATTGTACCAGCATTTCACATTTACATTGGCCTATCTCGCACTTACATTAACCTGTGATCTTGCAATGTTAATTACTTAAATAAATCACCTGCAAAATGTATTTCCTAAATTTCATTATCCTACATTAATTAATACTTGAGTGTTGCGAGCCGGCCGGGTGGCCGTGCGGTTCTAGGCGCTACAGTCTGGAACCGCAGGACCGCTACGGTCGCAGGTTCGAATCGTGCCTTGGGCATTGATGTGTGTGATGTCCTTAGGTTAGTTACGTTTAAGTAGTTCTAAGTTCTAGGGGACTGATGACCTCAGAAGTCTTATATTGCTCAGAGCCATTTTTGAGTGTTGCGATTTTTTCGTCACTGTAAATCTGACCTCTAGGAGGTCCATTTCCTTGCCTTTGTTACTGATATGTATTATCTGCAAGTCATGTGTCATCTAATTAAATAGTAGCGAAAAACTACCTAAGATGGAAGAAAAATGTTTGAAACAATTCTTCTCTCGAAGGTGAGTGCTGTGCAAACCACTTCATCACCTCATTCCCTATTGGATCAGCGCGGTGGTGCTATTGTTAAAGCATTGCAGTCTTATTTCAGTTTCAAGCCTTTGTGCGACCGTATTGATACAGACGTCTCGTAGTTTCCTACGTCAGTTCTAAGTTGCAGCAACTTTTCTCCTTTGTCGTTCTAGAGGTGAGCTTGTATTGCTTCTCTAATGGACTCGATTTGGACAGAACGTTGACCTCTAAGATGCTTCCTTGAATATGTAACAGACCTGGCACGAGTCCTAACTGCATTTTATCGTGGATCGCTGCAGCAAGCGATGCATTCCATGTGATTGGAAGACAGCCCAAGCCACTCCTGTTTCAAGGAGGGAGTGTCCCAGGGAGTGTGATAGGATAACTCTCGTTCTTTTTACACATAAAACATCCGACGGGTTGGGCGAGTAGCAATCTGCGACTGTTTGTTGATGGTGCTGTTGTGTACGGGACAGTGTCAACGTTGGACAACTGTAGGAGGATGCAGGATGACTTAGACAAAATTTATATTTGGTATGGCGAATGGCAGCTCGTAATCTAGATGTAGAAAAGTTTTGGATAACGCGGATGAGTGGGAAAATAACCTTTTTATGTTAACAAACTATATTAGTTGTGTGCTGCTTGTACCTTTCACGTCTACTAAATACCTAGGAGTAACGCTGCAAAACGGTGTGAGATGGAATAATGGAATAAGCAAGTAAATCGATGAACGGGAAGGCGAGTGGTAGACTGGTTTATAGGGTGAGTTCTAGGAGAAGAGTTCATGTATAGAGACCAGGTACAGCTCTGCGATCCATGCTTGAGTACTGCTCGAGTGTTTGGAATCTCCACAAGGTCGGATTACACGAACTCATCGAAGCAGATCAGAGGCATACTTCTATATTGGGTACCAGTCAGTTTCGTCAACAAACGAGTGTTAAGAAAATACTCCATGACATTCAAAGGGAATCCCTGGAGGGAAGTTGATGTTCTTTTCGCCAAGCGCTATGAGGAAAAATTAGGGAGAGTTGGCTGCAGTACGATTCTACCACCGCCAACGTACTTTTCCCATTACAACGCCGAAGAAAAGATAAAGAAATTAGGGCTCTTACGGAGGCGTATAGACAGTAGTTTTTCTCACTCTCCATTGATCGCCATGTACCCTGTTGTGGCTTGCGGGGAAGGTTTGTAGATGGAGATGTAGATGTTGTGTAGCATCTCCCAGTAGCCTATCATTTATTTAGGGCTTTGATAGACTTTTTCCCCCGATAATTCCTTCTAAAACTATTTTCAGTTCATACCTCATATTTCGCAATGGATATTAATTGTGTTTTCACTGCCCGACCCAAGATTCTGTAAAGTAGTATGCTGCAGGAGGACACTTTCTAGAGTTAACTCTTCAATTTTACATGAGTATACGAGATAAACAGAGCGCTTTTATTACGAAATGGTATGATTGTGCCAACCCGCTTTTGAAGTTTTTCCAGCTGCTGCTGTCTGGAGTAAATTAACTATCTAGATGGTACATTTCTTCGACTTCTTCTAACGCTGTGTCTGTCACAATTGTGATGTTATAAGCGAGGAACTGTTTTCCATTTTGTCGCTCTTCATTGCTTACATTTCACAGGCACGGTATATTTTGATTCCATTCCACTGAACATCTCTCTTCAACAATTTCATATTTTCGTCTATGAAGTGCTAAGGCGTCTACGAATCTAAGCGTTGATATATATTTCCTTGTATGTATATTCATCTTTTGAATTTCTTTCACTTCGTTCAGAAGTCTTTGAAATATATTAAACAGATGTTGCAGTAAGATACAATCCCACTTTTCGACATTCGTAACATGAATCTGTCTTCCTTGTATACTTTATTATTCTCTCTACGAAACTTCTAATTTATAGCTTCTCTTTGTGCTTCATCCATTGTCTGCTCTTGATTTCAAACGTATCGTTCCTCCTAACATTACCTAATCTTACTTTATGATCTGCTAGTTCTTTCTAGTCCTACCACTGTTAAGCACTTACTTCCAAGTCCACGTGCGTTTACCTTTTCTGAATCATAACAAATTTTCGTAGTACCACCATTTTTCTGCCTCTTTCTTGCATATTCAAGCGCGATCGATGATCCAGGTAGCTCTCGAATGAACTCTATGGTAAGTATTAGGTATTGTGCCTCCTGCTTCTTTTTCCGTGTGGTTCGCAATTGGGTGTGAACTTTCGACTGGACGCCGTTTCAGCTTCTTGTATGTCCGTACTGTGTAGGATCCTTAACTGAACAACGTCGGTGTCACGATTAACAAGTGAATAATGCAGAGTCATGTTTGTGTTGATGAAAAAGCAGATTAAACGTAGTAAAGGTTCGTAGTCTAATTTTAAACTATACCCTAAGAGTCTCATGTTCTGATAAACGATTAATAATGCATATTCCTTTTTGCGCTGCTTATGCCCAGGCTAGGGGAGGAAAAACCGACCGGTAAAAACCAGGACGTCTGGGGGCTAATACACAGCTAAGGTGTAGTCATTCTATGACATACTCCACTCGGGTTGTTCTAACAGCAGCTCATAGCCTGACTTTCTCATCACACGGACTTCCTCTACTTCGTGGCCATCAATCGTGATGTTAAGATTGTCGCTGTCCTCATTTCTGCTAGTTCTCATTACTTTCGTCTTTCTTCGATTTACTCTCAATCTATATTCTGTACTTGGGGACTGTTCGTTCCATTCAGCATGTCATGTAATCCTTCACTTTTACTCAGGATAGCGACATCATCAGCGAATAGTATCATTGATATCCCTTCACCTTGAATTTTAATTCTACTCCTGAACCTTTCTTTTATTTCCGTCGTTGCTTCTTCGATGTACAGATTGAACAGTAAGGGGCGACAGACTACATCTCTGTCTTACACACTTTTTAATCCGAGCGCTTCGTTCTTGGTCGTTCAGTCTTATTATTCCCTCTTGGGTCTTGTACTTATTGTATATTATTCGTCTCTCCATATAGCTTACCTCTATTTTTCGCAGAATTTCGAACATCCCTCACGATTTTACATTGTCGAACGCTTTTTCCAGGTCGACAAATCCTATGAACCTGTCTAGGTTTTTCTTTAGTTTTGCTGCCATTATCAACCGCAACGTTTGAATTGCCTCTGTTGTGCCTTTACCTTCCGTAAAGCCAGACTGATCGTCATCTAAGACATCCTCAATTTTCTTTCCCTTCCTTTACCTTTATTAAGTGACTCAAATTGCTTCGCTACAGAAAGAGTCTATTTCCTAATCGGTGATGTTGACAGCTAATTTCAGAAACACCTACGGCAATTGGCCATATATTTCGTGTAATCTGCCAGCAGCCATCCCAAACAGTTTGCGCCACCGAAGAGCGATAAACCTCCATCGGCAGTAACGGAGCGGAACATCGTTGCGATCGGGGTGGAGCCAGTGGACGTGAGGGAAAGGGCCGACCTCAGGGAAAGGGCCAATCTCAGATAGCGCGTGCTGATGGAGGGGCGGCTCTACGTTCCTGCAGCAATCTTGCAACCCAGACTACTTGCAGAACTGACCTATTACGATCGCAGGCACAGCAGCCAGCTGGCAAACTGGTTGCCGGAGCACACCGCACA
This sequence comes from Schistocerca serialis cubense, assembly GCF_023864345.2. Lineage (NCBI taxonomy): Eukaryota > Metazoa > Arthropoda > Insecta > Orthoptera > Acrididae > Schistocerca > Schistocerca serialis. The sequence goes on from NC_064646.1 coordinate 421,690,242, forward strand.
GCTTGTTTCGTCACGGACTGCACACATCCCAGTTATCCACCTCTCACCGTCAAGCCGTACTCATTCGGCGTCACTTTGTTTCAGCAGAATATCGTTTGACTGGTGAGCGACTAATCAGTTACAAGTGTTCATGGCAAACATTTACTTTTTCACCGACCGAGGTGGCTCTGTGGTAAGACATTGAACTCCTTCTCGAGAGCATGTGATTTCAAATCCTCCTCTTGCTATCCACAAAAGATATTCCGTTATTTCCTTCAATTGCCTAAAGCAAATGCTGAGGTGGTTCCTTTGAAAAGACACTGAAGATTTCCTTTCCCATTATCTCCCAATCCAAGTTTGTGTTCTGCCTGTAACGACAGCGTCCATGGGATGACAGACCCTAATATTTCTTCCTTCATCTTCTATATCGTCCGCCCTTTTATAAGCAGTATTGCAGTTATCGCCTTTCCGTGTTTGTTTAGTAAACAGGTAAATTCTCACAATAATGTTTCCAGCTTTGCTAGATGTGTGTACACTACGTAAACCCACCACGATGTGGAAATTTTAGTGGCTGGTAAGCAGTCCGTTCACATTAATGTGACCAATGTTAAAAGCCCAAATAATCACCTTCTGCAGCGTGGACGTGCAGGAAAGAAGTTACTGAGGTTCTGGAAGGTATCGACAGAGATGTGTTGCCATGCAGACGTCATTGCTGTGGCCGGCTCCGCTTCGTTTCACTGCTGAGAATCCGCGGCGCCAACAGCGCGATCGGGGTCGTCCCACAGAACCTAGATAGAGTTTTTAATCTGTGGATTTTGGTGGCCCGGTTCGTTGTAAGCAGCGTAAACTTAGCAATATCCTGCTGATACATGCCATCGTAGCAAGGAAAGACACACTCCACGTAGAGGTGTGCCTGGTACCCAAGGATAGATGCATATTGGTGTTGATCGATTGTGCGTTCCAGAATGACGAGCTCGCCCTGGAAATCCCAAGAAAACATTCCCCAGACCGCAACGCTCTCTCCTCCTTCCTGGATCCTTCCGACGTTCGCTGCAGGGCGTCTGCTATCTGTCCGATGTAGCATAAAACGGACTCGTCTGAAAGGCCACCTCTCGCTACTCACTGAGTGCCCATTTGCGGTACTGGCGTGCAAGTTCCAGCCGGCGTTGCCGATTAATAGCATTGAGCATGAGTGCATGTACCAGACACCTGCTCCAGAGGCCCATGCGGCACACCATCCGCTGAACGATCGTTGGGGAGACGTTGTTGGTAGCCCCTTGGTTCATCTTCGCGGTCAGATGCTCAAGAGTTGCACGTCAATTCGCCCTTACAAATCTCCGCAGCAGCCATTCACCTCTGTCATCTATGGCCCGTGGTGCACCGCATTTGCCTCAATGCCCGTTTTGGATAGCACCGTAAACTTTAATCAGAGGACAAGCCTACAGTTTACAAATATGACCGTTTGGGAAGAGCTTCCACCCTTGGCCCGAAAGCCAATGATCATGCCCTTTTGGACGTCAGATAAATCCCTCCGTTTCAGCATTACGACAATGACTGTAGTGTTTACCGCTTCCCCCTGATTCGCTTTATGTATCCACCAATGCGATGGTCACATCCATGTGACTTGACCATGTATAAGGTTCCAGACGTTATACTCGCGTTGTTTGCCGTCATCCAGATCTCTTCTTTCCCTCTTGTCCCAGAGCAAAATCTGGTATGAATGTAATTGTCTTGCACTTGTCTTGATAGTAAGAGTTTATTGTTGATATTATATCCGTCTCTTACGCAAGCCTATGTAATGGCACTCATTTCGGAGGTAAGGCAATGGGAACTATGACGGTGGAAAAAGTTCACTCCCAGTATTCTGCCCGCGAGGGGAGGAGAGGTGGACGCGGTGTAAAGTTCCTGATCAGCAGTGTTTGCGCCAATGTCCTGAATTAAATTCAGAATCTCTCTGCAGCGTCTTATGAAGTGAGGGCATATCAGACCGTGATAATCCGTCCGTCGGAAAGGTCGTTGAACTTGGCGGCCCCCTTCGTACTATTCGAGAGCAGCAGGCTACGTAGGTACGTGCCGACACCGAGCTGCACCCTCTCTCTTCCTATCGTCCATACCAACACAACCAGACACTAAACTGTACACGCACTTACCACAGGCATCCACACGGCACAGATATACATTGGACTCGTCGTAACAGGTTGGAGGAAGGCATCAGTACACCATTATCCTAAGACTAGGCATACAACGGCGATGCAGTGACCCTGCATCTGATCCCCTACACTCATTCCCCGAGTAGGGGATTACTTTGATTTTGATTGTTACCGTTAACCTTTTCCACTGTAATCATTATTCACAGAATACTATAAGCCACTGAGTTCTTATCATCAATTTAATTCCACCTTGGACCATTTCGATCAATACCTTTTTATTATTCGTCATCTCAAAGTGAAATTGTTCAGTAGAAAAAATGTGTATCACAGTAGCAACAGTAAACAAATAATCGTAGCTCTTAAGGTATGCACTTAAGGTACACTATGTGATCAAAACCAGCCGGACACCCCCAAAAACATATCGGTTTCATATTAGGTGCATTGTGCTGCCACCTATTGTCAGGTATTCCATATCAGCGACCTCAGTAGTCATTAGACACCGTGAGAGAGCAGAATGGGACGCTCCGCGGGACTCACGGACTTCGAACGTCGTCAGGTGATTGGGTGTCAGTTGTGTCACACGTCTGTACGCGAGATTTCCACATTCCTAAAGATCCCTAGGTACATTGCTTCCTATGTGATAGTGAAGTGGAAACGTGAAGAGACAGGTACAGGAAAAAAAAAAAAATCGTACAAGAAGACCTCGTCGGTTGACTGAAAGAGACCGCCGATAGTTAAAGAGGATCGTAAAGTGTAATAGGCAGACATCTATCCAGACCATCACACAGGAATTCCAAACTGCATCAGCGTCCTCTGCAAATACTATGACAATTAGGAGGTAGGTGAGAAAACTTGGATTTCATGGTCGAGCGGCTGCCACACATCACGCCGGTAAGTGCCAAACGACGCCTCGCTTGACGTAAGGAGCGAAAACATCGGATGATTGAACAGTTGACAAACGTTGTGTGGAGTGACGAATCACAGTATACAATGTGGCGATCCGATGGCAGGGTGTGGGTATGGCGAATTCCCGGTGAACATCATCTTCCAGCGTGAGTAGTGCCAACAGTATAATTCGGAGGCGGTGATGTTACGGTGTGGTCGTCTTCTTCATGGAGGGGCTTGTACCCCTTGTTGTGTCGCGTGGCACAAACACAGGCCTACATTGATGTTTTAATCACTTTTTTGCTTGCCACTGTTGAAGAGCAATTCGAGGACGGCGATTGCATCTTTCAACAGGATTGAGCACCTGTTCATAATGCACGGTATGAGGTGGAGTGGTTACACGACAATAACATCCCTATAATTGACTGATCTGCACAGAGTGCTGACCTGAATCCTACAGAACACCATTGGGATGTTTTGGAACCGTCATCGATACCTCTCCTCAATGCAGCACTACGCGAAGAATGGGCTGCCATTCTGCAAGAAACCTTCCACCACCTGATTGAACGTATGCCTGCGAGAGTGGAAGCTGTCATCAAGGCTAAGGGTGGGCCAACAGCACACTGAATTCCAGCGTTAGCGATGGAGGGCACCACGAACTTTCAGCCAGGTTTCCGGATACTTTTGTTCACATAGTGTACGTTTACTGGAAAGTTTTTCTGTTTTGTTCCTCATTACTTCCTCCCAAGATATGGCAATCAAAAGCTGGCAATAGAAGAGATATGTTTCACAATACTGAAGATGAAGTGCTCGTCGCTCTCAAAATTCGTATTTCAGACTCCAGGTTCGAATCTTTTCTGTAATGCCTCTGAATGCTGACCACTCCTGCATTATATATATTTTAAGGATGTTAATGGTATATTGGGGTTCACACTAGTGTAGATGAAAGTGATGAAAACAATAAATAATACAGAAAAAAAAACTGTTGTGATTCGTAACTGTCATAGACAACAACTGTGACAGGTAGAAAACTAACAGATTTAGTACCAGTAAATGAAAATGATGCAGTTCATCTCCTACATTGAGTTAAAGAGCCGTGGAAGGCCGTTCTCATTTTATTTGTCAACCAAGTTCCATTCGGCCTGATTTAGAGCCCTCGTTTCCAGAGGTGGCAGCTCTAATTTCTCACACTGTGCAGCCCAAAAATTTAGATATGCGTTCTTCTTACTATGCTGTGTATAAAGTAAGTGAAACGTCAAGATTTAGTATTCCTTACGGTCCAGCAAATTTAGTATTCAGTAGTCTATTTCCAACTACTAATTGTAGTTTGGGTAGATGTAGACACAACCAAACTGTTTAGAAGTACCGTACGCAATATGTCTCACTGAATTGCTGTGGTACATTCTGGCTGTAGACGGGGTGTGGAGCAGATGAATGCCAAGTGGTAGATATTAGAGAGGAATTTCTAACTCTGGCTTTCACCTAACAAAAAAAATCGCTGTAAGCACTATGGGACTTAACATCTGAGGTCATCAGTCCCCTTGACTTAGATCTACTTAAACCTAAGGACATCACACACATATATGCCCGAGGCGGGATTCGAACCTGCGACCGTAGCAGCAGCGCGGTTCCGGAATGAAATGCCTAGAGCCGCTCGGCCACAACGGCCGGCTTTTACCTGACAATCAAGGGAACCTCTCGAAACCCATTGCAAGGGGAAAAAGGTGTATATGTTTGTGTGTGTGTGTGTGTGTGTGTGTGTGTGTGTGTGTGTGTGTGTGAAGACGGTGGCTACGGCATCGCTTGTTTGACTTGTTCGCTGGTCCGCCGTCGCATCTGGATTGGTATCCATGCAGCGTCAGATTCGTAATTACCTTGATACATTAGTGGCACATGCAGTTTAATGTTGTCACTATTCTATTCACGGTACACTTTCACCATGGAGGCATAGGAACAGTATATTTCAGGGTTTAAAAAATACTGCCCATCTCGTGCCGATTCCAGTGCCGTCTCTGTTTGCAGCTAGGATCAATACCTTCCACTATTCATGAGCGAAATACTTGAAGAATGGCTTCTTTTACATTTACCTTGCTAATGCACGTCACAAATTACACTACTGGCAATTAAAATTACTACACTAAGAGGAAATGCAGATGATAAACGGGTATTCATTGGACAAATACATTATACTAGAACTGACATGTGATTATATTTTCACGCAATTTGAGTGCATAGATACTGAGAAATCACTACCCAGAACAACCACATCTGGCCGTAATAACGATCTTGATACGCCTGGGCATTGAGTCAAACAGAGCTTGGATGGCGTGTACAGGTACAGCTGCCCATGCAGCTTCAACACGATACCACAGTTCATCAAGAGTAGTGACTGGCGTATTGTGACGAGCCAGTTGTTCGGCCACCATTGACCAGACATTTTCAATTCGTGAGAGATCTGGAGAATGTGCTGGCCAGGGCAACAGTCGAACATTTCGGTATTGAGAAAGGCCCGTGCAGGACCTGCAACATGCGGTCGTGTACTATCCTGCTGAAATGTAGAGTTTCGCAGGGATCGAATGAAGGCTAGAGCCACGGGTCGTAAAACATCTGAAATGTAACGTCCACTGTTCAAAGTGCCGTCAATGCGAACAAGAGGTGACCGAGACGTGTAATCAATGGCATCCCGTACCATCACGCCGGGTGATACGCCAGTATGGTGATGACGAATACACGCTTCCAATGTGCGTTCACCGCGATTCGCCAAACACGGATACTGCCATCATAATGCTGTAAAGAGAACCTGGATTCATCCGAAAAAATGACGAATTGCTATTCGTACACACAGGTTCGTCGTTGAATACACCATCGCAAGCACTCCTCTCTGTGATGCAGCGTCGAGGGTAACCGCATCCATGGTCTCCGAGCCGATAGTCAATGCTGCTGCAAACGTCGTCAAGGTGTTCGTGCAGATGGTTGTCTTGCAAACGTCCCCATATGTTGACTCAATGATCGCGACGTGGCTGCACGATCCGTTACAGCCATGCGGATAAGATGCCTGTCATCTCGACTGCTAGTGATACTAGGCCGTTGGGATCCAGCACGGCGTTCCGTATTACCCTCCTGAACACAACGATTCCATATTCTGCTAACAGTCAACGCGAGCAGCAATGTTGCGATACGATAAACAGCAATCGCGATAGGCTACAATCCGACCTTTATCAAAGTCGGAAACGTGATGGTACACATTTCTCCTCCTTACACGAGGCATCACAAGAACGTTTCACCAGGCAACACCGGTCAACTGATGTTTGTGTATGAGAAATCGGTTGGAAACTTTCCTCATGTCAGCACGTTGTAGGTGTCGCCACCGGCGCCAAACTTGTGTGAATCCTCTGAAAAGCTAATCATTTGCATATCGGAGCATCTTCTTCCTGTCGGTTAAATTTCGCGTCTGTAGCACGTCATCTTTGAGGTGTAGAAATTTTAATGGCCAGTAGTGTACATCATGAGCTTCAGGCTCAAGCATGAATACCGCTTACATCGCTGAAAACATTAATCTGGTATATTACGTAATTGGGGTGATGCACTGATAAAATGCTTCATTTTGCTATAGATCTGTGTATCAGTTATTCCATAATTTTCTTAATTCAGTTTACTCCTGGTTAAAAATAGTGGTGCACCTCCTTGTTGATAAGGCGGTAGAATGTATGCAATTCCTCATCGTCATAGGAACGAGTTTCATCAGCTGGCTGAGGAACTTCCGCTGCTCTCGAGTAAACTTGTTGGATACGTAGAAACACTACCCGGCTCTGCCTTTAAGTTAACTGGAACAGAACACCGGAGCCGACACACGCTTTCGTCCTTTCTCTTCCTTTTCCGTCAGTTTCACGTTCTTCACGAAGACGCCACAACTATTTGTGTTACGGAGGATGAAGTAAAATTAGTTATGTAAAAATGTGAGTTGCTTGGGAGTGATAAGGAATTGAAAGTTTGAGAGACTTCATAAAAACGTTTGTAGGATTTTGCTGTCAGCTTGAAAACTGACAGAAAAGTACGAGATACGAGTTTTTCTGACCTTACAAGTTCCCATAAATGCCATTCTAAACATGAGACACTCCTTTCTTTCAGGAGTGTTAGTTCTGCATGGTTCGCAGGAGAGCTTCTGTAAAGTTTGGAAGGTAGGAGACGAGGTACTGGCGGAATTAAAGCTGTGAGGACGGAGCGTGAGTCTGCTTGGGTAGCTCAGATGGTAGAGCACTTGCCCGCGAAAGGCAAAGGTCCCGGCACACAGTTTTAGTCTGCCAGGAAATTTCATGAGACACTTAAATGGACTTTGACCAACATGCGAAACCGTTGTTGTCGCTTGTTCTTACCAGTGTTTTCCGCATGTACCTTTCATCGCCGATTCCGATGCGAACCCATTCTTTCTTACCTTGCCAGTCCTTTTAATTTTGAAGATTCTTCTGTGACACCCAAACTCAAACTCTTCGATTCTCTTGTGTTTCGATTCTCCCACTCTCCATGATTAAAATGTTCAAATGTGTGTGAATTACTAAGGGACCAATCTGCTAAGGTCATAGGTCCCTAGACTACTTAAACTAACTTATGCTAAGGACAACACACACAACCATGCCCGAGGGAGGACTCGAAACTCCGGCGGCAGGGCCCGCTCCCTGATTCACTGCCATGCAATGGTGTACTGCAAACGTACCTTCTTAGAAATATGTTTTCCCCAAATTAGCCTATGTTTGATGCCAGCCGATTTCTTTTTGCCAGCAGTGTCTTCTCTGCCGGTGTTAGTCCGCTTTTTTATGTCTTCCTTGCTTCGTCCGTCAAGGCTTATTTTGTTTCCCAGGTACCAGAATTGCCTTACTTCGTAACCACCAATTTCGATTTTAAGTTTCTCGTTATTTTCATTTCTGCTACTTGTCAGTACCTTCGTCTTTCTCGGTTTACTTTCAGTCCATATTATACACTCCTGGAAATGGAAAAAAGAACACATTGACACCGGTGTGTCAGACCCACCATACTTGCTCCGGACACTGCGAGAGGGCTGTACAAGCAATGATCACACGCACGGCACAGCGGACACACCAGGAACCGCGGTGTTGGCCGTCGAATGGCGCTAGCTGCGCAGCATTTGTGCACCGCCGCCGTCAGTGTCAGCCAGTTTGTCGTGGCATACGGAGCTTCATCGCAGTCTTTAACACTGGTAGCATGCCGCGACAGCGTGGACGTGAACCGTATGTGCAGTTGACGGACTTTGAGCGAGGGCGTATAGTGGGCATGCGGGAGGCCGGGTGGACGTACCGCCGAATTGCTCAACACGTGGGGCGTGAGGTCTCCACAGCACATCGATGTTGTCGCCAGTGATCGGCGGAAGGTGCACGTGCCCGTCGACCTGGGACCGGACCGCAGCGACGCACGGATGCACGCCAAGACCGTAGGATCCTACGCAGTGCCGTAGGGGACCGCACCGCCACTTCCCAGCAAATTACGGACACTGTTGCTCCTGGGGTATCGGCGAGGACCATTCGCAACCGTCTCCATGAAGCTGGGCTACGGTCCCGCACACCGTTAGGCCGTCTTCCGCTCACGCCCCAACATCGTGCAGCCCGCCTCCAGTGGTGTCGCGACAGGCGTGAATGGAGGGACGAATGGAGACGTGTCGTCTTCAGCGATGAGAGTCGCTTCTGCCTTGGTGCCAATGATGGTCGTATGCGTGTTTGGCGCCGTGCAGGTGAGCGCCACAATCAGGACTGCATACGACCGAGGCACACAGGGCCAACACCCGGCATCATGGTGTGGGGAGCGATCTCCTACACTGGCCGTACACCACTGGTGATCGTCGAGGGGACACTGAATAGTGCACGGTACACCCAAACCGTCATCGAACCCATCGTTCTACCATTCCTAGACCGGCAAGGGAACTTGCTGTTCCAACAGGACAATGCACGTCCGCATGTATCCCGTGCCACCCAACGTGCTCTAGAAGGTGTAAGTCAACTACCCTGGCCAGCAAGATCTCCGGATCTGTCCCCCATTGAGCATGTTTGGGACTGGATGAAGCGTCGTCTCACGCGGTCTGCACGTCCAGCACGAACGCTGGTCCAACTGAGGCGCCAGGTGGAAATGGCACGGCAAGCCGTTCCACAGGACTACATCCAGCATCTCTACGATCGTCTCCATGGGAGAATAGCAGCCTACATTGCTGCGAAAGGTGGATATACACTGTACTAGTGCCGACATTGTGCATGCTCTGTTGCCTGTGTCTATGTGCCTGTGGTTCTGTCAGTGTGATCATGTGATGTATCTGACCCCAGGAATGTGTCAATAAAGTTTCCCCTTCCTGGGACAATGAATTCACGGTGTTCTTATTTCAATTTCCAGGCGTGTATATAAAGCACCTAACCAAAGAAGACATAACTAAATAATGAGTTTTCACACCAGCGTATTCTCCTTTGGTATATTTTCAAACTCAGTAGCACCATTTGAGGCATTATGTCTATTTTATGCACAGTACGATATGGCCAGGGACTGTGCTTGTTATGAGCGGACACAAGGAGAGTTGGCTGCTGTCCGTTAACAGCTGGAAGCTGCGTTGGCTACCGTCGACAAGCTTCTAGATAATGCTCGAAGTTGCTGTGACGTCGGGACACTAGCGACGAGACCTGCGACACCTTTGGTGCTACTGGAATCCCCTGGTGACCCGGACGTTGCTGCGGCTTCCGATACGCAACATCTGACCGGTCCACCGACACTCCAAAGTGGGTGGCAGACAGTGGTGGGTTCGCGTGTCACTGGGCGGAAGGCGAAAGAGGGAGCAGGTCGTGCGACTGGCTCTCTACGTCTTAGCAACAGGTACGAGGTGTTTCCCAGTGTTGATTATTGTTCTATCCATTCAACAAATGTTATAATTCTTTAACTCCACTGAGGACAGCAATATCATCTGCGGACATGGTTATTGTTATACTTTCACCCTGACTTTTTATTCCACTGTGGAAGTGTTTTTTTTTTGCGTTATTTTCTTCGATTGATACTCTGAACAGCAGGAACGAAAGACTGCATCCCTCTTTTACCCCCTTTTAATCCGAAGAATGCGGTGCAGTCAATGGTATCGTAACTGTTAGTATCGTAAAACAAAATGGAAAGTATAAGAGAAGTTATAACTCAAAATTAATAACTGTAGCTCTCTTTTTTTATTTAGCTATTTACCTACGAATCAACTTCAAGAAAAGGTCGTCGCATTCAGGCGGAACTTATGCATCACCTTGAGAGTAACACAGAGCAATCACATGTGTAGTAGAATAGTTCTCCGAAGATTGCATGTCGCTGAATCTCACATTTCACTACAGTAAAGTTACGCCATTTGAACAGATACAAGAAAAGAGTCCATTGCGCAATTAAACATTTGAAAATTGATACTTCAAACCAAAAAAACAAATTTCTGTTGTCGGCAGCATATGGCTTCAATGTTTGGAGAAGTTATTTGAATGAGGCCTGTGTACGAATGAGAGGGAAGCTGGGCGCGACCCCGACAGGTACACTGCGCTCCTTTCTTCTGCCATACAAAACAATTCCGTGTTTAGACTGACTACCGCTAGGCCTCGGTGTAGTTTCTTGATGAAATGTTTCTCTCAATCGATTAATTATTTCTTAGTCCAGCACACAGTTACGTGTGACACTTCACCGAACTTTCTCTCGCTGTTTCTTTGCCACAGGTTATCCGAGGGCACTTTTAATGAAAATCTTCGAGAGGTCACGAGTACCGACGATCGCAAAGCTGACGTTCATCCATCCAGTGCATGATGGACGCGAGCCAGCTGCCGAGCGATACGAAGGTCGCCAGATCGCAGCATTTACATTGACCTTCGTCGCTTGACGCGCAGGGCGATGGCCTCCCGGTATCTGCCCTTCGCCTTCCTCCTTCAGCGGCACGCGCCACGTGTCGAGGCGTATTTATCTGCACAGCTTCGGGTCGCGACCACTTTTATCGCTCGGCTTGCGCACAAAGGAGGTCCTTGCTCGCTTGAGCACTGCGATTCGGCTGAGGAGTCAGAGAGCGCAGGATACATGCTACCCCGAGAGATGTCCAACTGTAGCAGCCGAAGGTCGCAAATTTGATACGACCTGTCAACACATTCGTGGACGCCATTTGGAGAGAAAGACTTAGTTTTGCGTTGCATAACCATTTTGAAGAGGAAAGAGCTCCGTGCAAGATATGAGACCCAGAAATTGACCCCGCGCGATAATTCGGGCCGTAGTTATGACAGATCGCAGTTACGACTTTCTGAAAGTAGACTTTCCAGCGTACCGGTTTTATATCACTTGGCTCCGCGCCACTGGAGCTAGCTAATGCCCGAGCGCCAAGTATTGTACAGCGGACTGACAGCCATAGCCCTCTTCTTCGAGGGACGATGAGGGCGATGGGGTAGGCCTTCACATCTGTCCAATATGTTTTGAAATGTGATACACATGTCATACATGACATGGAATACATGTCACTCAACACTGAAAATAATAAGTAATATCAACATGTAGTATGTCAGCCTCACGCTCATATACGTTCGGTATTACTTGAACCATATTCTCGTACTGATGTACGCACCTACATATACAATACTGCCCATTGAAATTGCTACACCACGATGATGACGTGCTACAGACGCGAAATTTAACCGACAGGAAGAAGATGCTGTGATATGCAAATGAGTAGCTTTTCAGAGCATTCACACAAGGTTGGCGCCGGAAGCGACACCTACAACGTGTTGACATGAGGAAAGTTTCCAACCGATTTCTCATAGACAAACGGCAGCTGACCGGCGTTGCCTGGTGAAACGTTCTTGTGATGCCTCGTGTATGGAGGAGAAATGCGTACCATCACGTTTCCGACTTTGATAAAGGTCGGATTGTGGCCTATCGCGATTGCGGTTTGTAGTATCGCGACACTGCTGCTCGCGGTAGTCGAGATCCAATGACTGTTAGCAGAACATGGAATCGGTGGGTTCAGGAGGGTAATACGGAACGCCGTGCTGGATCCCAACGGCCTCGTATCACTAGCAGTCGAGATGACAGGCATCTTATCCGCATGGCTGTAACGGCTCGTGCAGCCACGTCTCGATCCCTGAGTCAACAGATGGGGACGTTTGCAAGACCACAACCATCTGCACGAACACTTCGATGACGTTTGCAGCAGCATGGACTATCGGCTCGGAGACCATGGCTGCAGTTACCCTTGACGCTGCTTCAGAGACAGGAGCGACTGCGATGGTGTACTCAACGACGAACCTGGGTGCACGAATGGCAATACTTCATTTTTTCGGATGAATACAGGTTCTGTTTACAGCATCATGTTGATCTCATCCGTGTTTGGCGACATCGCGGTGAACGCACATTGGAAGCGTGTATTCGTTATCGCCATACTGGCGTATCATCCGGCTTGATGGTATGGGGTGCCATTGGTTACACGTCTCGGTCACCTCTTGTTCGCATTGACGGCGCTTTGAACAGTGGACGTTACATTTCAGATGTGTTACGACCCGTGGCTCCACCATCATTCGATCCCTGCGAATCCCTACATTTCAGCAGGATAATGGACGACCGTATGTTGCAGGTCTTGTACGGGCCTTTCTGGATACAGAAAAAGTTCGACAGCTGCCCTGGCCAGCACATTGTCCAGATCTCTCACCAATTGAAAATGTCTGGTCAATGGTGGCCGAGCAACTGGCTCGTCACAATACGCCAGTCACTACTCTTGATGAACTGTTGTATCGTGTTGAAGCTGTATGGGCAGCCATCCGAGCTCTGTTGGCCCAATGCCCAGGCGTGTCAAGGCCGTTATTACGGCTAGAGGTGGTTGTTCTGGGTACTGATTTCTCAGGATCTATACACCCAAATTGTTGAAAATGTAATCAAATGTCAGTTCTAGTACAATATGTATTTTCCAATGAATACCCGTTTATCATCTGCATTTCTTCTTGGTGTAGCACTTTTAATGGCCAGTAGTGTAAGTCCCAAAATCGAAATGAATAAACCTAAGTAAACAACGAATTATTATCAAATGAACGTGACGACTTCAGTTTTACAATTTAATCATGTCAATCACCTAGAACATAGAGAATCTCATGCTAAAGTCATTCACTTTAAAAGAGCCACTTTTAAAATCCATAGAAAATAACGCACAACAGCGTCTTTAATAACTAAGTAGCATGACACCTTTGTTCATTTCATTCCTTTACACTGCGTTTGTGAATCGAATGTAAAAATGTTCAAAGCAAAAAAATCTCAAATATCCGCTTCAGTTTGGAAACAGCACACTTTAACACTGCGAACAAAGCATGCTGGAAATGTCAAATACTGTTTGACAAACGGCTTACTCACTCCTCTGTACAATATATCCAGCATCAGGTGGCTGGAGTGGGGCCCACAGAGTGACATGAAATCGGAGTGCCCGAAAGTCTAAAATTAGAACTTCCAGAAGGTCGTAAATATGTACTGTCTTAATTATGGCCAAACTTTTCGAGCGGGATCGATACCTGTGTATGGGCTTTGGTTAGATTTCCTAAATCTTCTTGATTTAGACTTCAGAGATTCCGACGTTGAAATCTCATGTTGTATTCCTTTGTGAAAAATTTTTACATTTTGCAGTTACTTCTGTTGAAACGTTTAATATAGTTAAATGGGCATTCTTTCAGCAGAAAAAAAAGTTATGCTCGGAAACCGGAAACTTATTTTGGAGCTACGGCGAATTTTCTACAACTTCTCATCGGTGAACCCCAGTCGCATAGAACGCAGTTATGTTGATTTCTATTAATATATTGTATCTGATGTGGTAGAACGTATGCCTTTATTAGTGCGACGAAACGTGTACTTCATGCATGGAATAACGCATCATTTCTGAGTTAAAGCCCGTCAGCTTATAAATTCATCGACGAGCCAAAACATTATCTCCATTTGCATAACGGTGTATTTGGAGAGCCACATAGCAGATATTCTGTCTGTCATTGATTGGAAATGTCCTTGATAGGCCTCCTGAGCTATGCGCCAACTGATGTTTAACGCATAAATCACGCAAACCGAGTACATTGTGGACTGGTGGTTTGCGAACCCTTAGCTGGCGTCCGACAAAGTCGCAGATCTGTTCAGTCGGATTCAGACCAGGGGGAACTAGATGCTTCAGACATTGACTTCACTATCATGCTTCTCAGGCTTCTGTAGCACTATTCTCGTCTTGTGACGCAGACTGTTGTTCTACTGACGGATTTGCCGGCGGGAAGACAAGCATTAACGGATGCAATAAAGTTCACGCAGTCCATAGCTGTTATGCTGCCATGGATTACTACTGGATGCACGGAAGCACTACTATACCACGAACACCTCCAACCACCCAACCATCCGCCCTCCCCCCCCCCCCCCCCCCCCCCTCCTTTCGGCCGTCGCCTGCGTGCGTAGCGCGGTGCATGTTTTGGATGACTGCGTGACCGGACACGCGGTCATCGACCAAGAGTAACAATAAACGTGATTTAGGCAATAAGTCTCCGTAGATCCACAGTCTTCTCTCCGTGTCCCGTGCCCGCTCCAATCGTAAATTGATGGTGTCTTTGGGTCAACATAAGAACATACAGGGGTCCTATGCTGCGAAACAGCATGTTCAACAGAGTACGTTGAACGGTGCGCTCCGAAACGCTCGTGCTTGCATCATCGCTGTACTCTGCCATTCGTCTGCCAGACATCGCCGCCTAGCCTGCTTTACAAAACGAGCTTGTTTCCTACCACGTTTTATGATGGTCAGGACGTTAAACACCTCCTAACCCACTCATGTGACACCTTGTAAGCTTCAACACTTGCCCTAAGTGCTCTCGACAATAGCCTTCGAACAGCCGCCTAGCTTCACCTTCTCCGAGATGTTCATTCACAGACGCCGGGCCATAACCAGCAGCTGTTTGTCAGACTTGCGTATATCACTGTATTTCCCCATTAGCGGCCCGTGTCGTCCCTACAATGGTTTACCATTCTTCTCTGCATAGGGCGTTAATGCTAGAAGTGCAGATGTTGCGATTGTTGGTACTCTAGTATGTACCCACTTCTCTGTGCCTAGCAGTCTTCCCGCAAACAAGTCACATAATTTAATACATGGTGTTTCATGCTCTGTCGTAACTGCACCACTGACTGGGCTACGCCTGTCGGTATAGACTAACCGTTTTGCGTCCAGGCGACTGCACTTCAACAAAAAAATGGTTCAAATGGCTCTGAGCACTATGGGACTCAACTGCTGAGGTCATTAGTCCCCTAGAACTTAGAACTAGTTAAACCTAACTAACCTAAGGACATCACAAACATCCATGCCCGAGGCAGGATTCGAACCTGCAACCGTAGCGGTCTTGCGGTTCCAGACTGCGCACTTCAACACTGCACCCACTGGCTAGGGAATCACTTGCTCTACCCACATGTACTTGGTGGTAGTAACAAGAGTAAAAAGTCCTAACAGCTATAATTATTAGTCTGTCAATGAAGTAAATACTGATGTAATGTTGAAACTTCCTGGCAGATTAAAACTGTGTGCCGGACCGAGACTCGAACTCGGGACCTTTGCCTTTCGCGGGCAATTGCTCTACCGACTGTGCTACCCGAGCACGACTCACGCCCCGTCCTCGCAGCTTTAATTCCACCAGTACCTCGTCTCTTACCTTCCAAACTTCACAGAAGCTCTCCTGCGAACCGTGCAGAACCAGCACTCCTGAAAGAAAGGATTTTGCGGAGACATGGCTAAGCCACAGCCTGGGGGGATGTTTCTAGAATGAGATTTTCACTCTACAGCGGAGTGTGCGCTGATATGAAACTTCCTGGCAGATTAAAACTGTGTGCCGGACCGAGACTCGAACTCGGGACCTTTGCCTTTCGCGGTAGAGCACTTGCCCGCGAAAGGTAAAGGTCCCGAGTTCGAGTCTCGGTCCGGCACACAGTTTTAATCTGCGAGGAAGTTTCATATCAGCGCACACTCCGCTGTAGAGTGAAAATCTCATTCTTGTTCAGTACACTGTAGTGAGTCACCAATGAAAATATCTGCAGTTATGCCACAAAAAACCTGTAAACTTTCCTTGTCATTCCACGTCCTGTAGCACCAGCGGGAGGCATTCTGACTAGCAACAGCCAATGATCATAACGTTTAGGCTCATCAAGATAACAAACTGCTATGAAAAGATGGAAAAATTCACTGGTCTTTAGATTTGCCGCTCCAGAACCAGTTAGAGTCTTATTTGCAACGGGGATTTGAAAGCTCTTGTGCGTCATAATGCGGTACAAGATAAAGAGACAATGTGTGCTCGCATTGTAGAAGACTAACAAAACCGTAGGCAATAATCGGAACAACATCAGCACATGCAGTATTCGCTGCGACGGTGGGTTTAGGTATGAATGAATACTAACAGAAGCATTTTAAATATTTGATGTAACAAAGAGTTTCATGTGGTATACTGTTGCGTTTTGTTCCTCCACGTTTCCGTGGTTGTCGCCTTACCAACAGTTGCAGAAACTGAATTGTCATCTCGAACTATGGTGTTTCCAGACACATATTATTATAACATAATTGAATCGTCACATGCTGAAAGGGCCTCGCCTACGAAATATCAAAAATGGATTTAAGTACATTGACGTGATACTGAAGGATAGTCGCATATTGTAATGCTAGAAGTTAGACGCTCTGCTGCAGCAGGAAAGGAGTTACAGACATCTTGTTATCGTCTACAAGGGCTTCAGTCAGTGACTGATGCTCTTCTAGTATGTCAAGGGAGCCCTTCCAACAGAAACAAGAGAATCTATCCGGCAACTCACTGAAAGTGTTTCCGGTAAAAAGGAGTCATTATGCTGGCAAGGATATAAAATACTTAGATGCCAGAAATAGCATTCTACAGATGTATAAGTTATTTAAGGAGGAACATCCCAAAAAGGATCATATTATTCAGTATTTCGGACGCCCTCGTATAGATCGCTGCTGTACATGTGGAGAGCTGAAGTTGAAAATGAGAAGCCCTCACCTTAATGTTGTTGTAGAGCGCTGTGCCACTGGAGAGCTAATGGTTCACAACAGAAGGGCGCAAAAATTTTATACTATGCATACAGAAGAAGCTAAAACGACAGATGAGTCCCATGCGCTTCCTGTTAGACTAAATGCAAAATGTCCTAGTTCCACAGATTCCTGTAAAAGACAGATTTCATCCGCCACAGTTGATACCTCATATGTTTTCTATTCATGCAATTACCAAAATGCACAATTGTATATATATCATAAGGGCAATCGAAAACAACGGTACAACGAACTATGCGCTTTTCTCTAGAGCTGAATTACTTTCATATTCCGACAAAACAACACAGATTGTATCGACACTGTCATTGGCAATGACTGACTGTAACAGGATTGAGAAAACTGAAAACTGTTGCCCTGTCAGGGGCTTTTTTCTGATAATAGGAATTTCAGCACAATCAAAAAGAACTTCCAAAGTATGGCGGGTTCTATACTATACATGAACTGACAAACCTCACACGAAATTCCATCAAAAGCAGATCATATATATATATATATATATATATATATATATATATATATATATATATAAATACTGCGATGTTACAAGAAGATAGTGTTTCAGTTGGAACTCGCAGTAGAAGTGTTCAAGGAGATAAAAAAATCCACTTTCATATCAGTAATATGGTGCTTTTTACATACAACTCCAGTGAAATGTTTTGTAATATATTTGTAATTATTGCTTATTACTAAACCTGATGTTGACAAACAGTAACTGCTATAAGAAACCTCTAAATTTGCTAAAAGGACTTAAGGCATCTACTATTTAATTTATTTTATGTCCATAATTTTTATTCTTTCACGCCAATATTACGAATTACTCATATTGTTTCAATAGAAAATAAAGAATCGTTGATATATAATTACGTTCTTATTAGTTTTCTCGAATGAGTAAGGGCTTTTAACATACGGTTATTAATTTTCTCCTTATATATGCGAGCAGTGAATATGACTAGATAGCGATTGCGTGTTAGAAAGTGAAAAACAAGTAAATGCATCACAAATGCTCCTTGTTTAGCTTCACAAAGTTTTGCCGGAACCGGAGGTGGTGTTAAGTGAGCAAAAAGTTCTATTAGCAGTTGGGGCTCGAAAGCAGCAGCTCCTGCTTCACAAGCTAAACACAAACCCTGAGGTCATTTTTAAGGCGAGACGTATTTTCCTAGTATTAATTTTCCAGGTAGTACTACGGCATCGTGAAGAGGCGAAGTTACGGTTCCTGTCTTGTCTGGAAACGTAATTCCATATTACGAAATAACTTCAAGCTTTCAGGTCGAAGCAATCTTACTAACGAGCGCAACTAGAAAAAACTAGTCGCTAACAAAGAGAAGCTGGATGAAAGTTGTCGAGCTTGCAGCTGTGTGTTGTACAAGCAGCCGGGCAGCCACCTGACGAAGTAAATTGAGCGTAATATCTGCATCGCTCTATCGATCGCACTACGCTGGAACAGAGCAAAAAAGCGGATGGTCCACCTCGTGAGGAATGAGGTGAGTGGAACGGTGTTGCGCGCCTTTTGCATGACATGTTTGTCGCAACAGACAGACAACGTACACCGCTAAAAGGCACCTATTACGTTTAACAGCTAACAGATGTAACGGTTCTGAGAAGCAGTGATTGAGTCTTTTTGCACTTACGAGCAAAATTGCCTTCCACAGAGGTTCTTTTGTACCCTGTTTTAGGAAGGAATCAACAGTTTCCCATTCTTATTGCCATCCTAACGACTTGTCAAGCTTCCTCTGTTACTTGCCCCTGTTTGTAACCTCCCCCCGTCACTTATCGACCTTAATCACAGTGAAAAATTAAACCGCGTGTACCTACTGGAAATTTGGGAAAAGCAGTCGTCACCGAAGTTGATCTGTCAGTAAAGAGGGAGGAAGGGTTACATCTAAATGAAAGGAAAAATGCGAATGAAATTGGAGAAAATTAATTTTGAAAAAGGGTAAAGTTAATAAAGAAAGCAAATGTGCGGTCGTTACGTTAACAATTAACTGGCACTAATTAGACATTAGAAATTTGGGGAAAATTACGGTCGCCAGTACTATTGACAACTACTATAATTAATTGAAAAAGAAAGGTCAATGCACATATAATTAGCACTAAAAGCGTGGCAACTGAAGGTTGACACGATTTGTGTGAAAACTGAATGTTTGTCAGAAGTAATAAATTTCGCTACACTCTGACTTAATTTAGCAAAAGAATTAATAATACCAGAAAATTGAAAGTTAATTTAGTGACTGAAATTAATAGTGAACTTTGTTTCTGAAGCACTACGAAATTAAATTAAATATGTTAGTCTTCGGCTACCTCAACAGTCATCTCAAAAGCAAACTTGAATCTACGCAATTTAAAAACAAGAGATTTGACTATGAACTTGAATTAAGTGATTTTGAACAGTTAACAATGGAAAAATTTAGTACGTACCAAGCTGAGCTGCAGTCACTGGTAAGCCAAAATATGGTAACAAAACTCGCACTCTTAATTTCAGCTTAACCTAAATATTGTTCTGTTTGGTTATTGTAGCCAGCTATGAATACTTCAACTGAACTGTGAAATTAAAGCAGTGAAATGGAACGATATTACTTTAATGCTGGCGTCTGAATATCAACTACACTCGGGTTCATTTCAGAAAAGGAAGGGACCCAGCTTGGCAATCGAATTTTGTGAATGAGCAACAAAGGTTCATGCTAAGTTGCTGTATTTTAGTGGTACAAATGGAACAGTTTGAAAAGCTGAGATGCGCCATACAGTTCTAAAACTTGACGTGCTTTCTGTCTTCCTTGTTGGTCGATTGAAGGTTTGAAGTCGTCGATCGAGGAGGTGGCGACAATCACTTATTGTCGGCTGTCGCTGTTGCAGGAGCTGGATGTTGGCGCGCCTTCTTCTCGAGACGGTCACCAGGCGAGACGGGCTCTTGATACGTGCCAGCTAATGTTTCCCGTCCGCGACACCGTGCCAGAAACTATCATAGCAAATCGAGCGCAATTACATGCTGCCAAACCCCGAAAGTGCGGCAACTCGCGGCAGCGTCACTCAACACACCTGCTCCACCGCCCTACTCCAGCCAGACTTTGCTCTGCCCGCGCTCCACGCGGTAGGGTTAACTCTCCCGAAGATCCTAAACACTTTGGTTCTCCACACGACCTATCGATGTAATCGTTCGGTATCATAGTTTTCCCCAGGAAAGACCCAGCATAAAAATAAAAATAATATTTACAAAACAAACCAGTTATACATCGACATAAATGCATAAATATATATGTACAAATGGTAAAACAATTACAATATATAAAGACACAGAACTGTCATGTCTTCAAGGTAACAAAATAAGGAAAAAAATTATAGTATAATAGATGGAAATAGGAGGATATGCATTTCCGGCGTTACATGTTATCCTGTAATGAATGACGACTGCGAGCCATATCTGTTTCATAGCGTTCTTAGCCATGCGTTCAAAGGCGCCTTGCCACGGTTCGCGCAGCACACCCCGTCAGAGGTCGGGTCCTCCCTTGGGCATGGGTGTGTGTGTGTTGCCCTCAGCGTAAGTTAGTTTAAGTTAGATTGGGTATTCTGTAAGTGTAGGGACAGATGAGCTTAGCAGTTTGGTCCCATAGAACTTACCACTAATTTCCAATGTCACAGAATTCTTTGAAATTCTTCCCTCCTTCTTTCTCGTGGCTCGAGAGACCTGGAGAGAACCAGTAAAACTGATGACATTTCAAATAAGACTGAAGTAATCCAGTAGCAACTGCAGTATTCAGAAAGAAATGGTTCGGACCATCCCCATAATGTTTGTTATCGTGAACCTTTTTCTCACTTCTCAATACTTTTTGAACATGAAACTTTCATCCAGGGAATGGACGTTAAAGTCAGCCAGCATTGTCAGTGCTGTTCAGCAAAAAGTGTAGTGACTCCAGGGGCAATGAAACCTGTGTACAAAATGCATCAATATGCCTCGAAGGGTCAGTTCATTCGCACAGTGTACACGTAGTTCTGTCAGCACGGGAGGTTTCCCTTTGAATTACTGTACCCCACAGCGACATAATTCCAACGTTAAACGCTCTCGTGGGACAGAAAATGTTGAAATCTGCCTTGTACTTGTCATTTTATCCAGTAGTCTTGTCTGTTTTGATGCTGCCCGACACAGATACCTCTCCTGTACCGATTTCTTCATCTCTGAATAGCACTTGCGCCCAAAGTCCGCAATTACGTATTTGTTGAATGTATTCCAGTCTCTGTCTCCTACTACAGCTTTTTCCATCTATTACCACGGAAATTATTCCTTAATGTCTGAAAATATGTCCTGTTAACCTGTCCCTTCATCTTGTCAGTGTTATCCATCGTACAATGATGCACTCCAAACGTACAGTCTCAGATATTTCTTCATCAAATTAAGCCTACTTTCGCTATCAGCAGACTTCTTTTGGCTAGCAGTGCCCCATTTCACTATGCTAGTCTGCTTTTTATGACCTCTGTGGTGCCACCGCCAGCCACCACACTTGCTAGGTGGTAGCCTTTAAATCGGCCGCGGTCCGTTAGTATACGTCGGACCCGCGTGTCGCCACTATCAGTAATTGCAGACCGAGCGCCGCCACACGGCAGGTCTAGTCGAGAGAGGCTCCCTAGCACCCGCCCCAGTTGTACAGCCGACTTTGCTAGCGATGGTTCACTGACTACATACGCTCTCATTTGCAGAGACGACAGTTTAGCATAGCCTTCAGCTACGTCATTTGCTACGACCTAGCAAGGCGCCATATTCAGTTACTATGAATGTATTCTGAACAGGTAATATTGTGAATCATGTACCGTCAAGAGCGACGTTCATCATTAATGGATTAAAGTTAAGTATCAAATTCCAGAATGAGATTTTCACTCTGCAGCGGAGTGTGCGCTGATATTAAACTTATTGGCAGATTAAAACTGTGTGCCGGACCGAGACTCGAACTCGGGACCTTTGCCTTTCGCGGGCAAGTGCTCTACCAACTGAGCTACCCAAGCACGACTCACGCCCCGTCTTCACACAGTTTTAATCTGCCAGTAAGTTTCAAGTATCAAACTAATTACGTCCGCTTTCTGAATTATAATTCCTTGTCATGTTCCAGACCTCACGCCAGTATAGTTCTTCTCTCCTCGCGCCAGTCTGCGTGAGCTAAAACGCGTGCATTTCGGGCTCCTCTCATAACACGGTGTTAGCTCTTCTGCCAACACAACCTCCTTGCTCGGTCCGTCATTTATTTTGATGCATAGATAGGAAAACTCCTTAACTTCGTCTAGTGCCTGATCACCAATTCTGGTGGTAAGTGTCTCGCTGTTCTCAGTTCTGTTACTTCTCATTACTTTTGTCTTTTTCGATTTACTCATTAGATCACACCAGTCAACAGGTCCTGTAAATACGATACGATACGATATTGCAGTGCCTGTGTTACTGTGAATTACGATTCGAAATTCCTTCGGACATGCATGTTTCTCCGAAGGAACATGCACCGCGGCAACTCCAGGCGTTATGAAATACATGAAATGTATTCGCAGTTACGAATATGAGCTATCCTCAGTTGTATAATGCAATGAAGACGGTGAAAATTTGTGCCGGACTAGTACTCGAAAACTGATTTCTCGCTTATCGCGAGTGACCTCCTTATCATTTGGCTATCCGAACATGGCTCAGGGCCAGACCCCAACTTGCGCATGTCGTCAACCATGTGTCTACAATGTGCTCTTGTACATCCACTGGGCAAGCGACTGTTAAGTAAATATGTCTCCCATGTACTGTAATATACATAAAGGATGTACGAGTACAGGTTGTAGACATATTGTTGACGAGATATGGAGGTATGAGTCTGACGGTGAGTCAACTGGTAAGGCGACCACTCGCGATTAGCGGGAAATCCGGGTTCGATTCCCGGTCGGGCAAAAGCTTTCATTGTCGCTATTACATTACACAAGTGCACTGCTGTTTCGATCTGACAGGAGATGCGAAAGACTACATCCGCGTCTTACACCCACTTTTAAACCGAGCATTACGTTCTCCATTTTCCATGCTTACTGTACTCTCTTGTTTTTTTGTATACATTGTGTACTATTCGTCTTTCCATGTACCTAACTCCTATTATTCTCAGAATTCCGAATATCCTGCGCCATTTTGCACTGCCGTTTTCCTGGGTCGATAAAATCTATGGAAGTGTCTTGATTTTTCTTAAGTCTTGCTTTCATTATCAACATCCTTCTGTAGCACCACACCACAAATACTTTGATTTTCTTCTTCTCCACTTCTCTCACTTTCCATAGTTCACTACCATACAGTGCTATGCTCCAACGCATTTTCTTAGAAATATCTTCCTCAAATGAAGGCCTACGTCCATACTGGTTGACTTTGGCCAGGAATTTCCTTATAGCTACCTCTCCGGTGACTTTACGTTCCTAAACCCAAACTAACTGTCATCTAAGACATTCTCAATTTTCTTTTCCATACTTATGTATTTTTTTCTTGTCAGGAGTTTTGATATCTGAGCTGCTAAGTTGATTCTCGCTACCTTCGATATTATGTGGATGCTATTATTTTGAAAGTCTGATAGTGTACCTCTAGTCTTACTTTTTCCCCTCTGTTTCGTTTTCATTTGACTGCCTCTTGTAGCTTCCGCAACAAACTCGAAATGTTACAGAAAATCCGAAGAGACTGTTCTTATGTAAAGTATGCCAGCGGCAAGACACAGTAAATATTTCACTGTGCAATAGCAAAGGTAATATTACCGATGAAAGTGCCACTAAATCGGAGTTACTAAACAAGATTTTCTAAAATTCCTTTACCAGAGACTACGAAGTAAATAAGTAAATGTTATAGAAATCGAACCAAAACAGTTCCAAATTAGAAGTAGGTATCCTTTGTGCAGCGGAAGAGGAGGAGATTACTGTTTAACGTCCCGTCGACAACGAAGTCATTAGAGCACAAGCTCGGATTAAGGAAGGATGGAGAAGGAAATCGGCCGTGCCCTTTCAAAGGAACCATCCCAAGCGAACCAACGACTGCGTTTGATTGACAGAACACTTAAAGGACACAACAGCTTTACTAAAGAGACCGCCCACACTAAGCTTGCCCGCCTCCTCTGGAGTACTGCTGCGTGGTGTGGGATCCGCAACAGATAGGACTGGCGGAGACGTCGGAAAGTTTCAAAAGGTTTTGTGGTATCACGAGGGATTGTCACAGATGTGAGACGCGAATTGGTGTGGCAATCAATCATTAAAACCAAGATGTTTCTCTTTGCTGCCGGATCTTTTCACGAAATATCAGTCACCAGCTTTCTCCTACGAATGCGAAAAGATTTTGTTGGTGCTGACCTTCATAGGAATGATCATCGTAATAGAATAAGGGACATCAGAAGTCGCACGAAAACATGTAAGTTTCGTTTTACGGAATGATTTTCGAAAGTGGAACGACAGAGAATTAGCTTGAGCTTGAAGATAGTTCGGTGAACCTTTTGCCAGGAACCTATCTGTGGATTACCGAATAATCACGACGAAGTAGATGTAGATGCCCGTGACCTACCATTGTGCCGGCAGACTTCCCTCAGTCACTACCAACTATGTAACACATTTGTACAAATGTCATAGATTTTGCACTGTGGTTTCCATTTCGTCCTCGGTCGGACCTTAATGAATGAACAGCGTTCCAACATTCTCTGTGTTTCACTTTCATTTTTAGGCAGTGCAAAGTGTTTTTAAAAACAGAGGTGTAGAGATTGGGACCAATAGACTCAAACTCGATACCTCAAGGTGTCGAAACTTTTATCAAAGCTTGTAAGTCGGCTGTTCAGGTTTTTATGTTGGTAACGCCACGTAGCGCTCTGTACGAAAATCACTTGACTGTGCTGTGTGCAGTCTGTGGCTTGTTGGTATTGTTGGAATATTCGCTAATGTAGCGTTGGGGATTTAGATGTGAACAGTGCGTAGCGTTGCGCAGTTGGAGGTGAGCCACCAGCAGTGGTGGATGTGGGGGAGAGATGGCAGAGTTTTGAGAGCGGACGATCATGACGTGTGTCCGTCAGAAAAAGGAAATATGTGGGACTGGATGCCATGAACTGATATATAATGACTTTTGAACACTATTAAGATAAATGCATTGTTTGTTCGTCAACAAAATCTTTCATTTGCTAGCCTAGCTATGCCTGTCAGTAGTTAGTGCCTTCAGTAGTTAGAATCTTTTATTTAGCTGGCAGTATTGGAGTTAGCTGTATTCCAGTAGCTCGAGTAACGAAGATTTTTGTGAGGTAAGTGATTCATGATAGGTATAGGTTATTGTTAATCAGGGCCATTCTTTTGTGGGGATTAATGAAAGACAAATTGCGTTGCGTTATAAATATTGTGTGTCAGTGTAGTGTTGATCAGAATAAGTAAAGAGAGAAATGTCTGAGTACGTTCAGTTCTGCTCAGCTGTTTGAAAAGCAAATAACGTAAGAAGTTTACCAGCACAGTATTTCATAATTTTTCTAAGGGGATGTTTCAAGCTATACTTTTCTTACAATACTACTCATGAGTAAAGTATCGATATTATGGTTCCAAGCCGTCTCCCAGACTGTCGTGGCTGCAGTGTAGTGACCATTCACAGTCAACCAGACACAAGCCATCAGTTGGGTATAAATAGACACCAAAAAACAGCCACGACAGTCGCGTTCTTTTTCCTGGTGAAAACTATGGAGGATATCGTCGAACGCTCGAGAGTTTACCCCGATGCGATGCGGCCAGTAAACCGAGAATGCATTACACAACGCATGAGTCTTTCTTCCTGAGAAGAAGTGCGTGGCTTTCAAAAGAGGATTCCTTTTCCGCACTGGGAACACACTGCCGATCGGCGTGGCGTGGCGTGGCGCTGAACCCGGCGTGGGTCGCTGCGGTAAGAATGGGGTCGGAGGTCGGAGAGGCGCGCCCAGCCGCGACCTACCGCAATGCCGGCTAACAACCTGTTGCCGGCAGTCACGTGACCCGTCTGGCGGAGCGGATGGCGCAGGCGCCACGCCGTGGAACACAGCGGGAGCTCCGTGGGCCAGCGCTCGCAGGTGCTCAGCTAGCTGCCTCGCCTCCTCGTCCGCTACACCCTCTCCCAGACTTTGCATATTAGGCGGCCTGCCAAGAAACCATCCTCTACGCCAACTTCTTCATCTCATAGTAGAACTTGCACCTTATCTCCTCAAATATTTGCCGGATATATTCCAGTCTCCGTCTTCCCCCTCTGTTGGTTGGTCGGTTGATTTGGGGAAGGGACCGAACAGCGAGATCATCGGTCCCATCGGGTTAGGGAAGGATGGGGAAGGGAGTCAGCCGTTTCAGAGGAACCATCCCGGACTTTGCCTGAAGAGATTAATGGAAATCACGGAAAACCTAAATCAGGATGTCCGGACGTGGATTTGAACTGTCATCCTGCCGAATGCGAATCCAGTATGGTAATCACTGTGCCAATTCGCTCGCTTTTTTCTACTGTTTTTCGCCTGTAGACTCATGGAGGTTATTCCCTGATGTCTTAACATGGACTATCATCCTGGCCCTTTTCTTTGTCGGTGTTTTCCATGTATTCCTTTTCTCGCCGATTCTCCGGAGAACCTCCTCATTACTTGCCTTATCAGTCCACCTACTTTTCAACATTGTTCTGCAGCACTAAATCTAAAATGCTTCGGTTCTCTTCTGTTGCGTTTTCCCCATAGTCCTGCGCTACGAACACACATTCTTAGAACTTTTCTTCCTCAAAAATTTCTTCCTCAGATTAAGGCCTGTTTTTGGTACCAGTAAACTTTTCTTGCTCAGGAGGGAACTCAAATCTGCTTTTTTATGTCCTCATTGCTTCGTCCCTCAAGGGTTATTTTGCTCCAAAGGTAGCGCAATTCCTTAACTTAATCTACTTCGTAACCATCAACTGTGATGCTAAGTTTCTCCACGTTCTCATTTTTGTAATTTCTCGTTGTTTTTATCTTTTTGTGATTCCCTCTCAGTATGTATTCTAAACCATAAGATTACTGATTCCATTCCGCAGATCCTGTAAGTCTTCCTTACTATCAGGATAGCAATGTCATCCGCGAATCTTATAATCTTATCATTCTTGTCCTTTCACCCTGAATTTTAATCCCATTCTTGAACCTTTCATTTATTTCTGCCACTGCGTCTCCGAGGTACATATATTGAACAGTATGCGTGAAAGACTGTATCCCTGTCTTAACCCGTTTTTGATGCGACCACTTCGCTCTTTCCCTTTCAGTATAATTGTTCCCTATTCGTTGTTGTGCACTGCGCGTCTTCCCATACAGTGAACTGCAATTTTTCTCATGCACCATTTTGGTCCGTCCGACGCTGTTTGCTGGTCGACAAATCCTATGAGCGTCTCTTAAATTTTCTTCAGTATGGCTTCCATCATCATGTGTGAAGTCATAACTGCCTTCCCGGTGGCTTTACGTTTCCTAAAGCCAAACAGATCGTCAGCCTGTTCTATCATATACGAAACATTTATGTTTCCCACAATACCTGGGACTGTGAATAATGAGAAACATATTGTAACAAACTCATTATATATTTCCGTACCTCAATCGGTAAAAACGGAGCCTTTATATAATCACTTTATTGCCCATCTGTCTGTCTGTATGTTCGACTGTTCTAAACCCTTTTTCTGGGGAATGGATAGACGTATTGAGTGGAAACTTATGTATTGAGAATTGTAGTCTCTTGGCGATGTAGAAATTTCTAGCTTGTAAGTCAATGCCCTCAGAATATTTCTGTCACATATTTTGAAACTCGCAGATTCATTAAAACCTGTAGATTACGTCACTTGAAGTATAATCGTGAAATTTGACAAGAAGAAAGGGTTCACAGTACAAGTAAACAGAGAAAAATGTGAAAACTGTTAATCTGTGATTACATCATATTGTTATGCCACTCCAGACTTAAAATATTCTCGAAAGCCTTGGAATCGATGGGGCCGATGTCTTGCCAGTGTCAGTGTCGATAACAGGCAAAAATCCTCGATTGCCAGGATGGATGAACTGTGTTCATCTACATCTACATCTATTTTATACTCCTCAAGCCACCTAATGGTGTCTGGCGGAAGGGACTTTTTGTACCATTAACTTAGCCCTTCAACACTGTTACACTTGCGAATAGCGCGTGGGAAGAATGTTTGTCGGTAAGCCTCTGTATTCGCTTTAATTTCTCGAATTTTATCCTCGTGGTCACTACGTGGGACGTATGTGGTGGGAAGTAATATGTTGTCCGACTCTTCACGGAAAGTTATAGAAATTTCAATAGTAAATCTCTCCTTGATGCACAGTCCCCAGTTCGTGGTCTTGCGGTAGCGCTCTCGCTTCTCGCGCGCGCGGGGTCCCGGGTTCGATTCCCGGCTGGGTCGGGGGCCTGCCTCGAGATGACTGGGTGTTGTTGTGTTGTGTTGATCACCATCACTCATCCCCATTACGGTCGGAGGAAGGCAATGGCAAACCACTTCCGCTAGGATCTTGCCTAGTAGGCGGTGCGGGTCTCCCGCATCGTCCCCTACGCTCCTCGGAGTATGGGACTTCATCATCATCGCTGATGCACAGCGTCTCTGGTAACGTCTGCCAATGGAGTTTGCTGAGTATTTCCTTGATGCTCTCACGCCGGCTAAAAGATCCCGTGACGAAGCGTGCCGCTCTTTGCTGAATCTTTTCTCTCTCTCTCTCTCTCTCTCTCTCTCTCTCTCTCTCTCTCTCTCTCTCTCTCTCATCTATCAATCCTATCAGGTAGGATCCTAGATAGATGAATCAGTAGAACAAGCGCCGTATAAGTCACTTCGTTCGTGGATGAGTTACATCTCTTCAAGATTCTTCCTGTGAACCAGAATCTGGCAACTGCTTTTCCCACTAATTGTTTTATGTGGTCGTTCTGCAGTTGTTTACTATCTTTTGTTATAGACAACCGCGTCATCTGCCTTAAAGAGCATCCGACGATTTCTATTACATCATTTACCTATATTGTAAACACAGTATTTTGGACGGAGCCCTTAGTGCGCTAGTGCTACTTGCGCCTGACCAATATCATTTTAGTCACAGTTCTTAAGTTCTCAAATACAATTCGGTGTTATAGCCAGGGAGCGAAAAAGTACGACATGTTAATTTCTTGCCTGTCGCTCATTACGAAGATAAACTATTAAAATAGGTTTTTAGAAAGATTACGTGCACTGATAAAATAAGAAATGTTCCTTGACTTCCGTAAGGCATTCGATAGACTTTTGCACTGCCGCCTTTTGAAGAAAGTACGAGGCTATGGAATATCAGACCAAATGTGTGATTGGGTTGCAGAGTTCTTAGCAAATAGAGCACAGCATATCACTCCGAGCGCAGAGACAACTTCAGACATAAAAGTAGCTTCGGGTGAACCCCAGGGGAGTGTTACAGCTTCATTACCTCCCAATATTTGTATAAATGACGTCATAGACACTATTGGAAGTTGCATGAGGCTTTTCGTGGATAAAACTGTTTTATGCACAGAATTCGCGACGTAACAAAATTGTAGCGTAATGCAAGCAGGACCTGCAAAGGTGGACGTTTGGTGTAGGGAGTGGCAACTGACCTTCGGCATAAAGAAATATAACGTACTGCGTATACAAAGTCAGAATGATCAATTATTGTATGATTACGATTTCATAACAATCACGGTCAGCAGTTACTTCCATACAGTATTTAGGAGAGTAAGTAGTCAGCGACTCGAAGTGTTTAGACGACGTAAAATAGATCACAGGAAATGTGGATGCCAATTTACAATTCATTGCAAGAATCGTCTGGAAATGTAGTCCGTCAACATAGGAGATAGCTTACAAAACCCTCATTGGACCAGTGCTTTACTACCAATCTTTAGTATGAAGTTCGTATCATATAGGATTGATACCGGAAATAGAAAAGGTCCAAAGAAGAACAGCACGTTTTCTTACAGGTTCATTTAGTAAGCACGAAAGCGTCACCGAAACGATCAACCAACTGCACTGGCAGACACTGCAAGTAAGTCGTTCTGCATCACGTTGTAGTTTACTGTTAAAGTACGTTCCTAAAAGAGTCAACAAATATATTGCTTAGTCCTACTTATATCTCGCGAAAAGACCATTAAAGAGGCTCAAGCCCTTACGGAGCCCTTAGTGCGCTAGTCCTACTGGCGACTGGCCTATATCTTTTTAGTCTCAGTTCTGAACCCTTCAGTCGTTCTTCACGACTGGAACCGTAAAAGAGGCAAGTGAAAGTGGTACACACCGGAGGGTGACTTGCGGAGTGTAGATGCAAATGTAGACGAAGATCCAGAAGATATTTATGATTATCTGATTAGTTTTTCATTCTGTAAACCGAAGTTTAAGCCTGAAATTCAATGTGTACGCAGTACCGCAAGACTAAAATCTTTCTATTACACAGATGTGGTTTTGGTATTCATCAACTTTTATGTTTATCCTGGTAAGTATTGCCCAGTAGCTGGAGTAGTGTGCATCTGTATTAGCGGACTATTTTAATGTGTACTGTCCTTGAACTGCTCGTTATGTGTTTGCTTTTCGCCATGAAATTCTTTGTTCCAAGATGGTTCATAGACAATGGAAATTCATCGAGTGATGATAAAGATTTACTACAGAAAAAGGTAGTCCTAGTATGAAACACTGACGTAAACCCTTTTCCACTCTTTCCCTGTGGATGCTACGTAGTTCCCTGGTATGCGACAATGTAAAGCAACTTTAGTTTTTCTACTCTGAAACCAACTGTTCACTCATCCCCAACTCAATAATTCTTGATTTATTTTTAAATACATTTCAATGAGATAATATAACGTAATTATAAGTAACCTGCAGCATATACGAAATTTAATTTCTTGACCGGTTTTGGGCACTTAGTGCCCTATCTTCAGAAGGTTATGCCTAACGCATTATTTGCGAGTGTCCTAATATATATATATATATATATATATATATATATTAAATTTCTTATAAGAAACTTGTTGCTTATTATTTCATTATATAATACTACAGTTGCTGAAGATGGACGAAATACTAAAATTGTCACAAGCTGCGGCCTTGTCTCGAATAAAACAGTGACCCGAAATATAGAATGAATTTCGTTTACTTTACGTCTATGTTCACAAACATTTCGTTAACAGATTATCGGTTTCGGTCTGTAATGACAATCTTCAGGTCTGTTTTTATAAAACAGGTCTAAACATGGTCATTATAGACCGAAACCGGTAATGTGTTGACGAAAATTTAGTGACCATAGATGTAAAGTAAAGGAAATTTATACTAAAATTGTAATGTTAGCATCACAAGATAATATAATTCTACATCGGTTCTGTAATACGTATTTGCAGTAAACTGTCAGTGGGTGTTTACCACAAGGAGTGCAATGGAATTTAAATATTTGTACCTTGTCTCATCTGTGACATTAAAGTCACACTAAAGCAGCGGAGGACAAGGAACGTACGAAAAATAATCGACACTAAGAAATTAAAGCAGCACAATAAAGATTCCTTTCGTGCCTTTCGTATTGACGTAGGAAAATTATATCACTGACATATGCAATTATTTGTACAGGTCCGCCCCAAGAGTCTCTAGTGAAAGAAGGTAGTTTTGTTGTTGCATTTGATACCAAGAAGTACAATGCTAGATTAGCACCAGTATTATCTTACCTCACGTACCACGTAATATGGTGACTTTTTTCTTTCGTGAGTGTGTGATTAGTGCGGTTACGAGTGACTCACACAACGGGTTCGCCTTTCTGCAAAGAGGCTGAAGTGGCTACATTAGCCTTCCCGGCCACGTGACCCGCGATGCTGGGGAGTTTCGGGTTTCGTAAGAGCAGGTTATCGTCGGCAAGAAAGGTGGTAGCCTCGATGTAAGTGAAAGGCGCGCGCTGCCCGATGCTGCCCAACCACTGCCGACATGACACATACCACACCAACACGAGGCGGGCAGAAGTCAGGTGACCATCAGTAGCCGGCCACTGTTCCGTAAGAAGCACTTGAAGAACCTCACTGGAAAATAAGATCCTTAACGTGATACGCAGTGGTCACCCTCCTCCGCTTCCCTTCCCAACTCCCTCCCCCTCCATAAAATGAAAATGAGAACGCCTAGGTCACCGGGAGACACACGTGACAGGCAAGGAGTTACGCATGTGGCGGGACAATGAAATCGTTCAGTCGACAGTGTGTGCAGAGCAAGACTTTGACAAACATCTACATGACTACTCTGCAATTCACATTTAAGTGCTTGGCAGAGGGTTCATCGAACCACAATCATACTATCTCTCTGCCATTCCTCTCCCGAACAGCGCGCGGGAAAAACGAACACCTAAACCTTTCTGTTCGAGCTCTGATTTCTCTTATATTATTTTGATGATCATTCCTACCTATGTAGGTTGGGCTCAACAAAATATTTTCGCATTCGGAAGAGAAAGTTGGTGACTGAAATTTCGAAAATAGATCTCGCCGCGACGAGAAACGTCTTTGCTGTAATGACTTCCATGCCAATTCGCGTATCATATCTGCCACACTCTCTCCCCTATTACGTGATAATACAAAAGGAGCTGCCCTTTTTTGCACCCTTTCGATGTCCTCCGTCAATCCCACCTGGTAAGGATCCCACACCGCGCAGCAATATTCTATCAGAGGACGAACGAGTGTAGTGTAAGCTGTCTCTTTAGTGGACTTGTTGCATCTTCTAAGTGTCCTGCCAATGAAACGAAACCTTTGCCTCGCCTTCCCCACAATATTATCTGTGTGGTCTTTCCAACTCAAGTTGTTCGTAATTTTAACACTCAGGTACTTAGTTGAATTGACAGCCTTGAGAGTTGTACTATTTATCGAGTAATCGAATTCCAACGGATTTCTTTTGGAAGTCATGTGGATCACCTCACACTTTTCATTATTTAGCGACAACTGCCACCTGCCACACCATACAGCAATCTTTTCTAAATCACTTTGCAACTGATACTGGTCTTCGGATGACCTTACTAGACGGTAAATTACAGCATCATCTGCGAACAACCTAAGAGAACTGCTCAGATTGTCACCCAGGTCATTTATATAGATCAGGAACAGCAGAGGTCCCAGGACGCTTCCCTGGGGAACACCTGATATCACTTCAGTTTTACTCGATGATTTGCCGTCTATTACTACGAACTGCGACCTTCCTGACAGGAAATTACGAATCCAGTCGCACAACTGAGACGATACCCCATAGGCCCGCAGCTTGATTAGAAGTCGCTCGTGATGAACGGTGTCAAAAGCTTTCCGGAAATCTAGAAACACGGAATCAACTTGAGATCCCCTGTCGATAGCGGCCATTACTTCGTGCGAGTAAAGTGCTAGCTGCGTTGCACAAGAACAATGTTTTCTGAAACCATGCTGATTACGTATCAATAGATCGTTCCCTTCGAGGTGATTCATAATGTTTGAATACAGTATATGCTCCAAAACCCTACTGCAAACCGACATCAATGATATAGGTCTGTAGTTAGATGGATTACCTCTACTACCCTTCTTAAACACTTGTGCGACCTGCGCAATTTTTCAATCTGTAGGTACAGATCTATCGGTGAGCGAGCGGTTGTATATGATTGCTAAGTAGGCAGCTATTGTATCAACGTAATCTGAAAGGAACCTAATCGGTATACAATCTGGACCTGAAGACTTGCCCGTATCAAGGGAATTTGAGTTGCTTCGCAACCCCTAAGGTATCTACCTCCAAGAAACTCATGCTAGCAGCTGTTCGTGATTCAAATTCTGGAATATTCCATTCGTCTTCCCTGGTGAAGGAATTTCGGAAAATTGCGTTTAATAGCTCCGCACATTGCGATGACACGGGGCCGGCCGGTATGTCCGAGCGGTTCTAGGCGCTTCAGTCCGGAAGCGCGCTGCTGCTACGGTCACAGATTCAAATCCTGCCTCGGGCATAGACGTGTGTGATGTCCTTAGGTTAGTTATGCTTAAGTAGTTCTAAGTCTAGGGGACTGATGACATCAGATGTTAAGTCCCATAGTGCTCAGAGCCATTTGATGACACGGTGATTGGGGTTGTACACGACGCTGAGATTTGTCGGCTGTTCACCGGTTGTCAAAAGAGGGAGAGTAACGATGAACCGTCTTTTTACAGAGACAAGCAATATTACTCACACTCGTCATTGTTTGGTTATGATACCTTTTTTAATTTACTAACTTATCTTTTAACTACACAGACCTATTATTTTGTGATTTTTTTTTTCATTGTGTGTCAGTACATTCCGTTTTCTAGTAGTGTATTTCCCTCATGTTAGAAACTTTGCTCACTGATTTAATGAAGTTCCTCAGCAACTGCTGCGAGTGTACAGAGTTTATTTTATTAATGTTCTCCAACATCTACAAATACTTAACGCTGAGAAAGTCACCATCTGCTCTGATGCCTTTCTGCAGCTGAATAGTTTTATATTCTTTTACTCATTGCAGCGACTTTTGCACCAATTCTCGACATATTGGAAGGAAAAACAATTGTAAAAGAAAAGCAAGAGGAGACCAAGAAATAATCGAAGATCTCTTGAAAGAACAAAAAAAAAGAAGAAAAAAATATCAGGCTACGAGGACTAGCGCTCTGCGGGTTCCATACAAATTCAGTTATGTGTATAAAAATTTTTTTTCATCTGAGATACATAGAAACAGTTTTGAGATTTTTCCTTTACTTGTACTGTGAAACCTTGCTTTTTGCCACATTTCATGTTTCCAGACGAATCGAAGTACCTGACGGGTTTCGATGAATGAGTTTGCGAGTATCAAAGTATGTGACATAAATGGTCGTACCTTTTGAATGCACAGACTTAGAAGGTTAAAGTTTTTACACCACCAAGCAACCGTATACCTTAGCATTGGTCATAAATTTCAGCTTCATATCTCTACCCGTTCCTGAGGAAAAAAATTGGTCTTTACAGATGGAGTACAAAGTGATCCTACAACGGCTCAGTTTTTACCGAATGAGGTAATGAACCCTAAAAAGGCGTGATTATTATCAAGCACTGAAGCTGGCATTACATAACAGATAAGATTTGTTACAGTGACAGGATGATGACGATGATGAAACAAATACGAGTGAGGAACGCCAAGAGTATTCCATAAGAGAAAAAAGATACTGATTTCTCTGAATTTATTTTCAGAATATTGAGGATTAACTATAGCATAGAACGTATTAGAGCGTATAAAGGCGGACATACTTACTGTTCCAGTGTAGGCTATTAGCAGGTTTTTATGGATGGATGATATAAGCTGTTTTCCGCATCGTTGCTGTCGAAAGTAAGCCCAAGGTTTTTGATTATGTCAATGTTGTAAAGTCAGTGACTTGGCTCTCCAAACCAGCAGTTTTGAAATGTGTTGCGTCAGAGGACACATCCTCATATGAAAAAAATGAAATTTCACTTAACTGATTATCTTGTTGATTGCTTCATTCTTTTCTTTAGAAGCATGATAATGTCTGCTGGTCCTCTGCTATTACGGACAAAATTAAGAGGAAGAAGCAAGATTAGAGGTTAACGTTACTTCGACATCGAGGTCATTAGAGACGAGCGCAAGCTCCGATTGTTTCAAAGATGGAAAATAAATAAAATCACCCATGTTCTTTCAAAGGAACATCCCGGCATTTGCGTGGAGCGACTGAGGGAAATCATGGAAAACCTAAATCTGGATATCGGGACTGATTTGAACCATCATTCTCATGAATGCGAGTCCAGTGTGTTAACCAACTGATAAAATTAACTGATCAAAGGACTGCGAAATTCTCGAAATACTGAACAAAGTAAAGTATTTGAACTTCTAAACGTCTGTATCCTGAAACATTTCAGATATTATGACGACACAATTTGAACAAACACAGCCAATAATAGTTCCGCTTTCTGTAGCCCCACAAACGACTAGATTTGCAGTCCCTTCCCACGACGTATGTTTACAAAGAAGAAGAACAGATATACTTTACAAAGCAAGAAGATTGCATCTTCGTCAGAGATAATAGATTGCACATATTCAGCAAAATAAATAAAAATGAAATGTAAGCGTGAGCTTCCGCGGCGATTGTTACAGCCAGTAAAATTCCTCTGTTTGTAACCGCAGTTTCAGCGTGTAAGACTTCCGAAGTTATGGCCACTACTTTAAGTGGCCTTCCTCAAAAGGAAGTATAAATTTGAAAACTTAATAAACCACAAAATAATGTAGATAGAGAGGTAAAAATTGACACACATGTTTGGAATGACGTGGGGTTTTATTAGAACAAAAAAATAGTTCACAAAATGTCCGACAGATGGCGCTGGACAGCAAAACTGCTACCGCGACGGGTGAGAAGTACGCCGATATGTTACAGAATCGCGTCATCCCCAGCCTGGCTGATAAACATCTGCTGGAACGTACGATGCTTATGCAGGATGGCGCTCTACCCCATTGTGGTGTGCGTACTGTAAGACCTTCGGTACACACACCATCAGATTATTTGACTTGTCGCTCTAACGAAGTAGGCGAGTGTCTGCAATATGTCTCGTGGTCTTATCGTGGCGTGTTTATCTTCTGCCGTTAGGTCAGACGATAGAAATGCAACTTGCACGCTTAGAGTAGCAGATTGACGGTGACCAAATTTAAACAGAACTTGATTAATTTTCACACACATTCATTAAAATAATAACAAGCATAAAAATAACTTAACTTGGTTCTGGATGCTATTTACAATTGACAATCTGAAGTTCCTTTGGTCTATTCTCACATATCTCTGATACGTGGCAAAGTGTCTATTCATTTATCTTCATGGCTATGTACAGGAATATGATAATCTTATTAGGCGCAGGCTGAAACTTGACTATAGACTGATGCAGACAAATGCAGACTGATGCAGACTGACTAATCGGGGGTCTGTACACTCGTTATAATACCTCGCGCGTTCAGGTATCACTGCGCGAGTGTGATCCGCGAGGAGAATAGGTTCTACGTTAGCCACAATCTTACTGACTGCGTTACATATTAATACGCGGATCGGCGGAAGCTGAATTTGGTCCGTCTCTAAGACAGCGCCATCTCGTAGAGCGGAGGCGGACGAGCGCTGTTATGCTTAGCGGGGCGCGCTCTAGTGGGAATTGTGTACGCGCTGACTACGCGGAACTATGTACACAACACCCATATTGCTAGAGGCGTGAAAGATCTCTTGCGCGCGTCGTTTGGTGATGATCGTGTGCTCAGCCGCCACTTTCGTCATGCTTGGCCTCCCAGGTCCCCAGACCTCAGTCCGTGCGATTATTGGCTTTGGGGTTACCTGAAGTCGCAAGTGTATCGTGATCGACCGACATCTCTATGGGTGCTGAAAGACAACATCCGACACCAATGCCTTACCAAAACTCCGGACATGCTTTACAGTACTGTTCACAACATTATTCCTCGACCACAGCTGTTGTTGAGGAATGATGATGGACATATTGAGCATTTCCTGTAAAGAACATCATCTTTGCTTTGTCTTACCTTGTTATGCTAATTATTGCTATTCTGATCAGATTAAGAGCCATCTGTCGGACTTTTTTAAACTTTTGTATTTTTTCGGTTCTAATAAAACCCCATGTCATTCCAGGCATGTGTGTCAATTTGTACCTCTCTATCTACATTATTCCGTGATTTATTCAGTTTTCAAATTTATACTGACTTTTTGACCACCCGGTATACATATATAAGGCCGGACGTTTTAGACATTGAAAATGCGGCGACAAACCCAAAAGAATTCTATTGACAGTAATAGAAAAAAATAGAGAAAATTTTATGAAAAATACTTCAGCTTTATTTTAAATACGTGGAACATAAATTTTTACACTTGAAATAACTAATATTTACGAACATGGCTTTATATGAATATATTTGTTATGTAAACGAAACTACTGATACCCGTTGGTATCGTAGGATTCGTAATGTACCATTGGCCTGATAACATTACTCTTCCTATCTTAGATAATCCACAGGTAGAAATGAATACAGTTCAGTTACAAATAAGTGGTGAGGTGATTTTTAACAGTATTATTTGCTTCTGATACTTCTAAATGCAAAGTGACTGGCACTAGCCCGAGTACATTTCTGAACACAGTCCTACACTGTGACAAATGGAAAGAGATTCTCTAACTGGAATCACTGAGTCAGACATACTCTGAGTGCTGAGAAACGGTGCAGTGGGACCCGTGTCGTGACGCCACGAGTAGCAGCGGCCCTGTTTCGTGATTGGCAGCGATTGGCAGCCGGGATGGGCGACGGCCCAGTTCTCACGCGGCGCATACGTCACACGCTCGCTTCCCGGTACCTTCATTGATGTCGGCAAGTGGACGAGCGCAGTGACCTCTTGCAGATTAAACGGCCGGGTGCATACTGTCAACGGAGGAGCTCTCTGCTGCCGCCGCGATTGCTGCACTGCAGGTCATGACAAGTGTTCCGACGTTTCATTGTCCTACCGTGGCTCGTTTCCCATGGGGGCAATCTCAAGTTGCGATAGTCATAGCCACCCTCTTTGTGCTTCAACGAGAAACGATAAAAAAAATAGTGTCTCGCAAGTTCTGCCCGCGATGTAGGTTCTGACTGGTTCAACCTTTCCTAGCGCGTTGCCGAAATATCGTGGAAACTTATTTTGTGATTCACGCGAGGGAATGTCTCCTCTATGCAAAATAACAGGAAGCAACGTTGCCAAATTCTTACAGCTCCAATAACGCCTCTTGTGAGGACTGTTTAGGCCATTATTACACTATCGCATTTGAAACTTCCTGGCAAATTGAAACTGTGTGCTGGACTGAGACTCGAAATCGGGACCTTTGCCTTCGCGGGCCAGTGCTCTACCATCTGAGCTACCCAAGCACCGTCCTCACAGCTTCAATTCTGCCAGTACCTAGTCTCCTACCTTCCAAACGTCACAAAAGCTCTTCTGCATACTGCAGAACTAGCACTCCTGGAAGAAAGGATATTGCGGAG
This sequence comes from Schistocerca serialis cubense, assembly GCF_023864345.2. Taxonomy (NCBI): domain Eukaryota; kingdom Metazoa; phylum Arthropoda; class Insecta; order Orthoptera; family Acrididae; genus Schistocerca; species Schistocerca serialis. The sequence goes on from NC_064646.1 coordinate 421,729,289, forward strand.
ACATGGCTTTTTTAGCCACAGCCTGGGGGATGTTTCCAGGGCTCTTGCCCGCGAAAGGCAAAGGTCTCGAGTTCGAGTCTCGGTCTAGCACACAGTTTTAATTTGCCAGGAAGTTTCATATCAGCGGACACTCCGCTACATAGTGAAAATCTCATACTATCATATTTCTTTGTCAAAGTTGACATGACAAATGTTTAACTCAAAGAAATCTGACAATGTAATAGGGAACTTTGTCAAATCTCGCCATTCGTCAATTAATTGAGATTTGACCATAAAGGTCGTTCGGATTCTGTTGTCTGCAATGTGAAAAGTAATCGGTAGGAGCGCTGGCATCGCTACAGCTATTTGAGGTTTTGGTGTTTGTAAACATTGCTTCAGAAGTTGGTATGTTTCTTCGACTCTTTGTAATAACCTTGGTTCGACGGGGCGGGGGATGGGAGGGGGGCGAGGTGAGCAAGGGGCACAATGTATGCTGTCAATTATGTGTGGATGTTTAGGACTTCATATGCACAATCACAACTACAATCAACCACCTCTACATCTGGAATATCCAGGCAGCTTATCAGAAAGCTGGGATGGAGGATGTGGTCACACTCTAAAATTAAAAAAAAAAAAAGCTTCTTAGCTTCCCATTCCACTTTGCCTATTTTTGAACTCTGGGTGCCACAATTTAAAAAGCACGTCATCTGTTTCGTACTTTCTTTTAATTTTGTTGTTGTTGGAGCGCAATTTCTGTTACGTACATTATTCAAAAATAAAAATAGCTCTTATTGCCCGTAGTGTATAGTAAACGATTAGTTACCTTCAGATATTCTGCACTCAGTGCTTTATAAATTGCTTCACACGTTTCTGGAATTACTTTGGTTAATGTGCATTGTCGTATTCGAGTGATGTATTGTAAACTAGAGTAGCTCTCTCCTGTACCAAGAATTAACAAATGGTTCAAATGGCTGTGAGGACTATGGGACTTAACATCTGAGGTCATCAATCTCCTAGAACATAGAACTACTTAAACCTAAGTAACGTAGGACACCACACATCCATGCCCGACGCAGGATTCGAACCTGCGACCGTAGCGGTCGCGCGGTTCCAGACTGAAGCGCCTAGAACCGCTCGGCCACTTCGGCCGGCGAAGAATTAACAGTTACACGGTAAGCCTCTCTTCTGCACAGATAGCATTTTTCAAGTGAGTGCTCTGCTTTGTAATCTGAGAAGCCACTTTACTGAGCAAATACTCAAATGCACTCTCATCCATTCGTAAGTATTTTACATAAAATTTGACGTCCTCCACTAGCAGCTCTCGGAATAAATTTTGCTGAACGCTTTTACCATACCTATGGTTGCACCCAACTGTGTTTCCTTTTTTCCGCCGCTTTTCTTTAAATGCGCACACAATGCATTTGTGGTACAAGCAACTGCAACGCATAAAAACAAGTTGTTGTTATTTGACGAAAAATATGACGACAGTGTAATACCCATTTTTAGCGCCGTTTCAAAGATATTTGTCAAAGAATTTTCATAAATATTTGATCATACTTCTTTGTTAAAGAAGTGTGACAGAGTAATATCGGTCTTAAGTTGTCTCGCGTGGTCTCGGAGCCGAGTGGCGCAGGCGCGGCGGAGCCGGAATGAGGCGGCGGCGGGGTGTGTGGGATGTGTGGGATGTGTGGGCTCCCGAGGTCCGAGCAGCGGGAACGGCCGTCCCAAGGACGCGCCGCCGCCTGACGGGAACCTGGTGGGCCGCAGAAGAACGCAGGGCGCTTTCTCCGGGCGTTCCCGTCCGGGCGCTTCCGGCACTGTCCACGCTGGACACGATCGGCTCGTCAGTGCCCTTATGAAGTGTGGGGAAACGACTGCAATGGGACAGTACGAACTTCCCCTCACCGATGTGATTCACGTTGACAGGGTGTGCGGGGATCGACTACTTCTTCGACGCTTGTGAACAAGAACTCACAACTCTCCACCGTTTTCGAGAAAAACGAGTTGTTCCCAGTCTTAAGTTTCTCATCTGTTCTGACTCCCTGAGTGCCCTTCAGACCATGCAACACTTGTACCCAGCGGATACGGTCGTCCAGAACATCCATGATGCCCTACTCCACCTGCAACGGCGCCGGGGCACGTGGGTATTAGGGGAAACGAACTGGCGGATGTGGCTGCCAAAGATGCATGTTCCCTCCCTCACGTTGTTGAAGGTGCCGCCCCCTCCATGCTGTTACCTCCCTTTTGCGTTTTCGTGTTATACGTCAATGGGAAGAGGAGTACCTGGCAGTCGGTGAAAATAAGCTGCGTTTGGTCAAGGCCACCACGCGGCCATGGCGTACGTCCTACCAGTCATGCAGGCGGTATGAGGTTCTCCTCACTCGCCTCCGCATCGGGCACAGTCCCTTAACGCATGGTGTTTTACTCCGGCGGGAGGACCCCCCAATCTGCAGTGCTTGTGGCGTCCAGATTACTGTCCGCCACATTTTACTTGACTGTCCTTTATTCTCTGACCAGAGGGCGGTGGTTTCCTTGCCACCGGATTTGCCCTCTATTTTGCAAGACGACGCAACGACTGTGGTTAAGGTCTTACGGTTTTGTGTCCTGTCCAATTTGTTGCCTCGGATTTTAAGGAGAGGATTTTAATGTGCTCCTGGGTGACTGGCTCACCCAGGTTTTAGGTAAGAGGTCCGCCAGTCACGATCACCTACTTGTTTCATTTCGATTTCTGTTCTCTTTTCCTTGTGTTTCCTTTCCTTTTTTAGTGCGTTTCTTTTCCTCTTGTTTTTCCTCTGTATGTGAGGATTTGGAACTGCGTCAGGCCTGTGTCTTTTAGCCGTTCTCCTTGTTCGCTGTCCGTCTTCGTCCCTTCACTGCATGTGTTCCTGTTTCTATGCGTTTGGACGCTGATGACCACGCTGTTTAGCGCCCGAAAACCTCAAACCACACACACACACACACACACACACACACACACACACACACACACACACACACACAAAAGCGAGTTTGAAAATTTTAGACGTGCTTATGCAGCGTGTTTCCGTACAAAAATGTAACAGGACGTAGAGAATGTTCCACTGAAAAATTCGAGATAAATTGGAGTCAGAGAAGCCAGCGTAAGGTGATATCGAAGTAAACTTGTCTAGCGCTATTATCCAGCTTATTTACAACTAATATGTGTATAGGTTTACACGTACTGTGCTATTTATTAATGTGTTCATTCTTTATTTTCTGCAAGGAACGAGGAGCCCGAACCTGATTACCAGGAAGTTATGACGAAAAAACTGGAAATTTTTGGTATGGTCTTAAGGGACAAAATTGCTGAGGTCGTCGGTCCGTAAGCCTACACACTACTTAATCAAACTAACTTACGCTATGGACAACACACACACCCATGCCCGAGGGAGGACTCGAACCTCCGGCGGGGGGAGCCGCAGGGACCGTGACAAGGCGCCCCAGACAGCGCGGCTACCCCGCGCGGCTGTCAAGATGCCGTTTTCTTTTACTGTACTTCTCCACAAGGTGGTTCTGGGTATTTACGTTGTCCCATGACAGCTTCTTCTCCTCATCCGTCTTCACCCTGTCCTTCATCCTCTGCCTCTTGTAGTCAATACTAATAAATTATCATAATTTAATTACACTGTCTCACAAAAAGCGAAGTAGGCAGAAAGAGAAGAGACAATGAAACTTCACAGGCCGAGAGGGTGTGTGAAGTTATTTCATTGAATGCAGAATCGAGTCAAATTTACAAAGAACTTGTCAGTGCGCACCCGATTACAATATCTTCGGTCCTCTGCTTAAAGTTTGTGAATGTACAGTTTATATTGTTGTTCAGTGCATTAAAAACTGGTATGTTTCGCAAAAATTTATGTCAGAAAATAATTGAAATGTGTGCTATATCCGGAAAATTCAATATTAAACACTTAAAAGTTATGAAAACAACGTCACTGGACTGCGAAAATATAAGTAGTTGCCAAATGCAGTCCCAGTGCTACATCGTAAACAATACCTCTCTATATGGTTCTGATGAAATAAAAACAACCGAGCGGGGTGGCGCAGTGTTTAGACACTGGACTCGCATTCGGGAGGACGACGGTTCAATCCCGCGTCCGGCCATCCTGATTTAGGTTTTCCGTGATTTCCCTAAATCACTCCAGGCAAATGCCGGGATGGTTCCTCTGAAAGGGCACGGCCGACTTCCTTCCCAATCCTTCCCTAATCCGATGAGACCGATGACCACGCTGTCTGATCTCCTTCCCCACACCAACCAACCAACCAACCAACCAAATAAAAACATCGGTAACAATAACTCGCCGTATTGCTGTGATGAAATAAACAATCACTTATTCGATAGTGTAGGGTCTATTAGCATATTACAGAAGTAACCAATATGACTACAGCTACAGTGATTGTTATTAGTATGTTATATTACTGACTGTGATCATATGGAATGATAACAGTTCAGGTTAATAAGATTTCTTGTCCTTACACGCATCTTTCGTGCATAATACTACCTTTCGTACACATAAGTCCATTACCATCGATCATACTTCCGGTTATATTGAACATTCATTGTGAAATGCATTCTGCCGGCCGGAGTGGCCGAGTGGCTCTAGGCGCTACATTCTGGAACCGCGAGACCACTGCGGTCGCAGGTTCGAATCCTGCCTCGGGCATGGATGTTTGTGATGTTCTCAGGTTAGTTAGGTTTAAGTAGTTCTAAGTTCTAGGGGACTGATGACCTCAGAAGTTAAGTCCCATAGTGCTCAGAGCCATTTGAACCATTTGAAATGCATTCTGCGTAAGTGTAGGCTCATCTTTTCCGTGTCAACTGACTTTATTATGTCCATTTTAATATTTAACATGACCACGCGCCTTACGCCCACACCACTGCCCCTTGACAAAATCCACACTGCCAGCTCAAACAATGCTTACCACTTGCAGTTCAAAGAGAACCAACGGCGGGAGAAAACCTACACTACTCCTATCATTTTACTGCTCTTCCCATTTACCTACTACTATTTCTAATTTAAAATTTCTTATACGTCAATTATTTTTCCCGTCTCAGTTTCACATTTTGTAATATGACTGGTTTCGACCATATTCGGCCATTTTCAGATATTTGAAGTTGCTTGGGCAACTTGTCTTGTCTGTATAGAACTTCACTACAGAATACTGTCTCTATATGGACTGGAGAATGACTGCGAGTGGTGGAAAACTCTCATACTGTAAAAAACGTGCAGCTGAAACTGGAAAAATAAACGATATATAATTTTGTTTCAAATAGCAAACCGTTAGGGTATTCGACTGTTTTATGGAAATCGTCTTAAATGTTTAACTTTGTCAATTTATGATCACAAGATGCTTTTTTCATCATGACTTTCAGTGATTTTTTTTAACGGAAATGAAATTCAATTTGAAACTCCGCTATAAAATTCCATTTGAGTCATGTGATGCTTCTAACGTCACAAGCTAGCGTGTTGCTCCTACTGTCGTAAAACTCCTTCACAGTGATGCCTGCCGGCCGAAGTGGCCGCGCGGTTCTGGCGCTGCAGTCTGGAACCGCGAGACCGCTACGGTCGCAGGTTCGAATCCTGCCTCGGGCATGGATGTGTGTGATGTCCTTAGGTTAGTTAGGTTTAACTAGTTCTAAGTTCTAGGGGACTAATGACCTCAGCAGTTGAGTCCCATAGTGCTCAGAGCCATTTGAACCATTTTTGGACAGTGATGCCTAGTTTTGAAATTTACCATTCGAAAAATGTGTTTCTAATGTTGTATTGTTTCACATCATACAAATGCACCTATAAAAACTCCTAACAAATTGTTTCGTGTGTTCCAAGGAATGAGAAGATGTTTAAAATATGGCTACAACTCGCTCGCAGAGATCCAAATGAGAAAGTGGTCAATTTGTATGTTTGTTTCTGTGTGGATCATTTTGACTTAAGTAAAACAACAGATACTTCAAGGTTCTGCTGCGTCAACTGAATATCTTATGGACATAATTTTCCGGTGGATTAAATTAAAGACCTGGAGGAACAGAAAAACTGCTACGTCTAAAGCTGTTGAAGTCAGAACGATGACTCTCTGCAGTTTCCCGTTAGTGTTACTACACTGTCGGAAAATTAAGAAAAAAGGTATCAGTATTGGCAACAATCACAGCCATTAAAAAACAGAGTTATCTTCTGAATGAAAAAAATATTCGCTGTGTTTTATTGTGCTGAGTTTTACAAGTTGTTCTGATAAATATTTTCAGTATGGTCCGGGCAAATAAACCAGTTCCAGATTCCCTCAGTTTTAAGACAATTCTGTGACCTAATGCTGTATCGCAGCACTTTCATCCCAGTCGCTATGCAATGCAGTTTTCGCGTTTCTTATTTACGGAACCTAAGAATCTGGGCAGTTTTTGTAGAACGAAGAGACCATAATTGTATCAAATTTCGAAAGTTTTCACACTATCAGCCTTTACAAAATTCCTATCCATTATTGTTCAAAAGTTGTAAATGCGAGTTCCATCGCTAAATAAGTAAGTGTTTGCAGAAAATATACGGAGAAGATCTAGTAACTTCGGTTATGACTCCTATAATAGACGTATAGCTTCGTCTTCCACGTAGCCTGTGACGTCAACAGATCTTCAGCCAGTAACAGAGCGTTTCCGACCGCGTGACCGAATCTTGAAATTTTATTGATCTTTAATCTATTATTGTATAAAATAAACAGATGTTTTGTGAGGATCTTCACCGAAAATACTATTTGAATGTTATAATCATTCAAACTCCGAACCATATTTTTAACATAAAAAATAGCCTACAGTTGATTTGCCTCATGACGAATATAATGCCTATAGTTCTATTTCTTCACCTTATGCTGCCAGTCCTTTGCCTACTCCTTTTCCTCCTCTTTTTCGTGCATTTTCTTCACTACCTCTGTTTCTAATTTCTCTTCTTACTATTCTTCTTATACTTTCTCCTCTGTCTGTTTCGTTCTACTTCTTCTTCTTCGTCATCGTCCTCCTGCTCCTCCTAATTTTCATTTTGTTGTTCCATGATGCAGCTCTAGCTTAGCTGCAGTTGTCTTCGTCTTCAATGTAGCATGCTTACATTTCTTACTTCTTCGAAAGGATTATTTAACTTACGAAAGATCCTCTCACAGGCTTATAGTACATTTAAAAAGAAGCCAGTTTGGCCCTTGTTTTTGCTGCTGCTGCTGTCTGTCTCAGAAGAATGTTATTAATGAGACAGGCAGGAAGGCTTAACTCACATGATGAAGTAACGAAATTTTGTTCGCATTTAGTAGTAGACAAAGAAAGTTATCTACTTATAAATGAATACATTTATGTCTATTTACAGCTGCTAGTTGTATGTTTTACTCCGTACGACTGTTTCTAAGTGACAAGCGTATCGTAACTTTATCTGGCGTTAACTTACGTGTCAAGCTCTTGCATTTCATTGGCTATGGTGACACAATAAAACTTCATCATTCTGGAACAGCACTTGAATTGGGGATTAACGACAATTGCAGGACTCCATTCTTGTAGTGATCTCCAAAAAATGTACAACTGGTCGCAGTTTTATACGAGAACAGAAATAGAATTTTGAAATTTCGTACGAGGAAAGCGAGCTCCGCCTAGGGAGAAAGAGTTTCCAGCGTTCTAGAGCGGCACGTCCTTGGCAACTTCCAAGAGTCAAGTGGCCGGAAATGAAGAAAAGGCACTTCCCACGACGGTTATCTGAACGTACTGCGTCATATACAGATGTAACACAGCAGTATTAGGGTGACAAATGTGCCTCCCATGCTCAGCACTTTTCTTCATCTTTTCAGTCACAGTTACGCTCTGAGCATCTCTGAGAAAAATAATGTGTAATTGGCAACTCCGTGCTGACAGCGAAATTGTGAAGCAGTATGCAGTTCCCCATTGTCAGGTTCCGTGCTACAGGTATATGATTACTACATCAGTTTCGCTCTTTTCACAACTACCAGTTTTGCCTTTAAGAAGGAACAGTTGCTCACCTACCATTTTTTGTTGAAAAATTCGGCATTTGCCATTGCTGTCTAGTCTCCCATGGTTTCCTTAACTGTGTCGCTTGGGCTAGATTTTCATTCAAAGTCGAAAACTAGCTCGTAGGCTTGTGCTTAAACAATCACAATACTGAAAGCACTTTTTCTTGAGTTCGCCTCGTAGCCGATAGTTTCACATCTTACATTGTACTGTAAAGTAGTGTAAGAATTTCCTCGTCTGTGCCTAAAAAGTACAGTGACAGGTGAAGTTTCATGTAAACGAGAACGATTACAAAATTCCATACCTTTGAAAAGGAGTTATACATTATTTATTATCGATGTACGCCTTCTTAGCTGAGGGGTATCGTCACAGGGAGAACATTACCGTCAAGACGTTTTCCATTCGCTGTTGTCAAAACTAGTAGCGGCTCCTTTTCCGAAATCCGGCATTAGCGGCCGGAAGAGGTTTTTGCTGACCGCATGCACTTCCAACATCGTTGTCCAATGATTCCTTAAACAGGTGATAAGGGAGCAGCTGTCTGTGTCATAAATGGCGACAGCATAATTTACTTCCTACGTACTGCACGCGCAACTTGCAAGGGGTATTACGACGACTGGTACAAGGTGAATAGTGTATCGGAGTCGTATTAATCCTTCGATGTGCGAGAAGCATTACTGTCGGTGCCACCTGTTCTATTTTTGTAACGCGCGGAGAATGTTGGAGGAAAGAATATGCTCGTTGACCCGTATGGGACCGTAGGCTCTCGGCATTTTGAAAATAAGCCTCCCAAGCTGAAAACCACCATTTTCCAGTACGTCGGTCATTCTTCTCTTGGACAGTACTCAGACGCTCGCTCTATGACGAATCATACTCCTTAACGAGACGCGCGTTGGATTTTCTCCCTTCCGTTAATCTACGTCGATGAGGAATTGACCATCGCAATTGAATAACACTTTCGTAGAACACTTCCGACGAATACTAATCTGGCTATACCACAGCCACTCCTTTTTGTCAGATTGACGTGGCCTTCCACAATAAATCTTTCCATGTAGTTCGAGTCAGTGTATAGCGTAGCAGAAGTAAACGACTATCAGACTATTTATTTTTCAGGTGACGGATGAAAATCATGAAACGTATTTTGATACTTAATTGCTGGCATGCTGATCAGATTTCTATCGGAAACGCCTTATGATCGTATCGTGACCGCATTTCTTCAGTCATTTCTTAAATAAACGAATGACCAGTCGTCTCCACACACAATGACTTTCAACTCTTCTTTATATCATATTTAGAGGTATACTGGCAATCTGCTTTGTTTGATCTAACCACGTACTTGCGGTTCTTCCTCGTGGTCATCTGCCTTCGATTTTGCTATGTAACATGCCTTTTTTGAATTATCCTTCTCCCTTTTGACCGTCGGAGGTTCGAGTCCTCCCTCTGGCATGGGTGTGTGTGTTGTTCTTAGCATAAGTTAGTTTAAGTAGTGTGTCAGTCTAGGGACCGATGACCTCGTCAGTTTGGCCCCTTAATAATTCACACACATTTGAACATTTCTCCCTTTTGAAAATGCGCCCAAGGAAGTGAAAGTGCCTTTGACGGGTCCGGGAAGACAAACTTCTTGTGACGCCAAGTTCTTCTGTAAGAGAAGTATTGGTTTTTCTTTCCGTTGTGGTACGCGTTGCATTTTCCGCCAGCATCACATCTCGAAGTCATCTATTCGGCTCTTTTCACTAGCTTTCACAGTAAGGTCTCGCAGCCGTACAAGAACGCGGAGGACACCACTGATTTCACCCAGCGCTTCGTTGTTCTTTTGGATATTACCCAATCCTGCCAGATATCCATGAGTTTAATCACTGTGGGTAGGCCTACGACGATTCTTCTATTTATTTCTTCATCACCTTTTCCTGTGTCATTGAGCCGAGATTCTAGATACACATAATCATTCCCTACCTCCGGGTCCTGTAAGCAATTGGCAAGCTAGATTTGATCCAAACTTTGGCAATTAATAACCACAACGCATAAAGCAGTTAACAGCAATCAACATTCACATGCTGTCAATGACATGTGTCTACTCTCGGTTGATAATGTATCGACTAATATTTCTATTTTTTGGCCACTTCTCCATGTTTGGAAAGGTTACCAGCGTCATTCTTCTCTTTTTTATTTTATTCGCGCATTAAGGCGGAAAAAATGAAAAATTGGAAATTTGTGGTAAGGTCTTATGGGACCAAGCTGCTGATGCCATCGGTCCCTAAGCTTACACACTACTTAATCTAACTTAAACTAACTTACGCCAAACACAGCACACACACCCATGCCCGAGGGAGGACTCGAGCCTTCGACGGGGGGAGCCACGCGGACCGTGACAAGGCGCCCTAGACTGCTCGGCTACCCCTCGCGGCGGAAAGAATGATTTTTGGTATTCTTCTGTAAGTTCAGCAGTCAGTATTTACTAGACATTACCGTGCTAAAAATGTTATAACGTTGCATCTTCCGACTTGAGAACCAGTTCAACTACTGCATTTTTTCTAAGTTTTTGTACCGGTTAGAGTTTTTGTTGAGAGATGTAATTAGTGATTTCTTTCAGTGATTTGTTAGGGATCATTATTCTTTCCTTCTTTCACGGAACTGGAAATGAACTTAACAGCAGATACATAATTTCAGACGTTCTGAAAGGAAAACCTTGTCGATCACGCATTTCTTATGAATGTAACCTAAAACTGCTCAAGGGCTTGGCAGTAAGTGGAATAAAATCGACAGTTGGAACTCGTGAAATATTAGAATAAGCGTCAAAATTAGGTATGGAAATTGATCCTCTACTTACTTGCAGTAATTCGTATACAGTAACGGTGTAATACTCAGGTTAACGAAGGGAAATTAGTTCCATGTCTAGCTTGAACCAGTTAGATAGCGTCCAATCTCAAGAACCGTGCCAAGTGCTGCTGCATATCGGTAGTTGAACACATCTGAAGAAGGAGTAAATGTGCTGCGGAAGTTGCGCTTAAGGATCGCATTGGGTTTATGAATGGAGGAGGTGCGGATATAGCATTGAAAGCGGAGAACAATGGGAAGGGCTGTGTAGCACCCAAGCTGCGTCGCAGGAGGTATGTCGCTGCAGAGGAAACGTTCTGTGCGCTGCCGAACTGCAGGGTGGAGTAGTTGCTGTCTGTCTGGACAATCAACGGATAAACACTGGCTGAACGCCGGTGACGTAAGGATCGGGAAATAAGACGTGCCTGGGAAGTAAGGGGCCCATGTAGTACCGGCTGGTTGTAATTAATGTGCTTCTACACACAGAGGACGTCAGAGATGTAATTATCGCATGGCAGCGAAACTTGGAAGATATTCTAATGCGTTAATGCGGAACCGATCTATGCTAGGAAAAAAAAAAAAAAAAAATTCCTGCTTTGATCACCAGGTGCAAATATCTCGCACTATGGATGTAAGAAAAAAGTATAGAAATTTTTCCATACGTAATGGATTAGGAACGGCGCTTGGACAGAAACAAATGGCAAGTGAGAAAGGTGTAGTGCTTATCTTACTATAAACCGCCACTTTCACAGTTTGTTCAGTATAGACACCACAGGTGTTGGTAAGATGCTGTACCTCACCATATCTGCAGTTGGTGGCCCAAATTTTAACTTTTTTTTCCAGCATAAATTGGTTTAGCATTTACTGTGAGAGATTTGAACAGTTCAGTTTCCCATTTGCCACCAGAGACGTTGATGAGAGGCTGTACCTCGCTATATCTGCAGCTGGTGGCCAAAATTTTAAATCATTTTTATCAGCAAAAATTGGTTCCGTATTGACCCTGATAGATTTTAATGTTTGATCTTCCATTTGTCAGGAAAACGATGCAACATACTAAACAGTAAACCAAAAGTCAAAATATGGCAAACTGTAGGGAGAAGTTAGTTTTTAAATGGCAAAAAATACAGTTGGCAGCGGATGCGACATTATATTTTCCAGATGTCTCATGAACAGATTACTCTGACGTATCAAAATAGGTCTGACTGGTACCTTCTCCTGTGTTAACCTTTTCATCTCAGAGTAACAACTGTAACCTATGTCCTCATTCATTTGCTGGATGTATTCTAAACTCTGCCTTTCAAGCGTTTTGACCCTCTACAGCGTCCTCTAGTGCCATGGAAGTTACACCTTGATGTCTTCACAGAGGCCCTATCGTGCTGTCCGTGCTCCTAGTCAGTGTTTTCCACATGTTCTTTCCCTCGCCGACTCTGCGGAGAAGCTCCTCTTTCCTTACCTTATCGGTACACCTAACTTTCAACATTCGTCAGTAGCACCACATCTCAAATGCTGTGATTCTCTTCTATTCCAGTTTTCCCACAGTTTATGTTCCACAGTCTTCCTATGCCTTGCTCCAAACGCACTTGCTCAGAAACTTCTTCCTCAATTTAACGTCTATGTTTGATACTAGTAGGCTTCTCTTGCCGGAAATGCCCTCTTTGCCATTGTTAGTCTGATTTTTATGTCCTCCTTGCTCTGTCAGTCATTAGTTATTTCGCTGCCTGAGTAGTAGAATTCCTTAATTTTATCTATTTCCTGATTACCAATTCTGAAGTGAGTTTCTCGCTGTTCTCATTGTTCTACTTCTCATTACTTTAGTCTGTCTTTGATTCATTCTCAAACAATATTCTGTACTTATTAGAGCGTTCAGTGCGTTGAACAAATACTGTAATTCTGCTTTACTTTCACTGAGGACAGCAATCTCATCCTTGAATCTTGATATCTTTCCACCTTGAATTTTAATCCCACTCTTGACGCTTTCTTTTATTTCCGTCATTGTTTCTTCGATGCACAGACAGAACTGTATGTCTCTTACACCTTCTTTAATTCCAGCACTTAGTTCTTGCTCTTCCAGTCTTATTGTTCCCGCTCGCTTCTTGTACATATTGTATATTATACGCCCTTCCCCATAGCTAACCCCTATATTTTGTCAGAATTGCACCATTTGACATTGTCGAACGCTGTATTTGGAGAACAGATCGTATAAACTATCTTGATTTTTCTTCAGTCTTGCTTTCATTATCAACCGCAACATCACGACAGCGTTTTTGGTGCCTTTACATTTCCTAAAGCCAAAGATCGTTATCTAACTGATCCTCAGTTTTTTTCTTCCATTCTTCTGTATATTGTTCTTGTCAGCAATTTCCATCCGTGAACTGTGGAGCTGATTGTGCGATGTTTCTCTTCGAAATCGTGAGTATGACGTTTTCCCGGAAGTATGATGGTCTATCGCCAGTCTTACACATTCTACACACCAACGTAAGTTGTCTTTTTTTGCCACTTGCACCAATGATTTAAATTAGATACGACACGAAAATGGAAAATGGTGTGATACTACGGACGTGGTTCTAATAGAAAACGATTAATGAATTTCTAATGCCTTGTCAGGACTGAAGAATGTTAATATAATAGTTTTAATAGTGGTGGAAGAGGTATGAGATAACAACTTCACAGAGGGAACTACTTTTTATTCCGATCGTTATCATTTTCTTTTTCCACTCATCTTTATAACACATTCTTTGTGTAGATAACACTACAATTCGATATAATATTTTTTCCCATTTTCTCGTATTTTCTCCTATTCTTGTCTTTCTAGCTTTCTTTTTTGGCACTTGCAAGATTTATTACAGTATGTCTTTTGTAACACTGTTTCCGTATAAGTTATAGCATTACTATTTTTATTTTACTGATGTGTGTTTGTACATTTATTAGCATATTGTTTAAATATTTTTCATGAACGAGGCAACATGCTATTATGGATTTATACGAGATAGTAAATTATTGTACTCGGCCTAATACTAAGCGAGATATTTTGAGCTGTAGAGTTGACTGTCGTGTCGCGTTTGAATGCGCGACTGCTGTGTCCTTGACCAACGTCAAAAAACTGTTTGGTCAGTGATTCGCGTCTTTGTATCGATGTGTACCGTAGTAAACCAAATTAATAACCAAACGTGTCGCACTGCTTCTCATTCTGATATTAGCGGCATTAATGTTTATGGTATGTAGATCGCCAAGCCGCGTGAATGCTGTACGTTTACGGTACGCGCTTTCTCATCGTCGACTGATATTCAGAACGTAAATCTTGAATATACGCTGTGCCGATCTCTGCATAACTGCTGTGGATGTTCGGTCTCCATTGTGAAGAGTTCGGCCGTTTGGCGCGACACACTGATTGCAAAATAAAAGTAATAAATATATTAATAGACTTCCTCATTGGGGGCTGTGATACATTTTATGTTGCGTGACACGATCGAACGGGAAATAGCAAATTCAAAACTGTGGCTATAAACGGCTAACAAACGTTGATGTCACGTGTTAAGCGAATAAAGGGTGTCTTACTTACGTAGCTAGTTGTAAATATGCTAATAAAGAGGACTCAACAATCATCGTGCGTTTCTGCTGCATCCAAAAACAGGCGGCCAAAATCAAGAGGATTAGCATGATGGCCGTCGTAACTACTGGACTGCACGCTGTACCAAGAATATGAATAACGATACGACGACAGTCGCAGTAAAGACTGACTTTATACATGCCAGGAAAGCTCAACCCCGGCAAAATGTTACTGCAAAGAATTTTGTAACTGTCATTTGTGTTAATGCTATTTTACACTACTGGCCATTAAAATTGCTACACCAAGAAGAAATGCAGATGATAAACGGGTATTCATTGGACAAATATATTGTTCTAGAACTTACATTTGATTACATTTTCACGCAGTTTGGGTGCATGGATGCTGAGAAATCAGTACCCAGAACTACCACCTCTGACCGTAATAACGGCCTTGATACGCCTGGCCATTGAGTCAAACAGAGCTTGGATGGCGTGTACAGGTAAAGCTGCCCATGCAGATTCAACACGATACCACACTTCATCAAGAGTAGTGACTGGCGTATTGTGACGACCCAGTTGCTCGGCCACCATTGACCAGACATTTTCAATTGGTGAGATCTGGAGAATTTGGTGGCCAGGGCAGCAGACGAACATTTTCTGTATCCAGATAGGCCCGTACAGGACCTGCCACATGCGATCGTGCATTATCCTGCTGAAATGCAGGGTTTCCCAGGGATCGAATGAAGGGTAGAGCAACGGGTCATAACACACCTGAAATGTAATGTCCACTGTACAAAGTGCCGTCAATGCGAACAAGATGTGACCGGGACGTGTAACCAGTGGCACCCCATACCATGACGCCGGGTGATACGCCAGTATGGCGATGACGAATACACGCTTCCAATGTGCGTTCACCGCGATGTCGCCAAACACGGATGCAACCATCATGATGCTGCAGACAGAACCTGGATTCATCCGAAAAAATGACGTTTTGCCATTCGTGCATCCAGGTTCATTGTTGAGTACACCATCGCAGGCGCTCCTGTCTGTGACGCAGCGTCAAGGGTAACAGCAGCCATAGTCTTCGAGCTGATAGTCCATGCTGCTGCAAACATCGTCGCACTGTTCGTGAAAATGGTTGTTGTCTTGCAAACGTCCCCATCTATTGACTCAGGGATCGAGACGTGACTGCACGATCCGTTACAGCCATGCGGTTAAGATGCCTGTCATCTCGACTGCTAGTGATACGAGGCCGTTGGGAACCAGCACGGCGTTCCGTATTACCCTCCTGAACCCACGTATTCCATATTCTGCTAACAGTCATTGGATCTCGACCAACGCGAGCAGCAATGTCGCGATACGATGAACCGCAATCGTGATAGGCTACAATTCGACCTTTATCAAAGTCGGAAACGTGATGGTACGTATTTTTCCTCCTTACACGTGGCATCAAAACAGCGTTTCACCAGGCAACGCCAGTCAACTGCTGTTTGTGTATGAGAAATCGTTTGGAAACTTTCCTCGTGTCAGCACGTTGTAGGTGTCGCCACCGGCGCCAACCTTGTGTGAATGCTCTGAAAAGCTAATCA
This sequence comes from Schistocerca serialis cubense, assembly GCF_023864345.2. NCBI lineage: Eukaryota > Metazoa > Arthropoda > Insecta > Orthoptera > Acrididae > Schistocerca > Schistocerca serialis. The sequence goes on from NC_064646.1 coordinate 421,745,213, forward strand.
TTTGCAAATCACAGTATCTTCTTCCTATCGGTTAAATTTCGCGTCTGTAGCACGTCATCTCCGTGGTGTACCAATTTTAATGGCCAGTAGTGTAGTTTCTCACTGTCACTGCCAGTCAAATAATTGAAATTTCACTCTATTTTGAACAGCATTTCTCAGTACTTTATTTCGTTACATGAAATACTTTTCTATGTTTTTTCCCAAACCTATTGTACTCCGATACCGCCCTGGTTATTGCATATGAGTACTATTACTTAGAAGTAATACTGAAGTCAATAGTCTTCATTTCTTTATTCGCTTTTATTTCTTATGTATGTATAGATTTACGGGCTTTATTAACTCTATTTGCATTGGTTTTGTGTCCATTTTCGTTCTGATCATTGTCAACAAAATACACGTCATGTGCAGTGTCAGCTATTAACCTTCCGGGTGTTGTGTGATGTCCTTAGGTTAGTTAGGTTTAAGTAGTTCTACGTTCTAGGGGACTGATGACCATAGATGTTAAGTACCATAGTGCTCTGAGCGATCTGAACTATTTTATTAACCTTATCGCCAGCAAACAACCACAACTACCCTTTCGTAAAATATTTAGGTAGTGGGAAAGTTTTGATTTTGGTAAATGTGAGACTATTTGCGTCTATTCAGATATCACTGCTCGTCTTAGTTATTTAAGTCTGCCTGTGCGTAACGTTAATTTAATGTTGGGAAAACTTAAATATTGCAAGTTTCAGCATCAGGGGAGAGGATCAGGGTTCCTCCGTTATTGTTACTTGATCACGGTCGTTCATACTAAGATTATAATTCGAGGGGGTTCCGGGTTGCATCACATGCGGCTCAGTTCCGTGACAGGACAGAGTAACACGTCATACCTTGTATCTTAAGATACAAGGTCCTTCTTGGCAAGCGATCCTGAGCTTCTATTTCAGCAAGATAATACCCTTCCACGCACGACGAGGGTCTTGTGCTTGCAGGCCAACCTTGGCCAGCAAGGTCGCTGGATCTCTCCCTAAATGAGAAACTCTAAATATTATAGGCAGGTCCCTTCAACAAGCTCGGGATTCTGTCGATCTAACGCACCAACTGGACAGAAACACACGATATCCCTCAGGAAGACACCCAACAACTCTGTCAATCAATGCCAAGACAAATAACTTCTTGCTTAAAGGTCAGAGCTGGACAAACGCGTTGTAAACCTGTTCTGTTTTTCAAGCTCTTTCTCTTGAATAAGTCATCCAATTGTTTTGAGATTGTATTTTTTTTTTGGCTGCACATGTACAACACATGTACCTATTTCCGTCCCATTCGGATAATTCCCTCGCGGAGCGTCGTTTTGTATTAGAGCGCTTTTAATATTATATGATCGCGTTGCTAGGTACATAAAGACAGGTGTGTTTTCGAATGCCCAAATTTCAAAGCGATCGGTGAAGAGTTTTCGGATACTTACCATTTTTTACAAACGAACACGTACGTTTTTATTCATATAGAAGATGATTACTTCAGAAGTCTTCTAGTTACTCACCTACGCTCGGGCCTTCATTCACAATCTACAGTTAGGAACTATGCCAAACGCTTCATGGTAGTCTAGGAACACGTTATCTGCTCGTTGCTCTTCATCCATCGTTCTGAACATCGCGTGAGAAAAGAGCAAGCTACATTTGTCACGAGCGACGCTTTCTAAAGCTGCGTTGATTTTGGACAGAAGCTTTTATATTTCAAGGAAGTTTATTATATTCAGACTTAACACAATTCCACCTTTGGCGAGGAGGCGTAAAAGAGCTGTCAGCCTGAAATTCCACCTTTCACCAAAAAATTTGGTTGAAAATGAGATTTTTGCCGCCAGAAAATACTTCGTATGGACGACAGTTCATAAATGAGACCTAGTCTTACGTTACCCATAGTTCTGCGTCTCAAGACATTCATTCACATCAAGATGTACAGTAGCGTGCAAGCAAGCGTCGGCGTTCGATTCCAGGTCTGGTGCTTAACTTTAATATATCGCTTCAAAGTAGTGGGAATGATTTAGTTTGGAATCCCTTACTTTCATGCTAGTTTTTTGAGTGGTGGGTATTACTGCGGGGGGAGGGGGGGGGGGGAAGAAGAGGAACGAGTGTGGTGGGGGGAGGGGCATCGTTTTATGTATTTAGTACGTCGATGTCTGAAGCCAGAAACACCCCTGTTCAAATTAGTATAACCGTCTATATACAAAAAAAGCTTTAGTTACGGAAGGAACGCTGGAAAACCTATATACCTCTTTGTAAGCTGCGAAAGAGAGCGCGGTTTCCGGTTTCGTAAAAGCGAAGCTTTGTTTCTTGTCTTTAGAAATTAGTTTTTATTCATCTTGTGGCTCGGTATGTCCTCAAGGACAATTACATGGTGCAAGCGAAGCGAGTAATTATATTCGAGTGTACCCAGCAGCCTTGGCGAGCTCTGGACAGCATGTAGTTAGCACCGCGCGATCCCTCGCGTGGGTATTAGCACTTGTTGTCACTAAATTATGGTATTAGATAAGCGGAAAAGCTTTTTCTGAGGAAGGCTGTCATAAGTAGTTGTTGAAAGTCATACTTCTTCGTTTTCTTCGCTTTATCCTTGTTAATATGTACTTTTACTGGAAAACGGAATAAAAGGTAAATCGTTGTTGAGAGATACAAATTAAAGTTTTACATCCTGTACATCATTACTGCCCTGTGTTAGTAACTTATAAACTAAGAAAAAGGTACACAGACCACATTAATAAATTTTTAAATAAAGTACATCTTTTTGGCACCAGTAATGTTTATTTTATTCATGAAGGGCGTTCCATAAGTGATGCAACACATGTTTTATTCTCGGCCAACTCCAGTAGAAATTATGTGGGATTTGTTGTGGGACGTCGTGGAATATTCCGTCTTCTGCCCCTATAGTTTCATGAAGTTCCGGTAGGTAAAGCCGCTATTCGTAGCGCTCAAAATGGCGTGTGTAACGCAGGTTGGTTTCTTGACAAGTAAACCTATTCAAAGGATACATTTCCGTTTTGATCGGCTTTGAATATGTTGCAGTGTAAAGCAAAATAAAGAAACACATTTCTTTAATACGTGCCCATATGTCCGTCAATGGGGTGAAAAATTCTCTTAAAAAATTGAATTTAACAATATTGAATGAAATGGTAGCAGATATAAGACAAACTTCAAATAAAAGTTCTATGGTTTTTAATGTACATTAGAACGATGAACAGAGATTTGCCGAAAATGACATTTTTTTCGAAATCTCCTTTCCCTCCTCCAATTTGATTTTCATGTCGACATTTGACTAACAGCAAAACGTATAACATACTTAATACCAAATTAAATCATATATAATGAAGAATGAAGTGACATTCCAAAGACGCATTTGTGCTGAATATCTGACCGCTTCAATGTCAATTGTCATGTTGGGTTGTTGAATAAGTCTCCAGATACACACACACACACACACACACACACACACACACACACACATATATATATACATATATATATATATATATATATATATATATATATATATTCTTTTAATTTTATGAAATATAAAACATCTTGTGTTGTATTAGTGTTTAACTTTTCTTAAAATTTGACGTATCTCTTTTGTTTTCAAGTTCTGCCATTTCAGATTTAATTATTTTATATTTGAAATTCTTTGTACATTATAGTTACATTATTGGAAATCTGAACAACAATGAGGGACGATAGAACCGTTCAGGTAAAAGAAAAATGCTGAATGTTCTTTGATTGTGATGTTGAAGCAGAGGCGCGTACAGCGATAAAGAGATATATGTAGCTTATTACTGCCAAATGGGTCTTTGGAATACCACTTCATCATATACGATCGAATTTGTTAGTAATTATGCTATACGTCTTGCTGCTATCGAATGTTGAACTGAAGAACAAAATACCATCGGGGAGGGGGGAGGGAGAGAGGAAGGGTGAGGTCATATCTTCGACACAAATGATGTTCTCGACAGATCTAGGTTCACCGTTGTAATGTACATAAAAAACCATAGAACTTTTATTTACAAGTTTTAGTATGTCTGTTACTGTTTCATTCAGGAATATGAAACTCAGTTGTTTTCAAGCGGACATTCCACCTTCTTAAAGGCCGTAAGGGCACTTTTAAAAAAAATCGACTGAAATATATTTAAAGCTAACCAAAATCTACGTGTATCCTTTGGGTAGGGTTACTTGCGTACCGCAGGTGCTCATAGGCACTTGACAAATGTGTACAGAGACCCGGGAGTGATAAAAATGCGTGGAGAGTCGTCGTGCGAGGCAACTGTCTTCACCGTACCAAGATCGCGCAAGCCTGTCCGATCTCCACCCTACGACCTGTATCTTACACCTGCCATCTGTTTGGCCCCAATGAAGGAGCACTCCACGGAAAGCAGTACGAGGATAATGGGGATTTATGCAGCAAGAAGTTTGCTCCCATGCCGACTAGTAGTGCGGCCATACAGGCCATCCCAGTAGGCTAAATTGGCGTAAGGCTGTCGTACTGAACGGAGATTATGTTGAAAAATAAGATTTGGTAACCAAAAGAGTGGGGAAAATATGATGTGTAGGAATCCTGAATAAAACCAACTCGCTTTCAGGAACTGTGACGCATTACTGATTGAACGCCCCTCCGATATGGATAAAATTTCTGTCACTAAGTGAGAGCAGTTTTTTTCTTGTTAGTGAGCAGATTTGAACTTCAGAGATATTTACTGCATCTGTATTACTATTATACAGATTTTAAAAACTAATGTTAACATGTATACAAACAGTAAAGAGCATTCTCAATGTCTAACAGGCACAAAAAATTCCCACTGATGATGCTGCAACTGCAGTAAGACGTGTTTGGGATAAAAAACAAAACTGTGTTTTGGTAAAGGCTAACCCCATCCAGAAACATACGTATTGCTAAAGCAAACACGGACAAAAGATCTTCAACCACAAGATGTTTAACAAACGTTTTATTCCTTGAAAAGTGCGAGTAATGCAGTAATCTATTGCAGGCGTAAAATGAGCATCGTAACTTACAGGTTACCGCTCGACTCTAAGCTGCGTCACTTCAACCACCATTAGTGACATACGGAGATTGACCTGAGCTGGTTCAAAGACATGCACACTGAAGTCAGAGACTATTCCGTATTGCTTACTGACATTGAAGTCAGGTTGTAAGATTCTCGGTAGGTCTTTAAATACGAATTACCTATCAAAATAAGTCCGAATATGCCCTTAAATAACAAACATGTCCAAATACAATGTTTAAACCTACGAATCAAATTAGTAACGCGATATGACTGCAAAGACTGTAAAAAATTATGTAGACAATGAAAACTATTTTTTCACTTTACATGTCTTCGGCCGGGAATCTCATTTACTATACAGTTATCTTCAGTGGTCAGTCCCGCATCGAACTGGGTCACTATGACCATCTAAGATGTGCCGCGGTGCCTTTACAGTAGAACGGCGCATCTACGATATTCTACGGCCCGTTTTTTTGCCCATCATGGTAAGACAGCCTGGGCTTATATTTCAACAAGATAATGCCCACCTTTACACGGCGAGAGTTTCTGTCGCCGGATCTCTAATTGAGAGCGTTTGGAGCATTATTGGCTGAACCCTCCAGCCCCACCAGGGATTTTGAGGATCTAAGGCTCAAATTGGATATAATTTGGAGTGATATTTCTCAACAGGATATTAAACAACTCTCATCAATCAATCGAAAGCGTTGAGTTGGTGGGGCTCTTTCTCCTGAATAAATCTCCCAGACTGAGCGTGTGGCTGTGGCTAAAATGGTGAAACTGGAGCATCAGTAAAAGAGTATTAGAGGTTAAAACAAAGTAGGAAATGTGCGACGGCGGAACTTGAAGACAACTGCGTTCAAGATATTGATCTCAACAACGTACGAGGACTAGCTAAGGAATGCAACGTTTATAGAGAGAAAGTTCGAGAAGTAGTTGAAGGTTGTACTAATGAATACAATTCCAGGAGAGATGAAGGCTCTAAGCTTCCAGCTTCGTGTCTTTCCTCAAACAAGGAAGACTGCTCGCAGAGTACAAGCAACCAAAGAGCTATATCTGCGGTATGAATTCAGTCATTAAATAAAAATTCACCCTTGCTTGCTCTGTCTGTTCCACTACTTATCCAATGATGATGCCCCACGAACAGTAGGCAAAACTTCTTGTACAAGAGTAACGATTTAGTGGGACTTATGTTAAGGATGATAACGTTGTAGAGGCTCAGATACGGCGTCGACATGTGTACATGTCGGAAGAGTTTTAGCGTTCGACATGTGTTGCATCTCAGTCTTCGGTAATATACAACTCGATAATGGCCTAAAGAACGAAGCTGCAATAGTGAAAATAAATGATTTCTACAATGGCGGATGTGGTTCTTTCAAAATAGAAGTAATGGTGGTCAACTATGATACATGTGTAGCAACTTCATGGTGGACTGTCCCTTCCACTTCGAAATAACAAACCTGTGTAGTTTCCACGTCAGTTCTCTTTCGCTTTCTTCGGTCATTGTGGTGGATTCTTCCACTCGATCGGTTATAACATGGTTTTAGCGTGAGGTCCGTAACGCCACGGTTTCTCACTTCTAATACCTTCTGACAACATGTCAAATGACAATTGACTTTTCAGTTTCCTGCGTGCGTAACACGAATGGCTCTCAGTTTACCAGATAGCGCTCGCGGAACGAATCTCACTTCTTCACGTTCATCTTGCAGTTTTCATAGATACCAACTATGGAAATTTCGTTCAGTTATGTTATATGTTTTAAAATTCAGTGTTTTGGAATTTTGTAGAGTAAATTTAACATTTACCCAAAAATTTCGTTAATTAGTTTTAAATTTAATATATTATTTTGTGCAAGAATGTGTGCTATATTAATTGATAGTGCTTGATGGAATCTGATGTACTGTTTTATGATATCAGTTTGCTAATCTGGATACAGTTTACAGTTGGAAAAGAATGTGATTGATATTTCCTGTTCTTACTCCATCACACTCTCGAACGTGTATTCTTTGCAGATGGCTAGGGAATGATGTATGAGTAAATCTCATGCAAATTTTATTCGCCTTAATTGTTTGGAACCTGTGCTTCGAGGCATTGTTAGAATTTTTTTGTCCGTCATAAATCACTTTAATGCGTATCCATGTTTGATATTCGTCTTGCCGTCGGAGCGTTGTTCTTCTGCATAATGTAGTCTTCTACATCTACATCTATACTCCGCGAGCCACCTTACGGTGTGTGGCGGAGGGTACTTATTGTACCACTATCTGATCCCCCCTTCCCTGTTCCATTCACGAATTGTGCGTGGAAAGAACGACTGCTTGTAAGTCTCCGTATTTGCTCTAATTTCTCGGATCTTTTCGTTGTGATCATTACGCGAGATATATGTGGGCGGTAGTAATATGTTGCCCATCTCTTCCCGGAATGTGCTCTCTCGTAATTTCGATAATAAACCTCTCCGTATTGCGTAACGCCTTTCTTGAAGTGTCCGCCACTGGAGCTTGTTCAGCATCTCCGTAACGCTCTCGCGCTGACTAAATGTCCCCATGACGAATCGCGCTGCTTTTCGCTGGATCATGTCTATCTCTTCTATTAATCCAACCTGGTAAGGGTCCCATACTGATGAGCAATACTCAAGAATCGGACGAACAAGCGTTTTGTAAGCTACTTCTTTCGTCGATGAGTCACATTTTCTTAGAATTCTTCCTATGAATCTCGACCTGGCGCCTGCTTTTCCCACTATTTGTTTTATGTGATCATTCCACTTCAGATCGCTCCGGATAGTAACTCCTAAGTATTTTACGGTCGTTACCGCTTCCAATGATTTACCACCTATGGCATAATCGTACTGGAATGGATTTCTGCCCCTATGTATGCGCATTATATTACATTTATCTACGTTTAGGGAAAGCTGCCAGCTGTCGCACCATGCATTAATCCTCTGCAGGTCCTCCTGGAGTACGTACGAGTCTTCTGATGTTGCTACTTTCTTGTAGACAACCGTGTCATCTGCAAATAGCCTCACGGAGCTACCGATGTTGTCAACTAAGTCATTTATGTATATTGTAAACAATAAAGGTCCTATCACGCTTCCCTGCGGTACTCCCGAAATTACCTCTACATCTGCAGATTTTGAACCGTTAAGAATGACATGTTGTGTTCTTTCTTCTAGGAAATCCTGAATCCAATCACAAACCTGGTCCGATATTCCGTAAGCTCGTATTTTTTTCACTAAACGTAAGTGCGGAACCGTATCAAATGCCTTCCTGAAGTCCAGGAATACGGCATCAATCTGCTCGCCAGTGTCTACGGCACTGTGAATTTCTTGGGCAAATAGGGCGAGCTGAGTTTCACATGATCTCTGTTTGCGGAATCCATGTTGGTTATGATGAAGGAGATTTGTATTATCTAAGAACGTCATAATACGAGAACACAAAACATGTTCCATTATTCTACAACAGATTGACGTAAGCGAAATAGGCCTATAATTATTCGCATCTGATTTATGACCCTTCTTGAAAATGGGAACGACCTGCGCTTTCTTCCAGTCGCTAGGTACTTTACGTTCTTCCAGCGATCTACGATAAATTGCTGATAGAAAGGGGGCAAGTTCTTTAGCATAATCACTGTAGAATCTTAAGGGTATCTCGTCTGGTCCGGATGCTTTTCCGCTACTAAGTGATAGCAGTTGTTTTTCAATTCCGATATCGTTTATTTCAATATTTTCCATTTTGGCGTCCGTGCGACGGCTGAAGTCAGGGACCGTGTTACGATTTTCCGCAGTGAAACAGTTTCGGAACACTGAATTCAGTATTTCTGCCTTTCTTCGGTCGTCCTCTGTTTCGGTTCCATCGTGGTCAACGAGTGACTGAATAGGGGATTTAGATCCGCTTACCGATTTTACATATGACCAAAACTTTTTAGGGTTCTTGTTTAGATTGTTTGCCAATGTTTTATGTTCGAATTCGTTGAATGCTTCTCTCATTGCTCTCTTTACGCTCTTTTTCGCTTCGTTCAGCTTTTCCTTATCAGCTATGATTCGACTACTCTTAAACCTATGATGAAGCTTTCTTTGTTTCCGTAGTACCTTTCGTACATGATTGTTATACCACGGTGGATCTTTCCCCTCGCTTTGGACCTTAGTCGGTACGAACTTATCTAAGGCGTACTGGACGATGTTTCTGAATTTTTTCCATTTTTGTTCCACATCCTCTTCCTCAGAAATGAACGTTTGATGGTGGTCACTCAGATATTCTGCGATTTGTGCCCTATCACTCTTGTTAAGCAAATATATTTTCCTTCCTTTCTTGGCATTTCTTATTACACTTGTAGTCATTGATGCAACCACTGACTTATGATCACTGATACCCTCTTCTACATTCACGGAGTCGAAAAGTTCCGGTCTATTTGTTGCTATGAGGTCTAAAACGTTAGCTTGACGAGTTGGTTCTCTAACTATCTGCTCGAAGTAATTCTCGGACAAGGCAGTCAGGATAATGTCACAAGAGTCTCTGTCCCTGGCTCCAGTTCTGATTGTGTGACTATCCCATTCTATACCTGGTAGATTGAAGTCTCCCCCTATTACAATAGTATGATCACGAAACTTCTTCACGACGTTCTGCAGGTTCTCTCTGAGGCGCTCAACTACTACGGTTGCTGATGCAGGTGGTCTATAGAAGCATCCGACTATCATATCTGACCCACCTTTGATACTTAACTTAACCCAGATTATTTCACATTCGCATTCGCTAATAACTTCACTGGATATTATTGAATTCTTTACTGCTATAAATACTCCTCCACCATTGGCGTTTATCCTATCCTTGCGGTATATATTCCATTCTGTGTCTAGGATTTCGTTACTGTTCACTTCCGGTTTTAACCAACTTTCCGTTCCTAATACTATATGCGCACTATTTCCTTCAATAAGAGATACTAATTCAGGAACCTTGCCCTGGATACTCCTGCAGTTTACCAATATTACGTTAACTTTTCCTGTTTTTGGTCTCTGAGGACGGACATTCTTTATCAACGATGATAATGTCCTCTCTGGTAAGCCGTCAGGTATTTTATCGTTTCGCCCAAGGGGGGGTCCCTCTAACCTGATAGCGATAGTAAAATTCTATTATTGTGCCGTTTTGAGCTGGGTTTTTCGCTAAGTGGCCAACCATTTCATTATTCATGGGGGTATGTTCCATCCATGCACGTAAATGAAAGGCAGTTTGTTTTTTGCCATACGCGTTTCGCGCCTTTTATTTATGATATATCTTCAGTGGCCTGTAATACATGTTTGTCATATATATACTACTGGCCATTAAAATTGCTACACCAAGAAGAAATGCAGATGATAAACACATATATTATACTAGAACTGTCATGTGATTACATTTTCACGCAATTTGGGTGCATAGATCCTGAGAAATCAGTACCCAGAACAACCACCTCTGGCCGTAATAACGGCCTTGATACGCCTGGATATTGAGTCAAACAGAGCTTGGATGGCGTGTATAGGTACAGCTGCCCATGCAGCTTCAACACAATACCACAGTTCATCAGGAGTAGTGACTGGCGAATTGTGAAGAGCCAGTTGCTCGGCCACCATTGACCAGACGTTTTCAATTGGTGAGAGATCTGGAGAATGTGCTGGCCAGGGCAGCAGTCGAACATTTTCTGTATCCAGAAAGGCCCCTACAGGACCTGCAACATGCGGACGTGTATTATCCTGCTGAAATATAGGATTTCACAGGGATCGAATGAAGCGTAGAGCCACGGGTCGTAACACATATGAAATGTAACGTCCATTGTTCAAAGTGCCGTCAATGCGAACAAGAGGTGACCGAGACGTGTAACCAATGGCACCCCATACCATCACGCTGGGTGATACGCCAGTATGGCGGTGACGAATACGCTCTTCCAATATTCATTCACCGCGATGTGGCCTAACACGGATGCCACCATCATGATGCTGTAAACAGAACCTGTATTCATCCGAAAAAATGACGTTTTGCCATTCGTGCACCCAGGTTCGTCGTTGAGTACACCATTTCAGGCGCTCCTGTCCGTGATGCAGCGTCAAGGGTAGCCGCAGCCATGGTCTCCGAGCAGATAGTGCATGCTGCTGCAAACGTCGTCGAACTGTTCGTGCAGACGGTGGTTGTCTTGCAAACGTCCCCATCTGTTGACTCAGGGATCGAGACGTGGCTGCACGATCCGTTACAGCAATGTGGACAAGATGCATGTCATCTCGACTGCTAGTGATACGAGGCCTTTGGGATCCAACACGGCGTTCCGTATTACCCTACTGAACCCACTGATTCCATATTCTGCTAACAATCATTAGGTCTCGACCAACGCGAACAGCAATGTCGCGATACGATAAACCGAAATCGCGATAGGCTACAATCCGACCTTTATTAAAGTCGGAAACGTAATGGTACGCATTTCGCCCTCTTAAACGAGGCTTCACAACAACGTTTCACCGGGAAACTCCTGTCAACTGTTGTTTGTGTATGAGAAATCGGTTGGAAACTTTGCTCATGTCAGCCACCGGCGCCAACCTTGTGTGAATGCTCTGAAAAGCTAATCATTTGCATATCACAGCATCTTCTTCCTGTCGGTTAAATTTCGTGCCTGTAGCACGTCATCTTCGTGGTGTAGGAATCTTAATGGCCAGTAGTATATATATATATATATATATATATATATATATATATATATATATATATATATGGAAATGCATTATATAAATATAAGTATGTTAATATGTTACACTTTCTCATGTTACTCTTTTATTTTCCAGATTAGAAACAATTTTTGAAGTACCAAGTTTCGTGTGGTTTAATTATCGTCTGGTGTAACATACGACGTCCAGTGTTGTTAGTTCATGCGTTTCATCCTGGATAGGTCGTGCGGTAGCGTTCTCGCTTCCCGCGCCCAGGTTCTCGGGTTCGATTCCTGGTGGTGTCAGGGATTTTCTGTGCCTCGTGATGACTGGGTGTTGTGTGATGTCCTTAGGTTAGTTAGGTTTAAGTTGTTCTAAGTTCTAGGGGACTGATGGCCATAGATGTTAAGGGGAGCCGGAGGTGGTCAAATCCAAAAAATTACGATTTTTTTTTTTTTTTTTTTGCTACCGAAAATTATTTGGAACATTCCTATTTAATGTAAACTTTGAATAATTGTTCTACTCGCCCTAGAAGTGAAGTTGTTACCATTTTCCACGACGCCTGCAGAGGAAATGGGCGGCCACTGAATGCATCTAACACCCTCTCGTGACTTCCTGGCGAACTGCTTGGGATTTTCTCGGCTTGTTACGCATACAGCGAGTGTGCAAGTGTTGGCTACATTGTTTTCTGTGACAAATGAAGTACTAAGAGCGCGGAACATCGTCTCTTTGCTGTTTACCATTTCGAATTAGTGCAGTGTTGCGCCTGTTGTTGGTAGTATTACACTTCTTGTGTAAAGCATTGTCCCGGTTACGACGCCACGTTTTAGTAACCGTGTATATAAGAAGAGGAAGAACGTAGGGAAAAGAAAATTAACACTAATACCAAGTTGCGATACTACAATTACTGAAACAGTGCGTTCTTCTGCTAAGCAACACATGCCGGCCATAGCCCTGTGACATTTTCTAGCAAGAAGCTGACTGGTGGAAGTGACAGATTTCGTGAATATGTTAGTGACTGTGATGATATTAACGAAGTACTGAATATTGGATTATTATCTTCTGTGCTGAAAGAAAGTGTTCTGTGCAAAATGTGTTCAAGTGTATGAGTGGGACTAGAAATAACAAAGCACTTTGGTTTGGCTTGTGAGATGAAGATAATCTGTGCATGTTGCAAGTATCAAGTGACTTTCTACAATTCACATGCCAGTGTCTTTGGTGAAAATGGACGATCTAGAGTGTTTGATGTGAACGTTCGACTTGTGTATAGTCTTCGATCCATTGGAAAAGGGTCTGCTGCTGGTAAACTGTTTTGTGGTTTTATGAACTTGCCATCGCCACCAAGCAAATTTGGGTACTACTGTGAACTGGTAGGATCCTCTGTTGAAGATGTGGCTTTGAAAACCATGAAGGAAGCAGTGGAGGAATCTGTAGAAATGACGGTGGTTCTAGGGATTTGGTAGTGGTATTAGATAGTTCCTGGCAAAAGAGGGGTCATAAATCCCTGAATGGGGTTGTAACTGCTACTTGTGGTGATAGTGCAAAAGTGATAGATGTTGAAATATTATCAAAACATTGTAGGTGCAAAAATAAAATCAAAGGAGAGCACAGTGGAACCTGTGAGGCAAATTTTAGTGGATCAAGTGGAGCAATGGAAGTGAATGGAGTGAAACAAATTTTTGAATGTTCAGTTCCCAGATACAACGTAAGGTACAAATACTATCTTGGGGATGGTGACTCCAAAGGTTTCAAGACTATAGAGGAACTGAAACCATATGGAAATGAATTTGTAGTTGAAAAGTTGGAATGCATTGGGCATGTGCAAAAGCGTATGGGTCAAACAAACTTTGGGTTCAAGTAAGCTCAGTGATGGAAAGACAATAGGAGGGAGAGGCAGGCTTACTGATGAGGTGATTGAACGTCTACAGGGATACTATGGGTACGCTATAAGGCAATATACTAGTAATGTTAGTGACATGCGAAAAGCAGTGTGGGCATTGTTCCTTCATACTACCTCTTCCAATGAATACCCTCAACACAGCCTGTGCCCAAAAGATTCCTGGTGCAAATATAATGCCAAAAAGGACTATGATCACAAACATGATTTGCCAGCAGCTGTGATAAATGCAATAAAACCAATTTTTCATGACTTAGCACAGCCAGAATTGTTACACAAATGTCTACACGGAAAGACGCAGAATCCTAATGAGAGTGTAAACAATTTGATTTGGAAAGTGATTCCTAAAAGGGTGTTTGTAAGCATAAAAACACTGCACTTTGGCATTTATGATGCAATAGCAACCTACAACCAAGGGAACAGTGTGAAGTGTGAAGTTCTGAAGGCATTAGGATTTACAGCTGCGGTGAACACTGTACAAGCACTAAGAAATATTGACAGAGAAAGGATAAGAGGAGCAGAAAGAAGAGAAATGCATATGAAGTATGATGGAACAACAGGCCAGAAAAGACGACAGAAGAGGAAGATTTTGGAGGATGAAGAAGAAGACGCCGATAATCCATCCTATAGTGCAGGAATGTATTGAGAAACTTTGATAGCCATTTCCTGTAAATTAGAATTTTTCGAATATAAGGAACATTTTCTCAAAATCCAGTCAAGCTAGAGAGATGAAATTTTTATGCAGCACTCCTAGTGGTCTAACTTACATTGTAACACAGCCATTTGGCAATATGTTCAGTAGTTTCATTTCAGTTTAATTATAAAGCAATTATTTGTAAAATAATTTGAGTCATTAATAAAAAAAAATAATTGAAAGGAAACTAGAAAAGTTACTCCAAAATCCCTCTGTCATAACTGCATTACTAAACCACTCTATATGTAAAAAAATCAAATTTTTCTATTTGGTAGTTTATTCATAAATGTTCCTCAAACTTAGTGATTTTAACATGGGCAGCAGAGGCACCTCTGGCTCCCTTAAGTCCCATAGGGCTCAAAGCCATTTGAACCATTCATCCTGGATATGTGTTTACTCGGTCTCTATAGACCAATGGCCGGTTTTCGCCGCTTCCTGCCTAGATTTATTACAGTACTTGCTCTTTTCACTGTATGTGAAAAGTTTGTGTGTTTGCAATGTGTAATGTTGCCAACTGCTTCTGTCTATTTACCTTTCGTCTTTTGATTGAATTTTGTCGTTATGAAAGTATTGAAGGATGTTCTGTTGAATTGGTGAAAGACATTCAATAACCAAGAACGCAGAAAACATTTTTTATAGAAACTAACCGTTTTCAACAGTCTTGCCTGTTGTCTTCAATAAGAAATATTTTGTGCGATCTTGGCTTTTGAATCGTATTTAACTTTCATCTTGGAAAATGTAAGTAACCTCAAAAGAAAATTTGACGTCACGAAACTTAAATTGCAAAAATCTGTTTTTAAATTGAAAAACAAGAAAGTAACACGAGAAATCATAAAATATTAAGATAGTTGTAACTACTACATAACGCATTTCTGTTTTCGAGCCCACTGAAGAACGCGTATGGCAAAAATATGAATTTGGAAGCAATTAAGGAACAACGGGAAACGAAGAAATGAAGACTTTTCCTCATATTTAATGTTAATGGATCATTTTGTCTTCTTCGACGAACGTACAGCCACTTCTATTGATGGTAAAGGTACTTTCGTCTTTATAGATTTGAATAATTGTCCGGTCTATTTAAAAGCTTTTTATTTCAATTTCCTTTGAGACGAACTGTAGTCCATGCCTAATCTATTGAATCCAATATGTAACGTCTGAGAAAGCGTCATCAATGTTTTTATTTCTTTACAAATCAGAAGCAGGAAATTCAGTTGCGTATAATTCGAACGACTGCTGACGAAGAGCTAGAAAAGAGACGTGAGCAACGAGGGCTGTCTGTCGTAATTGGGGACACCTAGAACCGTGAAGGCACCTTGAACCTGATTCCGTAAAGGAGGACTCCAAGAGGAACGAAAAAATTGCGGTTGCAGGTTAAGACGAAGCTTTGCGCCATCGCACTCGAGCTGTGAGGCCTTCAGGGCCATTAGAGAGAGTTACACTGTATGAGATGCAGCACGAATCCCTTTAAAATTAGAACCGCTTTTATTTCGTCAGTGATTCAAGATATCGAAAGAAGATTTCGACAGATGTTAGCTGACAGAGGGACTCGTAGTCTTATATCCTGTGTCAATAGAAATCTGAAACAAGTATGTTTTTTCGAGTGAAATGGTATACTTCTGTACCAGCATTCGAGTGGTCTTGATTATACGAATAAAGTGATACTGTAACCTCCCCACAATATTTTGTATCTGCATGGAATTTAGCCCAAATTTATCTCCTACTCTATAAACTCGAAGTATGTCCCCAAAAACTGTTATCCAACTCAAACTCGTAAGCTTAACTTCGACTAAACAGAACCTAACATGAAGTGAACTGTAACTGATCTGAATGCAGCTTCTCTTTATATTAAATGCTTAACTGAAGTAAAACAGCAATCTGGTCCTAATCAAAATTTCCGCTTACCTCGCGTCTTGACAACATTGTTGAAGATTTCTGGAGAGCGACAGCAGACAACAAGAAAACAGCGCCTAAGCTAGATTTCTGTTTCTAAATATATATTCAAACTGTAACATGTGGTAATGCGTATTGATAAAAAGTGGGATGGGGAGAGTGCCTATTCCTATGAAATGATATTCTAAGACAACGAGTTTAGAATGAAGTATGTATTCCAAAAGACAATAAAACTTCGCGTGATCTTCACACATGCCCATTGGTCTGAACAATACTATGCTTGACAAAGTGAATATGCGGTTAAAGGCGCTGCAGTCTGGAACCGCAAGACCACTACGGTCGCAGGTTCGAATCCTGCCTCGGGTATGGATGTTTGTGATGTCCTTAGGTTAGTTAGGTTAGTTAGGTTTAACTAGTTCTAAGTTCTAGGGGACTAATGACCTCAGCAGTTGAGTCCCATAGTGCTCAGAGCCATTTGAACCATTTGAACAAAGTGAATATTGATTTAAAAAGTGTACGATGTAAACAGAGCATTTCTATAAAAACCAATCAGCTTAATCAGTTAATTTATTAATGCATGACTCAGGGCCGGCCGGAGTGGCCGAGCAGTTCTAGGCGCTACAGTCTGGAACCGCGCGACCACTACGCTCGCAGGTTCGAATCCTGCCTTGGGCATGGATACGTGTGATGTCCTTAGGTTAGTTAGGTTTAAGTAGTTCTAAGTTCTAGGGGACCGATGACCTCAGATAAGTCCCATAGTGCTCAGAGCCATTTCAACGATTTTTTGTCTCAGGGAAGTGGGGTGGTCTTCCTCTCAATTCGGAGCAAGTTAACTGACGCCAAGCAGCGCAATTTTACCTGACTTCTTCTCTTCAAAAATAATAAAACTATTCAAAATTTATTTTCTCTTGCTTTCTAATGTATTCATCTTACTCATCCTTGCTGTATTTTACAATCTTTCTGTATCTAAGAGATACCATAAAAAGCCAACACAGCACTACTGAATAAGTCCACCACCTACTACACATCAACTAAGAATGTATCAGATGGTGCAGAGGTAAAGGCTATGCTACAACAAGACCAAAGATTGTTTAACAGCAATGTAACTTGCTCTTTCTCTGACGTGCACATCGATGACGAACAGAAATCAAAATAACATGATCAACTGATTACGCAAGTACAGTAATACACCGATTATTGATGTTAGCGTTGAAACTGAGAAAGATCGTCAAATTGGCAAGGTGGCAGGAATTGGCCGCACCAAGCCGGGCTGTCACGTCACGCTCAGTTGTTACATCAAGGTTTTCGACCGTCTACTTGTAATTACAGACATCTGGAATAGTTTCCCTGGCTCCTTCGCATGCACCGGAAGTTAGAGACAGTTCCATTTACAACACTCCTAAGTGGCCCTAAATCTGTAGCGTATGAAGCAGGTTCAATGGGAAATACACTGTATCTATCTTCCTGCGCCTGTGACTACGGAGCCTGGCATGAGAGACACAGCTGGTATTTACAATAGCCAGTTCCTGCGTGTGGGACATACAGGAGCGATGGAAGATTGAATCCTCAATGGCACATCATCAGTTTGACGAACAATTCGGAAATGGGAGTTTTTTATTGTAACGTAAGATGGACCGTTAGAAAGGGTTCAACTTGGCCCTTGCAACTGACTGGAGGCACATAGCGATGGCTATTGTACAGGAGTTTAGAATGACATACACAGTCTGTGTACAGGGAGACGAAGTACTACACTTGTTGTTTGTGTAGTTGGTGCAGGAGATGCACTACGTGGAGTTTGTTGCCAAAAAGTTGTAAGCCACACTGGGGGATGGTAAGAGGGTACCGTTTTTCGAGAAATTTGTTTGCGTATTCGAAGAGGACGGATTCAACAATATTACGTACTTTACTTAAGATTGAAATAAAGCTAATCATCGTGTAGGGAATGGTTTGACCCGGAAGTTTGTCCAATTTTAAGACTAGGAAAATCTTTCAGATCATCCTCGGCCCAGGATAATACCAGTTGTTGTTTAATTGTGTTTCTATAAAGGGTAACGAACAGGAGACAGTATCTCGCTGGGGCCTGTTGCTTATTTCCTACATACTGATAGGTTAGACAGCAACCAACACAACCAGTCCCCATGTCTAATTTCTCCAAACATTCAGACAAAAGAAAAAAATTGAACCATGGACTAAAACTAATACATTACCGGAAAGTATTTGTCTTTTTTTACGAAAGTATTTTAAACGTTTATTTATTTTGTTTAATGAGTTAGGTAAGAAGGGAACAAACCACAAACCTGGAGAGACGTGGAGGACACACGCCTCTAGACAGAATAGTCTTCTGGCTGATTTGATGCGGCCCGCTACGAATTCTTCACCTGTGCCTATTCATCTCTTTATATCAACCCACGACCACAATTATTTGCTGGATGTGTTCCAATCTCTGTCTTCCCCAACACTTTATATCCTCTAAAACCGCCTCTAGTACTATCGAAGTTAATTCCTGATGCCTTAACAGATGTCTTGTTAAATTGATCAACTTTTCCCTTCTTCTAGTTAGTGTTTTCTATTCCTTTCCTCACTGATTCCTTGGAGAACCTCCTCATTCCTCACGTTATCAGCCTACCTAATTTTCTACTTTCTTCTGTAGCACCATATTTCAAATGCTTCGTTTCTTTCTTCTAGTTTTCTCACAGTCCTTGTTTTACTACCGTATAACGCTGTGGTCCAAACGTATACCCTCAGAACTTCCTTTCTCAATTTAAGTCCTATGTTTGACATTAGTAGACTTCTCTTTGACAGGCTGTGCTAGTCTGCTTTTTATGTCCGCCTTGGTTCGTACGTCATGGGTTATTTTGCTGCCTAGGTATCAGAATTCCTTAACTTCATCCACTTCGTGATTACCAAGTCTGATGTAAAGTTTTTCCCTGTTCTCATTCGTTCTACTTCTTATTAATTTAATCTTTCTTCGATTTACTCTCAGTCTACTTTCTGTACTCAGTAGAGCGTTCAACGCATTGAACAAATCCTGTAATTCTTCTACATTTTCACTGAGGATATCAATGTTATCAGCGAAACTTATCACTGATATTCTTTCATCTTGAACTATAATTCCACTCTTTAGCCTTCCTTTTATTTCCGTCATTGCTTCTTCGGTGTGTAAATTGCAGGGTAGGGGCGAAGGAGTACATCCCTGTCTTACACCCTGCTGAATCCGAGAGATTCATTTTTGATTTTCCACTATTATTATTCCATCTTAGTTCTTGTACGTGTTGTATATACCCGTCTCTCCCTATACTTACACCTATTTTTCTCACAATTTTGAACGTATTTCACCGTTTTAGATTTTCGAACGCGTTTTCCAAGTCGACAAATCGTATGAATGTGCCTTGATTGTCTTCAGTCTTGCTTGTATTATCAACCGTTACGTCAGAACTATTTCTTTGGTTCCTTTACCTTTCCGAAAGCCAAACTGATCGTCATCTAACGGCATAGCTACGAAATTTATTGATTTGACTACATACCTGATTACATTAATGGGAAGTGAACAATTTGTTAATGAACTACCAGCAGTTACAATTAAATTTAATTTAAATTTTGCCGTGCTGAGTGGCCGCGCGATTGAGGCGCCATGTCAGGGATTGCACGACCCCTCCCGCCGGAGGTTCGAGTCCTCCCTCGTGCGTGGGTGTGTGTCATGTACTTAGCATAAGTTGGTTTAAGTATTGTGTTAGTCTAGGGACCGATGACCTCAGCAGTTTAGTTCCTTAGGAATTTACACACACACACACACACACACACACACACACACACACACACACACAATCATACAATTAAATTTATTCGACGGTCACTGCAGTCCTCTACGCAGCAGTTGACACATTTGGCTAATGTTTCAACCAAAAGATTGTTCTCGTAGTACCATCATGGCGTTGCCTCGTGAAAAATCTTCAACTTGCCAGACTGCGGACTTGGAGTAACTTGTGTTGCTAGCCGATGTGACCTTCAAGATGTGGCACATCGTACCACGGAGAACTATTATGCTTGGCGTGGGGACAGGAATGTTACTCGCCTCAGACCGAAATTTTCTTTGACCGATTACTCGAGTGTCAACTCCAGGTATGTGTTGAAATGTTAGCGAGAAAGGGTCCGGCTCGCGGAAGCTGCAGTGCTGAAGTGATCTCTGATAACAGGGCAAGAGTTGAAGCGTTATTCTGTCAGCTCTAGTAGCGACAGATAGGCAGCGAACCTTGTTTATCTAGGCACTTTGCCTTGACCTCATGCTCCGTTGGACTGACGTAGGATTCCCTCTTTGCGTTACAGCTAGCATTGCATAAACCAGACTAAGGCGCTCCACTGCATTGGAGGGAGAACACGTTCTTGCACTGTTTAAACTCTATTATGGTTAAGTTTGCTCTCGATTTGCTTTCTTCGCTGGTCTGTAGTTACATGTATTTTCCGCAACCAGTGAATCTCTTATAGCGTACTGGCTTCGCGCCTCTGATCGATATAAATACAGCACTGGAAATTAAAATTGCTACACCAAGAAGATATGCAGATGATAAACGGGTATTCATTAGACAAATATGTTACACTAGAACTGACATATGGTTACACTTTCACGCAATTTGGGTGCATAGATCCTGAGAAATGAGTACCCAGAACAACCACATCTGGCCGTAATAACGGCCTTGATACGGCTCGGCATTGAGTCAAACAGAGCTTGGATGGTGTGTATAGGTACAGCTGCCCATGCAGCTTCAACACGATACCACAGTTCATCAAGAGTAGTGACTGGCGTATTGTGACGAGCCAGTTGCTCGGCCACCATTGACAAGACGTTTCAATTGGTGAGAGATCTGGAGAACGTGCAGGCCAGGCATTTTCTGTATCCAGAAAGGCCTGTACAGGACCTGTAACATGCGGTCGTGCATTATCCCCCTGTCATGTAGGGTTTCACATGGATCGAATGAAGGGTAGAGCCACGGGTGGTAACACATCTGAAGTGTAACGTCCATTGTTCAAAGTGCCGTCAATGCGAACAAGGGGTGACCGAGACGTGTAACCAATGGCACCCCATACCATCACGCTGGGTGATACGCCAGTATGGCGATGACGAATACACTCTTCCAATGTTCGTTCACCGCGATGTCGCCAAACACGGATGCAACCATCATGATGCTGTAAACAGAACCTAGATTCATTCGAAAAAATGACGTTTTGCCATTCGTGCACCCAGGTTCGTCGTTGAGTACACCACCACAGGCGCTCCTGTCTGTGATGCAGCGTCAAGGGTAACCGCAGCCATGGTCTCCGAGCTGATAGTCCATGCTGCTGCAAACGTCCTCGAACTGCTTGTGCAGATGGTTGTTGTCTTGCAAACGTCCCCATCTGTTGACTCAGGGTTCGAGACGTGGCTGCACGATCCGTTACAGCCATGCGGATAAGATGCCTGTCATCTCGGTCATCTCGACTGCTAGTGATACGAGGCCGTTGAGATCCAACACGGCGTTCCGTATTACCCTCCTGAACCCAGGGATTCCATATTCTGCTAACAGTCATTGGATCTCGACCAACGCGAGCAGCAATGTCGCGATACGATAAACCGCAATCGCGATAGGCTACAATCCGACCTTTATCAAAGTCGGAAACGTGATGGTACGCATTTCTCCTCCTTACACGAGTCATCACAACAACGTTTCACTAGGCAACGCCAGTCAACTGCTGTTAGTGTATGAGAAATCGGAAACTTCCCTAATTTCAGCACGTTGTAGGTGTCGCCACCGGCGCCAAGCTTGTGTGAATGCTGTGAAAACCTAATCATTTGCATATCACAGCATCCTCTTCCTGTCGGTTAAATTTCGCTTCTGTATCACATCTTCGTGGTGTAGCAATTGTAATGGCCAGTTGTGTATCATGGGCACTGCACTGATAGCGGAAAGAAGTTCATAACACGAAGCGAGTACAAAAATGTGGGATTTAGTTATTAAGTAACGGTCTGCACCATTATATTTTAGTTCGAAAGACAGATCGCCGTCACTTTTCGAACAAAAATGCTGTATTTATTCTGTAACGCGCAAGAGGTCTCAAATCTGTCATGAGGGATGTTCGGGTAAGAGTTGTCAGTTAAAGGACATGTGTGGATTTCTGCTTCAAACTTTATTGTAATTTAACTATTTATACATTAATCTTCTACATATTAATCAGTGTGAAATGGAATTCAATTTTACTGTTAAGGTTGATACAGTTACGGCGAGAGTATGTGAGAGTTAACCATGTAGTCTGATTTGCACAAGCGGACACGAGCACCCATTCAGCTGGGAATGAGTTCACACTTGAAATTCTTTATCAATGGTACGATATCTCCAACTTCACCGTGCGTAAAGGCCTCATCTCATCATTTTTTATGTCTGTCACAGTGTGCAGTTCGGAAGTAGTCTTCACCTGTGGTGGAGAGTGAATTTCGGAATTTTATTCTGTCAACACGACAATTTTAGCAGAAACGGCCGTATGCGTTTGGACCCTTGTGGCCCTGATTGCTAGTACATCCGTATAAATTCCTGGCTGGGCTTCCTTCACTGTCAAGTTGTGTCATTCTACGCGTTGATCTGAACAGCTCTTTCTCCTCTAGCTTTTCCACGGGAAAGGGCAAAATCCTCCAGGCGAATAACCACTAGTGTAAAGGCAAATTCCCGTTATTTCACATGTCTTTGATGCCTTCACTACTGTTGTTGTCCGCTAGTAAGCACTTCTGAATAAACTCCCGCAATGGTGAGCACACTTGCCCCAAAGTTCCCTAGTTGCAAATGCATCGGTATGGCCACCAAATGACAGCTGCCACTGCGTGGACTAGGGATCAGTACCATTAAATTAAACTGCTGTGACCGTTGGCCGTTCGGTTAAAACAGCATGCATTACAAGGCATTAGTAGTATTAATTTGTTTCAAATGTGGTCAGTTTTTTTACAAGGATGTTGATAACTTTATGGGATCACAATTTAAGAACAACCAAAATAACAAATTTCATATGGACAGATACTTATATACTTTCAAGCCTAGTTTGTCAAAGATGGGACAGGTAGTCAGCCATGGCCTTATAGTAGGAACCATCCCAGCATAAGCCTGAAGTAATGTATGGATGCCACGGAAACCATACAGTAAATTATAGGATATGGGTTGGACCATTTTTCCAAACACACTGTTTTTTATTTTCACCCAAACATGTTTCAGCACCTCTGTGCCATCATAGGGGGTTTCTGTTTATTGAAAACTGTAAAAAGTGAACATACCTTAGGTTGTGTTTGCAAAGAGGTGGTACTCATAACCTGTAATTTAACTGGAAACGCGGAAAGAAAGAACAAAAGCTGCAGATCTAAAAGGTGATTGCCCACAGTAAATGTTGATGACCGACTGAATAGTGGAACCACCACACTACGTAAAATAAGGTCAATCTTTTTAAAACAGAGTTATCTCATTCACTTATCACTAATGTTGAACTATGTTTCCGCAGAAGCTATTTAGCAATGTAAATGGCTAGTGCTACACTGTCCATCTCTCACTACCAGTCACTACACAAATTGTACACACGTTATTTCATGATTAATATTACCCACATTATTAGTTGACATTTGGACCATAGCGATGATATTTGATTTCCATTTTGTGTGCCGAGCTTTCCGTGTGCTATCCTGAAAAACTCAGTCAGCATTCATCTATAAAGAGTGAGATGTTGAACTCAAGAGCATAAGTTGTTAGCATTATACGTTGCTGACCTATGGAAGTAAGATTATCAGGAAAAGAAAGAAGGAAGAAAAGAAAAAGGGAGAAACACATGGTGTTATGTGAAGTGAAAGATGATGGTCTTTTTTTTCCCCGATGGGCCGACTAAGGACCACATGCCAATTTCAGTTCCTCATTCACTGTTCTCCTTTCTTCCAATAGTCTTTCGTTTGTTCACTAGGTTTTCTTTCAGTCTTCTCACCAGACTATTCGTTTACTCTTCTTCTATATTCAATGTGTTTCCCTTGGGATATTTCCGTCAGTTATTTCTTCAGTTATTCTGTTATTTTTTCCTAAATCTCATTTTATTTCATGGGTCTAGCTTGTTGTTGTCTACATATTAACTAATATTTGAACGTTCTATTTGGTTAATCTATTGTTTTTCATACGATATAAATTCCCAAAAAATAAGTCTTCATTTCTTCATGACTTGTCTTTTTTATGTTTCTATGAATTTCGTCACTATTACGTAATTTACAACTTTCCATAGCTTTTTGTGGGCCCAATATTTTCCTTACGATTCGCTTATGTGGTATTTCTAACTTATCCTATTTATAGTTGAAATCTAGACATTCGCTTGCATACAGACAGTGGCTTCACTACTGTATTATGATGCCGCATTTGCGCATTTTTACAGAGGCATTTTTTGTCATACAAATCTGTGGTTATACTACATGCCCTGCCCATGTTTGCTGCCTTTTGCTCTATAGAAGCCTTTTCCAATTTTCTTGGTTATCTTCACAAGATATCAAAATTTTTTAACCTTTTCAATTCACCCAATATCCGTGTAAGCATTTTGACGCATTTTTAATGTTTGTAAAAACATTGTTTGTTCTGCAGCGATTCTTAAGCTAATCCTGTGGTGTCACCGCCAGACACCACACTTGCTAGGTGGTAGCCTTTAAATCGGCCGCGGTCCGTTAGTATACGTCGGACCCGCGTGTCGCCACTATCAGTCATTGCAGACCGAGCGCCGCCACACGGCAGGTCTAGAGACACTTCCTAGCACTCGCCCCAGTTAAACAGCCGACTTTGCTAGCGATGGTTCACTGACAAAATACGCTCTCATTTGCCGAGACGATAGTTAGCATAGCCTTCAGCTACGTCATTTGCTACGACCTAGCAAGGCGCCATAACCAGTTACTAATGATGCTGTAAAACATGTACCGTCAAGAGCGATGTTCACCAATTATGGATTAAAGTTAAGGATTCCAGCAGCTACGTACGTTTTTTTGCTAGTCTCAATTCCTTGTCCTGTTCCAGACCTCACGCCAGCCTGCGTGAGCTTAAAAACGTGCCTGTCGGCTTCCTCATAGTGGATTGGCTGTCTTGCCAAGTCACAACAAGTCCTACTGGCTCTTCCTTCTAAAAGACTGTGCTACAGCAGGTGCCAGATTTTCAGCCGGTATAGCCAAGTCATCTAGAAATACAATACAGTTTATTCCATTACTTTTGTTTCCTCTTCCCAACCTTTCCGGTGAAATCTTATATTTTTTCCGTTTTTCATTCCAAATTCTCACTGTTTTTATTTTTCTACAACACAAAAAGAACTGGGGCTAGGCCATTACCTTTGTTTATTTGGAAAGGCTGTATACTTGTCCCATAAATTTCACTTCAGACACTACCTGTGTAATCATTTCATGAATTATATCTTCTACTTTATACTTTGCACCTAATTTTCAGACAATTTTATCTATGGTTTGCCTGTAAACACAAGCAAAGGCCTGTTTGAAATTAATAAACATTATTAATCTTTTGATTTCAGAAATCTATGACGACGGATTCACTTCAGATTAAATACTTTTCGGAACATGATCTGCCTTCCTGAAACCCCCTTGATATTTACCTAAATGGCTGCCTAGTGTTTTTTCTACTCTGTTTAGTAAAATCTTGGAAAATGTTGTATATGAAAGTGGGAAAAAAGAAATTCCAATTTAGTTGTTAACGTTTATTGCCTTTCTTATGTAATGGATGTATCGAGGTTGCTCTTACATTCTCCGGGGATTTTGTTTTCACGTTTCGAGTTTTCCTCGAAGATTTGTTTTAAAAGTTCTGCTGTAAAAGACTCTTCTTTGTTAGTTTTATTGTTTTCTAAGGACTGAACTACTTCTTCAATTTCTTTGATAGTCGAAAGTAATTCTTCTTCTAGGTTTTTATGAGAATTTGAGGATTCCAGCTTGCGTATAGGTCCTGGGTAATTACGAAGCTAATCAAAATATTTTACAAGTATTCTGCGTTTTTCAGTGTTGCTTAAGCCTAAACTGCCAGCTTCATTTATGAAATACACTTGGGCTTTAGTATGCCTTCAGTACGTTCTGAAATGTCTGATCAAGTTCAGTTGTATTGCAGTAAACGTCCTGGAATCTCACTGACTGGAATGGGTCTTCAGTGATGAGTCCCGCTTCCAACTGAGTCCAAATGACCAACGTCTCAGTTGGCATTTTGGTGATCCACCGTGCCAACTGGACAGAATTGGCACGTTATCCCTCAGGAGGACATCCAACAACTCAGGCAATCAACGCAATGCATTATTGACCTGCTCAGCTTGTGAAGCTCTTTCTTTTATATAAATCATGAAATTTTTCCTGAAATTGCATTTATTTGTCTGTACATATACATCACATCTGGGGATTTCCACTCGATTCAGATAATTCCTTCGTTTTTGTTTTTCGTTTTTATTTTACAATGTATTTTTTGAACAGTTTTCCTCAATTTCCGCAAGTTTACTATTTTTAAGAACTATTTTAGTGCATCTAATTATCCTTGCTGTTCCTTTCTGTTCGCTTGAGGTTCATCTTACTGTTTTGCTTTTCTTGAGCATTATCATTTTTACATTGCACTTTTTTCCCCTTTTAGCCCTCTCCTTTGTTTCTTGAAATATTTCATAACACTTTTTATTTTTAGTACTTCTGTGCAGCATTATCATTATTACTATAATCACTTAGTTGTGTTACATTTTTTGACAAACTCCATTCTGTGTTAAGTAAATAATCCATAACTTTGTTACTCTCGACTCCAACGAAAACGCTTCCTCACGTGAAGGCCAAACGAGAACAGAGAGGCAATAGTAAACGACAGGTATTTCTATTACCAAGTTCTGGCACAATGGCTAACGAGTGCTATTTTCCCGGTAGTCATACCCCTTCCCTTACATGTAAAAGAGGATCTAAATTGCTGAACAACTAAAATGGTCCCAGTTGCGTTTCCAGGGCAACAGAAATTTAATTTTCCGTGTTCCGTATGATTATTCACTGAATCTAAAAATTGAAAATATGGTCATAACATACTTATAAAGCGCATAGTCTTACCTTACAAGTTTAATACAAGAATTACACACTATATGATCAAAAGTCTCCGGACACCTATTAGTTTACATTATTATGGGTGTGTCCATCCTTCTTATTATGACGTCTTGGACTCTGCTGGTGTTGCTTTCAATGAGGTGTTTGAATGTCTGTGGAGGAATGACAGCTTATTCTTCTTCAAGAGCCGAAGCAAGGGACGGTAATGATGTAGGACGCTGGGGTCCGCAATGAAGTCGACATTCCGATTCATAGTGACTGAAATTCTTCTGGGTATTATGCCGCGTCATTGCTAAAAACTAAAAACAATAATAAACCAAAACCGACCTTTTGGCCGAATTGCAACGGCCTTCCTCAGGGCACGACTGGTTTTGCATGGGGTAGGTGCTTCTATTTATTACAGACTATCAGTGTCTGACGTCACTTTTGTAAAGCTTTTAATTGCCTCTCTAATATGATTGGCTAGTCATGATGGGAAGATGGAAGGAAAGAGGCTATTCGTGGATGTCCATGACTAGCCAGTCATATTAGAGGGCCAATTAAAAGCTTTACAACAGTGACGTCAGTCATCGATAGTCTGTAATAAATAGAAGCACCTATCCCCAAGCAAAATCAGTCGTGACCGGAGGAAGGCCGTTGCAATTCGGCCGAAACGTCGGATTTAGTTTATTATTGTTGTTAGTTTTTAGCAATGACGCTGCATAATACCGAGAAGAATTTTAATCACTATGACACCGGCCGCGGAAGCCTACGTTCTTATATTCCGATACATGACACTGGGTTCAGATCGGGACTCTTAGCAGGCCATTGTATTTCACGAATATTATTGTTCACAAAACATTGGCTCACAGATTCTGATTTATGAGACGGAGTCTTGTCATCTGATACAAAGAATCATTGTCCCCGAACGGTTCCTTTGGTGTATTCAGTATACAATAATGTAGTTAAGGGCAATATGGGGACCTCGTTCTAACCACGAAGACCGCCCCCATACTCTAACACCATACTCCACTTTTGGCGCTACTGTCCATGATAGCAAGTAACGTCCTCCAGCCATTCACCATATCAAAACAGTTA
The DNA here is from genome assembly GCF_023864345.2 of Schistocerca serialis cubense. NCBI lineage: Eukaryota > Metazoa > Arthropoda > Insecta > Orthoptera > Acrididae > Schistocerca > Schistocerca serialis. Next base: position 421,773,523 of record NC_064646.1, read on the forward strand.
AATCGCGTTGCCTCACAGTGTAGTTTGACTCGCGACTCCAACTGACTTATTTCCAATCATCTAGTGCGGAGTGGCGTCACTTTTTGCGCCACCTCAATTGTCGCTTAGGAATAACGAGAGAAACGTGTGGTTTATAATGAGCTGCTCGTCCATTGTACTCCGTTGTTTTTAGCTCCTTACGCACCGGCATTGTACTAGCTGTGTGCTGGAAGCACTTTGGGACTCACGAGTGATTCTTCGTTGATTTAGTATGATTTTGTACAACCATCTTCCACAACGCTCCTCGGTCTCTGTCCACTATTGCATGAGGTCTACCTGGGCTTTATTTAGCTATGGTTGTGCCGTTGTGTTCCCACGTTTCAATCTCATGACCAGTACTTGATTTGGGCAGCTTTAGAATGGTTGAAATGTCCATGATGTATTTGTTACTCGAGTGGTGTGTAATGACTAGCCCAAGTCTTTTGCACACCTGGATACAACTTGTACGTCTTGATGCAGCTTAACCCACGCCGTGCAAGTTTCCCAGTTACTATACTTACCTGGTATTTGAGAATAACTTCCTACAAACTTTAAACCAACCTTAAGACCTGTACAATTTTTTTTTCTCACTGAACCCCTAAAAAATAATCGAATGAAAAAATCTCTCTCACAGCGTTTTGCTGTTCCTGAAGTAGAACTTCGGCAGGAGGCAAGACTGTTTACTTTATCACTTAGTTACTACTAAATCTATTCGCGACATTATTTTATAGACAGCACCCGTGTATTCCACTGAGTGTACCTTAGAAATTATACAACTGCATTTCGCACTGATGGGGGGATATGATTTCATAAGCAACGACATGCCTGAAAAAATAACGGGGAGTTCGAATCTTTACAGACTCGGGAGTGGTAGTGTGAACGGCTGTAATCGTTTTTGAGTCAAGAAACCTATGGCAGAAAAGGTACATTTCAGGCGGTGCGATGTCTTGACTGGCAACTCTTTTGAAGAGAAATGGAACGCAAATTTCCTTTAAAAACTTTTCGAGCTTGGTGAAGCTATTTCTAAATAAATAGACAGTTGTCTTTGATGAATGTGCGGTGGAGTTTACTACTGTTTGCTGTTCGTGGAAGGTTACTTCGAAACGGAACTCACAGACACACGTTAAGTGTGTGATAAACGCGCTGGCAGTAAGCTCCCGTCAGCTTGCCAGTAAGGCGTATGTTTCGAAGAATACAGTGTGCGGAGTAGAGTTGCGCGTGAAATTAGCCCCGCATAATAAACAAAGGGTGTAAGCTAAGGGGTCAAGTAGATAAAATTATTTTCTGACGTCGTCACTATTATACTCACAGACGGCCGTCGTCAGGTTTAGGAACGAAAATATAAATTTCAGTACAATTTGAGAATACATGTCGCGCATATTTAGTATTATAAAATGACAAAGAAATGAAGTCCCACGCTTGTTGACAGAGCTTAGGGGTACGATGCGGCAGGCCCACATGGCCGACTAGGCAAAGTCCTAATAGAGGTGGTTTGCAGTTGCCTTCCTCCGAGCATAATGATGATCATGAAGACGACACAACACCCAGTCATCTCTGGGCCGGTGAAAATCCCTGACTCCGCCAGGAATCGAAACCGATACCCCGTGCTCGGGAAGCGTGAACGCTACCGCGAGACCACGAGCTGCTATCATAAGGCAATAAGATAAAAAAATTCTCATCGCATTTGGTGCACAAGAAGACCACGCGTTGTCGCTAACGTGAAAGAATTCTGTTACATCTTATACAACAGAATCGGAAAATAAAAATACAATAAAAATCCAGCCACTATCGATGTCTTATGGTGGCTAAAACTGCGATAAAAATAAAATTGCTTGTGTTAAACTGCTTCGTTAAAATGGGGGACATAAAAATACTAGTTAAAATTTCATTATCTTGCTGTCTCATATTATACAGAAGTTAATATTTTGATTTTGTGGAACTAAGGAAGGCCGTTTGAGACGCTCGAAATAGTTTGTCTACAAAGGTAATTGTGAATGGGTCGTAAAATAAAAAAAGAAACCATTTAATTATTTAATAACAGTTCTCTCGGTGAATTACATTGCAGTGCATACACGTCGCTACATTGAATATCCGCAGCGAGAGATTTTACGCTGAGGTAATAGCTGGTTATAGCAATAAAAAAACTAAATATTCCATTCTGTTCAATATTTCATCCAAAGTACCGATCTTAGAATCCTTTACCATCTGTATATCTTTGACCGTAAGATTTGTTGGATGGTCTGTATATGCACACTGATGATGCACTGGTATAGCGATTTGTAAATTATGCGTGTACATGTAACTTGTCAGAGGATGCATGCTTAGCGCAAACGGCCCGTTGACAGAGCGGACACTTGAAGGCAGATATGGGGTAACACGTACAGCTACAGTAACGCATGAGTAACACGCGTCTCGCTTGTCATAATTAGGTCACCCGAACCCGGCAATCAAAACTTTCTACACAAGAAGCATGGGCCAAAGCTTGCGAAAACATTAGGCATTGTTATCGCTTATTAATATCATCCATATGCAAGGTAGTGGCAAAACAGCGGTGTGTGAGCTCTTACGACGAAATAAATTCTAAGGTAGCTGTCGAACATAGAAGGGCGTGACTAAAAGTTATTCACTTTCGAAACAATGTGATATTGTACTGCTCGTAATTAGCACCTGGCTACCCTGTGAAAGCGCAATGCCGAAAATGACAGTAATCTTGAGAGGATACTAAGACTCGTTATGCAAATGAGTTTGTTTTGGTAAGTGATTAGCATGTGATTTGATTCGTAACGGGAACAACCCAACAAAGCTCCGAACAAAAAGTACTTCCGGGGTTGAATTGTATTTTGGAAGTATAGGTGCTCGGTTCATGAATGGACACGTTCCAAGAAACATTTCCGTATTAGAATAATGGAGGAAATACTGAATTTCCTATGCTTGCCTTAAAATTAACTTTCTCTGTAATCTGTAGTGTGATAAAAGTAGATACAGTAAAACGATCATCAAGCCTTTCTTCTTGTTCGTTGTCAACATAGTCCCTAATGACGTCCGTTGACGAGGTATTAAACTCATCTCCTCTTTCTTACTTTTCGTTTTCATCCTAGCATTTTCAGAGATTTATTAGGGTACAGAGGCTCGCCGAGAAATCTTCCACCCGTGGAACTAACAATTCTTTGAACTACTTCGCCTCGAGTGCTACAGCAGCAAGGTGCGTAACAGGAGTTCTGGTAACAATATTTTAGTGTCTGCAACTTTAATTGAACCTTTTCCAGTAAGATTAACACTAAACCGAAATAGATAAGAAACTATCAGCCTCGAGTGCGGTAATGAAACCAACCTTTACCTAGGTTTCAGCGCAAGTAATTGAGCGTTCTTCAGAAGATATAACTGATACTATGACATGTCTTCGAGAGAATGGTCTACTAAAACAGCCTATTAAGCGTATTCATGCTGTTTTAGTTTTATTTGTAGACCATGCCCTCGTAGAGTAGAGAGTTCCGTATGCATAAACCAAATTAAACGCCACGAAACATCGCCGGCTAGAGTTTAGTTCGCTGATTGTATAATGTTAACGAGGGCATGGTCTACTAAAACAGCCTATTAAGCATATTCAGGCTGTTTTAGTTTTATTTGTCTCTGTTAGTCTCATAGTATGAAAAGGCTGTTATTCAGTAACTAGCGGAAAATATCGGGAGAACGCGTAGCAGAAACGTACCATCCAAAACTGTTGTGTAATTCAGGTCAAGGGAATGAGATGATCATTCCAAACGCTTATTCGTATCCATAATAAGGGTCCTACATTGCTGAGACTTATTCCTGGGTGCTGTAGTAGTAGCCTAATAGACAGTCTCCTATTCTTCTAATGATTTTCTTCGCTTAATAATTTTAGTGCCTCATTTCCTGCCTTATTCGATCATCGATAGCACAACTACGCAAATGTGCACAAACTACTGTTTTCACGATTTCCCATGCAAGTATTACTTCTGAGATAACTCTGCTTCAGACGCACTCGCTTAGAAACATCTTATGCAGTTTCATGTCAACATTTAATACGGGATAAACATTTATTGGTTAGTTATGGTGACCTCCATGTAGAGGTACAGCTATAGAACAATAGTGCTGCGGTTCAGTTCCCGATCTCGAGCGGTTACGTGACATGTTTCGCTGAGGAGGCATCAAGTCAATCTTTTGAAGCGGTCAAAGTATCTAGAAATTATTAGGCTCCATAAAGAATACCGTTAAAGCTCTCATCACTTTTCTACGGCCGCCGCCTCTCGCATCCCACTTCCCATCGCTTGAGGTCGTTCCAGCCTCCTTCTTGAAGGCTCTCACCGCCATTGCTTGTGTGACGTCATCTTCCCGACATCTCTGCCATTTTTATTCTTTGTTGTGGAGTCCACTGCTACATTCGTTTTGACTATCCAGTGTTTTGCATACGTTGTACGTGACCACACCAAAGTAGTCACTTCCTTTCTACGCTATGTAGAATTTTACCTTCTACTTTCATGATATCTCCGACTCTGTCATTTTATCATAATCAAGCCTGGATATCCATAATGTCTGAGAAAATCCGTATCGACAGCCACCAGTTTGTCTTTTTACCTGTTTGTCAGACTCCACAGCTCTGCATCATATGTCGCTCTGCTTTCAACAATGGAATGGTGGATGACACATTTAACTCTGCGATACCATTTTGTTCCTTTATGGCACGCTTGTCCTGGACAATTTTATTGTGTACGTCATCGATACTTCTACTGTTTGACTACAGTGTCACTCCTAAGCACTTGTGGTTACGACACACTTTAACATCATCATTATCCACTTTTACGTCATTAACAGTATTTTTTACTACTTTGCGATACTTCGTTTTAGCGAAAAAATACGTGATTACCAGGTATTGGACCAGATTTGCGGCAGGATTCAAGACTTACTTGCAGGCAGAACTCGACATGTCGCTCTCAACGGAATAAAGCTGACGATTGTAAAGATTGTCGCGGACAAGTGCTGCCGTAATTAGGGCTATGAAGAAGGGTCGTGAGTCGTGCTTAGGTAGTTCAGATGGTGGAGCTTTTGCCCGCGAAAGGCAAAGGCGCCGAGCTAGAGTCTCGGTCCGGTACACAGTTTTAATCTGCCACGAAGTTTCATATCAACGCACGCTCCGACGCAGAGTGAAAACTTCATTCTGAATGTAACATACCGCACATAAAAAGAAAAGAAAGCCAATACTATACAAATTCACTATCGATGATAAATCGTTGTATCTACCATAAAATATCTAGGAGTAACTATGCAGACCGGTCTTAAGTAGAATGACTACATAAAAGAAATAGTAGGGAAAGCAGATCCCAGACTGAGGTTCTTAGGAGGATACTTTAGAAACATAATTCATCCACGTTCCCAGTCATCCACTGTCCAATGGAATCGTTACATCAACTCGAGTGCCGTCTAGCGGTCACTACATAAAGGCGGGCTTACGAGGAAGTGCTCTACCATTCTACCCCAATCTTTTTAACTGCCTACCCACTGTGATTGTACTAACAGGACTGCTGACAGCAGTTTGTAACTCATGAGTGATTCCATTCGGTGAATTCATGCGCTTTTTTAACGTGCCCCCGCCCCCGCCGTCAGTGCTTGACGGTCCCTTTCCATCAATTGATGACGTCTGCGTGGTGTAGCAGTGACCTCTTCTTGGCGTCTCCACTTTGCAGTCACGTCACCAACAGGCGACTTGGACAGGTTTTGAAGGGTAATAACGCCCCTGATGGACTTATTACTCAGGTGACAACCAACAACTAGTCCACGTTCAAAGTCACTGCGATCTTCTGAGTGACCCTTTTGCTGTCATTGCCTCTCTATTGACCACGCAACCCACCTAGCCTTTTATACTGGTTGGTCGGCCTCTCGTGATATCTAGTGGTCACTTCCACATTACACAGCGTTCTCTGAATACTTTTGATTAGATAGTGTGTAGCTGAAGACTGTAATGGGTGGGAACGTCAAATGGCTAACGATTGCGATCTCCTGAAAATGATTACTATTTTTCTCTAAGAGCAAAAATTACGAGGCCGCTCCAGCATCGCCCAAGGACCTGTTCGCCTGCATGCTTGCACGGAATGCACACATGCCAAGATCTACCTTTCTGCTGGTAATTTTCACTGCTATGCTGTCGTGGGAACACATTGTCGTGACCATTGCTTTAAATTGCACTGCTTTACTACCTTTCTATTTTAGTGTTCACCTAACTGGCGCTAACCAGTGCACCTGGGAAGCAATGCATAATTTGCTTTGCTGGTGTTTTCTTCGTTTTGAACGGCCTCCAGCCACTGCAATGCCAGAGCTATTGTGAGACAGCAGACACTCCGACGTCTATTGTCTCATTATAGTCCACTTTCTAAAAATGTTATTTCAACTTTAAATTAAGTCTGTGCTGTAGTCTTCTTGCGCGCACACGTTATTATCCGAGAATGAAAATAACTGAACATCTATAACTAGTTTCGGCAAATAGAACAGACATCTCTCAGATTACTTACTACAATGTATTAGATTGGTGCATAAATTCGTAGCGTTTTGCATGTTGGCAATCGGTTGCAATGGGTTGTTGACGGATTGTCAGTTTGCTATTGGAGTTTACATATTAACATTTTGTCATTTGGAGATCTTGAGTGGAGCTGAGGACACTAGAAAATAAAGTGCCAATTGGAGAAATCAGAACATTTCCGCCATAGTCTTCTATCTGACTTCAGTAGATAGGTGACACCAGCGGAGAAGGCCAGAAACATTTCTATCTGTATGGAGATAATGCCATTAGACGGAGCTCAGCAAGAAAAATAGTTTTCCATTTTAAGGAGTATACCTTTAACCTGTGGTTTAAGGGTAGCGTCTTTGATTAGTAATCTAAACGTCCACCGTCCCGTTTATCTGTATTATGAGTACAGATGATAGTATTGGCGGTCGAAGACTTTCGTCGTAAGAAGTCGCCGTCGTTCAGCCAAGAGGGCGCAGGAGCGGACGCGGGAGACACTCTTGCCCTTGAGGTGGAGTACTGCTCCTAAAGGCGGCAGGCATGAGGATACGGAACGCAATGGAAATTGCCGCATTAAAGTCACACAGTGTATTAGATGACGACTAGTTTGACTTTAGCAAAGGTAAAGGCACCAGAGAGACAATTTTGACGTTAAGTTTGATAATGGACTCAAGACTAAAGAAAAATCAACATAAGTTCATGGGATTTGTCGACCTCGAAAAAGCGTTCGACAATGTCAAATGGTGCAAGATGATCGAATATTTCAAAAATGGTTCTAAGAACTATGGGACTTAACATCTGAGGTCATCAGTCCCCTAGAACTTAGAACTACTTAAACCTAACTAACCTAAGGACATCACACACAGCCATCCCCGAGGCAGGATTCGAACCTGCGACCGTAGCAGTCACGCGGTTCTCGAGTGACGCGCCTAGAACCACTCGGACACCGCGGCCGGCAGAGAGGAATGGGGGTAAGCTATAGGGAAAGAAGGTTAATATACAAGAGCCAAGAGGGAAAGATAAGAGAGCAAGACCAAGAAAAAAGTGCTCTGATTAAAAAGGCTGCAAGACAGGGTGTAGTCTTTCGCACCTCCCGTTCAACTTAACGGCCGAATAAGTACAGAATACGAACTGAGAGCAAATTGAAGAAATACGAAGGTAATGAGAAGTAGAAAGAAAAACATAACATCGGGGCTGTTGATCACGGAGTAGATGAAGTTAAGGAATTCTGGTATCTAGCCAAAAATAGTAACCCATGACGGACGGAGGACAAAAATGCAGACTAGCACTGGCAAAAAGGGTAATTATTGCTAAGAGAAGTCTGTAGTATCAAACATAGTACTTAATTTCAAGAAGAAATGTCTGAGAAGGTACGCTCGGGGCACAGCATTGTATGGTAGTGCTACAGAAGAATGTGACAAATAAGTGGACTGAAAAGGTAAGGAATGAAGAGGTCCTCCAGAGGAAAGGACTATGTGGAAAACAGTGACAAGAAGAAAGGGCAGTATGATAGGGCATTTGTTCAGACATCATGGAAAAACTTCCATGGTACTAGAGGGAGCTGTTGACGGAAGAGACTTTTGAGAAAATCAGAGGTTGGAATACACCCCGCAAATAATTGAGGACGTAGGTCCCAAGTGCTACACTGAGACAAAGAAGTTGCCACAGAAGAGGAATTGGTGGTGGCCCGCATTGAATCAATTGGAACGTTTTGGCATTAGTAACTCTCCAAGTGCAGGAAGACCTTCGGGGTTTGGTGAAGATACTTTAAACGCATTGATCCACAATAATCCACATAGCGTACTCTAGAATTGGCAAGTATGATGATCAGTGGTCATTCTACCACCCCGTGACATCTGCATGCGGTGGGGAAGGTTCAAAAGTCGGGTGTGTAAGTACCACAAGCGCTAAGCCAAAATCACAAACATAAGCAGATGGCTATATGTGCATCTACATCTAAATCTACATGATTACTCTGCAATTCACATTTAAGTGCTTGGCAGAGAGTTCATCGAACCACAATCATACTATCTCTCTACCATTCAACTTCCGAACAGCGCGCGGAATAAACGAACACCTAAACCTTTCTGTTCGAGCTCTGATTTCTCTTATTTTATTTTGATGATCATTCCTACCTATGTATGTTGGGCTCAACAAAATATTTTCGCATTCGGAAGAGAAAGTTGGTCACTGAAATTTCGTAAATAGATCTCGCCACGACGAAAAACGTCTTTGCTTTAATGTTTTCCATCCCAATTCGCGTATCGTATCTGCCACACTCTCTCCCCTATTACGTGATAATACAAAAGAAGCTGCCCTTTTTTGCACCCTTTCGATGTCCGCCGGAAATCCCACCTGGTAAGGATCCCACACCGCGTAGCAATATTCTAAGAGAGGACGAATGAGTGTAGTGTAAGTTGTCTCTTTAGTGGACTTGTTGCATCTTCTAAGTGTCCTGCCAGTGAAACGCTACCTTTGCCTCGCCTTCCCCACAATATTATCTATGTGGTCTTTACAACTGAAGTTGTTGGTAATTTTAACACCCAGGTACTTAGTTGAATTGACAGCCTTGAGAATTGTACTATTTACCGAGTAATCGAATTCCAACGGATTTCTTTTGTAACTCATGTGGATCACCTCACACTTTTCGTTATTTAGCGTCAACTGCCAACAATTGCCACACCATACAGCAATCTTTTCTAAATCGCTTTGCAGCTGATACTGGTCTTGGGATGACCTTACTAGACGGTAAATTACAGCATCATCTGCGAACAACCTAAGAGAACTGCTCAGATTATCACCCAGGTCATTTATATAGATCAGGAACAGCAGAGGTCCCAGGACGCTTCCCTGGGGAACACCTGATATCACTTCAGTTTTACTCGATGATTTGCCGTCTATTACTACGAACTGCGACCTTCCTGACAGGAAATCACAAATCCAGTCGCACAACTGAGACGATACCCCATAGGCCCGCAGCTTGATTAGAAGTCGCTTCTGATGAACGGTGTCAAAAGCTTTCCGGAAATCTAGAAATATGGAATCAAATTAAGATCCCCTGTCGATAGCGGCCATTACTTCGTGCGAATAAAGAGCATCTCTGCATCTCTGCTCGTGAACAACTGCCTCGTGAATGACACCGTCGATTCCTATTCTGTATTTTTACTGATGGCGAGAAATGGTGTCTTTATGCTAACATAAGAAAAGGGAAAGAGCGTTTGTCCCCCAACAAAGCAGCAACTGCCCGAACCAACCTTATTCACCTGCTTTTGTGTTCTCAGATTTTCACCTTTCCCGCTATCTATCGAACAGCCTTAAAGGAACTTTCCGAACATGGACCGACGAGTTCTTCGTCTCAAAACCACGTTATTCCTATACTCACGGAATCGGAAAGCTACACTAGCGTTGCAAGACTGTTGTAAACAGTTAATGAGATTATATTATTAAAGACTCTGTTATGTGTATCTGTTAGTTTGTTAAAATTATGGAAAAACGCTACGAACTTATGCGCCAAGCTAACAGTAGTTTGAAACTAGAGAGTTAAATCTGGTTCGCAGGATAGAGCGGATCATGTTATGGTTGCCTCTGTGTGTGTGTGGGGGGGGGGGGGGGGGGGGGGGGGGCGGCGTAATCAGTTACTGTCAGTTGCACAAAACACACAAACTTTTTCCATACTCGTATTTTCCTAAGAATCACTTAATTACACATTGCCTTAAAAGGATCAAAATAAAACAATATGGCTGAAGGCCTAGTTAAAAAAAACTTGAGATATCTCCTGGGCTGAGGGCCCAAGACCACATCAAAAACAAGAACGGCTGGAGACCTGAACACAAGTTATAAAAAATTGCTTTAAAGAATACACGCGGCTGTAGGCCTTACTTAAAAAATATTTCACGTAAATACTCGGCTAAAGGCCGCACACAAGAAAACAACTCAGGGCTTAGGGCCTGGATAACAAGAATATCAGATAGAGCAAATTAAAAAAAATCCTTTTAATTAAACGAATCTTCAAATTTTAATTTAAGACGGCTGAAGGCCTTATCTTAAAAATATTTCAGAGACTTTATCATACAGCATATTATAATTTTACTCGTAGTAAAGGTATTGTTATGTTACCCTCCCCCCCCCCCCCCCCCCACCCCCCCAATGCTATGCTTTTGCTGTGAGAAAAATTGTAAAACACCCTAATTTTACTAATTGTCTAACTACAGGACTGTATGTGGACGTTGCTATATTATACTAAGTCATATGAAGCTGGCAATTTAATTTGCTGTTACCAGTGATCGCTTTACAAATATTTGCAATTTTGGCTAATTGATTGTTCCCACATGAAGACTACAGCACTGATAATTGCACTTCGCCTCCTGAAGAACTGATAATGCCAGGTAATCGTTTAAATCAACCAACTACTTGGTGCACCTGAGAATTACTGCAAATGGTCTTACGAAATCAAGGCAACAAGAGTTACAAACAACCTTGACTGGCCTTAAAAGTAATAACCATTAGCTACAAAACACTTTTCACATCCGTTGTAAGGCTGTTGGAAACTGTCCGCAAACGCTTCTTGAAGAATATCTTGAAGTACCATGGTGACGCCTCATTGCAAGAGATGAGACTTCGTGCTACGAGTACGATCCACAGGCCAAGTGACGGACGATGGCGTGGTGCTCATTGGCTTACCCGCCTCCCAATACAAGTCGGCTGACAAAACCTAAGATTAAAACGTTGATCGCCTTCTTTGAGAGCGAGAGCTTGATCCCCCTAGAATTTCTACCAGGGGTAGTTGTGGAGGACAATGAATCCCATGCCACTGACTGTCACTTGGTTGCACCAGGTCCCATCTCCTGTAACGATTTTGATATCCAACAACATCTGACCACGGTGCTTCCAAAGACACCGCAAGAAGCGTTTGGCGACACTTTCCAACACATTACAACCGATGTCAAGTGAATGTTGTAGCTAATAGTGATTATGTCGAGGTTCTAATGAAGGTATTTTGTTTGCAACTCCTGTTTCCTTTATTTTCTGAGACAATTCGCCGAACATTTGAGACGCTCATTGTATTTCATACTACATCTAAAATTTAGTATTTCTTGTTCTGCGCCAAATAACAACCTGACTTACAATATTTTTCATATTGAATGTGTCGTATTTCTTTTCTCCTACAACTACAATTCTAAAATTTAGTTCATACCTACACTCTAATTTACATGGAGCTTTTTAATGCGTTACTTTATGTTCGTAGTCGGGCGTCCTTTTCCGGTCACGTGTGTCATGGTGTTTCCCAATCTTCCTTCCGTTTCTATTTATTTTAAAGTAAGCTTTTTTCACTTTATACTATCGGTGCTATTACCTAAATAGCGACTGAAGCAACTTATTTTGCGACTGTCGCAAGTCCAACAATCATGGTAAAGGGACCTATTACTACACCAGCACCTTGGAGTAACATCAACAGGTACTACTAACACCATAACATAACTATTTTACCTAATCATCAGTTACGTTACTTTGGATATTGATTTTATTATTAACCCTGGATGTAGAATTCCTTGCTCCACTGCACTCGCTTACAGGTCTCATTAATCTGAGGAAGGCACCTGTCTTTTTATTTATTTATTTTTATTTTTGAAGAATTTCATTAGTTACTCTTTACGTTCTGTAGCAAGTCGACCACACGTTAGGGTGAGTCCAGCGATATATCCATGCTTCCATATCGTCTGCAGACTCTTTGAAACACATCACTTCACCGAATATCACTCACTATTCCCTTGCCTGTTATTTCATTTTTCCTTTAATGGACTGAGCAATCCCAACCCCTCTGACCGTCTGTTAGTCTTACTCGTCTCTCCTGTGATGGCTTCCGACTGTACGAACGTCTTGCTATTCCTAAGTCAGCGTCACTACATGCGGACTCTAAGAAAATGCTTGGCAAGGAGTCTGATGGAAGTCGATGAACCAATAAAAATCGCTTGACATCGGCCAGGAAAGACCGGTATTCGGCCATTAACGACGTTCCGATCCAGAGAACACCATCTGTGGTGCGTCTGCGTCTTCGGAAGGAGAACTGACACACTGAGATAACGATCGCTGAAATGTTAAGAGTGTGTTTTGAATTAATTTACTGATACATTGTGCAAGGTCCCCAATTGCTTATAAAAAGGAAATGTTTTGGGTTTCCTATTCTTGCTGGAACGACAGGAAACCACTCTTAGCCTGTGGACTTAAACCTCACGCAGGCCTCATTATAAATGAAGTACGTAGGAATACACAGCCTACATAGTTTAGAGAGTGAGAGAACATCAGTCGAACACAGTTGAAGGCACTCACCTTTATATTGATTCACAGTTCAGACATACACCACGCTGCTTCAGCGCATCACACAATTGCGCCGATGGTTCAAATGGTTCAGATGGCACTGAGCTCTATGGGACTTAACTTCTGAAGTCATCAGTCCCCTAGAACTTTAAACTACTTAAACCTAACTAACCTAAGGGCACCACACACATCCATGCCCGAGGCAGGATTCGAACCTGCGACCGTAGCGGTCGCGTGGTTCCAGACTGAAGCTCCTAGAACCGTTCGGCCACAGCAGCCGGCCTTAGATTAACAAATGAGACAAAGTAGTAGAGAAGTTTTGCTACTTCGGTAGCAAAATAACTGATGATGGTCGAAGTAAGGAGAGTATAAAATGTAGAATGGCTATGGGAAGAAAAGCGTTTCTGAAGAAGAGTAATTTGCTAACAACGAGTGTAAATTTAAGTGTCAGGAAGTCTTTTCTGAAAGTATTTGTATGAGAGGAAGTGAAACATGGACGATAAACAGCTCAGGCAAGAGGAGAACAGCAGCTTTTTAAATATGGTGCTACAGAAGAATGTTGAAGATTAGGTGGGTAGATCATGTAACTAATGAGGAGGTACAGAACAGAACTGGGAAGAAATTAAATTTGTCGCACAACCTGACTAGAGAAAGGGATCGGTTGGTAGGTCACATTCTGAGACATCAAGCAATCAACAATATAGTACTGGAGGAAACCGTGGGGGATAAAAATCGCAGTGGGAATCCAAGAGACGAACACGGCAAGTAGATTCAGAAGTCGCAGGTTGCAGTAGCTACTCGGAGATGAAGAGTCTTGTACAGCATAGAGAGCTGCAAATTGCCTCGCTTATTCCCACATTTCTGCCGAAGCCTTGCATAGTATGGCTGTATATCAACTGCAGGAGTGGTTCACTGCACCCAGATTCGTAGCCTCCAGAGTGTTCGTATAGAAAAAGGGTGCAGTGTGACGGCGTCAGCTGTTGGCCATCGGGGTTGCCCTCCTTCCCGGTGTGTAGACAGGATGCGGAGCTTGTGGGCAGCAGCCGACCGCGCCAGGGCAGGGCAGCCAACCCGAGTTCGCCGACACTCGTTACGTCACGCGCAGCAGCCGGTCTGGTGGCTGTCGGTCAGAGAGGAGCGCATGATTGCTCCACGGGTTCTACGGGGACCGGGCGCTCAATGTGGGAAATTCCGGCGCACGTGGCTAGGACGCCTACATCCTTGACACGTGGTACAAATGGTTCCTTGAAAGCTAACAGTTCCGAAATTGCCTTCCACGGAAAGACTTTCCAGTTTCGTCATGACGGTAAAGTGAAAGCGTTGAACGTGGCACAGTTACTCACACTGGCGTCCAAGAAGGATATCAGGATTTTACACAGTCGCTGGATTTACTTTTGGCCGGTAACATACAGCACATAGACTAACGCCTGTTGAAACAGTCGGTTTTGAGCAATGTGGATTATGAAAAGTGGAACTAGGCGGTCATGTTATCCTCCATCGTTGACGAAAGTTACGGCATTGAAATTGCGTCTATCTGCCAGTTGGTTGTATGGAATCAGTGCCGAAAGATGAATCGACGCAGAGAAGAGACAAAATGAAAGAAAGGAGTGTGGTGTTTTGACGTGGTCGTGACCATAGCGTCAAAGAAGTTGTCCAATTGTTGTGTCAAAATGGACTCTCCAACCAGTCTGCAAGGAATGGTGTGCGACTCGTAGCCACGTGATTTGGCGTATGAATAGTTGTAGTGGAAAGATCCTAACCGACCGGAACAGTAGGTTAATCTCAAGGGAACTCAAGCAATGGACATTTGGAATAGGGGTACGTAAGAAAAGGCTGTTACTATCGACGACAGATAAAGCTGCACCTCTTCACTAGACCATACTGAGCAGTAGCTGACAGTAGCTCTACCTTTAGACCGACTTCCTTTTCCAGTGATGTAAAGCGTCGGGTGCACCGACAGCCCATGGGGCCATTAACCTGCACCTGCAGTGTGTGGAGTGTGAAGTTCAGGACAGAGGTGATTCTGCAATGTTTTGAAGGTGTTTTTCGTACCATGACTTGGACTCACTCGTTCAGGTTGTCGTCAAATTGAGCACCACGTCTGTCCTGCCGAGCGCTACTCGTACGAACAGTCGAGATACTTCATGGCATTGAGTATGGCTCTCCTAAGCACGTTGAATTGCATATTAGCAAGACAGTCGCAAGATCCGACGAATGTGATCAGTAGTGACATGGAACGATAAACCATACTGTCGATAAGGCGTGATTTTGTCAATGTCGAATTCCGACACTTGCTGGAAGATGTATTTTGTTCTTCCAGGAGGCATAATATCACCTATCACAAACAATCATTACATTACATTACATTAATATTTGTTCCATAGATCAAGAATTCGACATTTCCTAATGATGCTGAATGTGTCAGATTAACATACGGTTCCGTTACAATATTTTTTTCTTTTCTTGTAAGTGCTACTTCATGTCTACAAATTCATGGATTAAGTAGAAGGAGTTGTCATTCAGTAATTCTTTTAATTTGTTTTTAACTATTGGTTGGCTATCTGTTAAAATTTTAATGCTATTAGGTAAATGACCAAACACTTTTGCGGCAGAGCCAATGACAGAAAAGTGTTGAAAAGTGTTGTAGCTATGCACTTTGCTATTATTTTTGAACTATGATGGACTGTCAATAACAAATTTCATAAGCGAATATATGTATTGTGAAAGCACTGGGAATATCCCTAGTTCCTTAAATGTCTGTAAGGTGATCGTGGGTGGGCTCCTGCTATTATATCGAACTATTGTGTCACGAATATTTTTCCTGTTAACTAAACATTATCCCAAAATATGTTGCTATATGAAAGCAGTGAATGAAATAAGAGGCTAATTTACTGATATGTTTCTCTCCAAAATTTGCTATAGCCCTAGTAGCATAAGTAGCTTAACTCAAACGTTTCAGCAGATGATCAGTGTATTTGTTACAGTTCAATTTCTCATCGATACACACCCCCAGATATTTTGAATATTCTGCCTTAGCAACAGACTTCGTTTCGAAATCTATGTTTATCAATAGTATTATGCCGCTTACTATACAGAACTGTGTTACTGCGTTTTCTCAAAGTTTAGTGACAGTCTATCTTTCACATGCGATTTCTGTATGAGAAAACTGTTGTGGATTGGCAAGACAGCCAACCCACTATGAGAGGAAGCCGAAAGGTACGCATTTTAGCTCACGCAGGCTGGCGTGAGGTCTGGAACAGGTCAAGGAAATGAGACTAACAAAAAACTACGTAGCTGCTGGAATACTTAACATTAATCCATAATTAATGAACATCGCTCTTGACGGTACATGTTTTACAGCATCAATAGTAACTGGTAATGGCGCCTTGCTAGGTCGTAGCAAATGACGTAGCTGAAGGCTATGCTAACTATCGTCTCGGCAAATGAGAGCGTATTTTGTCAGTGAACCATCGCTAGCAAAGTCGGCTGTACAACTGGGGCGAGTGCTAGGAAGACTCTCCAGACCTGTCGTGTGGCGGCGCTCGGTCTGCAATGACTGATAGTGGCGACACGCGGGTCCGACGTACACTAACGGACCGCGGCCGATTTAAAGGCTACCACCTAGCAAGTGTGGTGTCTGGCGGTGACACCACAAAAATCATTGCATAATATTCTCTTGTATAAAAGATGCCTTTACGCCAACCATTTGTTTTATGTTTGCATTGAAATGCTGATCATCTGCAGATCCAAGCACGCAATATACTTCATGACACTAGTTGTGTGACGCCTCTGTAGTGTTGCATTTTTAATGGCTACCAGCGTAGAAAAACTGAGATCAGTGCGACACACACAGTTCTGTACTTAGGTTTCCGTTTTTACCACCTGAACAATATACATACTCCGTTTACTAGACGTGACGATGCCTACCTTTTCCACTTAACGGTAACCATTGCTACACGATAACTGTATTCGGTAAAAGAAATTATTTCGACTTTTATCATGGAAAAACTTACGCATCTTTCGAGATGGCGCTTTCACAGACATCTTTGATGTGAAAAGAGTTACGCATAAAACTTATGGAGGCACATTTGGGTGACTGTGATGAAATTGCAGCTACTCCAAGAGCTCCAGCGGGGGCTGTAATTATTATATGGCAGCGAAGCGAAACTTGGTAGATATACTGATGAGCCAAAAAATTATGATCACCTACTTAAGAGTGTGTTCGTCCACCTCTGGAACGCAAAATCAGCGTTAATTCTGCATACCATGGATTCGACAAATACTTAATAGGTTTCCAGAGGTCTGTGACACCAGACGCCTACGCACCTCCCGTAATTTACCGGCGGTTGGTTCGTGTGCTTGTAGCTGACGCCCAACAGCGTCCCAATTGGGTTTCACCAGATTCAGATAAGCCGAATGTGGTGGCCAAGACGTGAGTTCACTATGATGGCCCTCAAACCATTTCAGCACGATACTGGCCGTGTGATACGGAGAGTTATCCTGATGGAAGATGCCATCGCTGTTGGCAAAAACATCAAGCATAAGTGGTTACAGGTTGTCCCTTTGTTCGCTTAGTCCATAGCATTCATGGTACCGTCAATTACTACCACAGGTCCCATGGAAATCCAAGTGAATGACGCCGTAACATATTACTACTCTCGCCGGTCTGCGTCCGTGGGCCACTGCATGTTTCAAACAGCCGTTCGCCTCGATGGTGACGTAACCATCGACCTGACTGAACAATAAACGGGACTCACCCGACCAGGCGACAGGATTCGATTGATCTGCTGTCCAATCCCGATGGTCCCATGCCCACTGTAATCATTACTGACCATGTTGTAGAGCCAACATGTGAACACGTAACGGTCTTCTGCTGCGGAACACCATGTTCACTGTTTACTGAACGGCGAGCTCCAAACACCTGTGCCTGCGTCAGCGCTGTACTCTGTCGCCAGATCTGCCACAGATCGCCCCCAATCCTGCTTCAGAGGGAGGGCATACCTCCGATCCCTATGTTCTATGATGAGGTATGGACGTCCAACTTCTCCTCACTTCTTTGTGGTTTCAGCATTCTTCAACCACTTTCTATATTTGCTGACGACAGTAGCACGCGAACAAACGACCAGCTTCCCCGTTCCAGAGATGCTCGCTCCCAGGCACTGAGCCACAACAATCTGGCTTAAGTCGATTTCCACACTTGCGCCATTATCATCGCTAGAATGCATACCGATTCGTCTCTGTTCCGCTTATATACTTCACTTTCCGCGTCACGTACCCTCGGCGCCACTGGGCAGCATACAACATCACGTGGTCATGATGTTAATGTGGGACCGATTTACGCTGGAAAAGTTAGTTCCAATTTTGGCCACTGCTGCTTGCAAATTTCTTCAACATGAGCACCAGAGACGTCGACGAGGTGCTGTACAGCACCAGATTTCCATCTGGTGGCCTAAAGTGGAACTATTTTTTTTCCAACGTCAATCGGTTTTGCATTAACGCATTAGCATATCAACCGAGTTTCGCTGAACCTTTACGAGTAGCTGCACTTTTATAACCATCCGGTATTTGCGTATAAGGTGAAGACGAATATTGCCGTTATTACTATCGTTTAGGTCAGACGTATCCACAGTGGAAAGACACTAGTATTCTTCGGGCTGTACGTAACATATTTAACTCTATCACAGGGAAAAAAGGGAATGGACCAATGAGAGAATTGCATCGTATGGCGAGAGAATGCTCTTTTTAAGTTTTTACCTATCGTTTGATACAGATGTTCACTTGTTTGGTCGCACGCCACGGGCCGCGGGCAGGCCACCTCATGTTTAGTCTTCCGTATAGGTTCTGGATAATATCTGCACATGCAAAGTTCTTCTACGTCAAGTACGAAAAGTGTACAACTTAGGCACGAAGAAAGGCCTAGAAAGAGTGTAATTTATCATTACAATCTCGAATTCACTGAACAATGGACCGAGGGAGAGTTCCTGTAACGCAATACGTAATGCGCTCTCTCCTGTTGGACGGTCTCTTCCTGTGCTCTTCCATGGTCGACATAAGAGGGTATCCTTCTCTTTCTTACCGTACTGCCAAACTTAGGAGCTCGACTCCATCGTCAGGTAACACACTTACGCAACAGAGTGCGTCAGATCTCTCACAACGGCTCACGATCCACGAATAATCGATAGCAGATAAAACTGGTTTGGGAACATGGCCGTTAGACTTTCCTAACCACGTCTGTTGGTTTTGCAGTGGCGCACACGAAGCACAGTTTTGGTTTCTGATCATGTTCGTGTTTATCTGAAATGAGATACCACAAGGAACTGTAATTATAGCATATTTGCAGGTTTTCTATGAGTGAGTCGAGCTTAACGACGTGACGTAACGAACTGTTCAGAAGAACAGAACCACGATTATCGGTACTGTCGGCATCACTTGGAAACACTGTCACCTTAGGATTCTGTACGAATCTGATGATGTGCCTGTCACCAGCATTGTCTTCAGAACCGTAAAATCATTAATTCACACAGTCACCTAGATCTTCATTCTCACTAGGAACATCTAAAGAATCATCGACAAAAACTTGCCAAAGTATTGCAGATTCCTTCATTTCCATCCGTTCGCTGAATATATTTCTAAAAGCACAAGAAACATCAAGACGAAAACACAAACTCTTTGAAATATCAAAATAGAATCAAAATGCTAAATAAGAAAAAAGTACAGAAAGGAAATCAAGTTTCATACACTGACTACACCTGTAGAGATGAAGTTGTTAAAATATATCACAGCAGATGGCATCTGTAGATGGCGTGTAGAAAATACGAACTATCTCGAGATACTTGCGTAATGGATGGCGCGCGAAACACGAGCAAAATTTGGATCCGTCCGCAGCGTGATGACTGCTTATAAGTCACTTTATAGTCAGCATCGATAAAATGCAGAGCAATTCGCTGCACATTTCTAACAAAATTTCTGGAGCATACCGTAAAAAAAAAAAAAAAAAAAAAAAAAAAAAAAAAAAATGCTGGAATAGACTTCAAGACAATATGTAATATCGACTGTGATGTGATTTATCAACTTTTAGGTCTATTAGGACGTTTTTTCCACGTTGGGTACATTTTGTAGCAGGATATTGAGCCATTAGGATAAAACGGAGGAGCGACTGTTTGTGCTGGGGCTTCGCATTTTGCATAATCACGTTTATTGAAAACTTTAATGAAATTTGACATGAACATAATCCAACAGAATAAAACTCAATTCAACATGGACTCATAGACCAGTATAAGGAACTATTAAAAAACACCTAGTCTTCGAAACACAACAGTGACTATTTAAGAAACATTAGTTCTGCAGTTATTTGAAGAAGCTGGTAACTGTCACTAGACTATAATTATTCTCTAGTTATTCAAAAGATTTGCAAGAAACAATCCATTAAGACAGCATCTGAGAATATACCTCCCATTTATTCAAATAGGTTTGCCATCAACACTCAATTCAGAAAACACTTTTAGTTGTGTAAAGTTGCCTAGCATGTAACACACAATTAAAAACAACAGCCAAGACATCGAGCTGTTATTCTAGACATACTTACTTGAAAGTAGACTGGCAAGTAGTACTTAGTTGAGACGTATCGGGCAATGTATTATTTAATTATTCCAACAGGTCTGCTATCACTTCTTTGACTAGACAGAATATTTATTATTTAAAATAGGCTGGCGAGTAACACTTAACTGGAATAGTGTAACTTCAAAAATCTGCCAATATTCAAAGCATAATTACGGTCAATAAGAAAAAAAAGTTTTATCATATACTTCCCATTAGTATGACAATTAAGGAAACAGAGGGAATGAAGTCGTTTGACTGTTAGGGTAATCAGAAGAACTCTATTACCAACACGTCCAACTCACGTGAGCAAAATACTATTCTAAGGGGTGCAGCACATTTAGGTTACTTTAAAGATATAAACAAAATTAGCTTCCCTAATACACTGCGTGCTGGACTGGCGTAGTTGTCTTCCCACATGTGATAAGCATTGAGCACATCGATTAATCCAAGAAATAAGTCCACAAGGTAATCAGACCTGCAACAAACTGCAATTAATAACGGGTAATCGTTTTTCTTGCTATCAAAGCTGTTCATAAAGTATTCTGTTCACTAGAAATGTGGCTCCGCAAATATACCAGTACATATCCAAGTAACTGTCAGTTACACAAACCATTAATAACATGTAGAATGTAAGAGTCAACAGAAACAAACACTCCCTGAGCTTCAAAGAAAAGAACACAGTCTACCAGTTGACTCAACACAGCTAGTTGCCATCCACTGCAGAACCCGGTAAGTACTTGTTAACACGACGGGTTTTAGCAGATCAGGCGGCTACACATGCAATATACATTCCCATTCTTCCTTACCACAGACCCACCAGGGCACTAACGCTAAATATAAAGTATCCCAGTGTTCAGACTTCAGGCAAGTCGCCAGACCAGCTGCTGACGGCGCGTTCACGAGGCAAAAGGCGCAACAGTGAATCCTCCATCATTCCGCACTCTCTCAACTTCCTCCTTTGTGCCCCACAGATAAACCGATTGTGCGCCTACGATTTGGTTCACTCCAGGCGGCGGAAGTATTGCCAATTCAGACTACTCGTTGGAACAGTGCCAACCGCATGAGAGATTTTTTTCCGGTTCTTGGCGCTGGACAAAACAAAGTTTAAATGTTTATATCGGTATACGCCTCTTTTCAAGTGCAGTAAGTAGTTCTTTTTCAGTTAACGGAAAGTATAATGATAATTAATGTTTAGTACCCAAACAAACATAAAGGATACGAGTATGAATCCTTCCGTGTAATTTCATCAACGAAAACATTTCTGATATTTTGAAGTGCTCTTGCAATGTTAGGGATTTTTACATTATGTGGAGTGCCTTGTATTCGTATAAATGAAGTACCATATTTCGAACGCCTAAAACCGAACAAAACTAATTTCAAAATATGGAGGTGTGGTGTCACCGCCAGACACCACACTTGCTAGGTGGTAGCCTTTAAATCGGCCGCGGTCCATTAGTATACGCCGGACCCGTGTGTCGCCACTGTCAGTGATAGCAGACCGAGCGCCACCACACGGCAGGTCTAGAGAGACGTACTGGCACTCGCCCCAGTTGTACAGCCGACGTTCATAGCAATGGTTCACTGACAAATACGCTCTCATTTGCCGAGACGATAGTTTAGCATAGCCTTCAGCTAAATTTGCTACGACCTAGCAAGGCGCCATTGCCAGTGTATAGTGAAATGGAGATTACATCTGTACAAGAGCGAAGTTCTACAATTGTGGATTAAAGTTAAGTATTACGTCAACTACGTACTTTATTTGCTACTATTAATTCCTTTAACTGTTCCAGACCTCACGCCAATCTGCGTGAGCTTAACACGTGCCTTTCGGCTTCCTCTCGTTGTGACTTGGCTGTCTTGCTAAGTCACAACAGGAGGCACTCCTATTCTAATACACACCACGCTCATTTATTTGCAAATCTCTGCATTTAAGTATGAACGATATTGTGTAGTGTATAAATATAATTTTATGGAAACTATACTTTTGCTATTTTAGTGGTTATATGTTATACGTAGATAATGCTAAACACTAATGGCTGTCACTGACATGTATAAATTATGGTTGGCTATAAGGTCATGAAACCAAGAGCAAGTAAAACGAATGGAAAAAGTGAACGATAATGTTACTCAGTCTAAAGATTGTAGAAGCACAACTCGCTGATCAAACTATGTCGTATAACTGTTATGACCAAAAGACTTACAGCACTCATAAGTGAGACATAATTTGGCAAATGCTAACACTTGTATCAACCGTTGTATGTTGATACATATGTTACTCACAGTGTCATCTTCCCGAAAATAGCGACCGCTACGGTCGCAGGTTCCAATCCTGCCTCGGGCATGGATGTGTGTGACGTCCTTAGGTTAGGTTTAGGTAGTTCTAAGTTCTAGGAGACTGATGACCTCAGATGTTAAGTCCCATGGTGCTCAGAGCCATTTAAACATTTTTTTCCGAAAATAGAGGTTGTTGTGTCGTCGTACATTCTTCCCTTATTTCTCATCTAACTACAAATGTGGAAATTCAAGATAGTGGTTTAAAAACACTGGAAAGAAGCAGTACACAGTCTTGTTCTCATTAGAATCGACAGCAAACCAACGCCGGAAGACAAGACTAGACAAGACTGCGTACTGTCTAGTGCTTGTGCTATCGATCGCTTTTTCCATTCGTTTTATTTGCTTTTGGTTTCATGACCCTATAGCCACAGTATCGTATGGCAGTGAACCGAGGACTGTCGGAAAACCGTAACACAAGAGAATTGAAGCGTTTGAAGGGTACTAGCCTATATCTGATTGCATTCAGGGGTAATGCTCTCAGGAAGATTGGGAACCACTGGTCTGTATCATATTCGTCCGTAATATTCCTTCTTTTTCTTGTCCTTGAATCGCATTTCAATTCCTCGTGATTGAATTACCCGTCCAATATTCTCTTACACTTCTCTGTCTGTCCATATTTTGCTTGCGACGTTGGCATGTGTATCTGGACTACCGTTTGCGGCGTTGATTTTTCTGTCGAATCTAATGAAAACAACACCATTACTGAAGAGTTTAGAGCAGTTAATTGTCTTTCCTTCCTTTATATCCATAAAGTATCCTACTCCTTTTCACCATTTTCAGCTGCTATTGATATTGCACTGTATTCGTCTGACCAGAAAGCATTATCCTTTTTTCCATTTGAATTTATTGACCACCTTCTCTAGACTGAACTTTCGTATTTCACTTACCTGATTTTCTAACTTTCCTACTGCGTTCAAACTTTTACTCCATGCTCCGATTCGTTGGTTATTCAATCTTTTTCTCATGGTCACCCCACATTCGCAGTTCCCTCCCAAAAATCCGAACGGCGGACTAGTCCGGAATGTTTTGCGATTGGAGAGATCGTCACACTTTATGTGTCTTTATTACAGTGGTTCCAAATTCCTTCTGCATCATCATGCCGTTAACCGAGCGGCCGCGCTATTGTAAAAAGTATAACAGATGCAGTTTTTATATCTAATCGGTGCCTTAACCTTGAGCTATTGCGCCATTGGTGCCATGTATTCCATCGTTGATGTTTCCATGATAATGGTACAGCAACTTCAGTTCATTTGGTTAGCTTTCTCAGTTTGTTTTCAGAACTACAAGTAACGACGTGACGAATGTTCAAAGAGTACAACTCACACCTGCTGGTGTGACAGTTGCAAGCTTTATTCGAGCTGTCAATGTCCAGAGGAAAGTGTGCTAAAAAGTTAACATTTTATTGTTGTTTCTTTAGTTTTTATAGACGCATATTAAACGTTGCTTTGGTTATACCGACATCTGAGTGTACTTATTCATTTCATTTCTTTGATGTTTTGTTCCAATTCAAAGGATGTATCAGACGAAGAAATACACAAACTGCTCGAAGAAGTTGATGATTAAGTCCATCCAGACTTTTGAGACTTGGAAGAAAGTAAAGTAGATTTGAGTGACGAAAACATTGAGTGGGACCATGGGGCAGTGAATCTGAACTTGAAGGTGAGGACGGTGACGATGCCGAACAGATAGCAGATGTACGAGGGTTCTTTATTGAAAAGACGAAGTTTCACGTTGGTGTAAATGCGAGTGTTCTAAAACGTCAAAAACCAACAGAAAAAACATTGTGCAATTTCCACCACATCCGAAGAGAAAGGTGATGGGTATAACTGATGAAGTTAGTGCTTTTTTGAAAGTAATTGACTTTGACTTTATTGATGAAATCGTAAACTATACAAATACCTATATAAATAAACAGCGAGACACACATCAACTCTCGCGCAAAAGAGGTAATAAAGTGACAAAATACTGGTTGTGTTCGGAATTTTTTTAGAAGATGAAGAAGAAGAAGAAGAAGAAACAGAAAATGCTATCATGCTAATGTACTCGAACTCTGGGCAGCAGACGGGACAGGAATGCTAATGCTTAGAACTATAATGAGTTACAATAAGTCTCTGTTTTTTTAAGCTGCATGCTCTTGTACGACAGGAGAAAATCTGATAAGTGGGTTGCCATTCGTACAGTATTGGATCCTTTTGCTGATAAATGTGAATGTTCTTAGAGCCTGGTGGATTCACCACAATAGATGAAACGCTTCACTCCTACGGAGACCGCTGTAGATGGATTCAGTACACACCCAGCAAACCAGCTAAATATGGGACAAAAATGTTTGCTCGGTATGATGGAAAAACATTTTATGACAGTAATCTGGAGGTTTATTGCGACATGTGACTAAAGGACAGTATCGGGTATCTAATGCCCCTGAGCACATAGTGAAAATATATGTGGTACCTATACAAAACTCTAACAGGAACTTTACAACTGACAATCGGCACACAAACTAACTCCTTTCTGAATATTTGCTGTAGAAGACTATCACTTTGATTGGTACAATGACGAACGGACGTGAAATTCTTCCAGAATTTATCCCAAACAAAACAAAGAAATTGGAAGTTTAATGTTTGGATTTCACTAGGATAAAACAGTTCAAATGGCTCTAAGCACAATGGGACTTAACATCTGAAGAGATCAGTCCCCTGGACTTAGAACTACACTACTGGCCATTAAAATTGCTACAACAAGAAGAAATGCAGACGTTAAACAGGTATTCATTGGACAAATATATTAAACTAGAACAGACGCGTGATTACATTTTCGCGCAAACGTCCCCATCTGTTGACTCAGGGATCGAGACGTGGCTGCACGATCCGTTACAGCCATGAGGATATAATGCCTGTCATATCGACTGCTAGTGATACGAGGCCGTTGGGATCCAGCACGGCGTTCCGTATTACCCTCCTGAGCCCACTGATTCCATATTCTGTTAACAGTCTTTCGATCTCGACCAACGCGAGCAGCAATGTCGCGATACGATAAATCGCAATCGCGATAGGCTACAATCCGACCTTTATCAAAGTCGGAAACGTGACGGTACGCATTTCTCCTCCTTACACGAGGCATCACAACAACGTTTCACCAGGCAACTCTGGTCAACTGCTGTTTGTGTATGAGAAATCAGGATTAAACTTTCCCCATGTGAGCACGTTGTAAGTGTCGCCACCGGCGCCAACATTGTGTGAATACTCTGAAACGCTAATCATTTGCACATCACAGCATCCTCTTCCTGTCGGTTAAATTTCGCGTCTGTAGCACGTCATCTTCGTGGTGTAGCAGTTTTAATGGCCAGTAGTGTTCTTAAACCTAACCAACCTAAGGACATCACACACATCCATGCTCGAGGCAGAAATCGAACCTGCGACTGTAGCAGCCGCGTGGTTCCGTATTGAAGCGCCTAGAACCGCTCGACCATAAATGGCCAGCCAGTAGGATAACACCTAAGTTTCATATGTTCCTCGTAAAAACTGTACTGTCATACTTGTGACTGCTGTGCGTGAGGTGGCGACAGTGGATGAAGAAACAAACAAACCCGAAAATCATAATTGAGTGCAACATGGCATTGAGTTGACGTTGTAGCTAAAATCTGTGCCTGATGCTCCTTTTCAAGAATTACAAGGTGATGGCCATTGGCTACTTCTTCATTTTCCTGAACATTGCTGAAATTATTTCTCAAACAAATTGTCTGTGAAAGGAAAGTGATGTCAGTAAACTGTCTAAATAGTTATTTAAAGAACTAAAAGAGAGTAAGCTTTTGCTGTAAATGTTGAAGATAGCGAATGTCAACGTATTTATTCAATAAATATAATACTTTGTTTAAGACAAGTTTGTTTTTACTGACAGATGACCGTGTTGTAAATTTTACAACGCGCACCTGCTCCTGTGACAACAGCAGTCGCGCCTGCCGGAGGGTTAATCATTGCTGATTCTTCGCACCCGAAAAGCAGTAGAGTACCCTGAACAACCATCCACTTCTCCCCCTCCCCCCAACCCAACCCACACCGCCACTTGTCAAGGCGTTTGGCAGAACAAGGGTGAACTCTTATGCTGCAAGCCCTCGGCCGCTATTGCTGATAACTTTAACCAGTGGCTGTGCACGAACCCGGGACCCAGACGTTTTGGTTAGTAACTCCAGTCGCGAATTGTTCGGGGGTCGAACGTTTGCTGATAACCCTCCGTGTGAGCTCAAATCTCTTTTCGCTCGCTGTACGTAGGATGACGCAGCCAGAAGGCTCATATACATACACAAAGACACACACACACACACACACACACACACACACACACACACACACACTCACACACACACTGCTCTTCTAACTGTGTATGTTCACTGGAATCTAAGTAGTCTGTGCTAGAAAATCCGGCAAACAAGGTCATAATAAACTTCCTCATTGCTATTATAAGAGGTAACATGATATATAGTATCATTTCATTTTCCTGACCTTTTGCATCAACTTTTTGTTCCTGCGTACCGTTAAAGTTGCAGGAGTGCTGCTGAGCCGTGATGTAATAGGCTGGCTGGTCCTTGAATCACTGTTTTGTTTCTTCACAGTAGTGGTGTGTGTTCCGTGCCCGCTGTAGCTCCGGCAGCTTTCCTCCACAGCACACTTGTCGGGGTCGGTTAGCACACAGCCGACCAGTTGCACTGGAATTACCGCACACGCAATCTTAACTGCGTCTCTTTTTTGCAGTCCTGGTCTTCGTTTCAAAAGATGTTGGATACGTTCCTAACCTCTTTTTCCTTTAGCTTCCAATCGCTAAACACCCGAATACAACCTAAAATTAGACACTGCCACAGAATCTGTATCTCTTCTTTTGATCGTACTCGATTAGTCACTTATTTACTTACCTACTTACTTGCCTACGCATTCACCTGGCGTATATCGTCCTCGAAAATAACAGATCAAGAAAGATTCTTGTGCTCATTTTTAGTGTCGGTAGCTACAGTGGTGGTAGTGGTAGTGGTAGTAGTCATTGTAGCAGTGATTTTATTCATCCTTGGATCACTTTCACAAGGATAAAGTACGTGTCATGTAATTACACTACAAAATGACCTATTACAATTATCTGCACTAGCTCCCCTAATCTTTAATATATACATCTCAGATATACCGAAAAGAAATCCTCGGAAATTCTTCTATGCTGATAATGTCACCATTGCTGTCCAAAGTTTGAGCTCTGCCCAAACTGAGATTGTACTATCAAAAATCCCTAGCATAATTAGTGCATATTTCCAAAATTGGGGGTTTCAGCAGAATTCAAACAAAAGTTATGTCGTGTCACCTTAATAACAAACTCAAAGAACTCTTGTCTTTCACTAAGACTGAGTTACAACGAAACATAATCCGTTCCCTATGTACCTCGGTAACACTCTCGGCAGAGCGATCACCTTGAAACAACACCTGAAAAAATTATTAGCAAAACTCAAAACTACAACTCAGCCAATTCAGAAGCTGGCCAATACGTCGTGGGGTGCTACCCCGAAACTTTGTGAATCAACACGATAGCCCTCGTACATTCCATTGCAGAGTACTGTGCACCTGTCTCCATCAATATCCGCCATTCAACCTTGTCGACACGCAGCTAAACCAGACAGTGTGAACCATAAGTGGAAATATTAGAACAAGTCCGCTCCATTTGCTACCATCACTGAGTAATATCGCACCTTCCCCACATTAGACGACTCACTGTTCGAAAAATGTACCCCCATCCCATCTTTTCCCGTTCACGTTGCTGCAGATTTCCTTAAACGGTAGCAAGCGATCAACTGAGACTGAAATGAAGACATCAACCTTTAGCGGTCGACAAACAACACTGTGGCAACATAAGACAGTCACGAGCTCCCACCTCGTCACGGACCCAACTCTGAAGGTGTCTGGAGTCTTCCACGAAGACAGAGGTCGAGCATCAACAGAATTCACAAAAATCAATCTTCAACAAGAGTGTAATTCAGTGGGTAGCTTCGTAATGTCCACGATGCGACTGATGTGAAGATTAAGAGCAAAGAGTTGGCCACTTGGTCCTGATTTGCCTGCCGCGGTGGCCGTGCGGTTCTGGCGCTGCAGTCCGGAACCGCGGGACTGCTACGGTCGCAGGTTCGAATCCTGCCTCGGGCATGGCTGTGTGTGATGTCCTTAGGTTAGTTAGGTTTAAGTAGTTCTAAGTTCTAGGGGACTTATGACCTAAGATGTTGAGTCCCATAGTGCTCAGAGCCATTTGAACCATTTTTGGCCCTGATTTGCCACGATACGTACTTCAATGATGCTTTCAAGACATCCACGGTGTCATCACCGATGTATTGGAATGTCTGGCACACAGTGACCTGCGTTTTTCATAAAAAGGTGCAATGTATAAAACAGATATCTATTCTTTTAGCTTAAGGTTTCAGTACTTGCCATAATCTTTTATTTATTTATTACAGTGTGAATAACTTCATTCAAATAAATAAATTATAGTTTAAGAACAAAAAAAAAAATAATAATTTGTATGCACATGGATTTACGTAATTACAGGTCCAGGCTGACAAGAATAGCACATGTGGTTTGCCGTGACCTTGTAGTAGCAACCATCTCGTCATTTGCCTGAAGTGATTTAGAGAACAGAGAGAAAACTTGAATCAAGATTGCCGGACGAAGATTGGAACCTCCACGCTCCCGAATACAAGTCCAGTCTGTTTAAGACTGTCCTGCCTCATTCGATTTATCCCTAGTGTATCCTGCTGCACAGTACTCTTTTGCAAAGAAGTTGTTAGTAACGTAAAAGGCCAGTGCTACACTGTTCATTCATTTTTCACTTCTAGACGCTGCACACATTACATGCATTACACATACGTTATTTCACAGTGTAAGACTACACATACTGTCAACTGGAATCAGGACCATAGCGAAAATGTTCAGTTTCCCCTCTATGTACCACAGACTCCCATCTGCTAGCCTGAAAAGTGAGTCAGCATATCTTTGTAAACCATCAAAGAGACATATTCGATTCCTTCGACACGTCAGATATCTGTGATGTTCCCAACGACAATGATTAGAATTAAACTGCTCAAAACACTGGGTAACAATTTCTTGTAGATTCTTCTTGATCTGCACAAATCACTGTTGTTACTATGTTCCGTAACTAACAAACAAAAGTTATTTATATATACGGAAATTTTTCTAAATCTTTGAGCCATGAATCGCTTTAACAGAGCAGTACAGTATTCGACTTTTAATGCAATTCTATTTTTATTGAAAAGTAAAAGTTAATTTTAATTTTTGATACAGTAATCCCTCTTGTTGTGTTTAATATAAAGTTACTTGTTACTCTACATTAAAAATATAGACTGCTTAGCCAAAACATTATGACCATTGCCCATCGCGAGTAACGCCTTATCGCAGTGTTGTGATTACGTGAAAAAATGAATCTGTGCACTATGGGATGTAACATCTGAGGTCATCAGTCCCCTAGAACTTAGAACTACTTAATCGTAACTAACCTAAGGACATCACACACATCCATGCCCGAGGCAGGATTCGAACGTGCTACCGCAGTGGTCGCGCAGTTCCAGACTGAAGTGCCTTGAACCGCTCGGCCACAAGGGCCGGCTATGATTAAGTGACGCGGTAAGAAAAGAATATAAGTGGAAGAGAGACGAATGGGTAGTCGTTATAGACAGAATACCGACCGGAAAGGTGGAAAGCCATTGATATAAGCGACATTGAGAAACGTCAGATTGTTGTGGCCCTGAGCTAGGGAACGAGAATCTCTGGAACGGCGGTTGGTAGGCTGTTGGCGTAGCACTGTCGTGAGCACCTGTGGAAAGTGATTAAAGGTTGATGAAATAACGAGTAGGCCTTACGGTATTGGACGTCCACGCCTCATAACAAAGCGTAAAGACCGGAGGGTCGCCCGCTGTGTATAGTAGGATAGGCAGAGATCTGTGGCAGATCTGACCACAGAATACATTGTTGGAGTAGGCACACGTGTTTCGGAGCACACCGTTCACAGACCATTGTTGAGCATGGACCTCCTCAGCACGCGAGCCCTACATGTTCCCGAAGGGACGTCTTTTTCCCGTGTTGACCCAACGACATCATCACTTACGATACAGCGGGCACAACATTACTGAGATTCCATCGTGGACCAATTGACACGGGTGACCTTACCAAATGAATCGCACTTCTTATTAGACCAGATCGATGGTTTTCCATTATACGTCGTCATCCAGTAGAATAACTGCTTGAAACATGCACCGCACCACAGATGTAGGCCGGTGAGTGCAGAATTACAGGATGGGGTAAGTTGAGTTGGGCTTCCATGCTACCTGTGGTAATAATCGAAGACACCATGAAAGCTGTGGCTTGCGTGAGCATTATACAGAATCAACTGCATCATTTCATTCTTGATTTCTTCCCCTACGGCGATTAAGTAGCAGGATGACTGTCCTTGTAACAAGGCTAGAATCGTGATTTACTAGTTTGAGGACCATGACAGTGAACTGACACCGATGTCTTGCGTAGCAAATGCTCCTGATGTTTACCAGTTGGTATACATATCGGGCGTCAGCTGTGCATAAACAATCCACCGCCTCGCGGTTAACGGAAATTGCATGATCTGAGCGGTGACAAATGATGTCGCATACCTCCGGAAGCCTACCAGGACTTGTCGAATCCATGTGAAGCAGAATAGCTGCTGTATTTTATTTATTTTTATTCGAAAAACGGATCAACACGCTATTAAAGAGGTGGTCATAATGTTTTCGCTCATCAGTGTAATTTTTGCTTATACCCTATTTTTAAACAAAGGTTCTAAAAATCAAGCGTTTAAAGATCCCGAGTACGCAGGACTATCAGGATCCTATTTTGTCACTATTTACTTGTGTGATACTTTTTACGTTATTGCCACCCTATGTTTTCAAAAAATGGTTCAAATGGCTCTGAGCACTATGGCACTTGACCTCAGATGTCATCAGTCCCCAAGTACTTAGTACTACTTAAACCTAACTAACCTAAGGACAACACACACACATCCATGCCCGTGGCAGGATTCGAACCGGCGACCGTAGCAGTCACACGGTTCCGGACTGAAGCGCCTAGAACCGCTGGGCCGCAACGGCCGGCTCCATGTTTTCTAAGCAGTCCTTCACTCTATAGAGAGTTCCACTTAACAGGTACTTTGTAATGGCTTTTTTGAATTGTTTGCTTTAGAAATCTTTTATCTCCTTTGTAGCTTGCAAAATAATTTATTTTAAAATGATCTTTTTGTTCGTCTTTTAAATGATATAACTGCGCTGCACTTACATGTATTCTACATCTACATTATACTTCGCAAGCCACCTAATGGTGTGTGGCGGAGCGTTCTTTCGGTATCACTATCTGATCCCTCCAACCCTATTCCACTCACGAAGCGTGCTTAAGGAGAATGAGTATCGGTAAGCCTCTGTATTGCTTATAACTTCTCGAATTTTCTGGTGGTGGTCAATACGCGAGATGTATGTGAGGGGAGCAATATGTTGTCTGACTCCTCCTGAAAAGTGCTGTCCCGAAATTTCAATAGTAAATCTCTCCGTGATGCACAACGCCTCTCTTGTAACGTCTGCCAGTGGAGTTTGTTTAGCACCCCCGTAACGCTCTCTCGTCAGCTAAACAATCCTGTGACGAAACCCGCCGCTCTTCGTTGGATCTTCTCTATCTCCTTTATATGTCCTATCTGATAGGAATCCCAGATAGATATACTCAAGAATCGAGCGAACAAGCGCCTTACAAGCCACTTCCTTCGTGGATGAGTTACATTTCCTTAAAATTCTCCCGATGAATCTGAGTGTGGTGTCTGCTTTTCCCAATATCTGTTTTACTTGGGGTCATTCCACTTAAGGTCGCTGTGGATAGTTACACCTAGATATTTTACGACAGACGCTGTCTCTAGCTGTTCGTCATCAACAGCGTAACTGTACAGTAGTCGATTTCATTTCTTACGTATACCACATATGTTACATTTATTTACATTCAGGGTTAACTGCCAAAGTCTGTACTATTCACCAATTCTCTGTAGGTCGTTCTGCAAATCCTTACTACCTTCTGGCGTTGCTACTTTGGTATAAACAACTGCATCATATGCGAATAGCCTTAAGAAGCATCCGACGCTTTCTGCTAGATCATTTATTTATACTGTAAACAGCAACTATCCTATTACGCTTCCCTGTCGTACTCCGGATATTACATTTACATCTGTCGATTTAGTTCCGTTAAGAACGACGTGTTGAGTACTGTCTGCAAGAAAGTCTTGAATCCAGTCGCAAGTCTGCTCCGATACTCCGTAAGCTCACATTGTCTTAATTAAACGGCAATGCGGGACGGTATCAAATGCCTCACTGAAGTCAAGGAACACGGCATCAACCTGAGCGCCGTTGTCCACTGCGCTGTGGATCTCATAGAGGAACAGAACGAGCTGAGTTTCGCAGGATCTCTGTTTGCGGAATCCATGTTGATTTTCATAGAGGAAATGTTCATTTTCCAAGAGCGTCATAATTCTTGAGCATGAAACATGTTCCATAATTCTACAAAAGATTGACGTCAACGATATAGCTCTATAATTGTGCTGATCAGTCTTACGGTCTTTCTCATAAACCCAAATGACCTGCTATTCTTTCAGACCTTAGGTACCTTTCGTAGCTCAAGCGATCTATGATAAATTGCTGTTAGAACGGGAGCAAGTTCTTTCGCATAATCTTTATACAATCTTACAGGTATCTCATCGGATCCTGAAGCCTTTCCACTAATAAGCGATGGTAGCTGCTTCTCAATTCCGCGATCGGCTACCTCAGTATCTGCCATTTCAATGTTCGCGCGACAACTGAAACGAGGTGCAGTGTTACGGTCTTCCGTAGTGAAACAACTTCGGAAGACCGAATTCAGTATTCTCGGCTTCTCTCTGTTATCTTCCGTTTCGGTGCCGGTGTGGTCGCTGCGAGAAAGAATAGATGTTTTTGACCCAATTACTGATTTTACATACGACCAAAATGTCTTAGCGTTTTTACTCAGGCCGGTTGACAACGTCTTACTTCCAAAATCGTTGAACGCTTCTCTCATTGCTCTCCTTATGCTCATTTTCGCTTCGTTCAGCTTTTATTTGTCAGCTAAGTCTTGATCTGTGATGAAGTTCTCTTTGTTTACATAGCGCTTTTCTAACACGGCTATTAAAGCATGGTGGATCCTTCTCACCCTTAAAAACCTTACATACTTGTTTAGGGCATATTGAACGATGCCTTTGAATTTTTTTTCCATTACGATGCCTTTGAATTTTTTTCCATTTGTTCTCCAAATCTTCGTCCTCATCACCGAATATTTGATACTGATTGCTTAGATATTCTGAAATTTGTATCCTGTCACCCTTGCTGAGCAAATATATCTTCTTACGTCTCTTGTAGGACCCGTCGTCATAGATGCTGTCACAGCCGTATGATCACTGACTCCTTCCTGTACGTTAACTGACGCGATATGTTTAGGTCTGTTTGTTGTCAGGAGGTCTAAGATATTACCCTGACGAGTTGGTTGTCTAACTATCTGCTCAAGGTAATTTTCGGACAAGACATTCCACACGAATCCCTGTCTCTGGCACCAGTTTTGATGGCACAACATTCTTAATCTATACCTGGCAAGTTGGAGTCACCCCCTATTACAACGGCATCATCGGGAGAATTACTAGTGAAATTCTCCAAGTTCTCTCTGAAGCGCTCTACGACTACAGATCTTGACCCAGGCTGTCTATAAAAGCATCCGATCACCATTTCTGACCGTGCTTTGATACTCAGTTTCAGTCGGATTAATTCACATTCAGAATCCGTGATAACCTCGCTATATTTTATCGAATTCTTTACTGCAATAAACACGCCGCCGCCATTGGCAACTAACCTATCGTTACGATAAATACTGCAGTCTGAACTTAGGATTTCGTTGTCATTGACGTCTGGCTTCAACGAGATTTCTGTTCCAAATACTATCCGTGCATTATAACCTTCAGTAGGCGATACTAATTCTGGGACTTTTCTTTGGATGCTCCTGAAGTTTACTAAAATCATATTAATGTTTTCTATCTCTGATCTTCGAGGACGAAGATTCTCTGGGTTGCTGTGGCTGATTTGATAGGCAAATCGTCTTTTCTCCCAAGGGAGGAGTCCTATAACCTAAAAATGCCCCATGTACACGACACACGTACTCCGCCAGCCAAGTAGCCGCTTTCTGCGTGTAGTGCACGTGTGATCTATTATGGGGAACCCTACAATTCCGCACCCGAGAGTGAGGTCGAGAAATCGGCATTCGATATCGTCGCAGAGCCGTTTGAGCCTCTGGTTTTGACCTTCCACTCTGCTCCAAACCAGAGGACCGCGATCCACCCTTGGTACGACAGCTTAGCCTGCACCCCGTGTACTTTGCTAGTTGCCTTCACCAAATCAGCCAGCCGCCGAAAGGAGCCGAGGACGGCCTCAGAACCCAAGCGGCAGGCGTCATTCGTGCCGACATGTGCCACTACATGCAGCCGGTTGCACCCTGTGAGCTCGATAGCCGCTGGCAGGGCCTCCTCCACATCGCGGATGAGACCTCACGGCAAATATACCAAATGCACTCAGGAATTATTTCCCGCCTTGCCTGCTATCTCCCTGAGGGGCTCCATCACCTGCCCAACATTGGAGCACCCAATGACTAACATACCCACCCTCTGTACTTGACTGGACTGGGCGGGAAAATCGACAGCTGGCTCAACAGGAGAGGCATCCCGTGAGCTATAATCAACACTGGAAAACACCTCGTACCTGTTGCTAAGACGTAGAGAGCCAGACGCACGACCTGCTCCCTCTTTCGCCTTCCGCCCAGTGACACGCGAACCCACCACTGTCTGCCACCCACTCTGGAGTGTCGGTGGACCGGTCAGATGTTGCGTATCGGAAGCCGCAGCAACGTCCGGGTCACCAGGGGATTCCAGTAGCACCAAAGGTGTCGCAGGTCTCGTCGCTAGTGTCCCGACGTCACAGCAACTTCGAGCATTATCTAGAAGCTTGTCGACGGTAGCCAACGCAGCTTCCAGCTGTTAACGGACAGCAGCCAACTCTCCTTGTGTCCGCTCATAACAAGCACAGTCCCTGGCCATATCGTACTGTGCATAAAATAGACATAATGCCTCAAATGGTGCTACTGAGTTTGAAAATATACCAAAGGAGAATACGCTGGTGTGAAAACTCATTATTTAGTTATGTCTTCTTTGGTTAGGTGCTTTATATACACTCCTGGAAATTGAAATAAGAACACCGTGAATTCATTGTCCCAGGAAGGGGAAACTTTATTGACACATTCCTGGGGTCAGATACATCACATGATCACACTGACAGAACCACAGGCACATAGACACAGGCAACAGAGCATGCACAATGTCGGCACTAGTACAGTATATATCCACCCTTCGCAGCAATGCAGGCTGCTATTCTCCCATGGAGACGATCGTAGAGATGCTGGATGTAGTCCTGTGGAACGGCTTGCCATGCCATTTCCACCTGGCGCCTCAGTTGGACCAGCGTTCGTGCTGGACGTGCAGACCGCGTGAGACGACGCTTCATCCAGTCCCAAACATGCTCAATGGGGGACAGATCTGGAGAACTTGCTGGCCAAGGTAGTTGACTTACACCTTCTAGAGCACGTTGGGTGGCACGGGATACATGCGGACGTGCATTGTCCTGTTGGAACAGCAAGTTCCCTTGCCGGTCTAGGAATGGTAGAACGATGGGTTCGATGACGGTTTGGATATACCGTGCACTATTCAGTGTCCCCTCGACGATCACCAGTGGTGTACGGCCAGTTTAGGAGATCGCTCCCCACACCATGATGCCGGGTGTTGGCCCTGTGTGCCTCGGTCGTATGCAGTCCTGATTGTGGCGCTCACCTGCACGGCGCCAAACACGCATACGACCATCATTGGCACCAAGGCAGAAGCGACTCTCATCGCTGAAGACGACACGTCTCCATTGGTCCCTCCATTCACGCCTGTCGCGACACCACTGGAGGCGGGCTGCACGATGTTGGGGCGTGAGCGGAAGACGGCCTAACGGTGTGCGGGACCGTAGCCCAGCTTCATGGAGCCGGTTACGAATGGTCCTCGCCGATACCCCAGGAGCAACAGTGTCCCTAATTTGCTGGGAAGTGGCGGTGCGGTCCCCTACGGCACTGCGTAGGATCCTACGGTCTTGGCGTGCATCCGTGCGTCGCTGCGGTCCTGTCCCAGGTCGACGGGCACGTGCACCTTCCGCCGACCACTGGCGACAACATCGATGTACTGTGGAGACCTCACGCCCCACGTGTTGAGCAATTCGGCGGTACGTCCACCCGGCCTCCCGCATGCCCACTATACGCCCTCGCTCAAAGTCCGTCAACTGCACATACGGTTCACGTCCACGCTGTCGCGGCATGCTACCAGTGTTAAAGACTGCGATGAAGCTCCGTATGCCACGACAAACTGGCTGACACTGACGGCGGCGGTGCACAAATGCTGCGCAGCTAGCGCCATTCGACGGCCAACACCGCGGTTCCTGGTGTGTCCGCTGTGCCGTGCGTGTGATCATTGCTTGTACAGCCCTCTCGCAGTGTCCGGAGCAAGTATGGTGGGTCTGACACACCGGTGTCAATGTGTTCTTCTTTCCATTTCCAGGCGTGTATGTTTCACAATTATTACGCTTTCTTTCACTTTAAATAACACATATCGTTTTTTTTCAAATTTAAAAAAATTCCCGTTAAAAATGAAAAATAAACTACACTACTGATTTTCGTAAGAATGTCGGAACGCTCCCTCTCGTAGAAATGTGACTACCGCACCAGTGAAATCTTAAGCCCGATTACCACGAATCATCCTCCCTTTCCCCCTCGGTGAGGTATCTGATCACAGTCTGTCTGTAAGCTTACAGCATCACCGGCAGTAAGGAAAGGAAGAGAACGCAGAGGAAGGAGAGCCACGTTTCGCCACAAGAAACCTGTACAGCGATGCCAGAACTGGAGAAACAGGCGCAGTGGAAGTTACTGGGTCATTCGTTGAGACACCTGTCACGTTATGCAACTGTGTAGACGGGTGGTGGTACTCTGAAATGCGACCATCCAGATACCATCTGGATTTTCTTGCTTGCTTCCTCTGCTGATGCTTAATTGGTGGAAGTGAATTAGCAGAATGCTTTCAGTTGTGTTACTCATACTCCGTGACTCACGTACATGCTGTACCTGAAAAATTCATTCTCTAGCATAGTGCATATTTCACACGTTTAAAAAAAGTGAATATTCACTGCATGTTGTTGTTGTTGTTGTGCTCCTCAGTCTGAAGACTGTTTCGATGCAGCACTCCCTGCTGTTCTATCCTGCCCACTGCCCCTGCTGATTGTTGACTCCTAATCAATTGTTCTCTCTTCCTGCATTAATGGTTTATTGCTCCATCCTGATGAAAATATCCTGTATAGTCTTGTAACGTAAGGAAGGGAGGGAGAGCATGTGGTTATGGGTGGCCAGTATCCTCTATCTATAACCCAAATGCACACATGGATTAATATGGTTCTCTACTTACATGAACTTGAAGTATTTACTTGTCTTGAACAGAGTCCATGTGATGTACATGCTCATCAGTAACAGTCCTCTGGCAGACAATATCGGTAATTTTGCTGCAGTCACAAATCTTGTCACTATGTACTATCGAAGCCTGTGACCCGCTCTTCGAAAGTATTGACAGCCGCCAAACTGGAATAGTGAGTCAGTGAGGCCCTCTGGTCAGCGGCGGCTGCTAAATACATGCTGTCGTGAGGGCGTTGGCGGTGTGTTCCTCGTCAGTGCGTCTCTGGCCTCTCCCGCTTGACCCAGCCCCTACTATCGAACTTCGCGCTTCATCTTTGCCGACCAGTGTGCTGAGGACAGCTTACGCCAGCACATATTCATACACTCATCCACCTTCTCTGACTTGATACACATATGGACTGAAATTTTTCTAACTTTCGAGATAGATTCGAATCATAATGCGGATATCAGACATTGTGCACCAAACACTATTATTGATGTTATGCAACGGCTCTTCAAAGTACCAATGGAGACTTTCTGATGCATAATTGACGTACTCTGTGAGGTCACATACAGTGACAGGCTGAACCAGGCCTAATCTCAAGAAACGAAAACCTGAGGATCGAAAAGTCCTGATTCCACTTCACTCAGCAATCACCAGAACATGCCAGAACTCGTCTAGGCGTCAGACAGAAAAGCTGTACGGATATACATGTAGATGCAGGTCGTTTTTGACAATGTTTTGACACAATCATTTCTTACCACTGACTTTCACTAATGTTTTCTGGTGTCCCTACTTTTTTAGTTTAGTTATACAGTCCATTCCACAAAGTTTTTGGTTGTAGACTTTTCTGTAAAATTGCCAAATCATTTCCAGGTTTAAACTATTGCGCAAGTTTTTTTTGCACACGTTTTCCAGGGACTCTGCATTGCATGACACTGGACAATGAACGCGCACTGTTTTATCTCCAACTCCATCCTGTGTTGCAGTCAACTTGTCACCACACGCGTCTGATCCTCTCAAACGTAGTGATACAGCAAAGTACTCGGGACAGAGCATGCAGCAGATGCGTATGCACAGCAGACATGTGTCAGAAACCGACTGGTGCAACGAAATGGCGGTTTCCACCATTTTCTATGGCCGATGGTTCTCCTGTTTGTTAACAAGGGCCGACTCCGTGTTAGTCTTTTAAACAGCTTCCGGACACCTTATAAAACGTGTGGGACGCCACTGACTGACGTTTGTTGTACCTTGGGCGGGTGCTGCCACGTTCTAACAGTTAACAGTAACATATACTTCTTTACAGCTCATGAAAAGAAACCAGGCTTCCGTTCCTAAACACAAACTAGGGTGCGTGGATTAGTTATGAGTTGACAAAGCGCATTTCAGTTAAACTTTGAGGTGGTCTGGAGTGGCAGTTTTGGACAAGCGATGGGTCTTGGAAGGGCTTGCTACTCTGTTACTCAAACGTGCCCAGACGTAAGAACCTAAGTGGTCGTTTTCCTGGTATATCGAACAAATTATGGGGGAGTTTTAAGTTAAATATAAATTCGTCTGTTATTAGCTGCAGGGTGCGGAGTGACATACAGAATATAAAGTAGAAAGTTTGGATTCATTCTTCGACATTACTTTCACCAGGAAGTTTCTTTCAGAAACTATATAGGATTAACATCAGGCGCGCTTAGGTCATTGACATCCTCACCATATCACATATTTGCGGAGAAAATCTATAGCAGTAACGTCTGTTGATCCATTGTGGACATGGGACAGCGGATGGTCATATATTTAACAAAGAAATTCGCCAAATAGCCGTGCAACTGAAAAGTTATTTTATTTTATTTTCGCTACCAGTTTCGGCAATTCATTATGTCTTCTTCAGGCCCCATGTGCACCTCTCAAAAGTAATCTGTCTTGGCATACGGGGGTCATAGGTTTCTGCAATCAGGTCTTCGATCGAAGCACCTGACCTACGAATTCACAACATCCAGAAACATATGGGCCCAAAATGCCAATATCGCTTATTTTTTAGAGGTGCATATGGGGCCTGAAGATGGCATAACGAATTGCGAAACTGGTAGACAAAATAAAATAAATTTTCATTTGCACGGCTGTTTGGAGAATTTCATTGATATTATTTGACCGATCGCTGTCCCATGTCCACAAAGGATGAACAGAGTGATCACTCTGTCCTACTACTACCTCTTCTGGGGTTTGTCTGAATGGAACAGAGCTCCAAAATCGGCAGAATCTAAAAATACTCGCCCTGTTCTTCGGCACACAGAATGAAAAGGGAAAAAAACTAGTAGTTAAAATGAAGTAAAGTGCCACGCAGTTATACTTACTGAATTTCTTACCATATGGATAACTCCTATGGTTTCTGATTTTTTTATACTATAATTATTACGCTTGTTTCTACATTCTTCTTTTCAGTCACATTAAGTCCCTTCCTGGATACTGGTTCTGACTCGTAGAACCCCAGAATGATAACTATGTTGTTTCTAATACTGTTTGTGTCTTGAGCGCTTTGTTCTCTATCTTTCTCAAGGATTATTAATAATTTTATTGGTGATCCTAGTACAGTCCCTTCTTCCAATATGTCCGAAACATTTGATAGTTAACTTTCTTATAACATGATATACATCTATATCTCAAGTATTTCTAGTCATTATTTTTATTTTTGAATTTCGTATGACCACTCTACAGAAAACCTTTTTTCAGAGGCTTATATTTTTATTAAGACATGCCCAAGACATAGGTAGGTTTTGATGTATGGGCCTAACCGAATAAAAATTAAATTACAAAACTTATATTTTGGCGGACATATTGCTTTAACACAGAGTGGGCCTAGAGCTCGTTGTTGTGCGACCATACCGCGTGCGGCCATGTATACTATTCGATGTGAGTCGATTGCTATGTGGAAATGTGGGAAGGTGGTGATTCTGAGAGCGACCAGATTAAGCGTGTTCTCGTTGTTGCTGAACGAATGTATGTGGCGTACATAACTTTCGAAATTCGGTCTTGTGAAAAGTGAGACTGCCAGCAGGTAGCAAAAGATTTAAATTACCGTAGTTCTTCAACAGTCTTCCTCCGTCACGTGAAATGCGTTACCCGAAAAGCTACGTTTCGTTGATGACAATGAGATTTTTGTAATTTTGCTTTTGTGTAGGGCCACAGCCTCTAAAAATTCTGTGAAGGAACACATGGCCCATAGTAGGCTATAATCATTTTTATTAGATAGTCCATATCCAACATGAAATGTGAGTGAAACCATGTTATTACATTTGCATGGCCATATAAAAATACGTGTTAGCTGTAGGTACTCGCTATGCAGTTTTCAGAGTGGGTTGCTTCAGCTTACATCTATTGTAATGTAAAATGTGGCCTCAAGTGTCGAAAAATAATTTGAATTATGTGCCACGCCTAATGTGATATAACTTGTGATGTTTATCCGCGTGTGCTTGAAAACGACGTAGTCGGCCGAACACTTCTAGGTGCTTCAGTCTGGAACCGCGCTGCTGCAACGGTCTCAGGTTCTAATCCTGCCTCGGGCATGGATGTGTGTGATGTCCTTAGATTAGCTAGGTTTAAGTAGCTCTAACTCTAGGTGACTGATGACCTGAGATGTTAGGTCCCATAGTACTTAGAGCCATTTGAAACATTTGAAAACGACGCATACGTCGAAATTGTCCAACAGGAAATAAAAAATTTAAAACTGGGCAAGGATTGAAAATGAAATGGGCTGTAACCTTTTGAAAGCAACCAACCCGGTATATGTCATAATCGAGTTGAGGAACAATAGAGGCGCGCGGGATTAGCCGAGCTGTATCAGGCGCTGCAGTCATGGACTGTGCGGCTGGTCCCGGCGGAGGTTCGAGTTCTTCCTCGGGCATGGGTGTGTGTGTTTGTCTTTAGGATAATGTAGGTTATGTAGTGTGTAAGCTTAGGGACTGATGACCTTAGCAGTTAAGTTCCATAAGATTTCACACACATTTGAACTTTTTTTTTTTTTTGTAACAATAGAAAACTGGATGATCACTTGACAATTTGACTGTGCGCAGTAAACTATTTAGGAGCTCGCAGTTTAACACAGCGTGTAATTCAAGCTACAATTTGTATTTTTCACACACAGAAAACACTGTCGGGAGTGAACGACACAAACTGTGACGAAGAAAGTCCGTCCAGGAATCTAAACCTAATTTGGTTTTTAGTCGGATTTTCATAAGGGTACAGAAGGGAGGAAACATCAAGAAATTAGGTAAGACACAGTACACAAATTCCCACACAGTGATTTGAACCAAACTCCTCACAGAAACGAGTCCAGTGTGTTCCTCACTGTCCAGTTTCCTCGCTATAACTGACGGCATAACACAGTATTATGGGGCGATAAAAGTCTCTCGAAATTTCTCCCCCCAATAAACGCAACGGTATTAAGTCCGGTTTTTGCAACTTAATGAACGCGCCT
Source organism: Schistocerca serialis cubense (assembly GCF_023864345.2). Classification (NCBI taxonomy): domain Eukaryota; kingdom Metazoa; phylum Arthropoda; class Insecta; order Orthoptera; family Acrididae; genus Schistocerca; species Schistocerca serialis. The sequence goes on from NC_064646.1 coordinate 421,816,377, forward strand.
TGGCAGTAAAATGCTTTTAGTCTTCAGCGAGCGAGCACTGGGAATACGAGTAGAGTTTTTTAGGGGACTTGCCTGTCGGAACAGCTGGACTTTCCATGATGAGGACACCGCTGTCTATATGAACTGTGATGGTCTATTAGACGACAGGTAATGTCTTTCCCGACACCTAAGCATAAATTTTCCTGCTAATAAGCTCAGTGATTTAGTAGCTTTGTTACCTTTTGCTGAAAGACATGTTTATGTAGATCATCTGCAGCTGCAGAAATTTTGTTTGGTTTGTGAGTCGCTCAATTAGCATAAATTTTATTGAAATCTGTTCATAATTTAAGCCTATGTGGACCATCTTTTAGCTACAGTTGCGATATGAGAGTAATTAGAGTAACTTGGACAGGTTGGTGATCCATGCGGAATATTGTGGTTGGCACATACGACTAACATTAATGCTCAGACGGTGCTTATTATTAGGTTGGTGCATATTCATTGCGTTTTTGATTTGCATGTTGATATTCCGGTTGCTATGGACTTATATATCGATTGTCATTTTCACTTGTTCACTGTTGCTATTTGAATTTACCTATTGTCATTTTGTCATTTGGAGGTACTGAGTGGAGGTGTGGACGCTAGAAAATGGTGTGCCAAGTTTAGAAATCGGTACATTACCGACGTATTCTTCTGATTTAGTTCAATAGAGAGGTAACAGCTGTGGACGTAACCAGAAACATTTGCGAAGAGTATGGGGATAATGACATTGGACATACCATGGCATGAAAATGATTTCCTCGCCTTAAGTAGAATCGTTTTAACATTAGGGACTCCAACGTTCAGGAAGACTTTCGGGATATGTTTAAGATCGTTAAACGCATTAATCCACAATGATTCAAGTCAGTGTACTTGAGAACTGGCAGATGTGATGAACTGCGATCATTCCACCACCGCGCGACATTTGCGTTTAGTGTGGAAGGTTCAAAAGTCGGGTGTGTGGGTATCGCATCCTCTGTGGCAAAATCACAAACATCAGCGGGTGGCATTATGGACATGTTCTATCTGTAACGGTGTTTTAGCTCCACATTCAAAGTAGTGTTGTCCAAAACAAAGGCACGCTCACATATCGGTGTTAGGGGCGTTCGCCTCACTGCTATTGCCGACTCTCTATGCTCATTCATATAATACAAGCAATTGCCCTCTCTAGTGCGGAGCTAAGACACCAGTACAAACAGAACATTCCCATTTTTCTGTGATGCCCTCATGTGTGCTTCCAATCATTGACACCTACAATGTCAAAGATCTCTGTCACCACGTTCAAGTCGGGAACTTACCTTGGAACGCATTTCCATTCGTATTGCCATACGACCTTTTATGCTCCTTCTCAAGGGTGGTTTCCTGCACTTTTTCCCAATTTGGCAGAATCGCAGAGTATAAACATGCCCTTCATTAAACATATTACAGCTGTGGAGCACCACCTTGTAAAAATGTTTCACTTCCTTTGTATATTTCTGTCTTTCACACATCTGTAAGTTGCTACTCAATAACTATACTCAACAGTCTGTAAAATAGGTTTTGTGCATTCTAGTGCTTCTCTTTGCATGTTTTCCCTGTATTGACACGTCTTGATGTTCTGCATAGTGCAACATGCGGGGTAAGTGAAGACGAAGGTTACATGGTTTGAGGGGTAACAGTGCTAATAATTCTCAACCAAAAAGTTTCCCTATTCCGAATGGCTTCAGAGATAGAAAACTGTTATTTGTTTTCTGTATCATTCAGCCGTTTTCATTGCTTAAAACGTACCACAGTAGTGTAGGGGAAGTTGAGACGAACAGTTCTATACAGAAAGCTTGCTACCTATCAAGTCGGGAAACTACCTCAAACTGACCTACATAAAGTACCTAAGTTACATCGCATGCGCGTCGCGCGATATTTTAAGTATTCCGGCTCTCTCTTCGTGAAGACTGTTGATCCTAGAGAAAAAATGATAGCACACTTTTGTAGGAAATTTACCATAGTTGAAATTTGTACTATGACAGCGTATCGTTGTTGAGTATGATTTTCGATTTATTCAAGAGAAACGCACAAACGTGGTACTAAATGTGTTCTATCTCGGAAGCCATTCGTAATAGGACATATGTTCAAATGGAATTTTTTGTTCAGAATCTCTAACGCTATCACTATCACCTCTCAAAGCTTGGAACTTTACCCCTGGCTGACCCTGTACACGGGCTGACATGCCCTGCCACTTGTAAGAGTTTCCCGCAAACTTCTTTCCATTCCTATCCCTTTGTTTAGCTCATCACTTCTCACAAATTTCAGTTTTCAGATGTACGTATCCTCCAAAGATATCAGTAGTGTTTCTTTTTTCTCCTTACCTTTCCGACACTCCGACGTCATCGCAGGGAGTCAGATTTACAGTTTAGAAGGACATTTTTTGTTCTGTATCATTTCTTGTCTAATGTCCATATCAAGATCCTTTCAGTGGAGCAAAAAATTAGCAACAGGGTTACAATCAGTTGTGTAAGAGATGCAACTATTTGACCTTGTCCCGCGTACCTAAGTGAGCCTGAAGACGCGTGTCACAATTATTTCATAGCTGTAAGCGTGCAAAAAGTAAATCCGGGAGCATCAGTAAACGTTTCCTATGCGGACTCCGGTGCAGGCTAATTACGTGGCATAGAGGAATCGCGTGCGACACGCATCTCAGAGACAGCTCGGACTACGCCGCGAACGTTTCTCTCGAGATTTCTCAACGAGGGGAGGAATAGGTGGAATTTCAAAACTTTCCTGAGGGGATTAGCGTGATGATGTAAGGTCGTTAATGGTTCAAAAGCGATAAACGTAAGGCCGAACAACTCTGCGACAGCGAAGATTCAGCCAAGTTACGATACGTGCCTCGACCACATTCACATCTGTGCAACGCATGTTGTAGTACACAATGTGGCGTAGTGTACACAGGGTAACGTATAAGCTTCCATCCCTTTCAGTATATTTCAATGAATGTAACAGGTCCAACATTTAATAAAGGTATATGTAAGCAGAGGGACGCGTAGAGCTGTGACAATGTCACTAGTTTTACAAGCTGCTACTTAGTCGCAAGCCGAGTGATACGCGAAGATTTCAGTTAGATTACGTCATGGTCAGACAGAGATTCCGAAATCAGATACTGGATTGTAAGGCGTACCCAGGAGCAGATACAGACACAGATCACAATGTAGTAGTGATGAAGAGTAGGCTGAAGTTTAAGAGATTAATAAACAAGTATCAATACGCAAAGAAGTACTAAGGAATGACGAGATACGCTTGAAGTTACCTAAGGATGTAAATGCAGCAATAAGGAATAACTCAGTAGACAGTACAGTTGAATCGGAATGGACGTTTCTAAAAAGGGCGATCACAGAAGTTGGAAAGAAAGACATAGCTCCAAAGAAGGTAACTGGGAAGAAACCATCGATGAAAAAAGGAAGTACAAAACTGCTCGGGGAAATTCAGGAATACAGAAATACAAGTCGCTGAGGAATGTTATAAATAGGAAGTGCGAGAAAGCTAAGACGAAATGGCTGAATGAAGGATTGACTCAGCATTTTAGAGAGTCAAGACAACCTTCGGTGAAATTTGAAGCAAGAGTGATAGGAATTCCGCTGATAGATGCGGAGGAGAGAGCAGATAGGTGTAAAGAATACATTGAAAACCTCTATGAGGGGGAAGATTTGTCTCATGTGATAGAACAAGAAACTGGAATCGATTTACAAGAGATAGGGGATTCAGTATTAGAATCATAATTTAAGAGAGATTTGGAGGACTTGAGATCAAACAAAGCAGAAGGGATGGATAACATTCCATCAGAATTTCTAACATCATTGGGGAAAGAGGCAAAAAACTGAATATTCAGCTTCGTATGTAGAATGTATGAATCTGGCGACGTACCACCTGCCTTCCGAAAAAATACAATCCCTAAGACGGTAACAGATGATAAGTGCGAGAATTATTGCACAATCAGGTTGACGGCTCATACACCCAAGTTGCTGAATAGAAAAATGTAGAGAAGAATGGAAAGAAAATTGAGGATGTGTTAGATAACAATCAGTTTGGCTGTAGGAAAGTGAGGGCACGAGAGAGGCAATTCTGATCTTGCATTTGATAATGGAAGTAAGACTGAAGAAAAATCAAGACACGTTCATACGATTCGTCGACCTGGAAAAGACGTCGGGCAATGTAAAATGGTGAAATATGTTCAAAATTCTGAGATACAGAGTGGTAAGCTATAAGGAGAGACGGGTAATATACAATATGTGCAAGTGCCAAGACGGAATAGTAAGAGTGAACGATCAAGAACAATGTGTTCGGATTAAAAAGGATCTAAGACAGGGATGTAGCCTTTCACCCCTACTCCTCAATCTGTATATCGAAGAAGCAATGATGGAAATTAAAAAAAAAGATTCAGGAGTGGAATTAAAATTCTAGGTGAATGGATATCAATGATACGATTCGTTGATGACATTGCTGAGTGAAAGTTAAGAATAATTAAATGATCTGCTGGATGGAATGAGGAGTCGAATGAGCACAGAACATGGGTTGAGAGCAAATCGAAGAAAGACGAAAGTAATGACAAGCAGCAGTTATGAAAGTTGACATTAGGACTGATGGTCACGACGCAGGTGAAGTTAAGGAATTCTGCTACCTAGGCAGCAAAATGATAGAGCAAAAAGGGTATTCGTGGCCGAGGGAAGTCTTCTAGTATCAAACATAGGCCTTAATATGAGGAAGAAATTTCTGAGAATGTACGTTTGCAGCACAGCATTCTATGGCAGTGAAACACGTACTGTGGGAAACCAGGAACAGATGAGAATCGATACATTTGAGATGTGTTCCTGCAGACGAATACTGAAAATCAAGAGGACAGATAAAATAAGGAATGAGGAGGCTCTGCGCTAAATCGGAGAGAAAAGGAGTATGTGGAAACACTGACAAGGGAAGTGATAGGACTATAGGACATCTGTTAAGACATCAGAGACTGAGATCCATGGTACCAGAGGGAGCTGTAGAGGCAATAATTGTAAAGGAAGACTGAATAACATCCAGCAAATAATTGAGGACGTAGTTTTGAAAATCATGTATTGGATTGTAAGGCGGATCAAGGATCAAATATAGATTCAGCTCACAATTTAGTAATAATGAATAGTAGGCTGTAGATTAAGACACTAGTCAGGAAGAATCAATGTTCAAAGATGTGGGCTCCCGAAGTACTAAGAAATGGATAGTTTGAAGCTCTTTGAGGCTATAAAAATTGCGATAACGAATAGCTTAATACGCAGTGCAGTTAGAAACGAATGGGTATCTCTAAAGAGGGCAACCACAGAAGCTGGAAAGAAAACCATAGGTGCAAGGAAGACAGCTGCTAAGAAACCGTATTTAATAGTTGAAATACTTCAGCTAATCGACAAAAGAAGGAAGTACAAAAATGTTCAGGGAAACTCAAGAATACAGAAATACATGACACTTAGGAACGAAGTAGGAAGTTCAGGGAAGCTAAGGCGAAACGGCTGCATGGAAAATGTGAAGAAATCGGAAAAGAAATGATTGTCGTAAGGACAGATTCAGCATACAGGAAAGTCAAAAGAAACTTCGGCCGAAACTGAAAGCAAGGGCAGTAACATTAAGAGTTCAATGGGAATTTCAGTCTTAAATGAAGAGCAGAGAGCGGATGGATGGAAAGAGTACATTGAAGGCTTCTGCGAAGGGGAACACTTGTTTGATGCGATAGAAGAAGAAACAGAAATCGACGGTGAAGACACAAGAGATTCAGTGTTGGACTCAGAATTTAAGAGAGCTTTGGGGGGATTTGAGATCAAATAAGGCAGAAGGGATCGACAACATTCCATAGGAATTTCTAAAATCATTGGTGGAAGTGTCACCAATACGACTATTCACGCTGACGTGTAGAACTATGAGACTTTTGGGGAAAAAATAAACATCATCCACACAATATCGAAGACTGCAAGAACCGAGAAACACGAGAATTATCGCACATTCAGCTTAACAGCTCATGCATCCAGGTTGTGGACAAGAATAATACACACAAGAATGAAACAGAAAATTAAGGACCTGTTAGATGACGATCGGTTAGGCTTTAGGAAAGGCAAAGGCACCAGAGAGGCAGTTGTGACGTTGTGGTGGACAATGGAAGCGAGACTGAAGAAATATTGAAGCACGTTCATAGGATTTGTCATAAAACGCGTTAGAAAATGTAAAACAGTGTAAGATGATCGAAATTCTAAGAAAAATAGGGATAATCTGTAGGGAAAGGCGAGTAATATACAGTATGAACAAAAACAATTGGAGCGGAAGACCAAGAATGTAGTGCTCAGATTGAAAAGGGTTTAAGACAGGGATGTAGTTTATCGCCCATACTTCTCAGCTTATTCATAGAAGAAGCAATGACGGAAATTCATCCTGAATTTTAACACAATGCCGTCCGGCGACACCACAATGGTGTAGTGCGCGAAATAGCGGCCAACGGCTGGCGACACCACAGTGGTGTCGTGTGCATAGTATTGCTCAGTGGCCGGCGACACCAGAGTGGTGAGAATAGTATGGAGCAGTGGCCAGCGACAGCACGTTAGTATCTTTAGTATTCTGTTGGTGTTTTGTTAAGATAACAATAAGTTACACACGTCAACATGTCGTTCAAGAAATGGTTCAAATGGCTCTGAGCACTATGGGACTTAACTTCTAAGGTCATCAGTCCCCTAGAACTTAGAACTACTTAAACCTAACTAACCTAAGGACATCACATACATCCATGCCCGAGGCAGGATTCGAACCTGCGACCGTAGCAGTTACGCGGTTCCAGACTGTAGCGCCTAGAACTGCTCGGCCACCCAGGCCGATCGTCAGCATGTGTTTTGCCTTTGTAAGGTGCCCTTTCATCATGGCGGACGATAGAGACAATAGGATTATTTACGATGAATGAGCGGACGTCTTGTCTGACTTTCGGGACAACTTGGCCGATTGGGAACAAGATATTTGGATATATAACAAAAAAGAAAGTGAAGCAGAATCGTAGGAAGATAGTGAAATATGTCCAAGAAGAATTCGGCGAACGCTACGGTTGCCAACTGATTCTGCTGAATCAGATAAAGAAGACAGTGCACAGTGGCCAGACTTTGATTTTTTGAGGACCAATGATAAATTTGAAGGATCCCCGGGTCCAAACATATTTCCCAAAGATGCACAGAGCGTCGAGGATATCGTACAATTACATATTGGGAACGATCTATTTGAACATATTAGCAAAGAAACCTAAAAGTACTACAGTCAAAATTGCAATAGAAGGAAACTGGATTAAAAGAATGCCTAATTTGTCGACGTTACGGGACTCGAACTTAGAAAATGCTTTGGGCTTGCTATCCTTATGGGAATTGTACGAAAAACATCAATGATTATGATCAACGAATCCGTTGATAACCGATATTTCGCAAAACGATGTCCCGCAACCGATTGAGACAAATGTTATCATTTTTACATTTTTCTGACAGCAGCAACAAACTGGATAATGCCTACCGGCATGTCAAAGTGCAATTCGTAATTGCTTATTTTTCCAAAAAGTTTAAAGAAACGTTTAATCAATACATCTCAACTGATGAAGGAATGATACCGTGACATGGACGGCTAAATTTTAAAGTTTACAATCAGTCGAAAATTACGAAATGTGGCATACTCATTCGGATGCTGTGTGATTCGAGTACGGGATACATTTCGTCATTTAAGATATATTCCGGCGCTGGACAGCCTTTAGCAAAAACGGTGAAGGAACTATTGACACCTTCTGATGGAAAGTGGCATCACCTCTTAATGGATAACTGTTATAACAGTGTAGAACTTGCAGAGAAGTTAATTGACAAGAAAATTCTAGTTTGTGTATCGATACGGCAAAATAGAGGATTTCTGGAAAATTAGAGAGCGCAAAAGTCAATGTGTTTGAAGCTTTTCATCAACGGAAAGGTGACAAGCGGCCGGCGACAAGCCAAGTAATCCGACTTAGCGTTGCCGGCGCCAAGCGAATAAATTTGTACGACACGTGTGGACGGCAAAGTGTTAATACCACTTCTGAAAGTGGTATTAAAATTCAGGGTGAAAGGGTATCATTCACAAGATTTGCTGATGACATTGCTATCCTCAGCGAAAGAGCAGATGAATTGCAGGATGATTTGAATGGAATGAGCAGTCTACTGAGTACAGAATACGGATTCAGAGTAAATTGAAAAGAGACCTAAGTAATGAAAAGTAGCAGAAATGAGAACAACAAGAAACTTAACATTACCAGTGGGGAATACGAAATAGACGAAGTTAAGGAACTCTGCTTCCTAGGTAGTAAGTAAGCTATGACAGACGGAGGAAGGTGGACGTAAAAAGCTGACTATCCCTGGCGAAACAGGCATTCCTGGCCAAGAGAAGTCTGCGAGTATCATACATAGTTAACTTGAGAAAGAAATTTCTGATAATGTACGTTTGAAGCAGAGCATTGTATGGCCCTGAGACATTGACTTTGGGAAAACTAGAATTGGAGAGAATCAAAGCCTTTGAGATATTGTGCTACAGAGGAATGTCGACAATTAGGTTGACTGATGAGGTAAGGAATGAGGAAGTTATCCGCAGAATCGGTGAGAGGGTAACATATGCTAGAAAAATGACAAGATGAAAGGACAGATTGACAGGGCACCTGTTAAGGCACCAAGGGAGAACTTGCAACGAAACAAGAGAAGGGTGTAGAGGGTAAAAACTGTAGAGGGCTACAGAGATAATTGAGGACGTAGGTTCGAAGCGCTATTCTGAGATGAAGAAGTTGCTACCGGAGAGGAATTCGCGGCAGGCCCCATAAAACCATTCTAAACACCTAGTAAAAAAGAAGACTATCAATTTAGGTCGTAGCGACCATCTTAACAGAATGAAAAGAACCTGTGCATTAGATGGATATGCAATCGAAAGTGGAACTACATATCCATCCAATTCACAGCATGTCTTCTTCCTGTTAAGATGATCACTGCAACCAATACCGGTAAAAAACAAATAATAAATTTGTGCAGCTGTTAGTAAACATGTCCAGGCATTGTTGAAGAGAACTAATAGCATAGGACGGCGACCTTCATTTAGCTTGAGAGTATGTGTAGCACCGCGTAGAAATAATCCGAGATTGCCAGTAAGCGATTGCGAGACTGTCTAAGGGGAAAACGTTGCGTTATTTATCTCCTGTGGCATATATCACAAGAGTATGTGGCTTCTGGACTGTGAGAAAACTGGAACAGAAGAGAATCGAAGCATTTGCCATGAGGTGCTACAGAAGAATCTTGGAAATTAGGTGGACTGATAAGGTAGAGAAAGAGGAGGTTCTTCACAGAATCGGTGAGGAAAGGATTATATGGAAACCAATGAGAAGAAAGACAGGAAGACAGAGTATATGTTAAGACATGTGAGAATAAACTCCTTGGTACTAGAGGAGGATGTAGAGGTTAAAAATTGTAGAGGATGACAGCGGTTTGAATACGTCCAACAATTAATTGAGGACGTAGGTTGCAAACGCTACTTAGAGATGAAGAGGTTGGCACAGGAGAGGAAATCGTGGCGGATCGTATCAAACCAGATGAAAACAAAAAAGTAGCAAGACAAGGCTCATGTACCTGCAGAAAGAAACCACTGGACGTTGCAGAGGGTGCTTGTAAAATATCGCATGGAATCAGCTGAAGGAATCAGTCTTGATTTTCAAAGTACTACCAGCATTCCAGGTAGCACATTGGCTGTGCGTAGGCAGTTGAAAAGAATGGGGTACAATTTCCGTGTACCTCCTCGTAAGTGACTCGCTTCCGTAACCATCGATTGATAGGGTGTAGAGAGCGACACTACAGCACAGTGGATGACTGGAAACGAGTGATTTGTAGTAATCAGTCTCGCTATACCCTGCGGCACTTCGATGGAAGGATTTGGGTCTGACGAATGTCTGGAGAACGATACTCCCAACACTGATGTACGAAGTCGGCGATGTTACGGTATGGGGATGATTTTCGTGCTTAGGGTGGGTCTCCATATGCGGTTAAGCAAACGTTTTACAACGTGGTGTATGAGGCTATTATTTAAAAAAATTAACCCGCAAATCCGTCACCTTTTCTGCCAGTGCTGTGCTTACAGAACCATCTGGAAAACTAATGTAATGAATCTGGTAACTAATAATTCTATTATATTTTCTTGTGCCAACTCTAAAGTCGTCACTGTTGCAACGCAATCGAACTATGGCGCACTGTGCTAAACCACCTCGCTGCGTGACCAGTGTGACTGTGGTGCCTCCTAAATGAAGCTGCCAGCTGTGAATTGACAACAGCACACTTTTTTCCTTATTGTAATTTCATTCCCCTGCCCCATATGGGCAGGGGAGGGCTGGCACTGGTGGACAGTTAAAAAGTCGACGTGAAGTTAAAAGAACACCGCTGGCAAATCCAAGTGTACTTAAAAAAAACCACTGGAGGCGAACACAAGTTTAAAGTCGGCCACAGGATAAAAATCATACAGAGCAAGACATTTACAAAATCCACTGGAAATGGACCTATCAAGGGACTGGAGGCTGGAGTGGAGGGAAATAGAGGGGAGGTAGGTACAGTGGGGGGGGGGGGGGGCTAGGAGGGTGGGAGGAAGAGGAAATAAAGGTGGCAGGAAGTGCACCAAGAGGCAGGAGACAGGCAGGGCAGGAGATGAAGAGGGAAGACAAGCCAATAGGGAGTGCAGAGACAATGAAGGGGACACACGGGAGAGAGGGGTTGTAGGAGGGGAAAGGCACTCAGGAGAAGGGAGGGGGAGGAGAGGAGCCCTGAGGAGGAGACAGGAGGAAGGTGAGGTTAGAGTTGGTAGGAAGGGTTTACGTCAGGGCGATGCTTATCATCTGGGAGGGGTAGGTGCTGGAAATTGCGTTGGGACTAATGTGGAATACGTGGAGATGGAGAGACAGCGGGACAAAACAATAAAGGCTCAGCGATTGGCTGATGGCAGAGAGGAAGGGGGAGACTAGGGTGTGGGGGAGGGGAAGATCGAGTCGGCAGACAATATGCAGGGAGCAAAAGTGTTCTAGGAAAAGGAAAACTTGGGCAAGGGGATGAGGCCATATAGGATGTGTGCATGGGGGACGGAAGGTGGGTATGGAAGGCGAGTTGGAGTGCATGGCGCTCTAGGATTTGGAGGGCTTTATAGAACCTGGGAGGTTCAGAAATTCAAGCACTGCTGGGATAACAAAGGATGGGGTGGGTCAAGGATTTGTAGGTGTGAAGGATGGTGGAAGGATGCAGTCCTCATGTTGGACTGGACAGGTTTCAGGAGATGAAGTCTGTTGTGAGCTTTTTGTTGGATTGTAAGGAGATGAGGAGTCCAGGTGAGGTCACCACCTCAAGGGCGAGGCCAAGGTATGAGGGTAGGAGTGAGGTGGATAGGATGGCCATAAATGTTTAGTTAAAAATCATTAAGACGGAAGGAATGGGTGGTGAGGCGTATGATGATCGCCTGGGTCTTGGAGGGGTTGATACGAAGGAACCATTGGTTGTACCTACGGTAAACTGGTCAAAGTGGGTTTGGAGGGTACGTTGAGACCGTTCAAGGGTAGGATGAAGGGCTAGAAAGGCGGTGTCACCAGAAAATTGGAGGAGTTGAACACTGCAGGGGAGGTTTGGGCATATCAGCAGTGAACAGTAAGTAGAGAGGGGAAGGGGTGGAGACTTGGGGCATGCCAGTGGAGGGATAGAAGGTACAGGCTTTGCAATTGAGGATAGTGACTTAGGATGGGCGACAGGAGGGGAAGGAAGTAACGAGATGGACGAAATTGATGGTGAGAGCATAGGTCTGGAGTTCGAAGAGGATCCTGGGATACCAGACACGGTCGTAGGCGATCCTGAGGTCAAGGAAAACAAAGATAGCGGAGTGACGGCAGTTAAGTTGGAGGGAAAGAAGGTTGGTAAGGTGAAGTCACTGGTCGTCCGCTGAGAAGGAAAGCTGGAAGCCACTCTGGGTAAGGGGAAGGAGGTGAGCCTGCTTAAGGTGATGGAGAATACGGTGGGAGAGGATGGTCTCAAAGATCTTATTGAACACAGAGGTGAGGCGATAGGAAGAGGTATCAGAGGGGGGTTTGTTAGGTTTAGGGAACAGCAGGACACGGGAAGTCTACTGCTCGGGGTAGAAGCCAGTTGAAAGGAGGACATTGTACTGGGTAGCAAGGGCAGCCAGGAAGGAGGGGAGGGGGGATTCCTTGATGTGACGGTAGGTGACGCTATCAAGACCAGGGGCGGTGTTGCGTTTGGAAGACAGAAGAGAGGGAAGGAAAATGGCTAGCCTTACTGAGGCTGTCACGGAAGGGGCGATTGTCGTGGGTAATAGGGTAATGCGGTGGAAGGCTGAATAGTACTTGGGGGAGTTGACAGGGAGGGTGGAGTTGAGGCGTGCACGTGTCTGGCGCCAGTCCCGGCGTTTCTTTGCTGTAAGGAGGTTCCGGATGTGTCGCTATAATTACCGGGGTCCGGCTCCAGCTTTCAACCTACAGTGTAACGACATCGACGGGGCCTACGGGCCAGAGAACACAGTTTCCAAGCCCTGGACGTTCTTGTTTCCTTGCTCGGTGTCGTCAACGGCGGCGGCAGCCGTAGAGTGATCCAGTGTGTTAAGGTTGTTGTTGGGGGTTGTGCAATCAGATATACTTCGCTGGACGCGACGAAGAGCTGGGTGGCCGTGGTTATTATCGAGGAAGGCTCTGGTCGAGATTCAGAAAACAATAGATGTCACTGGCCTATCAGACCCACATCGACCTAGTCCTTCTACTCATTCCGTCACGTCTCTATTTCGCTCCCTATTAACAAACTAAATAAATGCAGCCATGAATGCCTGTTTCTGTAATATGGTTCTTTTATGAAATAAGAAATTCTCGTTGTAATATTGATAAGAACCATAAAAGCTTTGTTGACACATATACAGGGTGTTCGGGAATACCCTTTACAATCTTCTAGGACTTGTATAGGGAAATGAGTACATAATATTTCGAATAGGGATCCAAGTCTGGAAACGTACCGTTCCCATGCTACAGCCGTATGAAACATTTTTGCTACACTGGTATGCAAGAGGATAGTCATGGTGGGGATTGTTTACGTAGGATCGGCTGATGTCATTTGACGTCTGTTCTACATCTCTGACCTGGTTCGAGCCTCATTTGCGTGTCTGTGAGAGTCAGAGTAACATGGTTGAGTACACGTTTACAGAATACAACGACATGATCCTTCTGAATAGCAATGCTCACGGTAATGAAAGCGCTGCTCGTCGCCTTTATCAAGATCGTACTCCACAAAGTGCGACTAGATCGTATACCATTTTCCCCACAATTACGCAACGGCTTCGAGAGAGGGATACCTCCAGGGTCATCAGGTACGACTGTGGTGCTTCAAAGAAAGGCCGCGCTTCAGTAATGGGAGAGGCCGTGCTGCTTCATGCTGAAGAGAGCACGTCAACGAGAACACGAGCAATTCCTTTGGGAATTAATGAAAGACATTGTAAAGCAAGTAATATATTGGATCACGCCTAATCAATCACTTCTAAAATTGTTTACATTACCAGCATGTTTTCAAATGATTTTATAGGGTCTTTCATGTAGCATAAAGTTTTAAAAAGTACAACAATTAAGTCAAAATTGCACGGAAATAAAAAAATTCTTTTTTGTTTTCATCTACATACAACCACATTTGAGTGCAGAAAATTATATCAGTCATATGTCCACCTCCACTGTCTCGGCAGGCAGATACTCAGTCTATGAAGTTCGTGATGACGCTTTCACAGACAACTCTGTTGATGTCGTTGAATAACTGTTGGGCAACCGTTTGTGCTTTGTTCCTGCAGACATTGCACTTCACATAATCCCACAAAAATAAGTCACATGGAGTAAGGTAACAATATCTGGAAGGCCATTCCAAGCCGTCACGAGGCATAGATTGAGGGAATTTTTCAGGGGGTAGGGTTATTGTCTCGCGGGATTTGAGACACGTTGCACTGTTCTCCTGAAAACACATATTGGCTGTATTCACTTCGTTCCGAGCAGGCCAGAAGTTGTTTCCGACCATTTCACGATAACGCTCACTGCCGTTGCTGCACTACCGTCGATATCTTAAAGAAAAAAAAAAGAAAAGAAAGAGGGGTCTGGCACACCACCTGCCCTTAAGCCACACCAAACTGTGTTTCGTAAGGGATGCACGTGGCTCTCTTCGATCCCTTTAGGACTTTCTTGACCCAAATACGGTAATTTTGTCGGTCGACGAACCTACACAGATGAAAATGTACCTCGCTGTTGAAGATTATGTTTTCTGCAACGCTGTTCTCGTTTTCTTATCTTGCGACAGTTCATTCGGTGTAATCTCTCCGTTTCAAATAATCTGTGGGTTTAACATAATGAGTCTCGTATGAGTGCGTATGAATATCCTTTTTCAGAATTCCTTGCAAAGAGACTTTCGAAATTCTCAGTTGTTGAGAACGACGTCACTCGACTTGTGAGGCCTCACAACCACGCTATCCGTCACCGATGCAGGGTTTTGTTCCGTACGGACCGTACTTTTTCGTCCGGGCGATTTTATCACTCTCCGGTTCTGTTACGGGTTTTTACAATGATAACATGTTCCTCCTTTGTAAACCGGTCCATGGCAACTGAGATCCTGAAAGACACAAACAATGATTCATCAAGTAATCGGAATGACTACCGATAATTAAAGTAATAAATACAGTGCTGTATACTTGAAAACAAAATTATACCACTAAACTCAAAAATTGCGTAATATTTGAAAGACCCTTCGTTTCCGTACATACATTTCAAATCAAGATATTGTCTACTCACTCCTCTCTACATGTCCTACAAATTTGCAAGGGGAATTTACGGACATCCTGTATACACGGTCCAGTTACATTACTGTGACCACAGCCTTTGTTCGACGTCATTGTGCAACAGCCACTCACAGACGGCAGGTGGTACCACTAGCAACGGCGGATATATTAAGTATGCCTCGGAGACGCAACAAACGGTGCAGTCTTTGTCGTAATGGAGAGATATACGAGGGCAGTTCAATAAGTAATGCAACACATTTTTTTTCTGAAACAGGGGTTGTTTTATTCAGCATTGAAATACACCAGGTTATTCCCCAATCTTTTAGCTACACAACACTATTTTTCAACGTAATCTCCATTCAATGCTACGGCCTTACACCACCTTGAAATGAGGCCCTGCATGCCTGCACGGTATCATTCCACTGGTCGATGTCGGAGCCAACGTCGTACTGCATCAATAACTTCTTCATCATCCGCGTAGTGCCTCCCACGGATTGCGTCCTTCATTGGGCCACACATATGGAAATCCGACGGTGCGAGATCGGGGCTGTAGGGTGCATGAGGAAGAACAGTCCACTGAAGTTTTGTGAGCTCCTCTCGGGTGCGAAGACTTGTGTGAGGTCTTGCGTTGTCATAAAGAAGGAGAAGTTCGTTCAGATTTTTGTGCCTACAAACACGCTGAAGTCGTTTCTTCAATTTCTGAAGAGTAGCACAATACACTTCAGAGTTGATCGTTTGACCATGGGAAAGGACATCGAACAGAATAACCCCTTCAGCGTCCCAGAAGACTGTAACCATGACTTTACCGGCTGAGGGTATGGCTTTAAACTTTTTCTTGGTAGGGGAGTGGGTGTGGCGCCACTCCATTGATTGCCGTTTTGTTTCAGGTTCGAAGTGATGAACCCATGTTTCATCGCCTGTAACAATCTTTGACAAGAAATTGTCACCCTCAGCCACTTGACGAGCAAGCAATTCCGCACAGATGGTTCTCCTTTGCTCTTTATGGTGTTCGGTTAGACAACGAGGGACCCAGCGGGAACAAACCTTTGAATATCCCAACTGGTGAACAATTGTGACAGCACTACCAACAGAGATGTCAAGTTGAGCACTGAGTTGTTTGATGGTGATCCGTCGATCATCTCGAACGAGTGTGTTCGCACGCTCCGGAATTGCAGGAGTCACAGCTGTTCACGGCCGGCCAGCACGCGGGAGATCAGACAGTCTTGCTTGACCTTGCGGCGATGATGACACACGATTTGCCCAACGACTCACCGTGCTTTTGTTCACTGTCAGATCATCGTAGACATTCTGCAAGCACCTATGAATATCTGAGATGCCCTGGTTTTCCGCCAAAAGAAACTCGATCACTGTCCGTTGTTTGCAACGCACATCCGTTACAGACGCCATTTTAACAGCTCCGTACAGCGCTACCACCTGCCGGAAGTCAATGAAACTATACGAGACGAAGCGGGAATGTTTGAAAATATTCCACAAGAAATTTCCAGTTTTTTCAACCAAAATTGGCCCAGAAAAAATGTGTTGCATTACTTATTGAACTACCCTCGTATCTGGCGTTCAAAAGGGCATGATGATTGGCTTTAGGCTTAAGGGTGCAAACATTCCGAAACGGCTGAGTTTTTAACGTGATTGCGGGCCGCCGTGGTTGAATTGTGGCAAAATGGCACCATCGAAAACCAGTGCCCAGGCTACTGTGGTGCACCATGGGTCATAGATGGTAGAGATGGCTGACGCCTGGTTCATGAGCCTATGCCGAATGCTGTCCATTGGCGACGAATGTTAGCATTTGCACTCCATTACCGCTGAATGGCGACAGGTAGCCTTTCCAGATGCGGCATCGGAAGGATTTTGGTATGTACGGCCCTGCAGCAGTCGTCGGAAGGGTCGAGACCAGATGAGGGAGTGTTATGGTCTGCAGAATGTTTTCTTGGCTTACCCCCGGAGACCTCGTCATTCTGGAAGTCATAATGGATCAATATAAGAATGACTGTATATTTGGGCACGATGTTCACCTTTATATGCAATTTGTTTCTCCTCGGCAGATTGGCATCTGCCAGCAGTACAATGCAACGTGTCACACAGATCGCTGTGTATGTGGGCCACCAAACTCCACGGATTAAATCCAATCGAGAAACTTTCGGTCTACCTTGACCCGACTGTTCGCACTATAGTCGACATGGCTCCACATCCGTGTCGGTACCTTCCACAACCTCGTTTACTCTCTTCCTGCATTTCTGTGCTGCAATAGGTGGTTATTCGTGTTCTTGACAAGTGGTCTCGTTAAAGCGACTGGACCATTTATTTTCTCGTGAATGGTTTCATTGGAAAAAAACATCATCAGGTTACGCTGCCAACAGTCTTCATATGCAATCATCAGAGACTTCTTATCTCTCCAATCTATTCTAGTTTGGCTCAGTCCTCCAAACAATTACATCTAGACAACTGTGTCTAGAGTTTTAAAGACGCATTGCTCTTAATGTTCTGCTTAGTTCATATTTCTAAACTAATCTGTTTCTAAAATAATCTGTTTACCCTTTCTCTTTCTTAAATTCAATCTGATTAATACTTGAACCCGTGAGCTTCTCATAGGAAACATCAATTTTCAGTCATAGATTGACGTATATTTTTAATTTTGTTTATCTATCAGGAGTGGCTTTCTGAAGCCCGCTCCTACAGTTTCTCTTCATCCAGTGCTCTTGTGCACGTGGAGTCTGTTAACTAGAAAGCAATTGTAGCCACGCAGAAGTTGGGAGAACCATGCATAAAACTACACGAAATATCTCAATCAGCTAAAAGCCCATGGAGCAGTATGGAACCCAAGTTCCACGGATACGACTTCGCAGTTCTCCACGCTTAGGTAATTTCATAGTCTGCAACAATGGTTGCAACACTGACTGCCTATGTCAATTGTTACCAGGATATTAAATTTACCAGATAATGCTATTCTAAAATAACAATGATTTTGTTCAGTTTGACAGTAAGCAATTACGTATAGCGTTAAAAAGTACTGATACACTAAAGATGCACAGAGAACGAAGTGGTCAAAAGTCACCTCTGACAGTGGGGTGGCTGTTGCACAACCCGGAAGATAGTTTCGTCGGCAAGGCGGTAATCCGAGTTGCATAAAGAACTGCGCTGAGAACAACCTTGAAAGCGCATCATCCTACACGACGTCCAACCTTGTCTTTTACTTAGTAATAAGGGGTATTTAACTTTTCTTGCAGACAACCCACTCACTTATGTCCTTCAACAGAGTAACTTATTGCGTTGCGGATGTCACTTGCCGACTGCAGTTTTTGCTTTACGCCTCACTACCCGGTAAATAAATTGGCCCCTTAGAGAGTAATTAATTCTCACTAATTATCATTTCATTACCATGAGAATATTACAGCAGTGGTCAAAGAGGGGTCCATATATTACGGCACGGACAGCGAGAACCACGTTTCCATTGTTGATACAAAAATGTGAAAAGAGAGGCCGTGCGAAACATTATGAAATATTATACATCGTGTCGACTGCGAATGGAAAGTCATAAGACTAAAGCAATTTATTCCGCCTTTTAGGTAAGTATTGGCGTTGAATGTACAGGGTGTTTCAGTAAGTGTGTGGAAAAATGTAATAGGACGTAGAAAATGCTCCACTGAACAATTTGAGGTAGGGACCTTGGGGTCGGAGGAGCCAGCTTAAGGAGTAACGGAATTAAACTTGTCTGCTGCTTTGTCAACCATTGCTGTTTTACAGCTTATTTAAAACTAACATTCATATAAGTTTACACATACTGTTCTGTTTATTGACATGTAAATTCTTTGTTTCCTGCTAGGAAACGAGGAGGACGAACATGATTACCAGGAAGTCATGATGCATGTTTTGTTTGCTTTACTTGTGCATAAGGTGGCTCTCTTGTATCGTAGTTACATTGTCCCATGACAGGACGTGCTATAAATCAACGACAGACCCATTCATTACTTAAAGCTGTTTAGAGACGTACAGTACAGTACGATGGAGACGCACCCGTACAGTGTTTCCTGGTTGCTTGATTGGATGAGGTGGTATAATTCCATGGCCTGCGAGGTCCACTGACCTGAATCCCTTTGATTATTTCCTATGGGGATATCTACAGTCACTTGTGAATGAGACCCCACTGGATACGGAGATGCGATTAGTAGTCACAACTGTAGCTGTCTGTGATGTGATTCGAAACACGCCACGGATATTTGTCAGGGTGCGTAATTATCTTGTTCGCCAATGTCATGTTCGCATTGTGGTTGATGGCCGTAACATTCAGCTCTAAGATACAGTAAAAACGATACGTTCTTTGTGTTAATGATAGTATTTGAAGATAACTAATGTAAATATAAAAGTACACAGTAATGTGATTCTGTCCCTATTATCTCATTAAGATTGCTTCTCCGACCCCAAGTTCCCTACCCCAAATTATTCCTTGTAGCATCCTCTACGTTCTGTTCAATTTTTGCACCCTCTTACGGAAACACCCTATAGATTGTAGAAGGTTTTTAGTTTCGGTAATGGTAACAGAGAACGTTTAGCTATCATGAGGAGACTAAAAATCTCTTCTTCGAGTTTATTTATATGACTGCACAACAGAATTCAGTAATGAATTCCAGAAATTTAATTGACCTAATCACATCCCGTTAAATGTAGTGACTGGGGATTCATTGCCCTAAAGATATCGAGTAAGAAGTATTAGGTGGAGTAAAAGCAATCTTTTAATACACTACTGAATATTTTAACA
Source organism: Schistocerca serialis cubense (assembly GCF_023864345.2). Lineage (NCBI taxonomy): Eukaryota > Metazoa > Arthropoda > Insecta > Orthoptera > Acrididae > Schistocerca > Schistocerca serialis. Next base: position 421,836,013 of record NC_064646.1, read on the forward strand.
AGGGTTGGCAGCTGATGGTTGGTGTACTGGCTTGACAGTTACAGAGAGTCTGCGTAAACCAGTTATGTTGGCAACTGATGCATCGTATATATGGATCGTCACAACCACTTCACCATCAACTAATGCCTGAAGATGGCGCATTGAAGCACCGAAACTGGTAGCTACATAACAAGTAAGATCATAAGGATGGCTGTAGGCATTTCATTTTCTTACCAGAAGACAATAGAGGCTTAGTAGAAGTGGAAATGATTGTATTGGCAAACAGGCATTTATGAATAAGGTAAACATTTTAACCAGCAAACACAAGATTTTAGATGTCAGAAAGTCCTTTGCAAAATCATTTGTGCGGCGTGCACGTTTCTGTGGAACTGAAAGTTCGACTGTTGGCAAACTGCAAATGAACAGATTTGAAGCTGGTGAAATGGGGATGCAGCTGTAAATGGCAAGAGCGAGCTGGAAATAACAGAAAACCTACCTGCAAGTCAAGGGAAGTACACGAAAAGAGAATATTATTAAAGGAAACAGAAAAGGTAAGAATAGAACGGACAGCCAGTGACAGAAAATATTGGAGGCACTGAGAAGAGATCAGCCTTCAGAATATGTATGTATTGATCGTCACAAACTCATTACTCGTCAGAGTCATCCATGTTACTATGTACACATCTGACATTGTATCTAAAGGGACACGCTTCATTATTTCAGCGTGTCCTGTAAACACTTACTAAAATGGGTCATAATTTTCGAGTTTATCGTCTATGACGAACTCATTAGACACGGGGTACTAACTCGAAGTGAGGAAGGATCGGGAATAAAATCTGTACATATCTTCTTAAACGAGAGACGCCCGATTTATGCCTAAAGGAGCGCTTGGAAATTTTGTTATCAGTTTTGTGACTGATCTGATAAGGCCCGCCATGAATTCCTATCGTGTGTTAATTTCTTCATCTCAAAACAGTAATTACCCACAACTTCCTGAATCATTTGTTGGATATATTACAGTCTCTGCCTTCCCCTGCAGTTTTTACTCTCTACATTTCGCCAAAGTACCGTAGAAGTTATTCTTTGACGACTTAACTCATTTCCTATTATCAGGTCCCTTTTTCTCGGCAGTGATTTCCACATTCCCTCTTCGCCAATTCTGCAGGTAACCTCCTCTCTTCTAATCAGGCCACCTAATTTTCAACATCTGTCTACAGCATCACAACTCAAATGCTGCTGTTCTTTACTTTTCCGTTATCATTTTCATACACTGATATGCTCATAGAAATTCCTCAAATTAAAGCCGATGGTTCATACTAGAAGGCTTATCTTTTACAAGAATGCCCTCTTTTTCCTGTTACAGTCTGCTTTTTATGCCCTTCTTGCTTCATGTGCCATGCGTTATTTTGCTTCGAAGATGGCAGGATTCCTTAAATTTGTCTGCTTCGTGGTGACATTAATGTTAAGTTTATCGCTTGCTGGCTTTTTGATACTCCGCATTTCTTTCGCCTTTCTTCGGTTTACTGTCAATCCTCAGCGTGTGCTCACTGGACGCCATTTCACTTAACAGGTCTTGCAATTGTTCCTGACTTCATTTTCATGTCTTACCAACAAGGCAGTGGAGCAACGTACGAAGAAACTGGTGGGAATAATGACATTTGCAGTTATTGTATTTTATTAAAAAATCATTTCTATAGCTAAAATCTAAATTTGATTTATTATTTTGTCCAATTCCCAAACGAATTTAGATCATATGTGACTGTAGAAGATATACGCACTTGGGATCATATGTGACTGTAGAAGATATACGTACTTGTTTATTTAAAATCGTAGATGACGTTAATATTATAAAATGTGTCCGAGACTACCATTGCTAAGTAAGGTTTTCATGTAATTCGTTTTCTATTTCAGTTCTAACCAGTATTATCCTCAATTTATTTTTTATTGTACTGTAGGACTTAATATTCCAGTATCTTCAATCTGTCATTATTTCTATTTTTCTAAACTGTACAAGAGACTGTCATTAAGTGACCATTGACAAACTGAGATACAGAACGGCAATGAGTCGCAGGATTACATCAGAACAAGGTTTGAAACTACAAATATTCCTTTTAATAGGACATGTTCTCTACCGTACGACTAAAAGCAATTAATAACATAACACCGAGTCAGTTGGCAGTTGATGGTTGGAGTGCAGACATCACAGTTACAGATTGTCTATGTTAATCAGTTACGTTGGCCACTGATGTAGCGTATATATGGATCGTGATAACCCTTTTGGTACCAACTATGGCCTAAAGATGACGCACTGAAGCGCCGAAGGTGGTAGCTACATAATAAACAAGATCATAAGAACAGCTGTAGGTGTTCCATTTTTTTACAGCAGTGAACGGCCATGGTCCCCAAGATTTCCAGTCGAAAGGATGGAATACAAACATCTATTGTCTTCAAAATTTTGTTATACCTTGTCAATTCAGACGCCATCAGTTTTCATATTTGTTTTAGTTTCTCCTATGTTCTTCCGTACTACCATTTCTTTCTTTTTCTGTTTGTTCGTCTTCAGTTGCCGTAGTCTGAGTGTATAAACATAGATATGAAAGGAAGGAAAGGAACCACAGTAGCGACGGACTCAGCGAACTTTGAGAAAAGTGTATGAAAAAAGACACGAAACGGTAGGTGTTGGGAAAGAGCTCGGTCCTCTACGTCCCCGACCTGGTACAGGGTGGGCCAAAATGTGCCCACGCCAGCGATCTCATTTCAGATACACAGTGTCGCGGGTCACCGACAAAATTGAGCAAGCGTCTGTAACGTGTCAAGGCAACATGCGAAGGCGTCAGCAGCTTAAGGCTGGCATCCTGATAAGAATAATGGATTAGCCCATTTAAAATACCTATGATAGACGGTTACAATAATCTACAAGAACTGATTATCTCTTGTGCTGTACTTTCATTTGGCTTTACATCATCATTATTGCTCGAGAGAATTTCCGTATTTCTTTAATTTACTCCTTGTTGATGGTCCCGAACTTAAGGATACTTTATTTAACTAAATACATTAAATTCTGTAAACATTAATATTTCTTTTATATTTATCTAAATGATTCCATGATTGCAGTAAAATTTGTCAGAATCTACTTTACATCGATGCTCTGCAAAGTAGTGTCAATATGATTGTACCATCTACTGTATTAGAGCTTTTCCCCTTTTATTCGCAAATACACCCACGAGTGTGATACGTATGGTACTGTGGTATATTTCTAGATTCTTGGCCTAATACTGTTTCTTGTAACTTTGTAAGTACATATTCGCATGATAATAATACTCAAGAGTCCACCACTTCAAGTTTCAGCATTCTTGCGACGCTGTCCCGTTGGTGTGTCAAACTAGTGACAATTTCTGCTCCCCTTCTTTGTGTAGTTTAATGTACGACGTTGGTCCTATTGAGTGTAGGATCACACACGTGAAAAATATTATGGGATGGATGTCACCAGCTATGTTTCTAGTAGACTGATTACATTATTCCACTATCCTACCAATGAACCAAGCTCTGCCACCTGTTTTACGTATGACAGCCTATGTGATTGTTCCATTTCATATTCATTATTGATCCAATTCTGACTTTTTTGTAATACATTTATTCGATGATACTCTCTGCGATGTCCCAGACCCACTATTTTATAGTTCTATACATTTAAAGGAAGTTGTCAATAGTGTCAGCAATACATTTTATTAGGCAAAGTATTTGTACAGCTGTTTATAGATGATAATGCTTAATAGATGACGTCGTCCTCTGTAAAGAGACATAGTTTATAGTTATTACTGGCTGACAGGGCGTTAATATACGGGGAGAGTCGAGAGGGAAGGTACATGCTTTGAAGGGAAGATACTATTAGCGATTCTGAACAAAAAACGTCATCCGATTACCTGTTCTTAACAGTTTTCAAGAAATTAATAGAAACAGTAGTGATAGGACAAATGCAGGTGACAGTAAAAGAAACACTGTGATCTAATAATTTATTTAATTATATACATTTCCTCACAAAGGTGTTCAAGAAGTCCACCATCAACTGCATTTTGCAGCTCTTGTAGACAGCTGCTGTGTTAATGATATGAGCTGATTCCTGTTTTCCTTTACTCGAGCACACGCATGTAAAATAGGAGCGAGAAATTCCTCCTTTGTGTCCACTCTGTGTTTGTAGACCGCACTAACGCCAACCTCACGATTAGTAACCTAATGGAGGAATATCGGATAAACTCGGTGACTAAGAAATATTCACGGCGACAGGTCAAACGCCAGGACATGTTTCAGTGAGATAATGTCTGACTGGCCGTACGGAATGTGCAGGAGCTCTGTCATACTGAACGTTCATACGACACCGTTGTCAAAGGAATATCCTCCACGTATTCTGGGAAGACGTTTTGAAGGAAATCAAGATTACCGTACTCTACTGAGACGGTTATCTAAAATAACTTGACCAGTGAGTTGGTCATCAATCCTACCACGCCACACATTCACTGAGACACGTCAGTGAAGACAGCATTACGTCTAACCATATTGCTAACCAATAAACAGATTGCATTAATACTCAGGAAATGTATATTTTTGTACAAGCACACACTTTTCTAAATGTAACAATGCCTATTGACATTCACAATCTAAAATTATGGTAACTCAGAATGTCAGTCGAGTTTGTTGCAGGAGTCTATTACGCACTGTTAACGAGACAGTCGGCCGAAGTGGCCGAGCGGTTCTAGGCTCTACAGTCTGCAACCGAGCGATCGCTACGATCTCAGGTTCGATTCCTGCCTCGGGCATGGATGTGTGTGATGTCCTTAGGTTAGTTAGGTTTAAGTAGTTGTAAGTCTTGGGGACTGATGACCTCAGATGTTAAGTCTCATAGTGCTTAGAGCCATTTTTTGAGACATTGTATTTTGAAAAGTTCCCACAGCGATACTTTACAATGGTAGCACACACTAAAGAACAACACACGTGCACTCACATTTATGTGAAGTGTGACGAGACAACTAACCGTCACAGGTTGCGTTAGAAATGACTACCAGCAGCGGCAATACACGGTTTCAGTCTGGAACAACTGCTATAGACGTGTTAAAATTTCAGCGGAGATGCCGAGCATCCTGCAGTAATACACTACTGGCCATTAAAATTACTACAACAAGAAGTAATGCAGATGATAAACTGGTACTCATTGGACAAATATACTAGAAATGACATGTGATTACATTTTCATTCAATTTGGGTGCATAGATCCTAAGAAAGCAGGGCCCAGAACAACCACCTCTGGCCGTAATAACGGCCCTGATACGCCTGGACATTGAGTCAAACAGAGCTTGGATGGCGTCTACAGGTACAGCTGCCCATGCAGCTTCAATATAACACAGTTCATCATGAGTAGTGACTGGCGTATTGTGACGAGCCTGTTGATCGGCCACCATTGACCAGATGTTTTCAATTGATGAGAGATCTGGAGAATGTGCTGGCCAGGGCAGCAGTCGAACATTTTCTATATCCAGAAAGGCCAGTACAGGACCTACATTACCCTGCTGAAATGTAAGGTTTCGCAGAGATCGAATGAGGGGTAGAGCCACGGGTCGTAACACATCTGAAATGTAACGTCCACTGTTCAGAGTGCCGTCAATGCGAACAAGAGGTGACCGAGACGTGTAACCGATGGCACTCCATACCATCGCGCCGGTTGATACGCCAGTATGGCGATGACGAATACACGCTTCCAAAGTGCGTTCACCTCGATGTCGCCAAACACGGATGTGGCCACCATGATGCTGAAAACAGAACCTGGATTCATCCGAAAAAATGACGTTTTGCCATTCCTGCACCCTGGTTCGTCGTTGGGTACACCATCGCAGGCGCTCCTGTCTATGATGCAGCGTCAAGGGTAACCGCAGCCATGGTCTCCGAGCTGATAGTCCATGGTGCTGCAAACGTCGTCGAACTGTTCATGCAGATGATTGTTGCCTTGCAAACGTCGCCATCTGTTGACTCAGGGATCGAGACGTGGCTGCACGATCCGTTACAGCCATGCGGATAAGATGCCTGTCATATCGACTGCTAGTGATACGAGGCCGTTGGGATCCAGGACGGCGTTCCGTATTACCCTCCTGAACCCACCGATTCCGTATTCTGCTAGCAGTCATTGGATCTCGACCAACGCGAGCAGCAATGTCGCGATACGATAAACCGCAATCGCTATAGGCTACAATCCGACCTTTATTAAAGTCGGAAACGTGATGGTGCGCATTTCTCCTCCTTACACGAGGCATCACAACAACGTTTCACCAGCAACGCCGGTCAACTGCTGTTTGTGTATGAGAAATCGTTTGGAAAGTTTCCTCATGTCAGCACATTGTAGGTATCATCACCTGTGCCAACCTTGTGTGAATGCTCTGAAAAGCTAATCATTTGCATATCACAGCATCTTCTTCCTGTCGGCTAAATTTCGTGTCTGTAGCACGTCATCTTTGTGGTGTAGCAATTTTAATGACCAGTAGTGTATGTCATTGCATATGATCGGGTGTAGATGATTTATCCTTGTAGAAGCTTTGAGCTTCCCCCCAGATAAAAGTTTTCAGGCGCCAAATCCGGGGAACAGGGTGTCCATGGTACAGGTTCTCTGCTTCAGTACAACTTCGAGACCATTCTTGAATAAATGCTGTAGTACCAAGGGCTGGACAGGCATCATATTGGTAGCACAGGTTTCTCATAGTCTGCAGAGGAACGTTTTCTAGCATCCGTGGAACATGGTGTGTTATGAGGATGCGATATTTGTGCGCATTCAGTATTGAGTCTATGAAAACTGGCCCTGCCATCTGATGGTTCAGTATCCCAAACCACATGGGCGCTGAAGTTCCACCTGACGAAGCCAAAGCAGATTGTCTATAGACCAATAGCCCATGTTTCGGCGGTTTACCGGGCCATGATCGGTATGTGGCTTTATCACTAAACAAGATACGTGCTTCATCTGGAGAATTCTGTTTTAATGCCCCTGTACAGATGTTGACATGATTCTCTTTGCCAGAAGGTTGTGATGGGGATGGAATCTACATCGGTGGAGAATACCTTGGACATTTGCCTGACTAATGCCACATCCTCGTACGATTGCTGGAGGGCTAACGTGTGGATCAACTGTGACAGCAGCAAGAACATTAATTTCCCCCTCTTTTGTCGTCACTTGTTTCCTTCCGTTATGTTGCCGAGATGTCACCCAACTACTAAGACGAGTTTTAAGTGATTGAAAATTTCCGAGCTACACCCGGCACTCTGAATAGGTCGTATCCTTTGCCCTGACGCCGGTGCAACGTCTTCGCTACTTCCTCCGCTCGGTGTGCTCCTTGAGTGGGTATGAGAGGTCCGGAACACCGTAGGCGGCGATCTTTGATATCCTCAGGGATGCAAGGTGTCAAAGACGGGTCCATGACCGATATTCACTTTTAGCATTATCACATCGTTTGTGGTACGCAGGTCTTTGAGCAGCGCGGTCTCCACCTCCCTTGTGATTCGTGGTTCTTCACAGGCAGGTGGTCATCCACTTCGTTCTTCGTCGTTCAGAATTGTTTGACTACACTGAAAGTGTAGACGATACTTAGCAACTGTATCGTATTAAGGTTACGGTGGTGCCGTACAGTTCCACCAACATAGCACACATTATTATTGCGCTGTTCTCCGTCAAATACACAAAACTGACCAGCGCACGATACTCCAGTCAACCAATGGTCTGCGCCATTTCGTTTTGGCAACCCTAACAGTGTGCTGCGCTATGAAAAAATGGTTCAAATAGCTCTGAGCGCTATGGGACTTAACATCTGATGTCGTCAGTCCCCTAGACTTAGAACTACTTAACCCTAACTAACCTAAGGTCGCACACATATCCATGCCCGAGGACAGATTCGAACCTGAGAACGTAGCAGCAGCGCGGTTCCGGACTGGAGCGCCTAGAACCGCTCCGCCACAACGGCCGGCTGCAACAGTATGGTCGCGCGAGGTTATCACAGCTGGACTGGACACTTGTACCTGGAAATTCTAAAGCCACGAGTGCTGTTGAACAGTCATTAGTAAAGAACTTCGTAGATGAATTATCAGTTTTCCATATTATGTGAATACCACTTTACACCAATGACGTGAATATTATAACAGTAGGGGTGTTAGAAAACATAAAAAGACCGACTCATTTTCTTGCTGCGACAGTGTCCAGTGATAGCTAAATTCCCGAAAATGAGTTCTGGGCTTGCTACAAAATGATGCAATACTTTCCTTAGAACTGCACATTTTTACTACAAATTGTTCTGCCACATACAAAAAGTTGACAACTCTTTCTTCACATAAACTTCCCAAAATCTTATTATATTAAAATAAAACACTAATCATGACGTATTCATTACCTTTCCAAGACAGTGCGTAACTTAACTACAACCCAAAACAATTCTCTCTGCAACACTTGGCGCCAACATACTACCAGGGACAATAATGTATCGAAGATAACTTTCAAATATGTTACACTGATATGAGAATTTAATCTCTGATTAATTTTCAGGCACATTCAAATGCAGAAATTCAAGCGTTACCAAAGAACGTGGTTTCTATTAATGTTTACAATTATTATCCTAACAAGTTCTACTTTAATTAAAGGTAAAAATCTCTAGATGGCTGACCTTTTCCGAGTTATCGTAATTATGTAATCAAGGCATGTACCAAATGTTCAAATAGGACTTATCACCTCTGCGTATTATTTGTGTACCACATGTATTGCAATGACGTTAATATTGTAACAGTACCGGTGTTCGAACTGTATAAAAACTAACTTATCACCTCTGCGTATTATTGGGACACTAGCCAAATTACATATTAGTTGTAAAAGCGGGCGGATGGATTCAGTAGATTAATGGATGTCGGCCAAGGGTAGTTACAAAATGAACCATATTTAATTTTTGAAAGTGCTAATTAAACCTTGACCACTACACCTCGCACAAATTAGACAAGCAAGCAGTGAGTAGTCCTGATCATATGTTGGAATCAGTTGCAAACGACAGTGATACCACAGATCTCAAATAAATCAAAATTAAACATTGTCCAAAAATAGGTATCACCTCAGATATCCTTTTGCACTGTAATTCTTAATACTTTGCCAAAAGTTGTTTCACTGTAACGAAGTTTGCTGTCGGGATATTGTATAATTGCCGGTAGTGTCAATCTTGAAGTAATGAAATCATCATTTATCTCCAGGAAAATAGTTACAGAAAATTAATAACGGTATATGTGAAGAGAATTCTGTGTGGGTGTTGTGGGTGTTGCTTCGTTGTGTCCGTTAAACTGCGAAGTATGTGTGCACGGTTAGGGTGTTACGTCATCAGCGGGACCAGATTCGCGAAACTGTGAAACTGGTAAAGAACGTTGCCGGTAACCAACCGGTCCTTCCTTTCACAGAACGCCTGGACCGTTCATTGACCAGCTTACATCTACAACTTTCCAGATTTCACGTCATTCTGACACAGAACCGAGCCGGACCACCGGTGACGGAGAGCCGACTGCCAGTCACCGTCTACGGTTTCGGCTTTATGGCACTATGAGACTTCGAGCCGTTAATGTTTGTTGTTCGCAGTATCACTGTAGTATGTTAAGTTGCCGCTCTTCGTAACAGTATGTGTCTTTACAAGTTAACCGATACAACAATGTTGATATTCAGAAAGTCAGGAAAGGATTTTTATGACACAAGGAATAAAGTAATAAAAAGGTAGCTAATGAAATACTGGAAAAAACCATCTATAGATGATTCAAAGAAAATGAGTTACACACAAACTATAGCAAGATTCCGTACACACAGGTCAATACTCATCGTAGAAAATCACAAGCCATAAGAAATACATTGCTTACAGAACGAGATAAAAACGTAGAAAGTGTTAAGTTTTTGAAATTATAGATAACAACCTGAATTGGAAAATATGCGACATTTTTAGTACCCTTGATTATTGGCATAAGAAATTTAAAAATGAAGAAATTGATTTATTCTATATACACTCCTGGAAATGGAAAAAAGAACACATTGACACCGGTGTGTCAGACCCACCATACTTGCTCCGGACACTGCGAGAGGGCTGTACAAGCAATGATCACACGCACGGCACAGCGGACACACCAGGAACCGCGGTGTTGGCCGTCGAATGGCGCTAGCTGCGCAGCATTTGTGCACCGCCGCCGTCAGTGTCAGCCAGTTTGCCGTGGCATACGGAGCTCCATCGCAGTCTTTAACACTGGTAGCATGCCGCGACAGCGTGGACGTGAACACGTATGTGCAGTTGACGGACTTTGAGCGAGGGCGTATAGTTGGCATGCGGGAGGCCGGGTGGACGTACCGCCGAATTGCTCAACACGTGGGGCGTGAGGTCTCCACAGTACATCGATGTTGTCGCCAGTGGTCGGCGGAAGGTGCACGTGCCCGTCGACCTGGGACCGGACCGCAGCGACGCACGGATGCACGCCAAGACCGTAGGATCCTACGCAGTGCCGTAGGGGACCGCACCGCCACTTCCCAGCAAATTAGGGACACTGTTGCTCCTGGGGTATCGGCGAGGACCATTCGCAACCGTCTCCATGAAGCTGGGCTACGGTCCCGCACACCGTTAGGCCGTCTTCCGCTCACGCCCCAACATCGTGCAGCCCGCCTCCAGTGGTGTCGCGACAGGCGTGAATGGAGGGACGAATGGAGACGTGTCGTCTTCAGCGATGAGAGTCGCTTCTGCCTTGGTGCCAATGATGGTCGTATGCGTGTTTGGCGCCGTGCAGGTGAGCGCCACAATCAGGACTGCATACGACCGAGGCAAACAGGGCCAACACCCGGCATCATGGTGTGGGGAGCGATCTCCTACACAGGCCGTACACCACTGGTGATCGTCGAGGGGACACTGAATAGTGCACAGTACATCCAAACCGTCATCGAACCCATCGTTCTACCATTAATAGACCGGCAAGGGAACTTGCTGTTCCAACAGGACAATGCACGTCCGCATGTATCCCGTGCCACCCAACGTGCTCTAGACGGTGTAAGTCAACTACCCTGGCCAGCAAGATCTCCGGATCTGTCCCCCATTGAGCATGTTTGGGATTGGATGAAGCGTCGTCTCACGCGGTCTGCACGTCCAGCACGAACGCTGGTCCAACTGAGGCGCCAGGTGGAAATGGCATGGCAAGCCGTTCCACAGGACTACATCCAGCATCTGTAAGATCGTCTCCATGGGAGAATAGCAGCCTGCATTGCTGCGAAAGGTGGATATACACTGTACTAGTGCCGACATTGTGCATGCTCTGTTGCCAGTGTCTATGTGCCTGTGGTTCTGTCAGTGTGATCATGTGATGTATCTGACCCCAGGAATGTGTCAATAAAGTTTCCCCTTCCTGAGACAATGAATTCACGGTGTTCTTATTTCAATTTCCAGGAGTGTATTTCCACTCGCTAACGAGTTACTTAATCATCTTCTAGAACATCCGCAAAGACCTCGATTTTTGATTTTTTCTATTTTTTTGCAAACAACTTGTTCTTATTAATTAATTAATCTGTGAATCGATTAATCCTATAATAATAATAATAATAATAATAATAATAATAATACAATTCGTAAGTAGGCTGTTTATGTTTTCTTATTGGCAACGTTACGTAGCGCTCTGTATGAAAATCACTGGCTGTGCTGTGTGCAGTCTGTGGCTAGTTTGCATTGTTGTCTGCCATTGTAGTGTTGGGCAGCTGGATGTGAACAGCGCGTAGCGTTGCGCAGTTGGAGGTGAGCCGCCAGCAGTGGTGGATGTCGGGAGAGAGATGGCGGAGTTTTGAAATTTGTAATACTGGATATCATGAACTGCTATTAAGGTAAATACATTGTTTGTTCTCCATCAAAATCTTTCATTTGCTAACTATGCCTATTAGTAGTTAGTGCCTTCAGTAGTTTGAATCTTTTATTTAGCTGGCAGTAGTGGCGCTCGCTGAATTGCAGTAGTTCGAGTAACGAAGATTTTTGTGAGGTAAGTGATTTGTGAAAGGTATAGGTTAATGTTATAGTCAGGGCCATTCTTTTGTAGGGATTTTTGAAAGTCAGATTGCGTTGCGCTAAAAATATTGTGTGTCAGTTTAAGAACAGTCGTGTAAAATTGTTCAAAGGGGACGTTTCAAATTGCTTCACCATATATACAGTTATTACCGAAGTTTATTGTTGTCAAAAGAAAGTTAAACACAAGAACAAAACACAAGGACCAGAAACTACCTTTGGAAAGACATTAGAACAGAAAAAGAAGACTCAAATACAGGGGGACACATTAAATGTCACGTGTGTAATCTGCTGGAATTTAAGACTGAGTTAAAGAAATTTCTATTGAACACCTCCATCTATTCCACTGAAGAGCATCTTCACAGAAGCTTTTAAATTTAATGATTTAGATTATTTTATAATTAGAATCAATACTGTGATACAATAGTGTTTAGCAATGCGAAGTAATTCTACTTAACTTACGTGTATATTTGCTTTCCACATCCAAGTGATCACTCTTCGTGAGCTCTATGAAATACGATACTTGTAAAGCCCAATAAGCACAAGATCGCTGTCGTACATCAAACATATTTCGGAGTTTCCGTTGTAATGGACTTCAGCTTCAAGCCCAGTAATGATATGCAACTGACATGATATGCACCCTCTACACTTTTAAACTTCTACACTAGCAGAAATTTTCAACTGTTATCAGCTTTTTTCTTAACTTAAACATTAAAGAGTACGTTGGTTATTACCGACACAAATTCCCGCTCATCATTTTCATTATTTAAAAAGCTATAAATTTATGATAAGGATTTGGTGATCACTACTCATGTTTTAAAATGATCTTGCTGAACCAGGAAGGAGACGATCGTTCAAATCATCATCTCGAGGAATTTGCAGCTGAGAAGGGCGCGCCTCAGTGTCTCTTCAGGTTCCATGAGTCTTTGCTGCTTCTCATGTCGCTCCTGACTCCAAACCACCAAAAGAACTCACAGTGCACAAGTGGGAGAACGGCTCTTCCATCCACTAAACCCAATACTCTAGATACACTCTCCACTATCCGTGAAAAATTGCCAGCGTCGTTTTGCTACAACTTGTATAATGCGACCTGCAATCTCAATTTTGTTTAAGCCTGCAATATAAAGCAGCTTCCAGATCTCTCTTTTCGAAATAACAAAACTTCGTATGAAGTAAATTTTTCTTGCGGCACGTCAGGCTAAAAGACTGATGATCGTCGTTGGTCTGTATAACGCACGTGGCGTCGCCAGTAACCTTGGAAACTAAACACACAACAAGCAAAAACCACCGCCAGAAGAAAATGTGAGAAATCGAACTACAAACATAGAATGACTATAGCTATCTTAGATAGGACAGTCACATTAATGCGGCCACCTCCTATGTTAGACGTCAACGTGGAATAACCGCTAAAAGACGGCAGATGACATTGTTAGCAGTGGGGGATATATAAAGCGTGTCGCGGGGACGCTGAAAACAGTGCAGACCTTATCGTAATGTGGAAACGAAATGATTTATCTGACGTTCAAAACGGCATGATAATAGGCTTTTGGGCCAAGGGTGGAAGCATTTCCGAAACAGTTAAGTTTGTATTCACGTGCCGTCGTGGTTAAAGTATACCGTGGATGGCAAAATGACTACATCCGAAACAGAGGCCTATGCAGCTGTGGTGCATCACGGGCCATAAATGACAGGGTTGAACTACGACTGTGGAGATGTGTACAGTGTCTCCTCAACGAGCATATAGGGAACGTTGCGGGATATGGGTCTTTGCAACAGGGTTGGAATTTTCACGCCAGTACCGCAATGTGCACTGAGAAGCGACAGATAATCTTTTCAGATGAATCACGTTTTATCCTCCATAGGCCACACAGCCAGTGACGTGTACGTTGTGGAACGTCTGTAAGCAGACATCTTGCATGCATTATGGTCTGAGTAATGTTTTCGTGATATTCCCTGGGTGATGCCGGCAGTCTGGAAGACACAGTGGATCAATATAGGACTGTAGCTATCTGAGGACCACCTCCATCCCTACATACAGTTTCTCCTCGGCATGATGCCTCTACCAGCAGAATAATGCATTGTGTCACAGCGCCTGACGTGCATGGTTTGGAGAGAATCAGCGTGTGTTTACCGTACCCCTTCAGCCACCATACCTTCCGAATTGAAACCCAATAGAGAATCTAGGGAGCCAAGGATTCTCAATCGAGAAACGTAGGCAGCTGGCCACGGTACTGAAATCAGCATTGGTCCACATCCCTGCCGGTACCTTGCAGAACATAATTGAATCTCTTCTTGTATGTCACAGCGGTCTGCGCTGCAAAGGATTGTCATTCAGGACTCTGACAAGTTGTCACAATTAATATAGTGGATAATTTTATCGCCGGGCGGGATTAGCCGAGCGGTCTAGGCGCTGCAGTCATGGACTGTGCGGCTGGTCCCGGGGGAGGTTCGAGTCCTCCCTCGGGCATGGGTTTGTGTGCTTGTCCTTAGGATAATTTAAGTCCCATACGATTTTACACATATTTCAACTTTTTTTTTATGATTTTATCAATGGTGAAAAAATTGCAAGAATCGGCCGTTGGGAGGATAAGGAGCAAAAAAGGTCATGTGGACATATCGTCAGGCATCCGTTTCAAAGGAAGTACACACACTTGAAGTAGAGATGCAAGATTTTTCTCATTTTGGGTTTTCAGTGATTGAAAGTACGCATGAGAATACACCAGGCAAGTGAGAATGTTCTGTCTGTACTAGTTTCTTAGCTTCAACTTCAAGAGCAGGGTAATGTTGGCCATAATGGCGGTGCTCCCTCACACCGGTGCTAGGGGCATCCGCTTCCCTGCTGTTACTGACAATCTCTGATGCGGGCGTGTGTCGTGTAGAGCAGCGCTGAAGACGGTGGCGCGGTACACCAACCAGGAACAGGGCGACATGATCATCAAATACGAAAAGGCAAATTACGACGAACGCGCTCAAGCACAGCCCGTACCGAGCAAAATAGCCCCACCGACAGCAACTGAACCATAAACAGTTGCCGGCCGGTGTGGCCGAGCGGTTCTAGGCTCTACAGTCTGGAACCGCGCGACTGCTACGGTCGCAGGTTCGAATCCTGCCTCGGGCATGGGTGTGTGAGATGTTCTTAGTTTAGTTAGGTTTGAGTAGTTCTAAGTTCTAGGCTACTGATGACCTCAGAAGTTAAGTTCCATAATGCTCAGAGCCATCTGAACCGTAAACAGTTTGCAAACAATGTTCAGTCGCTTGTGTGAGAGAGTCTCGTTTACGGGTAATGGGTAACCCGGTACACATAAAGGTCTTGAAGAAATAGATGTTGAACACTGTAGAAGGCGACTCCGGTATCAGCAGCAGGCAGGAGGCACTACAGCATGAGATAAGCCTGACGACCGTATGTAGAATCCTCCATGACAGCTGCCGCTATCCATGTCACTTACAACGGCTTCTGAGCTTACTATCTACAGACATCTCTCCGTGACGACGTCTTTCTCGCTGTCTCATTGCGAAAACCACTACTGTGGTGGGATTTCTGCCATCCATCCTATTCATGTACGAGACAACCTATAAGAGGCACATTGCCATCATCTTTCAAAACACCCATCCGACGGCAACACAGAATCCATTCCAGCACACTGATCCAGCCTCAGTGTGTGGATGGCGATTGTCGGCGACCGCCTCATAAGTCCAGCCATCCTCCCACAACGCCTCACAGGCGTAACACAGGTGGCACGGTGGTGGTAATTGGTTACTCCAGCTCACTTACCTGTTTCCGTGCTGAGGCGTCTCGACGTCTTATGCGTTCGATGGATCCGAGGATGTAGTCTCTTAGCTGCCCGGTAGCCGGAACTTAACTATTTACATTTCCGCCTGTCGAGCACTTGAAAGAAGTTCACCCCGGACGTGCAGAAAATGGAACAGCGCATTCATGCTATCTGTGATGTCATTAGAAGTTTAATAGGGCGCTATAAACCGTAGTAGTTCGACATACCTATCTCTCGCGGTGAACTTCGTCAGTGATTCAGTTGAAGCAGTGCTCTGGGGAAACGTCACTGATCGATGGTCAAGGTCTGCCCCAGAACGTCTTTCAAACATAAAAGAGAACTGATTCTGAGAATATTTCATTTATTAGCGCTTGCGTGACGTAATATCATTGATCTGGTGTGACAGCAAAAAATTCCATTGCACGAGACTCTTATCAAGAGTCAGCGTTATGTCTGAACTTATCATTCACGTGTTTCCCTCATTAAAAGTTACTGCGCTGTACTTGCATCTAGGTCGTGACTTTGAATACATACAGATGACCCTTGCGGAATATCCCTTACGTAATTGTACTCAGTCCCTGTAGCTTCCGGTCGAATAAAGCAAAATATCTACAGGAATTCTTCTAGTAGAAGATATTGACTTCATCCGAGTCCTCTTTCGCTTTATTCGAATGTTGCACGAAATACACTCCTGGAAATTGAAATAAGGATACCGTGAATTCATTGTCCCAGGAAGGGGAAACTTTATTGACACATTCCTGGGGTCAGATACATCACATGATCACACTGACAGAACCACAGGCACATAGACACAGGCAACTGAGCATGCACAATGTCGGCACTACTACAGTGTATATCCACCTTTCGCAGCAATGCAGGCTGCTATTCTCCCATGGAGACGATCGTAGAGATGCTGGATGTAGTCCTGTGGAACGGCTTGCCATGCCATTTCCACCTGGCGCCTCAGTTGGACCAGCGTTCGTGCTGTACGTGCAGACCGCGTGAGACGACGCTTCATCCAGTCCCAAACATGCTCAATGGGGGACAGATCCGGAGATCTTGCTGGCCATGGTAGTTGACTTACACCTTCTAGAGCACGTTGGGTGGCACGGGATACATGCGGATGTGCATTGTCCTGTTGGAACAGCAAGTTCCCTTGCCGGTCTAGGAATGGTAGAACGATGGGTTCGATGACGGTTTGGATGTACCGTGCACTATTCAGTGTCCCCTCGACGATCACCAGTGGTGTACGGCCAGTGTAGGAGATCGTTCCCCACACCATGATGCCGGGTGTTGGCCCTGTGTGCCTCTGTCGTATGCTGTCCTGATTGTGGCGCTCACCTGCACGGCGCCAAACACGCATACGACCATCATTGGCACCAAGGCAGAAGCGACTCTCATCGCTGAAGACGACACGTCTCCATTCGTCCCTCCATTCACGCCTGTCGCGACACCACTGGAGGCGGGCTGCACGATGTTGGGGCGTGAGCGGAAGACGGCCTAACGGTGTGCGGGACCGTAGCCCAGCTTCATGGAGACGGTTGCGAATGGTCCTCGCCGATACCCCAGGAGCAACAGTGTCCCTAATTTGCTGGGAAGTGGCGGTGCTGTCCCCTACGGCACTGCGTAGGATCCTACGGTCTTGGGGTGCATCCGTGCGTCGCTGCGGTCCGGTCCCAGGTCGACGGGCACGTGCACCTTCCGCCGACCACTGGCGACAACATCGATGTACTGTGGAGACCTCACGCCCCACGTGTTGAGCAATTCGGCGGTACGTCCACCCGGCCTCCCGCATGCCCACTATACGCCCTCGCTCAAAGTCCGTCAACTGCACATACGGTTCACGTCCACGCTGTCGTGGCATGCTACCAGTGTTAAAGACTGCGATGGAGCTCCGTATGCCACGGCAAACTGGCTGACACTGACGGCGGCGGTGCACAAATGCTGCGCAGCTAGCGCCATTCGACGGCCAACACCGCGGTTCCCGGTGTGTCCGCTGTGCCGTGCGTGTGATCATTGCTTGTACAGCCCTCTCGCAGTGTCCGGAGCAAGTATGGTGGGTCTGACACACCGGTGTCAATGTGTTCTTTTTTCCATTTCCAGGAGTGTACACTGTGACGTTGCTCCGTCATGTTTTACGTGTTAATTATATGCTATTAAGGTGTAATATAGAGCCTTCCTTATTTTTAATATCATTACAGGTTAAACGTTGTCTCTCAGCAACTGTAAATCACAGATCACAAGGCCTTGCACATGTGCCCATCAAGATCACTTAGGATTGGTCTGTGGGGAACTAACTCACGTGTTACATGTGATCGACGGCTATTTCTCATGATGGTGGTTACAATTATTACAACGTATTAAAGGAAGTTTGGTGCACACATTATTATTGAAAAGCAAACGAAACTGCTGCGTTATATTAGATAGGTGCATAAGTTCGTTTTGCGTAAGTTTGCTTCCCTTGTTGGTATTCCGGTTTATTTATAGATTGTAATTTCTGGTTTGTAGATCACTATTGCTATATGAGTTTACATACTGTCATTTGAAGCTGTAAACGCTAGAATATCGAGTGCAAAGTGGAGAAATCAAAAAATCACCGACATATTTTTCTGTTTGAGTTCAACAGAGGGAGAGACGGCAACGGAGGTAGCCAGAAAAATTCTCACCGTGTATGGGAATAATGTTGTT
This sequence comes from Schistocerca serialis cubense, assembly GCF_023864345.2. Taxonomy (NCBI): domain Eukaryota; kingdom Metazoa; phylum Arthropoda; class Insecta; order Orthoptera; family Acrididae; genus Schistocerca; species Schistocerca serialis. Next base: position 421,854,515 of record NC_064646.1, read on the forward strand.
GGACAGAGTAAGGCAAGAAAAAGGTTTTGTAGCTTTGAGGAGAATAGTTTTCACATTAGTGACTCTCCACGTTCAGAAAGACCTCCGGGTTTTGATGGAGATCGATTAAACGCATTAATCCTCAATGATCCACGTCACTCCACTCGAGAAATGTGGCAAATGTGATGAACTGTGCTCATTCCGCCAACGTGTGCCATTTGCAAGCAATGCGGTTCAAATATAGTGTGTGAACACATCTCACACTTCGTAGACTGAGTTAACTCCTCTTACAACTATCCTAACAGTGGGGGCTTATTGTATATCAATGTGTAGATAGAAGTTTCCTCTAGAGAGCGATTGTACTTAATTGCGTGGTACAAGTATGTACTAGAATGCTAAAATAGAATGTTTTGTATCAGACGATTTAAAGCAGTTTCATTCAAATCATGGAAGCTATAACGTTATTACAAGTCACACCTTCTGCTGATGAGGCTAAGAATTAACGATACACCGCACGATCCAAAGAAAGACTCTTCACTATTGATCTAACAAAGACCTACAGATCATGTATTCAACTAAATACTTAGGAGTTACAATTACGAATAACTTAACTGGGAACGAAAATATAGGTAACGTAGTTAGGAAAGCAAACCAAAGACTGCGATTTAATGGTAGGACGAAAATGCAGCTGGTCTACTACACCAAACTAGTCCGTCATACTCTGGAGTATTGCCGTGCGGTTTGTGATTCGCGTGAGATAGGATTGACAGAGGACATCGAAAATGTTCAAAGAAAGGCAACTTGTTTTGTATTATCACGACATATGGGAGAGAGTGCCATGGATATGATATGCGAATCGGGGTGGTAGTCATTAAAGCGAAGGCGTTTCCGTTGCAGCAAGACCTTCTCGTAAAATTTCAATCACAAACTTTTCCCTCAGAGTGTGAAAATATTTTTTTTGCAGCCCACCTACATAGGAAGAAATGATCATCATTATAAGACGTGAGAAATCAGTGCTCACACGGAAAGATTTAAGTGTTCGTTTTTCCCGCCGCTGTTGGCGAATCGAACGATAGAAATTAGCTTGAAGGTGGTTCGATAATCCCTCTGCCAAGCACTTGATTGTAAATTGCAGAGTAATCATTTAGATGTAAATTAGATATGTCGTTGGGTTAAAAATGTTAGGTGCAACAATATGCTGATACGTAAATGGAAACAGGATTCGAGGAACCAGTGACAACTGTGAATAATGTTTTTAAATACTGAGGACTGATCCAGCCTACTTCTCTCATTGTTGTAGTTTTTTCAGCTGGAAGGCTGGGTTGATACAGCTCTTCATGCTAGTGTATAGTGTGCAAGAAGTTTTATTTCTGCATAGCTACTGCGTCCAAACTGATCTTGCTCCCCTGTACGGATTTTACCTGTCACATAACTCCTTTATTAAATTAACTATTTCTTGTCGTCTCAAGATGTGTTCTATCACCCTATCCCTATTTTTAAAATTAAGTATAGCGATAAAGTTTCTTTTTCCTCATTTCGGTTCAGTTACTCTACTTATCTAATCTGCAACAACCTTCTGTAACACCATATTTCAGCAGTTTCTATTTGCGTCATGCCTATACTGTTTATCGCCGTTATACTTTTAGAAAGGACTTCTAATATTTTAATTTATATTCCATGTTAAGAAATTCCACTTTTTCAGATACACTTTTCTGGTAGTTACCTGCCTGTATCTTATATCCTCTAAATTTCGGCCATCTTCAGTTATTTATGCTGCTCATATAATAAAACTCATCCATGCTTTCAGTATAGCTTTTCCTAGTCCAATTCTCTCATCATTGTCTGATTTAACTGGACTACACTCCGTTACATAGTTCACTTTTGCTGGTTTGCATCTTATAATCTGTTTTCAAGAGATTATTCTTTTAATTCAATTGGTCTTGGAAAATCCCTTCTAACAAATTTCACATAGGCTTCCCTTACTCCTTTCTCGATTTCCGCTTTTTTTTTTTTTTTTTTTTTTTTTTTTTTTTTTTTTTTAGTCATCAGACTTCTGACTGATTTGATGCGGCCTCAGAGGAACACTTTCAACCTACGCCCACAATTATCTGCTGGATGTATTCCAGACTCTGTGTTCCTCTGCAGTTCTTGTCCTCTACAGCTCCCTCTAGTACCAAGGAAATAATTGTCTGAAGTCTTAACAAATGTCCTATCGTCTTGCCCCTTCTCCTTATCAGTGTTTTCCACATATTCCTTTCCTCTCCGATTCTGCGCAGAATCCTCACCTTATCACTCCATTTAATTTTCAACATTCGTCTGTAGACCACATCTCGAATACTTCGATGATCTTCTGTTCCGGTTTTCCCACAGTGCATGTTTCACCATCATACAATGCTGTACTCCTGACGTACACTCACAGAAATTTATTCCTCAATTTAAGGCCGCTATTTGATATTAGTAGAATTGTCTTGGCCAGGAATGTCCTTTTTGCCATTGCTAGCCTGCTTTTGATGTCCTCCTTGCTCCGTCCATCATTTGTTATTTTACTGCCTATGTATCAGAATTCCTCAACTTCATTTATTTTGTGACTATCAATCCTGATATTAGATTTCACGCTGTTCGTATTCCTACTATTTCTAATTACCTTCGTCTTTCTTCGATTTACTCTTAATACATGCTCTGTACTTATTACTGATCACTCTGTTCAGCACATCACTCAGCACTTTCACTTAGGACAGCAATGTCATCAGCAAATCGCATCATTGATATCCTTTCACTTAGCATTTTAATTCCACTCCTGAACCTTTCTTTCATTTCCATCATTGTTTCTTTGATGTATAGTTCGAACAGTAGAGGCGAACGTCTTTGTAATCCCACCACTTCGTTCTTGGTCGTCAGCTCTTACTATTCCCTCTTGGCTCTTGTACATATTGTATATCATCCGTCTCTCCCTAAAACTTACCGATATTTTCCTCTGTTTTTCGAACGCCTTGCACAATTTTACAATGTCGAACACTTTTTCCAGGTTGACAAATCCTACGACCGCGTCTTGATTTTTCTTTAGTCTTGCTTCCATTACGAATCGCAATGCCAGAATTGTGTGTCTGGTACCTTTGCCTTTCTTAAAGCCAAATTGATCGTCATCTGACACCTCCTCATTTTTATTCTCCATTCTTCTGTATATTATTCATTTCAGCAACTTGGATGCATGAGGTGTTAAGCTGATTGTGCTATAATTCTCACACTTGTCAGCTCATAAAGTATTTGGAATTGTGTGGATGATATTATTTCGAGAGTCAGATGGTATGTCACCAGACTCATACATTCTACACGCCAACAATCGTTTTGTTACCACTTCCCCAAATGATTTCCCAAATTCTGATGTACTGTATCTCTTCTGCCTCGTTTGATTTTAGAAATTCTGATGGACTGTATCCCTTCTGCCTCATTTGATCAAAGTCCTCCAAAACTCTCTTAAATTCTGCTCTTAATACTGGATCCCCTATCTCTTCTAAATCGACTCCTGTTTCTTCTTCTATCACATCAGACAAATCTTTCCCCTTATAGAGGCGTTCAGTGCACTCTTTCCACTTATACGCTCTCTCCTCTGCAGTTAGCAGTGGAATTCCCCTCTTAATGTTACCATCCTTTTTTTTTTAAATTTCATCGAAGGTTCTCTTTACTTTCCTATATGCTCAGTCAGTCCTTCCGACAATCATTTCTTTTTCGAATTCTTCAAATTTTTTATGCAGCCATTTCCTCGTAGCTTTCCTATACTGCCTATTTATTCCATTCCTCAGCGACGTATTTCTCTATTCCTGAATTTCGCTGAACACTTTTTTACTTCCTTCTTTCATCGATCAGCTGAAGTATTTCTTCTGTTATCCTCTTTGTACCTGTGTTTTTCTTTCCAACTTCTGTTATCGCCCTTTTTAGAGATAGTCATTCCTCTTCAACTTTACTGCCTACTGTGCTATTCCTTATTGCTGTATCTGTAGCCTTAGAGAACTTCATGCGTACCTCGTCATTTCTAAGTACTTCCGTATCCCACTTCTTTGCATTATGTGCTCTCAGTCTATATCTGTTCCTGGGTACGCCTTACAATCCAGTATCTGATTCCGGAATCTGTGGGTGACCATGATGAAATCTACCCGCATCACCTGGCCTTTCCCAAGTATATCTCCTCCTGTTGTGATTCTTGAACAGAGTATTTGCTATTACTAGTTGAACTTTATTGCAGAATTTAATTAGTCAACTCCCTGTCACAAGCCCATATTCTCCTGTAAACTTTTCTTCTGCTCCTTCCTCTGCAACTGCATTCCTGCCCCCATGACTATTAGACTTTCATTTCCCTTTACGTGCTATATTACCTTTTCGACATCCTCATATACTTTCTCTATCCCTTCATCATTAGCTTGCGACGTCGGCATGTACAACTGAACTATTGTTGTTGGTGTTGAGTTGCTGTCGGTACAGATAAGAAGAACCCTATCACTGAACTGTTCACAGAAACACACTCTCAGTACCACCTTCATATGCATAACGAATCCTACTCTCCTTACATCATGACCAGAAATACTTGTTTTACTTCCATTTCAGTTCGCTTATCGCCACAATATCTAGATTGAGACTTAGCGTTTACCTTTTAAGATCTTCTAGCTTCCCTACCACGTTCAAACTTTCATCATTGCACGTTCCGACTCGTAGAACGTTATCCTTTCGTAGGTAATTCAGTACACTTCTCATGGTGACCTCCCCCCCGTCAGCCCCCTCCCGGAGCCTAAATGGGGGACTAGTCCGGAAACTTTTGCCACTAGGGAGATCATCATCATACTTTCTCTATTACAGGGCACATGTCCTCTGGATACACACTCCATTGACTTCTGCATCCTCATGCCGTTGATCATTACTTATTCTTCCGCCTTGTGGGGCAGTTTCCCAACCCAAGGACAGGAGAGCGCCCTAAATATCTGTCCGCTCCTCCGCCCTCTTTGGTAAGGCCGATGGCAGAATGAGGGTGATTTCTTATGCCGGAAATCTTTGGCCGCCAATGCTGTTTAATAATCAGAAATAAGCGTTGGCGGGTTTCGAATCTAGGACCAATGAGGTTTTGATTATTAATCAAATACGCTACCTCTAGACCTCGGTGTTCAGATCGAAGAACATAGGGAATGAGCTTCACTCCCTTCACAACTACTGTCTTCTGTATCTTTAACTGCTTTCTGGTTTCTGCGCAAGATGTAAAAACACTTTAACTTCCTGTATTTTATTCATCATAAACTCAGAATATCAGAGAGCCCACTCTACAACATTAAGACAAACTTTTTTAAATTCGATTACCTTTCTTCGGAGATAAATTGTAGGGTGTATGTTGCTTCTCGTAAACCTACATTGCTTTTTGTCGAAGTCGGCTTCTACCGTTAATTTTTCTGTAAGTAATTCGGCGAGTATTATGCAGTCATGACTTACTAAACTGATGGTTCGGTAATGTAACTATCAGCACATTCCGTTTTCCTATTGGTACTATTACATTCTTTTTTTCCTTGTGCTTTTGTCCCGCATCCGCACAGTTATTAACAGATGTGGCACGATTATGGTTGGATACTTACTGGTCTAGTTTGACAAGAATGGGACAGCTAGTCGGATTTCCTTTCCTCCTATAACCATTCTAACCCTTTAATTTTCTCTTTCTGCGAATTTTATACGTTAGACGCATGTTTTCCATTTTGATGTGTTTTATATTTCTTCCTGTCAAAAATTACATTTATCATCTCAGCATTGTTGAGGATGCCTACTGAATATTTTTTTGCCTAGTTACTCCTCTGGTACCTTCACTATTTCATCTCAGAAAGCTAAGCATTGATTTTAAACGATATTTCTTTCGCCTATTTCGGTCAATCGCCTAATGCTTCTTCTGAAACTGTTTCAACTTATCGACGCCCCATATAATTAATTCCATCTTTCCTGCACTCTGTTCAGTTGTAATCTTCTTTCATGAATCAATAAGATATGATTCGTACAAATTTGTTTCATAATTACTAACCCAAGTTTTAACATTTATTAATTTTTACTTTACTCCGCTCTGCTAGGCTACTTTCTTTCGTCTCCCTAGGTCATGATCTCCTACTGCTCTTCTTTCTTTCCCACTATCGAATTGCAGTTCCCTTCACAATTAAATATTTAAGCCACATACACCAATGGTCGTCTATCGTGTGGAGCATAAAACGTCATTCATGTGAATAGCCACTCTGTCGCAACTCAGTGGGCGTCCAGTTTCGGTACTGGCTTGCAATTTCCAGCCTTCGTCACCAATGAACAGAAGTCAGCATGGGTGCATGAACCAGGTTTTGTGGAGGTCCCTAAGCAGCAACGTTTTCTGAACGGTCGTTAAGGAGACATTGTTGGAAGCTCCTTGGTTTACTTGGGTGGTCAACAATTGCTCAACAGTTGCTCGATAGTTGCCCTTCTATTCGCCCGTAGACATCTCCACAGCCGTCTTTCACTCCTGTAGGCAATGGTCTGTAGTTCACCACAGCTGCCTCGCCGCTGTTTTTGTTAGTGCCTTTTTCCATGCACGGTATACTTTAACCACGGCCACATGAGAATAGTACACAAATTCAGTCGTTTCAGAAATGCTTTCACCCTCGGCCAGTGGTCTTGGCCTTTGGGGCGTCAGTTAAATTGCTCCACTTCCTCTTTACGACAACGACTGCACTGTTCCGGAACACGCTTTGTATGCCCTCCACTGCTAGTGATTCCACCTGCTGTCTGTGAGTGATTATTGTAAGATGACGTCGAATACAGGTGGTGGCCATGTTAAAGAGACTGGGCAGCGTGGTATCAAACATTACCCTTAATTTGAAGTAAAAAGATAATTACGTTTGAATCACAATATTATATGGAAATAAATCATGGATTGCGGAAAAATCGGTAAAAGCTGAAGCGTCTGAGGTGAAATGCTGTACGAGGATGTTCACAGTTGGATGGACTGCTAAAATCGGCAATGAGGAGGCACTCCGCAGACTCGGCTAGTAGAGAAACACCTACATCTACTAGTGGCAGTCAGATGAAAAAGTTAAGGATGGAAAAGGGCAAGTAAATTGTTTATACAGTTATGTCGCTGTGAGAGAAGACGGCCTGCGCCTTCACGAAAAAATGTTCACAAATGTCTACGAAGCCATGATTGTCTCCAAGCGTGCACCTCTTCATCCGAACCAAATCACACCCATGGATGTCTTTCACCAGGGCCCCACAAATATTGAAATCCTGTGGGGAGAGACCAATACCGTATGGACGATGTGTCAGGGTTTCCCAGTGAAATATCTGCAGCATAGTCAAAACAGTCTTGGCAACGTGTAAGTAGGCTTATCCTGTAATGTAATGATGCCACCCGTCACCATTTCTTGTCGTTTGGGCTTGGTGGCGCGATTCTATTTTTGCAAAATGTCCACGTATCGTTGTGCGTTAATTATGGCGGAGTGTTCCAGTAGGTCAACGAGGAGCGGGTTGACATACAGCTGCATTCTGTTGTTAAATAATGACCGCCAGAGGTTGCCAAGTTTGTTTCCACTACGATGCACACGTTTCGCTGGGAAGCCCTTACACATCATACAGAGATTTTTATCTTTGGGGCCCTGGGTTCAATCATATCTCCATAAGCAACAGCAAACATTTTTCGATGACGGCGTTTGGTCGAGCGCAATCCTTTGGTATTGGTTCTAATATGTATGATACCTGTTTAAAATTGTTCGTTAGCTCGAAGAGTCACTAAGAATGATACTGGCTGAGACTGGGCTAAATCATGATGACGTTAACAGTTCACCATACTTGTAGTGTACTTCCCCTCTAAGAAAGAAAGGAAAAGTACACTTTCGTTCCCTCTTTCTTCCACGAACTGAGACATAAAAAATTTCTTAGGGTTTCTTGACGGTTCGTTATCGTCTCGTAGAAGCGGATGCACTGTCGGCGGCCCGCGTCTTTCCGACGTGATGTTTCGACGTCGTAACTGTTTCTTTATCAGGCGTTTCCAGTCTCAGGAAACATCTGATGAAGAAGCCGAGTTACGACGTCGAAAAAGATGTGAAGATGCGTACTACCGGCAGTGTACCCGATTCTAGATTCTAAGAGATGATATTTTTCTTTCATCTTACAGTATTATAGCGGGGCAGCGAAACAGAGCGTGAATTTTAATCGTGAAACTGGATCACGCCTCCAGAACGTTAAAACCGGCCCAACCACACTGTTGGTTGCAGCGATAACCTGCACAAATGGCGATACCCTTTTGTAGTTTCACTCACTGCACTGGTGTTTTGCAGTTGGATTTAGTGAGAACGAATCTAGCTGGAAACAAAAGTTCTTATGTTTATTTCACAGCATTTAAATGTACTCGATAAAGTAACGGAATTATCTTTCACCGAAATCTTGGGAATCGGATACTCAAGTCGTCTAGAAAGTTTCGCACGAATACTTTTTTTCATGGGACTACGTCGCCATTCGTGATGGATATCATGGGATAAGTTTTGCTCTGTTTTCTGAAGTGATTATGAGATGAGTCGAAACTACTAGTATCTTGTTTTTAGTTACTTAATCAGCAATTATTACAAGGAAAAACACGAAAAGTATTTACACTAGTTGTGCTACCATTTGCAGCTTAAAATTATCTTGAATGGAAGCTGTAATTCAGATGCACCACATGATGCTATATCGCTCGCTCCAACTCGAATGGTAAAAACCGAACAAATATGATTTTAAAGAACAGATCTGTTTGTTCCACAATCTTTCAACGTTATTTACCTATAAACCTCTGCATCAGTGACTAATGTGTTTTTTAACTATTGCCAATATGGCCCTCCCATGTTGGTACTGCGCACAGCTGAAAGCAGCTGGAAACTACAAACGTTGTTCTTCCCGAGTACATGCAGCTGTATGCTGCGATGATGATGATGTCTTTCTCGATGCAATTTCGTCATTTAAGTTATTCCCTCATACGGATATCTGGCTGGGGACTATTAACAGCATGTTGTCATCAGTAAACATAAATCTCTGGCTCTGAGCGAATAATGTTACATTATTTAGCAATAGACCAAAGACCTTCAAACGACAAACTAATATGTTGTGTCAGGTATGGTGGGATCTAGCGAAGAGTGGTGGTAGTATTTTTAGTCTTTCGTGCTCTCCCAGTCAAGCATGCCATACGACTTTTCCCTTTAGTTGACTGTTTCTATAAATACGATACACACCTACGAAGACAAAATAGAAATGCTTCTCATCTGTGGAGTTTGTAATTTAGCGGAAAAGTAACTGCATTAATGTTTTATTACTTATAATGCGGGTACACGTTGCATAGTACCGAAGCACTTTTAAGCTATATATTGTACATTTATGTCAGAATGAGAAGCATATCTACCTTCTCTTTGTGGTGTGAAGAAGATTGATTAAGTGACCAGAGTGCATTTTCCTTATGTTTCCATTTGTTTACTGTTATCTGTAGCAACAGGACGAATTATGTTACACCGGGCACATATACTGTTTACTAATGTAAGGGAGTCTATTTTGTGTTGCGTTTTTCTAATCCCGTTTCTGATACGAAAAAACAAACCCGTATCATTCAATACCGCTCGCACATCACAATTTGAAGAGATTCGAGAGGTGTGGGATGAGATTCATCAATACTTACCTGTCAATGTACCCAAGAAATCCACATTCCAAAGAGTGCAGTGTGTTCCGGTTATACTGGTGTGGATCTAATTACGTAACGTGTGCAAGCAATGCGGCCAAATGATTTGGAACACAGAGTGCAGCGGTCTCAAAGGAATTTGTTGCAGTGCAACAACAGTCTCGCTGCACGGTTGTTCGTCCCTCTGCAGAATTTCTATCTGAATTTTCAATGTGTCCTTGCTGCGTTACCACTTTTCGAAGCGCTAGGGTTCTTCCTCAACTGTTGACTGATGTTTACTGAAACCAAAGATTCTATTGTCGTCTGTCTTCTAGTCTTCATACAGCTGAGAGTCATACTCAAGTCAGAGAAATGTATAATCCGAGGACAGCACACTTATATAAGAAATGTATATGTTGGAAAAATGTGCGTCGTTGCAAACTGACAACACAGTTGACAATGACTCATAAGTGAGTTGTAAAATGGTTGTGTGTATGAAACTACAACATAATTGGTATATGGAGTGTTTGATTTCAGTACAAACAACTTCCAGCCATTAGTTCATTATCTCAAAGCAGTCGTATACGCCTGTATCATAGTAATTTTGAACCTTAAATTTTTCGGACATCTTGAAGATGCATTTGCATTTTATTATCACGGTATTACTGTAACGTTCTTAGTAACGTGCAGATTCTCCTACAGTTTGAAACGTCCACTTGGAAAATATATGAATATCTGTGTTTATACGTTATTTATTACAAAGACAGCTGAGTAAATCAGAACGTACTCAGACAGATCTCTCTTTACTTGTTCTGATCATCACTAATTTGACACACAATATTTTCTTAGCGCAACGCAATCTGACATTCAATAATCCCTACAAAAGAATGGCCCTGACTAACAATAGCCTATACCTTTCATGAATCATTTACCTCATAAAAATTTTCGTTATTCGAACTACTGCAATACTGCGAGCGCCAATACTGCCAGCTAAATAAAAGATTCTAACTACTAAAGGCACTAACTACTGACAGGTATAGTCAACAAATGAAAGATTGTGATAGAGAACAAACAATTTATTTACCTTAATAATGTTCAAAATTCATCATATATATCTATCAATTCATGACAACCATCTTTACAAATTTCCTTTCTCAGGCGGACACGCGTCCAGATCATCCGCTTTTAGTAACCTCTCAAAACTCTGGAATCTCTCTCTCCCCACATCCACCACTGCTGGCGGCTCACCTCCAACTGCCCAACGCTGCGCGCTGTTCACATCTAACTGCCCAACACTACACAAGCGAATATTCCAACTATGAGTCCAACCAGCCACAGGCTGCACACAGAACAGTCAGCGATTTTCATACAGAGCGCTACGTGGCGTTACCAAAATAAAAACCTAAACAGCCTACTTACAAGATTTCTATTCAGCGTTGTAATGAGTTATTGATCTTGTGGTATTGTTAGCTATGCTGGGTGACGTTGATAGTGGTCGCTTCTGCCCAGAATTTTTGACTGAAATCGCTGTGTAGTATTATTACGCATAAGATCGACTTATAGTGAGCCACTCTCGTTGCTAACATATCGGATTCGACACAATACATGGACACACGTTACTGCTAACCCCACTGCTAAATATTCCCGCCAATACTTGGCATTAATCGAAGTGACTGAGCTCGAAATAATCTCACTATTCACAGCTCCTACTTCAATCGGGCAAATCATAGAATGCTTCCTTCATAATGATGCATAAAACATTTGAGACATAGTTCAGAAACAAAATGGCACAACACGAGATACAATCATAGCAGAAATAAGAAGAAGTAGCAATAGGACGCTTCATCAAAGAACGCTATATTGTACGGTTCTGCTACATATCAACGGTCGATAAGCAGCAAATGAATAAGAATCTCACAGTCTCATTCATAAATATCGGCGACCAGATACTGTTGCCCTGCTAGTCGAAGTGGTAATGCTGCTGTATCAGGAACTAACGTGACCTCGCGACTAGGTGCGACCACATTCCGGTTAAAGTTGTAGGCCTTGTTACGCCGCAGTGCGCGCATGAAGATGAAAGCGGAAAAATTCTTCACCAGCAGCGCACCGGCTACTGATCCTGCCGGCAGGCAAGGCGACTGGACCTGCATCCAAAATGCTGAAGCAGAGCGACCTGATGGTTTGCAAATTATGTAAGGAGGCACACGCAGTCAGGAAGAGTGAAATTTAAGCTTCTACATCAAAGAAGGAGAATGAAGGCGCACAAAATAAGTTTTACATTGACGATATCGATAATTTTTGACACTGTTACAAACAATACGAAGAAATACCAACTCTGCGACAACTGCAGCTTTTTACGAGCAGTACTGAACGTCAAGGCTGGGAAGAAAACTTTTAGAAAAGTGTTCTGTCTGTGCGATTCAGTTATAAAATATATCAAAATAAACGTGGTGTTATGTGTGACCGAGAGGACACAGTTGCAAAAATGGCACACTGCATTAGGTTTTTAGGGAAGACTGAAGCATTAGATTTCAAGCGGCTAGCGGATTCACGCAAATTACACTGTAAATACATGTTCGCAAAGTGACAGTATGGGCGTAGTATTGTCGAATGAAAGTGCTGGTCAGTCTAAAATTGTTGTGCATGCAGGCAGTGATGAGGGTTTCATTCTGGATTGACTTCTCATATTTAAATCAAAAACCAAAATACCTGCAACGCTACAACTACACTCCTGGAAATGGAAAAAAGAACACATTGACACCGGTGTGTCAGACCCACCATACTTGCTCTGGACACTGCGAGAGGGCTGTACAAGCAATGATCACACGCACGGCACAGCGGACACACCAGGAACCGCGGTGTTGGCCGTCGAATGGTGCTAGCTGCGCAGCATTTGTGCACCGCCGCCGTCAGTGTCAGTCAGTTTGCCGTGGCATACGGAGCTCCATCGCAGTCTTTAACACTGGTAGCATGCCGCGACAGCGTGGACGTGAACCGTATGTGCAGTTGACGGACTTTGAGCGAGGGCGTATAGTGGGCATGCGGGAGGCCGGGTGGACGTACCGCCGAATTGCTCAACACGTGGGGCGTGAGGTCTCCACAGTACATCGATGTTGTCGCCAGTGGTCGGCGGAAGGTGCACGTGCCCGTCGACCTGGGACCGGACCGCAGCGACGCACGGATGCACGCCAAGACCGTAGGATCCTACGCAGTGCCGTAGGGGACCGCACCGCCACTTCCCAGCAAATTAGGGACACTGTTGCTCTTGGGGTATCGGCGAGGACCATTCGCAACCGTCTCCATGAAGCTGGGCTACGGTCCCGCACACCGTTAGGCCGTCTTCCGCTCACGCCCCAACATCGTGCAGCCCGCCTCCAGTGGTGTCGCGACAGGCGTGAATGGAGGGACGAATGGAGACGTGTCGTCTTCAGCGATGAGAGTCGCTTCTGCCTTGGTGCCAATGATGGTCGTATGCGTGTTTGGCGCCGTGCAGGTGAGCGCCACAATCAGGACTGCATACGACCGAGGCACACAGGGCCAACACCCGGCATTATGGTGTGGGGAGCGATCTCCTACACTGGCCGTACACCACTGGTGATCGTCGAGGGGACACTGAATAGTGCACGGTACATCCAAACCGTCATCGAACCCATCGTTCTACCTTTCCTAGACCGGGAAGGGAACTTGCTGTTCCAACAGGACAATGCACGTCCGCATGTATCCCGTGCCACCCAACGTGCTCTAGAAGGTGTAAGTCAACTACCCTAGCCAGCAAGATCTCCGGATCTGTCCCCCATTGAGCATGTTTGGGACTGGATGAAGCGTCGTCTCACGCGGTCTGCACGTCCAGCACGAACGCTGGTCCAACTGAGGCGCCAGGTGGAAATGGCATGGCAAGCCGTTCCACAGGACTACATCCAGCATCTCTACGATCGTCTCCATGGGAGAATAGCAGCCTGCATTGCTGCGAAAGGTGGATATACACTGTACTAGTGCCGACATTGTGCATGCTCTGTTGCCTGTGTCTATGTGCCTGTGGTTCTGTCAGTGTGATCATGTGATGTATCTGACCCCAGGAATGTGTCAATAAAGTTTCCCCTTCCTGGGACAATGAATTCACGGTGTTCTTATTTCAATTTCCAGGAGTGTATAACGTATCTGCTTGCCTTTTAAACTGTCGATTCTTTACATTAAGCGATTTTGTGTGGGGTTAAGAAAACAGCATTGTGCTGACCATGAAGTCTGTATTATTTACGGCGAATCACATTTTATCTTTCTTTGGCGAAGCATGCTACACATATTCTTGAGGGTATTTTGATTCTGTCGCTGCAACTATAAAAAAAATGCGTGTCTTTTCACCAGACGCGTTTCGCTTTATTGAGGTAAAACTTCATCAATGGTCTGTAATTAAGTTATTTACATTTTTTTTGATTCTAGATCGAAAAACAGTTCGTTTACAATATATTGCTTTTTACTTTACGGTGATTTCCACTTTCTTTCTCGCCTACACCGGGACTGGCCGTCTGCTAGTACATCGAAGATATTTTTCTTACTTAGACACTGATAGTTGTAGTATAACGTTCAGTTGCTCTGCAACACTATGAATTTTTTTGTTTATCACAGTACACTTTTTCGCACACTATTGTTTTCTGTTTGTTTATATTTCTGTGTATTCTGGTTTGTGTTCTGTAGTGTTTGTCTTTGACTTTATTTTTTTATATTACTTTATTGTATGTGAATAATTCTGTTTAATTATGTTGCTGTGTATTTATAGACTGTGTAAGAGTAGGGAAGGAACTGTAATCGGGATTTTTTTTTGTTGGAGAGTGGGAAAGGCTGAAGGATAGAAAAGGTTCTTTCCTTTTTCCTGTAACCTCATCAATTATTCTGTATAGAGTCTCGCTGCCAATATTTATTTTGTCATTGAGCAACTGTTTATTTTGTGTTATGCTTTGTTTATGAGGAAATTTTCTAGTAAACGGAGATGTCTGTCTTTACTGATTCTTATGATGTCCATACCTTTTTCAATATTGCTTGGTCTACGGTGTTCTTGTTACAGATCTGTAAATGTTGAATGGTTTGTACCGTATTTAAATGCTGTGATATGTTCTTTATAGCTTGTGTCGAATGTTCTGCCAGTCATTCCAATGTATATGTTCTCACAATCTCTGCAACTGAGCTGATAGATACAGCAAGTAAAATCCAAATTATTGTTAACGGACTGTTTTTCGTTCCTTAAAGCAAATCAAAATGTAAATAAGTTAATTACAGACCACTGAAGATGCTTTACCTCAATAAAGTGAAACACTTCTGGTGAAAAAGAACATGCATTTCTTGTAGTTGCTACGACAGAACCAAAATAACCTCATGAATTCTAAAAGCAGCAACGGACAGAATGGCCACACAAAAGAAAAATGATACATATGTGCTGAAATATCTCCGAAATTTCAAAAACAAAACTAATTGACAACAGTTTATCCTTCGTTGCAGGATAATTTGTAAACTATTAGACTTGCTGGTAAAGATTCTCGCCCAAAATAAATTGCAGGTAACATAAAAGTCAGTAATTCACAAGGGGAAAGGTGGAATCAACGTTTTGAAACCATTTGTAAGGCGGTGGGCAAATAGAAAAGTTAATACCAAGATTAAATGACGCTGCAATGGACTAGAAATAAAACAAATTCAATTAATCGAGTAAAAATAATGAGTCAAGTTCTTTAATAGATTTTTAAAAATAAAAAATTCAAAGCACCTGAAGGGAGTCGAACCCCATGTCTCGAGTATATCTTAAACCCTAATCTATGCCGCTGCTTTGGGTAACAACATTAATTATAATGCTTTTTAGGCAGCATCAGATATATTTTTTGTTGATTATTCGCAATGCTTTTACTCCCTCGGATTATTTCTAGCCATTGAAAGTATCCAAAATTCTTGAGTACAATAATGTTCAACCAGTCGTCAGTTCGGAATTGCTTTCCATAATGCTCGTCGTCTGGTGGGAGTAGTAAAACATTAACACATGGATCAGATTGTTAAACGTATTTTCTTGAATAGCTTCAGCTCGCTCTCTCAATAAACAAAGCAAAACAAATGAACACCGACGTATGTGATAGTAAAATCTCACTTCATAGAGTTGATTAAATCGGGACAGAAGATTTACATAATCCATTCAGACAAGTGACACTCTGAAACCGATATTTTATTGGGTTAGCAACATAGTTTCAACCATAACATGTGAACAAGACAGCGATCATCGCATTTGGATTTCGAAATTAGATTTGCGTCTTCGGAAAAGCGTGTGGCGTGTAGACGCAGTGATACACGAGCCGAGTGTTACAAAGCTTTACCTCTTAAGAATACTGGAGTGTTCTCCCATACTGCAGTCTACTCTCTGTTTCTCCGGTTAAAACACAACGGTGCTACAGCCGTGTCGAGATTAACACTTCCCTTTGCCCAGTAATACATTCACACATGTAGATATTTTCATAAAAGTAGTATGAAACAATGTTACTCACAGCTATTAATGTTTTCCCCACATAGCAGCTTTTCCACTACTGAAAAAAAAAAAAAAACAGTGAGCCATAATGGTACAGTGCAACAAGAAAACAGTTACCTAGGACTGTGCTGGTATAATTAATGACTTTCGCAGTAAATGTTACTTCAAGACGTGTGGCAACCCACAGCGAAGAATGCACTACTTAAGAAGAAGATAGAATTACGACTCTATATTGCTGACTAGATTAGAGACTGTTGCCTGTAAAATTAAGGACACACGTTTTTACGTTTGATCGTCATTCTCTACTTGTATGTTATTTTCTGATTCAAATTCTGCTGTGAGCAATGACATGATGTAATGAATTATTCCTTCAGAAGTAAGTGAATTCGTCAGCTATTCGCAAATAAATACCACTATTTCGCTTGTTTCCAGGAGAAAATATTGGAGGTGTTGCTTTGATTTCAGTTCGAGTGACCAATATTATTTCCACAGCTACTTCTGTCCTTCTCGGATGTTTAAGAGAAGGTCCAGGAACAGGCGTGAAATTGGGTGTACTTAACCTCTTACGTTATTCCGTTCCACTGCCCCGACTCCTTTCCACGCGGGACTACTTTCACTACCCTTTTATATAACCGCTATGTGAGTCAGGTGATGCACTGTATGTCGTAAACAGGCTGCCAGGCAGCTCGCTGAGCTATTGACACAACACCTAATTGAGCTGTCTTACCTTCGGTGATCAGATCAATGGTGATTTAACGCTGCAAGACGTATCAAAGCACGCTGAGTGTTGACGAAAATTAACTCTCAAAAAGAAACCTATACGTAGCTTTGCAGATAGGCATTACAGATTAGATATTGAAAATCATCACAATAAACCGTTTTGTTCACTTTGTTATCAGGTACTTTAATTCCACAGCGTGATGCTTATAGCTCTTTTCAGTCCCGCTGCTAAACAGAGGGTAATTTATAAGTAGTATCTAACTATAAGTTTTTTAAACTTAAACACCTTTGTCTTGCTACAATGTATTCTATTTGCTCCAGTCGCGTTTCATCTTTTACTTTAAGGCATCTTGAGTGGATTTTTATCTGCAGTAATATAGTTTATTTACATTTTGTATTGATAGATTATAGTAAATAAATTACTACTTACAGCTATTTGTTTTTCCGGCAGAAATCTTTGTTTCCCCTCATCTGGTCATAAAGGGCGCATTTTCGCTTATGAAAAACCGTCATATTTTCGTGTCACCTTTTTGCTTCGTAGTTGTTATATTTTGTAAGTTAATTGCTGTGGAACACCAATGCTCTTCTGGCCCTAACTGCAAATTTTTCTTACGAGAACTGTGTGTGGTTTCTTTCGTAAGTGTGTGTTCACATGCTGTCTCTTTTTTCTTATTTATTTACGTAATTGTTGCCCACCTGACGAAGCACGTGATGTAATCCTAACGACTGTTCGTTTCTGTTCTTTTTCTCTATTTATGTATGTGTGTATGTGTAGCTTGTGTGAAAGCGGACCAGCTGAGGTGAAACGTGGGTTTAGATCCGAAAAACAAATAGCTGCAAGTAGTAATTTATTTATGTAAAAGTTACTACATGGAGGTATTACAAGAAGTCGGGTTGATCTTGCATAGTTTGCAGCTCGTGGTCATGCGGTAGCGCTCTCGCTTCCCGCGCCCGGGTTCGATTCCCGGCGGGTTCAGGGATCTTCTCTCCCTCGTGATGACTGGGTGTTGTGTGATGTCCTTAGGTTAGTTAGGTTTAGCTAGTTCTAAGTTCTAGGAGACTGATGACCATAGATGTTAAGTCCCATAGTGCTCAGAGCCATTTGAACCATCAGGAAATATGCATACAAGAATAATACATTCCTTGGCCAAGAAGGAGGATATTCCGGGCTTCCGATTGGCAAAGGGCGTGAATTGGATGTTCTGGATATAAGCATCAGTCATGTAACATGCTTGCGACTATGAATAAACCAGATTCGACAGCTTCTTGAAGAGGGTATAAGAGGGATAAAAAACAAAAAGTTACCGAATGTAGTGGAATTAATTCAAGTGATTTTAACCGAATGAACTTAGAAACTGAGTCAGTGACTGAAAGCAGCAGACGAGTTAGCAAAATTACGACGTCAGAAGTAAAATATTTTACAAAATACTTTCCAACAGTTACAGTTATGTTTCATTACAACGTGTTTCACTTTTCAGGAAAAGTTTTCTTTCAGTATCTAGTTTAAATGGTATATCATTTTTGCTTCTGCCGTCCGCATTTTGCTAATAGCAAAACTCGTCTGCTGCTTTCAGTCGGTGACTTAGTTTCTAGCCTTATTCCGTTAAAATCATCTGAATCAATTCGAGCACATTCCGTAATTCTTTTATTTGTATCCATCTTATAACCCCTTCAAGAAACTGTCAAATCTGGTTCAATTTATCTTCCGAATCCTTCGCTGTCTACCAAAGAATTACAGTGATACCGACAAATGTTTTCCTTCTCCTCGAACTTTATTTCCTTTTCTAAGATTCTCCTAAATTTTCTTTGTTCAGTATATAGTTTTAGTTACGTTAGGGACATTCTACAACCCTGTCTCAGTCTCGTCTCCCAAAACTACAAACGATGAGACACAGTAATAACAACACTACCCCATCCAACGCTGGATTTTCCAGCGCACATGTAGATCAGCACTACGGAAGCAGCATATGGAAAATAATAACTAAACTCGCACTTATCAGTGAAGGCTAACTACATCCTTACACGTACGTCATTTCTACTAAATAAGTAAGACAATCTTTCTCAAAGTTCTTAGTGACTCAACGACATTACGCTTATTCAGTAAAAGAAGCGAGCTTAGTGTACTGCTGCACAAATCAACTATATGGATGATGTTTGAGCAGTTGAAAGCAGAAAATTTCTTTCCACTGTTACACAGTCCGAACGGGGAATCGATGATTGGGTGAGGTGTGTGTGTGTGGAGTGGGGGAGGGGTAGGAGGGGAGGGGGCGGTTCCTCAGGGCTTCATTCTGAGGCCTCCTATCCTTGTAAAATACGTTACGTCGTTTTTCAGTGTAGCAGCTATTTCCGGTGCCATGTTTTTTGTTGAAAAAAAAAACAAGGAAGTAAATTCTTTGCTGTAAAATACTATTCATTTATTTCACACATTCATGATTTCGGCTTTGTAGCCATTCTCAAGTTCAAATTGAACTGGAAATTAATAACAAGGCATAATATTTGGGAACATTGCTTACAGGTCACAATATGGCTGCTCTTCCTAAATCAGTTTTCCACAGTAACGCCGTCTTAGGCAGTGTCCTTAGATATAGTATGAGTAACTCCAAGTTTATGAGTACATCCCGTATCTACAAGATCATATCTTACAACTGCAATAAATACTGAAGTGGGAAAAGGGAGCGTGCTTTTCACTATAGGTTCAAAGACTACAGTAGGAAAACAGAGCTGCACTTCAACATTCAGTGAACCTTTAAGGGAAAATTAATACCAAGTGAAGGAGATTGATGAGGGTATACTAATCACGCAATCGCTACCAAAAATCAAGAATATCAATATACTAGAGGAAACGGAAATATATAACTTGTGATTAACTCTCCTAATTATCTACTAAATGATGAACTAGAATTGTGCAGCAAGAAGTTCTAGATAATTTAAGGTCCGTATTGTTTAAGTAATGATGTTATTAAACCAATAGCCCTTCTTGTTGAGTGTGGCATGCCACGTATAAGTCAGTATCGATGTACCGTATTTCCTACTACACCCATATGATACCATCTGTATGGTATTTTGTTAGTATATAAAACTGAAAGGTTTCAGATAGATTATATAATGGTAAGACAGAGATTTAGGAACCAGGTTTTAAATTGTAAGACATATCCAGGGGCAGATGTGGACTCTGACCACAATCAGTTGGTTATGAACTGTAGATTAAAACTGAAGAAACTGCAAAAAGGCGAGAATTTAAGGATATGGGACCTGGATAAACTGAAAGAACCAGAGGTACAGAGTTTCGGGGAGAGCATAAAAGAACAATTGACAGGATTGGGGGAAAGAAATACAGTAGAAGGAGAATGGGTAGCTTTGAGGGATGAAGTGGTGAAGGCAGCAGAGGAGCAAGTAGGTAAAAAGACGAAGACTAGTAGAAATCTTTGGCTAACAGAAGAAATATTGAATTTAATTGATGAAAGGAGAAAATATAAAAATGCAGTAAATGAATCAGGCAAAAGGAATACAAACGTCACAAAAATGAGATCGACATGAAGTGCAAAATGGCTAAGCAGGGATGGCTAGAGGACAAATGTAAGGATGTAGAGGCTTATCTCACTAGGGGTAAGATAGATACTGCCTACAGGAAAATAAAAGAGACCTTTGGAGAAAATAGAGTCACTTGTATTAATATCAAGAGCTCAGATGGAAACCCAGTTCTAAGCAAAGAAGGGAAAGCAGAAAGGTGGAAGGAGTATATAGAGGGTCTATACAAAGGCGATGTTCTTGAGGACAATATTATGGAAATGGAAGAGGATGTAGATGAAGATGAAATAAGAATATGATACTGCGTGAAGAGTTTAACAGAGCACTGAAAGACCTGAGTCGCAAAAAAGCTCCGGGAGTAGACAAAATTCCATTAGAACTACTGACAGCCTTGGGAGAGCCAGTACTGACAAAACTCTACCATCTGGTGAGCAAGATGTATGAGGCAGGCGAAATACCCTCAGACTTCAAGAAGAATATAATTATTCCAATCCCAAAGAAGGCAGGTGTTGACAGATGTGAAAATTATCGAACTATCAGTTTAATAAGTCACAGCTGCAAAATACTAATGCGAATTCTTTACAGACGAATGGAAAAACTAGTAGACGCCAACCTTGGGGAAGATCAGTTTGGATTCCGCAGAAATTTTGGAACACGTGAGGTAATACTGACCCTACGATTAAGGAAAGACAAACCTACGTTCCTAGCATTTGTAGACATAGAGAAAGCTTTTGAAAATATTGACTGGAATACTCTCATTCAAATTCTAAAGGTGGCAGGGGTAAAATACGGGGAGCGAAAAGCTATTTACAAATTGTACAGAAACCAGATGGCAGTTATAAGAGTCAAGGGACATCAAAGGGAAGCAGTGGTTGGGAAGGGAGTGAGACACGGTTGTAGCCTCTCCCCGATGTTGTTCAATCTGTATATTGAGCAAGCAGTAAAGGAAACAAAAGAAAAACTCGGAATGTGTATTAAAATCCATGGAGAAGAAATAAAAACTTTGAGGTTCGCCGATGACATTGTAATTCTGTCAGAGACAGCAAAGGACTTGGAAGAGCAGCTGAACGGAATGGATAGTGTCTTGAAAGAAGGATAAAAGATGAACATCACCAAAAGCAAAACAAGGATAATGGAATGTAGTAGAATTTAGTCGGGTGATGCTGAGGGTATTAGATTAGGAAATAAGACGCTTAAAGTAGTCAAGGAGTTTTGCTACTTGGGGAGCAAAAAAACTGATGATGGTCGAAGTAGAGAGGATATACAATGTAGACTTGGAATGGCAAGGAAAGCGTTTCTGAAGAAGAGAAATTTGTTAACATCGAGCATTGATTAAAGTGTCAGGAAGTCGTTTCTGAGAGTATTTGTATGGAGTGTATCCATGTATGGAAGTGAAACATGGACTATAAATAGTTTGGACAAAAAGAGAATAGAAGCTTTGGAAATGTGGTGCTGTAGAAGAATGCTGAATGAAGATTAGATGGGTGGATCACATAACTAATGAGGAAGTATTGAATAGGATTTAGGAGAAGAGAAGTTTGTGGCACAACTTGACCAGAAGAAGGGGTCGGTTAGTAGGACATGTTCTGAGGCAACAAGGGATCACCAATTTAGAATTGGAGGGCAGCGTGGAGCGTAAAAATCGTAGAGGGAGACTAAGAGATGAATACACTAAACAGATACAGAAGGATGTAGGTTGCAGTAGGTACTAGGAGATGAAGAAGCTTGCACAGGATAGAGTAGCATGGAGAGCTGCATCAGACCACAACAACAACACCATAAAACTGCGCTACATCTTCTACAGTTTTCTGTATTATGTAGTTACATTGAGGCCACAGTAACATGAAATTTAATTGAAATATATAATTGTTCTATAGCCTCTCATATGTTCATTTCTGTTTTCATCCACTGGGCTATAAACTCTAACGTCCTGTAATTCAAGGTTCTTGTCTAAATAATGACAGCACTGAACATGTTGCTGAATGCCGGAATGTAGCAGAGCCATATAGGTTAAGTCAGTACCATATCCATGGAGCAAGAGTATGTCCTATAAGATCTTTCAATACTTCTCATTAATTTTTTAATCGTTTAAACATTTTCTTATATTTTTAATAGATATCTTATTTTACTGTTTGTAAAATGACTGTACTGGTAAATAATTGTAATGTTTCACAATGTAAATTGATTGTAAGGCATACTCAGCTGCGGACAGAGACTCAGATCACCATTTATTTATGATGAAAAGCAGATAGAAGTTTAAGAGATTCGTTAAGAAGAATCTGCGTAGAAGGAAGTGGGGCGCTGAAGTACTGAGGAATGATAAATCACGTTTGAAATTGGCTAAGGATGTGGATACTGCGATAAGGAATGCTGGAAGACAAATATAGTAAAAGTAATGTAACTGCGAAGAAGGCGTGGCTAAGATGAGAAATACTTCAATTTATCGTCGAAAGGAAGAAGTACGAGGGCGAATCAACAGAGATTGACTTTTTCCTGTAGTTTTCGATATAGTTCCCTATCTGTATCTCGAATATTTGAAGGAAGTGGGTTTATGTATTATGTCTATAGGTGGCAGCACATTCGTATTGGTAGGTTGGTAGTAATACTCTATTTTGCAGGCGTTCATTGCATTTCGTACGCCAGACAATGGGGGTGACGTGAGAGGAGAAGTATGGCGGAGTAAAATTCTATGTTTGTTTAAATCATATAGTCAGAGGAACTTACAGAAAGCTGCAGGAAGCGTACGGTGAAAATGCACTGCCTAGTGAAACAGTGTCACATGATTCAAGGACTTCAAAGAAGGTCAAATTGGCTGTGTTAAGTGGTATGACGTAACAGAAGACATTAGAGCCGACGTGGAAGAAGTAGATGAGTAAGTATTCTAGTCAGAAGTTAAAAGGGCTTTTGACGACTTAAGATCAAATAAGGTAGTTCATCAAAAGAAGAAGAAGAAGAAGAAGAAGGGACTATGGTAGGACATTTTTTTAAGACATCACGAAAAGCTTCCCCAGTACTGGGGATGTGGTAACGAAATGACTCTTCAATCTGATGTGCAAATTCTATAAGACTGGATAGCTGCTTTCGTAAAAGTACTATACATACAATTCCAGAGATAGCAAGAGCAGTGAGCTACATGTTGCACATTAGGCTTAATATTAACATGTTTGCATGTTGATGACAAAATTAATGCACAGAAGAATGTAAAAGAAAGTTAAGTATCTGTTAGATGGCGATCAGTTTAACTTCAGGAAAGCTATAGGTACCAAAGGAGCAATTCGGGCGTTGCAGTTGATAATGAAAGGATATCTGAAGAAACATTAAGAGGTATCATAGGATTTATCGACCTAGGAGGAGCGTTCGATAATGTGAAATTGTGGTGCATGTTCGAAATTCTAAGAAAATATGACTAAGCTACGAATATAATGTACAAGGACGAGAAGGTGGGAGGGTGTAAGACTGGGATGTAGTCTTTCGCCCCTGCTGTTTAATCTCTACATCGAAGAAGCAATGACGGACATTAAAGAAAGGTTCAAGAGTAGGATTGAAATTCAGCGTGAAAGGATATCCGTTATAAGACTTGCTCATCGTATTGGTATCCTTAGTGGGAGTGTAGAAGAATTAGAGGATTTGTTCATTGGAATGAAAGGTCTAACGCGAACATAATATTGATTGACAGTAAAACCTAAGAAGAAACTACTGAGAACATACTGAGATGTCGTTGGAATGAGAATAGCGAGAAATTTTAAATTAAAATTGGTGATCACGTAATACACCTTGGAGACAAAATAACCCATGACGGACGAAGTCAGGAGGGCATATAAAGCAGACTAGCACTGGCGAAAGGAGAACTCCTGGCCAGAGGAAATCTACTGGTATCAACAGAACAGAATCGAAGAAGCGTTTGAAATGTGGTGCTACAGAAGAATGTTGAAAATTTGGTGAAATGGTAAGGTAAGGCGTGAGGAGTTTGTCCACAGAACCGGCAAAGAAAGGGGCACATAGAAAACACTGACAAGAAGAAGGGACTGTGTAATAGGACATCTTTTAAGACATCGAGGCAAAACTTCCATAGTACTAGTGAGAGCTACAAAGGCTAAAAACTCAAGGGGAAGACAGAGGTTGGAATACATCCTGCGAGTAAGTGAGGACATAGGCAACAAATGATACTCCGAAATAACATAAAAAGGGTCACACAGGAAGGGATTTCTTGGTGGGCGGCATCAAAATAGTCAGGAGACTGAAGAGCCAACAAAGAGAAGAAAAGACAGTTTTCGACGTCGACATGTCATTTAGGGAGGTCAGACGTTTTGTGATTTATTTTGTGTCATGTAAGTAATGTTCTCAAATATGAAAATACTTATTTGTCCCATTGTGCCTGCACTGTGTGATTTGTACGCTTTATTAATTTTCCGTTCAATTCGTACTTGAGAATGGCATAGAGCCAGAATCACGATTGTCTGAAATAAATGAATAGTAGTTTACATTCAAATGACAGAAGTTTTTTTTAAATAGTTCTACATGACAATGCTTCCCCGCCAAGGCAAAAATCGTTACGAGGTTGGCTATTACAGATTTAGATAATGAAAAGAATGTTACAACAAGTTATACTTTCTAGAGAAACATCTTCTCGTTGACAGCTAATTGTCACGCTATGGTAATAAGCTGAGAAGTAGAATCATACGGTTATTTATGAGTATTTTAAGTCGGCTTGCGGGAATTACGGTAATTAACTTTCTTAGAAATTACTCGAATAGTGAAAAGAAGTGTTCATTCCTGTGAAGTCAGGATTGCTTACCTAATCCATTCATTGTGATTTTCGTTTCTAACACTTCTTCAAATGCCAAGTAATTTATTCTGCAACGAATATATTCGATCGACGTAATGTGACGTCTTATGAGTCTGTGAAAAACGCCACAGTTCATCAATGATTTTCTCTGGCAATAGTTACTCCACCACCAAGATTTCACGAAATTAGACATAATCAAATGGTTCAAATGGCTCTGAGCACTATGGGACTTAACATCTGAGGTCATCAGTCCCCTAGAACTTAGAACTACTTAAACCTAACTAACCTAAGGACATCACACACATCCATGCCCAGGGCAGGATTCGAACCTGCGACCGTAGCGGTCGTGCAGTTCCAGACTGCAGCGCCTAGAACCGCTCGGCCACCATGGCCGGCTAGACATAATCGTTTGTTGGCAAATACGTGACAGCTTGTGATGTATAATTTTAGCAAAGTGTGCATTTCTAAGTACGAAATTATTGAAATTTTTTTTGATAGTGGACTTGAATATTCAACGGAATTATTTCTAGCTTCCACTTGCGTAACAGTATCAAATACTCTCGACAAACGTTTGCGAAATGATATGTACTGAATGACGCTTTTAGCAAACTGTTTCTGGCATGTTGTAATGATGTCAGCATTATGCTTATTTAAGGAAAACAAAAATGTTTGATAACACCTAAATTTTTTTCCCTGCTTTGACATAACATGTTGTCAAAAACACCACTGATGAGGTAAAGGTGGATTTGGAATTAGCTTATGAACTTTTTGGATTCTAGTCACCCAATTTATAAATATTGTCTTCATCTAGACAACAAATTCATGAGTTTCAACAGCATTTAACACTTTCAGAGACTTGACGTTAACAGAAGAAACGAACTAGTTTAACAAAACAATTGTATTTGCAATTGTAATCACAAGACAGTAGAACAGCACTGGCCGGTTTCAGAAGTTACATCGTCAGATACCCTGTTCTACACAGCGCAAGATTTTCTCTACTAGATATTGAACTACTAGGGAAGGAAACACCTACAAGATAATCGTGATAAAGTTGGAGAATCTTTTTTTAATTATGATTGTCTTTTAGGTTTTTGTTTCCTTTATGACTGAACGTAAATTGAAAATTTGTGGTAAGTGTTATGGGACCAAACTGCTGAGGTCATCGGTCCCTAGGCCTACACAATACTTAATCTAACTTAAACTAACTTACGCTAAGAAAGAACACACACACCCATGCCCAAGGGGGTAGCCGCGTGAAACGTGGTGCCTCAGACCGCACGGCTACCCCGAGCGGCCGACTGAAGGTAAAATAGTGTTAATCACGCTCTCTTTACAGAAGGTTAGTGAAAGATGACTTAGGTGTTGAATTCTGTCATATCGGTTAAAATCTTATTGCGATTGTGTTTAAAAATAAATCATTCTGTAATAAGCGACAAACGCTGACGCTTTGCTATCATGTGGCTACGAGTAATATAGACGAAATGGTTTACGGTAAATTTCTTGTTAGTCTCTAAAATATATAGGCAACATCAATGGAGCATAAAAATACACTTTCACGCATAATATTCCCGTTTCAGCAGAGCTATACGGTCATTCGTCATTGATGCTCTAGTATCCTTTGCTCGCTCAAGTATTTGAAAACGAAGAAAAATGAGCTGTATCCTGGTTTCAAAACAATGGCCACAGAACTACTTGCGGCAGAAAAACTTTAAGTAAACAGAAACCTGTGTGGCGCGGCTTTATTTCATCGCAAATTACATCTTCCATTTGGTCTGTCACAATAATGTGAACTCCCTTGTATGTGCTACCCCTAGACTTGAGATAGCACCCTTCTCCTTACGACTGAGCTAACCAAGAAAAGCGACCTGCTTTCGTTGCTTCAGCTTTGTCAGTAGTTCTAATGTCAGTGCTCTCCATGTATGTATTCCTTTCTTTGCCCATTTTGGGGAGAGCGTATTTCTCGTTTCATTAGACAACTTAATTTTCACCATCCTTGTGTAACACTACTTCTAAGACACTTGGAGTCTTTTATTTTCCGTTCTAGTTTTTCCGCTCTCCATGATTCCATTCCATACATTGCTGTGGTCCGCACACACATCCTCAGCAATTGCGTCTCAAAATACATTGTCCAGTCACATTAATACGATTACCGCCCATGTCCGACGTGATCGTGCAGTGACCACTCACAAACGGCAGATAGCATCTCAGCAGTGAAGGATATACATAGGGTGTGTCGGGTGGACATGGACCTGGGTGCTGCGATTGTCGTAAAACGGAAATGGAGCGATTTATCTGACGTCCAAAAGGGAATGATCATTTGCTTTCGGGCCAAGTGTGGGAGCATACCCGAAGTGGTTAAGTGTCAACGTGGTTAAAGTATACCTTGCATGCCAAAATAGCAGTATCGAAAATTGGCGGCGAGCTAACTGTGGAGCACTACCGGGAATTGATGACAGGGATGGATGGCAGCTGCGCAGAGTTGTACGGAAGAATCGGGCTGGTGGTCGTTGGTTGGCGTGTACGGCGTGAAACGTCTGAAAGGAAACACCTTGCAACCAGTCGGGGCAGTTTAATCTGTAGAACATTTTCGTGCGTTGCCTGGGTGACGGAGTCAATCTGAAAGGCACAATGCACCAACACAAGTATGCATCTATCCTTGGCGTCCATGTCCAGCCTTTGTTTTTCATCAACACGCGGCTCGCAGTGAACTTGAGTGGTTCTAAAAAAATGCAGTATGAGTTAACCGTACCACCCTGGCTACAAAACTCCCGGGTTAAAACCCAGTAGAGAATCTATGGGAACACCTCGATCGGGCTGTTCACGCCATCGATCCTCAGGCGAGAAATTAAACGGCCACGGCATTGCAGTCAGCATGGCTCCACATCCCTTGTGGCACCTTCCAGAACGTCACTGACACTCTCCCTCCACGTCTCACAGCAGTCCACGTTGCACAGTGTGGTTGTTCCGGCTTTTGACAGGTGGTAACATTAATATGACTGCACAGTGTAAGTCCTATGTCTGATACTAAAATACTTCTTTTGCTGAGGAATTCTTTTCCTGTAATAATCCTTTTACCTTCTCCAGTCTTCGGATGCTATTATTATTCTAGCATAATTCGTTCAGTTCGTCTACTAAGCGGTTCTCAATTTCGACGTTTGTCACTATGTAACCCGGTAAGTTTTCTGAGACGTATTAAGTACGTGAAGAAGCCTGAGCAACTGTCCAGTCCAGCTCCATTACAAAGAAAGAGATCTGAATTAGATTAAAATCGCGTTTGCAATCTCTGATTCGTATTGCTTAGGTAACCACGAGTTCAGTGATGGTAGTCACTGTCCTATGAAACTGTTAATAAAGTGATGAAATTGGTCAGCTAAATTATGCACTGAAATCAATTTTCTCCAGCCTACTAATACCATTGATGGTAATGCTGAGTAAAAGACCATCCAATGGTCGAGATGGAAAAATTTC
This sequence comes from Schistocerca serialis cubense, assembly GCF_023864345.2. Lineage (NCBI taxonomy): Eukaryota > Metazoa > Arthropoda > Insecta > Orthoptera > Acrididae > Schistocerca > Schistocerca serialis. The sequence continues at coordinate 421,883,147 of NC_064646.1, forward strand.
TATGTACACCAATCAGTTAATTCAGAAACTTGCAAGCTGCAGGCACCTCGACATATAAAAACACGGGCTCTGCCCACGTTTAGAGAATTATCACAACCACAGAGTCACCAATTTGAGTGCGAGGAGGCCGACCCACACCTCTGGCAAAAACCAGCAGAAACCCTTTCATTGCCATCAATCGACTATAGAGACCCTTTCCTTTTGGAGGAGGCACAATGCTGTGATGTTCCTGAGGTTAAAAAACCGTGGAGAGGCTCTCTCCTTACCACATATTGTTGCTATTCTTCGTCAACTACACTTTTGTTTCTGGTAGTAGAGTGGATGTTGCGGACACATGTTCAGGTTTCCATCATTTAGAAGCAACCTTATGTAGATTCAAATCAATTGTATTAAAGATGTTTCGCCTTAGAATGCTCGTGGCAACTTTAGACATGTATAGAATGCAAATACGCTACTACGACCGTGGGCAACCAGCGTTATGATTCCATCGATACTAAAGAGTTGTCGTGTTGCCCCTTTATATATGTTCATATTATGTGACTCCTCATGGTCAATAAATTTCTTTCACGATTCTCATTTCCCACAATTCATCTCAGCTCGTCCAATTATCACTCTTTGTAGGGCCTGGACGAGTTATTGTTTCTCTCGTTTGATTCTCATTGTTTTTTATGCATATTTACCTTGTCCTACAGCAAATCGGTAGCTCGCCATGTGTCCCAGACTTGTAGGATGGCTAATTCCTACTTTCTGAGACTAAACTACGTCGTTTTTATGCCTTTTTATAGTGAATGTTTTAACTTTCATTCACTGTCAGTTACTTGTCTGTAGTTCTTCTCTGTCCCCTTCATTATTTAACTCACTTATACAGCCCATAGAACCCCTGCTGTAGATGGTGAAGTTTATCTCCGTGATCAGGTGACAGATGGTTAGCTGGGGGGGGGGGGGGGCGCAATGACTTTGTCTACTGATAGGGCAACAGTGACAGGCAATACCCCCACTTCCCATCTCAAAAGGCTGCAGTCCCAAACCAAACATAACTTTACCCTTGTGTGTTATTTCTTTTCTCTGATCTCTTCCTAATCAATGTTCTGTGCTCAGCTGTTTGTTCATTTCATTCAATAAGACCTGCGATTCCTGCTAACTTTTACAAATGGTAACAAAATCAAGTGCGATTCTTATCATCGGTGTCAGTGAATCATGAATATAAATCCGATGCTTAACCTTGATTTTATTTCCGAGATTGCTTTTTCTTAGCTTGTATTTTAATCTTGCGTCAGAACTTTTATTTTCTTCATAGTCCCTTCAATGCAAAGTGTCCGTCAAAAACGTTTTGCGACTGATTTTATTCCTTGCGTGTTAACGACGTCAGCGCACTATTTACGATGGCAGCTTGAACTAACACCTCTAAACAAAAGATGTGAAATCGGCCAGTCAGTTATGAGCAAGGAGTATAAAGCAGTTGGACGCGCGGCTGTAGTTTGTCAACGTCATTGTGATGCAAATCGAAATCGCAATGGAGTAACGAACTACCAACTCAACATTTTCAGAATGTTTTGAAGAAAAGAAACGTGTATGGAAAGTTTATCCTTCACTCCTTGACTTCCAACCAAAAACAACGACTCGTGGCCGAAAGCTGGCACCTGACTGAAGACAAAGGAACGCGGACAAATCTTTTCTGGAAAAAAATCATCACGTGTGGCGAGACATTGGGTTACCAATACGAGACTACCACAAGTGACAACAGTGAAGAGCGGAAAGACTCTGATGGTTGACGAAGACCGAGGAATAAGCGATTGTAACACGTAAATCCCAACGAAAGATTTACTGACTGTTGAGCGTACTTGTATGAACGCTCTGTTGTTGTATCTAAGTGTAGCGGGAGCACGAAGAGCATCTGCAGCATTAAAACCACCGTATTAACTTTTGTCTTTTTTTATTAATCCAGTCTCGAAACTTGGGGGTTATAGAGTGTTTGGAACATTTTGTTTATTACAGACTGAACGGTAGAGGACAAAGCTGCATCCCTACCTCAGTAGTTTTTTAACCTGAACATTTCTCTCTTCGTCCTCCATTATCATTATGCCATCTGACATAATTAAAACTGCCTAGCAAGCTGTGTCATACGTTGTAAAACATATGTACTTTTACAAACGTGTAGAAGAAGAAACACGTTCTTTTGAATCCCAGAGATTAACTCGGCGGCCCTTTTGTAATTTTCTCGCAATTCCAGTGGCGTGATCCGTGCTCGTGACGCACTTGCATTCTTACTCCACACTGTCTCTATGTCTTGAAGGTCAGTGAATATCAACAAACAAGCAGATAACAGTTTCATTTCATTCTGAATTATGTCGAGGTTGGTTCTATCAGAAATAAATGAACCACGAAAGCTGCCAGCTGTCGGTCAGAGAACAGCGTCAGCCACCTCCGAGACACTTTACTTGATCCATTAAAGCGACCAAACATTTTAAGCAAATTCTAGCAGGAGATCACACTCATCCAATCCCCTCTTTTGACATTTATGACGAAGCGTGTAAGATGTGTTTTCATTAATAACTTAGCACTGTTTTTGCGAAACTTGCGAGATTGTAAAGTGTTCTCTAAATCAAGTGTTCAAGACATTTTAGGAATGTTTTGAAAAAAAGAAACGTGTATGGAAAGTTTATCCTTCTCTCCTTGGCTTCCAACCAAAAACAACGGCGCGTGGACGCATGCTGCCACCAGACTGAAAGATCTACAAACCGCGTGACGTGACATACAAAAACGATAGTTCAGTGTAAAAGAAACTTGTTGAGAAAATTGCAACACACATTACTTCGCCGTTGTCCTTCTACGAAATTTACTCAAATGTGACAGGACTTTGCAATTATTCCATTAAAAATATTTGCCTGACCAAACGGGAAAATTCGACATGCTCCACTCGTTCTTAACGCTCTTCACAGCTTCTGAAGCACGACGCACATAAAAAAATATTTATTTATGGAAATAACAGCTTTCATTTTAATTTACGATAAGATTGAGATATTGTATCGCCATGTTACAGCACCAGAATTCTGACTCAGTTTTATCCCTAAATATCGATGAGCGGACCATTGTTGACTAGTATGTGTAAAGAAAAACTTGTGGTACTTGTACTGTTACAATACTTCAGAGTGGTGTGCATTTAGTAGCCGGCCGCCGTGGCTGAGCCGTTCTAGGCGCTTCAGTCCGGAACCGCGCTGCTGCTGCGGTCGAGGTTCGAATCCTGCCTCGGGCAGGGCTGTGTGTGATGTCCTTAGATTAGTTAGGTTTAAGTAGTTCTAAGGGGACTGATGACCTGAGATGTTTAAGTCCCATAGTGCTCAGAGCCATTTGAACCATTTGTGCATTTAGTTGTAATGCTATTTAACCGTGGTAGTTTGAGAAACAAACACTTAGTGGACAATCTGCCTCAAGTCAGAAAACTAATCGAATATTATCTTCTCGTTCTAAGTTTGGCTTTCTTGGGAATATGTTAAATACACTCCTGGAAATGGAAAAAAGAACACATTGACACCGGTGTGTCAGACCCACCATACTTGCTCCGGACACTGCGAGAGGGCTGTACAAGCAATGATCACACGCACAGCCCAGCGGACACACCAGGAACCGCGGTGTTGGCCGTCGAATGGCGCTAGCTGCGCAGCATTTGTGCACCGCCGCCGTCAGTGTCAGCCAGTTTGCCGTGGCATACGGAGCTCCATCGCAGTCTTTAACACTGGTAGCATGCCGCGACAGCGTGGACGTGAACCGTATGTGCAGTTGACGGACTTTGAGCGAGGGCGTATAGTGGGCATGCGGGAGGCCGGGTGGACGTACCGCCGAATTGCTCAACACGTGGTGCGTGAGGTCTCCACAGTACATCGATGTTGTCACCAGTGGTCGGCGGAAGGTGCACGTACCCGTCGACCTGGGACCGGACCGCAGCGACGTACGGATGCACCCCAAGACCGTAGGATCCTACGCAGTGCCTAGGGGACCGCACCGCCACTTCCCAGCAAATTAGGGACACTGTTGCTCCTGGGGTATCGGCGAGGACCATTCGCAACCGTCTCCATGAAGCTGGGCTACGGTCCCGCACACCGTTAGGCCGTCTTCCGCTCACGCCCCAACATCGTGCAGCCCGCCTCCAGTGGTGTCGCGACAGGCGTGAATGGAGGGACGAATGGAGACGTGTCGTCTTCAGCGATGAGAGTCGCTTCTGCCTTGGTGCCAATGATGGTCGTATGCGTGTTTGGCGCCGAGCAGGTGAGCGCCACAATCAGGACTGCCTACGACTGAGGCACACAGGGCCAACACCCGGCATCATGGTGTGGGGAACGATCTCCTACACTGGCCGTACACCACTGGTGATCGTCGAGGGGACACTGAATAGTGCGCTGTACATCCTAACCGTCATCGAACCCATCGTTCTACCATTCCTAGACCGGCAAGGGAACTTGCTGTCCCAACAGGACAATGCACGTCCGCATGTATCCCGTGCCACCCAACGTGCTCTAGAAGGTGTAAGTCAACTACCCTGGCCAGCAAGATCTCCGGATCTGTCCCCCATTGAGCATGTTTGGGACTGGATGAAGCGTCGTCTCACGCGGTCTGCACGTCCAGCACGAACGCTGGTCCAACTGAGGCGCCAGGTGGAAATGGCATGGCAAGCCGTTCCACAGGACTACATCCAGCATCCGTACGGTCGTCTCCATGGGAGAATAGCAGCCTGCATTGCTGCGAAAGGTGGATATACACTGTACTAGTGCCGACATTGTGCATGCTCTGTTGCCTGTGTCTATGTGCCTGTGGTTCTGTCAGTGTGATCATGTGATGTATCTGACCCCAGGAATGTGTCAATAAAGTTTCCCCTTCCTGGGACAATGAATTCACGGTGTTCTTATTTCAATTTCCAGGAGTGTATAATTGTAGACTTAGCAATCTGTTGTAGACAGAGCAATTGATTCTTTTCCACAAAACCTTGTTAACACAACGATTGTGGTCCTGTTGAAAAGACCACCCTGGAGTGCGCCAGCAGCACTACGTGACCCGTGCGAGACTCTATGTCTGCCCCACCTGAAGGCGTGTGCAACGAGCACTACCTATCTGAGAAGACACAACTCGGAGAAATCGAAGCTGTGATCTCAGCGAGAAGTGGCGAAAGTAAACAGCTGTCTTGTGCTGTATAACAACGTTTTGGCTATAAAAAACTTGTTGTCCCACGTGTTCGTTACGAAATTGTTATGTAAGTACACAGAAATCATATTACGTGTTACTAAGTTGTGTTTGTGTGAGTTTAGCGTAATGTAAAATACGCTGGTGCAATTTCATCTGCATTGTGGATCCAAAGTATTGCGTACAGAAATGAAATTACACAGGTGAAAACAAGTTATATGTGTTATGGATTCCCAAACAGATATAATGAGACAAAAATGCCTCCATTCAATTTCAATGGATTTCGCAGTTACTAAATATTCAATGATAAGTTTAACATTCACATTGGATTTGAATACAATTTGCTAATGGATGTTTTAGGTTATGTTATATAATTGAAACTTCCCAGCAAATTAAAACTGTGTTCTGGACCGATACTCGAACTCGGGACCTTTGCATTTCGTGGGCAAGTGCTCTATCAACTGAGCTACCCAAGCACAGCTCACGACCGGTCCTCAGAGCTTTAATTCCGCCAGTACCCAGTATCCTTTCTTCCAAGAGTGCTAGTTCTGGAAGGTTCGCAGGAGAGCTTCTATGAAGTTGGGAAGGCAGGAGATGATGTACTGGCGCAATTACAGCTCAGTTGGTAAAGCGCTTGCCCGCGAAAGGCAAAGGTTAGCGTTCGAGTCTCGGTCCGGCATAAGGTTTTAATCTGCCAGTAAGTTTCATAATAGCGCACACTCCGCTGCAGACTGAAAATTTCACTCTGGTACATTATTGTTTGCTGGTTTACTTGGCTTGAATATATTAAAATTCACTACTCATTCTTCAGGTGAGCCACAGGCATTTCAAAACTAGCGACATTATTTGGGAACTACCTGTACAGACGGAAAAACTGTAACTCTCCCAGTTTCAAAACGACGGCTTGATTCAAATGCCGTGCCATGCATTTTACCGATCTGACTAGCCTATCTATCTTCAGGTGCAGGACCATCCAGAGAGGAATCGGAAGAAAAAAGGAACACACTGGAGACCGCGGCATTGTGGGAGGCATCAATATTGGTGTAGCCAGCCATAACGAACAATCAAAAACAATGTCATATAACAGCCTTCAGGAACTGAAAGATAAAATAATATCTTTACAAAAGAAATGGGTGAAAATATTGAGAGAAGAATGTATCATTTTTAAGCAAATCGATCTATATGTGCAGTTCTATTACTTAATGTATCCTGATATTGACAATCAATCAGAAGTAGCGATCTATTCAAAATGAGTTTCGTTAAAAAAATTCTGGTCATGGAATTTGTTCTTGTAGTTGTGCTGGTAACAGCAAATTGTGTGACGTGCATACCTCACTGTTTTTCTATAAAAATATTAATAGGAAATGTGTGAATGTTTTCTGAACAATTACTGCACATTTAAAAATGCTCCAGACGTTCATAAGAGATCTTAGGAAAACAAAGCATTTTTCAAAGACGTGAGCAGTTTTATTTAGAAATTTGCTAGCAATGTTGAATATGCTGCACACCAAAAATCGCGATTATGCATTCTTAATTGTGTTTGTTTTGTTTCCACTTAAACAACAACATGTGTTTTCTCTGTTAACTAATCTAAATCAAGTATCAACTCACAAAAACTCATTTTAGCAGTCACACAATTCTTTTGGTGTTGGCTGCTTTTCATTGCGATCATCGCTTGGCTATGATGTCCCGGTAGGGTTGTTTGGTCTTGTTTCTAGGTGCTGTTGGTACAACTCTGTATTTTATTTCCGCTTCTTACATATAAACAGTCTATCGCTGTATTTGACATTGTCCGACATAATAGCAGTTTCATTGGTGGCCACCTCAAGTTGCTGGGAGTAGTAGAGAACGAGAAACTTTGCGCTTTCTGTCAGTATCGCGTTAATGTTTCGAGGAACTAAACTGGAAACAGAAAAAGACAATGTTGCAACGCAGCTGGCTTGCTTCGATTGGTCCTTGTCGAGCAAGCGAGGTACTGGATCGCATTTGGGCTGCAGTATGCAGGCATTACTGGCATTTTTCGACACGATAAATGATTCTTAATGAGCGTTACCTTGGATTTTGCAACAATTAGTCGCCACACAGGTATCATTGGAGGATCGAATAGGCAGGGAGTGGTTATTGCAACATGGCACCATACCACGTCGCATCGAACTTGTGTTTCCCTTTCTTGATGAATACTTCGTGAATACAGTTATTGCAAATTTACTGGCGCAGGGATGGATTGGTCTCCATATTCACCACATATGACTCCGGGTGTCCACATCTTTGCGGTTCACGAAAGACACATTCCATCAGAATCATTCCACAACGCTGGATTAGCCTGAATCGACAATCTGTGTATCATCTGAATCCATTTCCGTTAAGACACTGCAGGAAATCACGGATAATTTCATTGTTCATTTCCACCACCTCTGTACTGAGAGTGATGGACATTTCGAAAAGATTATGATGTGACTGCAAAGACTGCTTACAGAGGTCGAGTTTAATTATGGAAGCTGATACTGTACGAGCTGCAGAGAGTACGGAAACATTTATTAAAAGCTTATCGAGCGGTTACAAAATTTCTGTGTAAAATCCTTACAGCTTTCACAACAAAAATACCTTCTGTTGCACTGCACTAACGATTTTAGTTTTCGAGATTTTTAATTTTTGAATCAGAAAATCCTTCACTGGATACTTTGTATTAATTGGGCATACGAGGCGCTCCATTTTGTATTTCATGAGCGCTTAACACCTTTGAATTTACGGTTACGATGAGTCAAGCCAGGCAATAGTGCATTAAGGCAATATGTGATGCAACAACCATCATCCAGGCAGTTCGTGATAGTACTACATTGTACACGAACACGGATATCTAGGCACGGAGTAGTACACGCATGAAAAGAAGTTTTGCATCACCTCGGTTCCGAGAGTTATGGAACCTGTACAGAGAACTGGAAGAGAGATAAACATAAACATTGTGTATCCCCATAAAGCGAGACCTTCAGAGGTGGTGATCCAAGTTGCTGTACACACCAGTACCTCTAATGCCAAGTGGCGCGTCCTCTTGCATTGATGCATGGCTGTATTCGTCGTGGCATACTATCCACAAGTTCATCAAGCCACTGTTGATCCAGATTGCCCACACCTCAATGGCGACTCGCCGTAGATGCCTTTGAGTGGTTGGTCGGTAACGTCGTCCATAAACACCCTTTTCAATCTTTCGCAGGCATGTTCGATAGGGTTCATGTCTAGAGAACATGCTGCCCACTCTAGTCGAGCGATGTCGTTGTCCACAAGATGTGCACGATGGAGGTGCGAATTGTCGTCCATGAAGACGAATGCCTCACCAATATGCTGTCGACATGGTTGCACTATCAGTCGGAGGATGGCATTCATGTATCGTACAACCGTTACGGCGCCCTCCATGACCACCAGCGGCGTACTTCTGCCCCACATAATGCCACCCCAATACAGCAGGGAACCTCCACTTTGCTGCTCTCGCTGGACAGTATGTTTAAGGCGTTCAACCTGACCGGGTTGCCTTCTAACACGTCTCCGACGATTGTCTGTTTCAAGGCATACGCAACACTCATCAATAAAGAGTACATGATGCCATCCTGAGCGGTCCATTCGACATATTGTTGGGCCCATCTGTACTGCGCTGCATGGTGTCGTGGTTGCAAAGACGGACCTCGCCATGGACGTCGGGAGTGAAGTTGCGCACCATGCAGCCTATTGCGCACAGTTTGACTTGTAACACGAGGTCCTGTGGCTGCACGAAAAGCATTATTCAACATGGTGGCGTTGCTGTCAGGGTGCCTCCGAACCATAATACACAGGTAGCGGTCATCCAATGCAGTAGTAGCAGGAGTTCTGGGAACCGGAGTAATGCTAAACTTTTTTTGATGTCTGTATATGCTAAAGCTTAGGAACTAACCTCGCCACGTGCAACTAATCTGCATCGCAATACGCCAGTTGAGTTGTTCGCACCAGACTGCCGGCGCAGTGCAATGTCTGGTCAACAGCGCGGACCTCCAACAGACAAAGGTAGCTTTCTTCTCGACATCAGAACAGAGCACAAAGACCTCATTCGTCTTTGCCATACCAAGCTCGAACAAGAGGTGACCGAGAGTAACAGTAAGCAACCCAAAACCACATGCCCCACATCCGTCAGCGACAGTAGTGGTAGAGAGCAAACCGGCTCGCCTAATAAGGTTTGTCGCATCTCAAAGGCGTCAGGCTCGAGCCAGCCTGCCGGTTTCATTCTCATGGACGGAACTAATTATTTAGTCGAAGGATGAAGGGATAATTTTTGCGTTTTTGCTAGTACAATCTCAGTACTGATATGCAAATGTATCTTAAATTTTGATTGTGGAGCTTAATGTTCCTCTATAACACGATATTTTTCCATTAACTGAACGCTGATTTGCACTTGGGTCTCGTTAGTGGTTTTTCTCTGCCCTGGCACGGTATTCAGCACGACGTGGGTGGCAAAGCGTTTCTAAGAAAAGAGTGCTGCGGTGTGTCGCATACTGCTACTTCAGACAATGTCTCCGTTACAGTGGCTGAGCCACCGGCCCACTCCTTGACTTTGTTATCAGTGGAGGACAATGTAAGGTGGGCCTCGGCACTGGGAGCGGTGCTGAGTTCTGACTGTACTAAAGTTCGTGGTCTTCTTACCGCTTGCAGATACGATCTCCTTGAGGCTGTATGGGCAGCCACCTGTATAATAAATATGGCTGGGAATTCTTATAGTATGGCTGCTGGCGCCGGGCCATCTCCCAGACCTGAGTAAAAGAGTTGCAGTTTCATGTATTTACATTCAGACTATCTTGTTCCACCTGATGGTATCGTCAATAGAAAAACTGAAATATCTTCGTCTCCTTTATCTTTATGCAGTGACAAGCTTTTGTGGCCGGAAAGTGAAGCCACAATTAAAACTGTTCTTCTGTCATCTTTTACGATTTTAGAAACTACACTCTGCCTGCACATCTGTATATCTGCCTAGAGGTTGAAAGTACCACTTCAATTGTAAATATATTTTGTTATCACGACCGGTTTCGGGCTCTCATAAGTCCATCCTCAGGTGTCGCAACTGTAATGAGGCCCCCCGAGCGCCTCGGTTGACGTGTACTAGACGCGGTGTCTCCTTCTTCTGCGCTCATAGGTAGCACACCGCGCCTAGTACACGTTGCGACACCTGAGGATGGGCTTTTGAGAGAAATTTACAACTGCAGCTGTATTTTCAACCTCTAGTACAATGCTCAGTTGCGGATGTTCTTCCAACAAGGTTGTCTATATATTTTCGTTGTTGACGCTACCAGAAAATGAGGCGATTGGTACAATATTATCCACATGAAAGAGAAATTTGTTTGACTAGCGGCCCAAATATCCTCGTATCTTTTTTAAAACTTCAACCGGAGGTGACTGTTTCCAGAGTGAGAAACATCCCCCAGGCTGTGGCTAAGCCATGTCTCCGCAATATCCTTTCTTTCAGGAGTGCTAGTTCAACAAGGTTCGTAGGAGAGCTTCTGTAAAGTTTGGAAGGTAGGAGACGAGGTACTGGCAGGAGTAAAGCTGTGAGGACGGGGCGTGAGTCGTGCTTGGGTAGCTCAGTTGGTAAAGCACTTGCCCGCGAAAGGCAAAGGTCCCGAGTTCGAGCCTCGGTCCGGCACACAGTTTTAATCTGCCAGGAAGGTTCATGACAGTAAGTGTGTCTACAGGGAGTCTTTTCCAAAAGGCTACAGAGCGTTTCATATTCTGCTCTGTAACAGACAGGGGCAAAGCTGCATCCGACTACATTACATCTTCAAAGCAGGCTTCATCATCCCTCACTTCCTCATTTTCACATCCCTCTCCCGCTGTAGCAATGACACTGTTCGACGAATGTGACTGCACTGAAATGGCAGCCACGGAGTCGTCGTCGCCATCCTCTAGCAAAAAAGCAAAGAATGTCAGTCCACTATTTTGCTTTATACCTTGCACGTCTTCCTTCGTGAAGTTGTCTACTGTTTCTCTAAAGAAATTGAAAGATGAGAATAGTAGCACAAATTAGGCCCCATAACCTTTCGTTTGCCTTTTATATATGCCGAATAGCTAACATTGCAATTTGGCTGTCATTCCGTACCTCTTCTGGAGATGCAGCACTACAATGACACTATAAATGTAAACCTCTTACTCAACTGTATAGTACTTCGCACCGTGGCATTAAACAGGGGCAGTGGAGAAGAGCAGTGACAAACAAGCTGTACTTTAGAAGTTCATAATTGGCTACTATCGGAATAGTGGCCAAAATTTTCGCAAGGGATCGGTTGTTGGGGCTCATATGTGACACGTGTACTTTTTTCTCCTTGAAGTACGAGGTCGAGTTGATGATCTTTCTCTGTAAAGCCACGTACACACTAGGCCGTTTCAGGCCGACGAACTTCAGCCAGGCATGTACACACTAAGCCAACGAATGGCAGCCTAGTGTTTTGTTAGCCGAGATTCGTTTGGTGTCAATGGGCGGCAAATCAGAGCCAAAGAACGGTTGATCTTGGTTGTGGTTGGATCTGCTGGTGGCAAGATCAAAGCCTTGGCAGTTAGTTGGCGTTATGACCGGTCCTCTGGTGTGGACGCTGGCTTGAATGTTCATTAGTCCAGTTGCTTTTTGTTATGTCTCTGTAATGGGTGTCAATTTAGGTCGCACTCAGAATGTCACACTCAGAATGTTTTATTTATCGGTTTCGGTCTTTAATTTAACAAGATCGTCATCAGTAATTCTGGAAAACACTAGAGTTTAGTCTGAAATATGGAAAGAAGTTAAAGCTGACAAAATTTAATAGTGAACACGAATAGGCTTCTATAAACTGCAATTATAAAAATATACTGAGAAGACTACACGCCTGGAGGAAAATAACTTCGTTTTCAGAAAGTGATACGCACGGCGTAAGAAAGAAAATTGTATCTTTATTGACATCTTCTCGCCGTGAAAGAGAAACAAACAAAACAGGGAGTGACTAGTAACTTTCTGCTGTAGCTATAGCTCTCCTAAAAGGTGTTACGTTCGGAAATTTTCGGGCCTACACAATTAAATAACAGTTCGAAATCTGTAGCTCTCATTAGAGAAAAAATTATGAAATAGTCCACTGTCCAATTCAGCTTTAAGACATTAATTTCATTCCACCACACTGCTCCCCGTTTTTTAAGAGAGACGTCTTCCACCAGCAATGTTTCTTCATCTACTTCTTTTACAGTTGATAAGCTTCTTTCAGTAAAATAAAAATGCTGCACATGCGGCGACTGCTAAATCTTCTTCTTTCCTTATAATATTCGCCAGTGAAATTGTAACTAAAGCGCTAGTTTATAACAATAACAAAACAGGAGCAATGTCTGTAAGCCACAAAAGTCAACTGCGATTTCACATGGGCGAATCAATTGGACTCAAGCCCTACGTTTAGAGTGAATGAGAAGCCAAACGCCAACGCACTGGTGACCAACTTTCGGCCTAGTAGTCACTGACGTTCGGTTGCTTTCGTTGGCGTAGTGCGTACGATGTCAGATCTATGTGATCCGGTACAGTGTCTGATTTTCTACCTTTGTTATTGCGGCTGTGCAACGCGTCCACCTAGCTGACACGAACAGACCGAAATTGCACCTCCGAGTTTCAGAAGAGGTCACTCAGCTCTCAGGGAAATGGCCTTGCAGGCCTGGCCGTCATTCCCGTCTTGGATTGTCGCAGCAACTGTGTGTCCTCTACGTCAGCAAAGTTTGCTGTTTACCTCGACGCTACGGCCGTTAGTAGTACCGTTGCAAACAACTTTCGCAAGAGGCGTTGGCCGCCGAGAGTTACGTGATTCGAGGGAACGCAGCGCTTCCCGTGGACGCCGCCGTCACCTTGACCGTGAAAGCGCCGGCCGGCTACGGCGTGTGGCGTGACGTCACAGAGGTGAGGCACGCCTCTGCCGTCTGACGACTCTCGCTGTCTCTCCAAGGACGGCGGTTGCGTAACGCCCGCCTGCCTGAACCCTCCTCTCCACTGCGTTGCTCTTGTGCGTGTTTACCTTTTCGCGAATGTTTACACGAAATGCGACCAATCGAATCCGAAGTGGTATTCAAACGGTTCAAATGGCTCTGAGCACTATGGGACTTAACATCTATGGTCATCAGTCCCCTAGAACTTAGAACCACTAACTAACCTAAGTACATCACACACATCCATGCCCGAGGCAGGATTCGAACCTGCGACCGTAGCCGTCACGCGGTTCCAGACTGAAGCGCCTAGAACGGCACGGTCACACCGGACGGCTGAAGTGGTATTCGTCATATTCGTCAGGACAGCACAATGCTTGTTCTTGTTTGCGGCCTGTCCATGCAATAAAATAAAGATCGGAAATATAAAATGTTTTAACCATTATTTTTCCACAAAATTGTTGTTACTATTATTATGTTGGAACTATTTAGCACATCCCTAGACTTCTTGTGGACGAAGCGTTTGATGCATTCATTACATGGGGAAAAATGCTCCAATCGGTGCACTTTAAAAGCTAGTATACTGCTGTTTTAAAGAATCTGATTGTAAAGTGGGGTACCTGCTGCCTCATTCTACCTTCCTCAGTATGTTTAAAAACTGTCCCAGAAATTTTGACATGCAAACGTATTTGCACAATTTTTAAATACAGCTCACATCTCACTCTGATAAGCACCCCTAATTATACCTTACTCACACCGATTAGTTCATCGCTGTAAGTCACTCATATCCATCCACCCCAACTTGCCCATTCTCTCACATTCATTCAGCTTAAGGAGTTGCTATTATTTCTTTGTGTCTTTCTGTCATTCTTCGCCTCACAGCCACTGTTTCCTTCGTTCTAGTACTATTGTCTCTTCTCGCAGACAATGTTTCCCTCTTGCTCTCTCTTATTGCTGCTATCTCATTCATTCCTTCCCACTCCTGCTGTCTCTTCTTACTGTCACAATCCCTCTGTTCCTCATTGTCATTGTCACAGACTCTCTCACTGCCACTAACTCTCATCCACTTCAACTTTCTCCTTCTCATTGTCTCTTCCCACCACTTTTTTCCTAGTACTGTCCCTGTCAAAAAGTTCCACTGCCACTATCCTCCTCTCTTTCTCTTACATTGCCATTGTCTCCCTCCATCTTTATATATCACAAACACTGTCTACTATGTTACAAAATTTATTACTTTTCTGTCACTTTCCCATTACTATTGTCTCCACTCTCAGCATAAAAACGTGCTGATATGTTCGCATACCAAAATTTGTAGGGAGATTTTGGAAAGTTCTGAGTAAGGTACAAGGTACCTGCTACCCCACGTTGCAGGAAGTGTTTTAAAATAGTACCATATTAGGCTTTTTTGCGTTCCAAAAGGAATATTTTTTCTTAGTACCCTTCGCTTCCCTGCTACATCTAGACATGTAACTTACAGAAAAAATACTTTATGGGTCATCAAAAGCTTGATTAGTTATCTGAAGTTGAAATAATGTAAAACTAATTTGACACCTCATACCGGACATGCACGAAAATTTAGCATGTGTTTTAATACTACAGCACATTCTAAAACCCTCTGATGATAACGGAGACTTTATAACATATTTCTCCGTTCTACGTCGCTTTATAAAATAAGTTTCCTCGTGACACCAGATATTACGTCGGTATTTTGCTATTGACCGGTAGCTGGCTGAATGAGATTTTAGTGGCAATTTTAAACAGCTATACATTGATTACCAATCATAAAAGGAGACCACCGTAGTCGTCACATCAGTTAGCTGATTCTGAAGATCGTGATAATGAAGGTTATCGGAATGTTGCGTATCTGCACAGTTTTATAATGACAAGAATATCCAGAACATTATATTCATTGCTATTGACTATATGTAGTATCCTTTGTAGTTTCTGCACTACTTTGTTCGTATGGGGCTATAGATCTCAGCATGACCACTTTATATTACTTTCTTCGTTTGCTGTAAAAATTGGTGGCGACTGGGATTCTAACCGAGACCGGTCCTTCTACGGACAAAAATACTCTGCTGGACGATTAGAAACTCCAGATTGGCACTGAGACACTTAAGCTCAATTTCGTTGGTAACGAACATCATATTCAAAATCTGTAGTAGCTTAACTAACCACAAGTACCACAAACTTCAAAAGTTATAACGTGATCCATAGATTTTATCTCCTTCCACTTGAGATACTTCGTACAAAACAAAATTGAGAGCCTACAAACTAAATTGTTTAGACGACAGTATGCAACAGTTGTCTGAAGACATATCTCTGATGCAAAAATACTGTAACTGTCAAATTAGCGAGAAGTGTGAAACGCGCCAGTGTGAAATTTTACTTGATGTTCCATAAATATTAGCTTAATTCGTAACAGAATTACATGGTTTTCGAATGAGTTTTTATAGACTCTTTTAGAAGAACACAACCCTTTCAGATTCCTATGTAATACATATATTAAAATAGTATTATATAAATATATTAAAATGGGATGAACGTCTATAAGTCTATTTTTGTGACGTTCTTCGTTTCGCCACAGCTGATGCTTCGACTTGTAGAAATACGGAGCCACGTCATAAACGTAGCTGTTATAATCCATAGTTAGGTTTTTCGTCATTTCTCTAAACAATTTTTGGAAAACGCCACATTCAGAGCTTGCAGTCTATCTCTAACGAACTCGCTTTATAATCGAGGTTGATCCTTAATGTTCTTTGTATAAAAATATGGCTGCCATTCGTATCACATTATTTGCAGAAAAAATATTAGCACTCGATATTTAAAGGCTGTTCCTCCCGAAATCGAATTCAACAGTTCAGCGTCTGCATAATGGTGATTACTATTTGTTGTCAACTTTTTTCGAGTAGTAGAGTGTAAAATATATCTATTGACAACAGCTCTTTATCTACACAGTAACAGCATTCAATAGACGGAGATCTTTTCACTTGCTCTTTTCAGAAATATTAATTATTTCACAGCGAAATGTACTTCTCAGGTTACTGTTCACTGATAGTGCACTGGGCATCGCGATTGTACAAGGATTCGTAAACAGTCTTGTGATAATATCAATACACAGATGCACTCACAAACATTTTCGAAACTTCGATATACTGATTCTGTTGAACATGCTTCTCACGTGTTTTCCTTTCTAGATTCACTGTAATCTCTAGTTATTGCCCCAAAATGATATACCTCCACTGTAGTCGAATATGCAATTGATAGATACATGAAACACTTCTACAACGACAGATTTAGCCGTACACATGGATATTAACCATTCACTCATTGTTACAGGTATCCTTTGGCTCGTCATTGGAGGTGGACTTAGCCTGCTGTTTGGCTGTCTAAGCCTTATATGGACGCCGTTCGACATTATGATGAACGAGGTAAGATGATGATTTAAAGTTAATTGCGACATTGGTGGACTGGATACGCACGTCCATACCACCACACACTGCTAAACTTTAGCCATAAACATTCAGGGTACTTAAAAGTCTTTTCTTGATACGTCTTTACACATCACATCATAAGAATAACTTTCCTGAAGACAAAATGCCTACACCCTTCCACACCCCTCCCCCCCCCCCCCACCTCCAACCACCACCTCCCTCTCCCCGCTTTTAAGCAACCCCTTGTGGACGATACAATATGGTAATATGTACGTTCAGTTGGGCCACTCTAACGTGAACTTGAAGTTTTGCAGGCAAGAATGACAAAATTTTTAAAGGTACTTTTTTTCTTTGGTCGTCAGTCTACTGACTGGTTTGATGCGGCCCGCCACGAATTCCTTTCCTGTGCTAACCTCTTCATTTCAGAGTAGCACTTGCAACCTACGACCTCAATTATTTGCTTGACGTATTCCAATCTCTGACTTCCTCTACAGTTTTTGCCCTCTACAGCTCCCTCTAGTACCATGGAAGTCATTCCCTCATGTCTTAACAGATGACCTATTATCCTGTCCCTTCTTATCAGTGTTTTCCACATATTCCTTTCCTCTCGGATTCTGCGTAGAACCTCCTCATTCCTTACCTTATCAGTCCACCCAATTTTCAACATTCGTCTACAGCACCACATCTCAAATGCTTCGATTCTCTTCTGTTCCGGTTTTCCCACAGTCCATCTTTCACTACCATACAATGCTGTACTCCAGACGTACATCCTCAGAAATTTCTTCTTTAAATTAAGGCCGGTATTTGATATTAGCAGACTTCTCTTGGCCAGAAATGCCTTTTTTGCCATAGCGAGTCTGCTTTTGATGTCCTCCTTGCTCCGTCCGTCGTTGGTTATTTTACTGCCTAGGTAGCATTATTCTTTAACTTCATTGACTTCGTGACCATCAATCCTGATTTTAAGTTTCTCGCTGTTCTCTTTTCTATTACTTCTCATTACCTTCGTCTTTCTCCGATTTACTCCTAAACCATACTGTGTACTCATTAGACTGTTCATTCCGTTCAGCAGATCATTTAATTCTTCTTCACTTTCACTCAGGATAGCAATGTCATCAGCGAATCGTATCATTGATATCCTTTCACTTTGTATTTTAATTTTACTCCTGAACCTTTCTTTTATTTCCATCATTGCTTTCTTGATGTACAGATTGAAGAGTAGGGGCGAAAGGCTACAGCCTTGTCTTACACCCTTCATAATACGAGCACTTCGTTCTTGACCGCCCACTCTTATTATTCCCTCTTGGTTGTTGTGCATATTGTATATGACCCGTCTCTCCCTATGGCTTACCCCTACTTTTCTCAGAATCTCGAACAGCTTGCACCATTTTATATTGTCGAACGCATTTTCCAGGTCGACAAATCCTATGAAAGTGTCTTGATTTTTCTTTAGCCTTGCTTCCATTATTACCCGTAACGTCGGAATTGCCTCTCTCGTCCCTTTACTTTTCCTAAAGCCAAACTGATCGTCACCAAGCGCATTCTCAATTTTCTTTTCCATTCTTCTGTATATTATTCTTGTAAGCAGCTTCGATGCATGAGCTGTTAAGCTGATTGTGCTATAATTCTCGCACTTGTCAGCTCTTGCCGTCTTCGGAATTGTGTGGATGATGCTTTTCCGAAAGTCAGATGGTATATCGCCAGACTCATATATGCTACACACCAACGTGAATAGTCGTTTTGTTGCCACTTCCCCCAATAATTTTAGAAATTCTGATGGAATGTTATCTATCCCTTCTGCCTTATTTGACCGTAAGTCCTCCAAGGCTCTTTTAAATTCCGATTCTAATACTGGATCCCCTATCTCTTCTAAATCGACTCCTGTTTCTTCTTCTATCACATCAGACAAATCTTCACCCTCATAAAAGCTTTCAGTGTATTCTTTCCACCTATCTGCTCTCTCCTCTGCATTTAACAGTGGGATTCCCATTGCACTCTTAATGTTACCACCGTTGCTTTTAATGTCACCAAAGGTTGTTTTGACTTTCCTGTATGCTGAGTCTGTCCTTCCGACAATCATATCTTTTTCGATGTCTTCACATTTTTCCTGCAGCTATTTCGTCTTAGCTTCCCTACACTTCGTATTTATTTCATTCCTCAGCGACTTGTATTTCTGTATTCCTGATTTTCCCGGAACATGGTTCAAAATGGTTCAAATGGCTCTGAGCACTATGCGACTTAACTTCTGAGGTCATCAGTCGCCTACAACTTAGAACTAATTAAACCTAACTAACCTAAGTACATCACACACATCCATGCCCGAGGCTGGATTCGAACCTGCGACCGTAGCGGTCACGCGGTTCCAGACTGAAGCGCCTTTAACCGCACGGCCACACCGGCCGGCCCCGGAACATGTTTGTACTTCCTCCTTTCATCAATCAACTGAAGTATTTCTTCTGTTACCCATGGTTTCTTCGCAGCTACCATCCTTGTACCTATGTTTGCCTTCCCAACATCTGTGATGGCCCTTTTTAGAGATGTCCATTCCTCTTCAACTGTACTGCCTACTGCGCTATTCCTTATTGCTGTATCTATAGCGTTAGAGAACTTCAAACGTATCTCGTCATTCCTTAGTACTTCCGTATCCCACTTCTTTGCGTATTGATTCTTCCTGACTAATGTCTTGAACTTCAGCCTACTCTTCATCACTACTATATTGTGATCTGAGTCTATATTTGCTCCTGGGTACGCCTTAGAATCCAGTATCTGATTTCGGAATCTCTGTCTGACCATGATGTAATCTAATTGAAATCTTCCCGCATCTCCCGGCCTTTTCCGACTATACCTCCTCCTCTTGTGGTTCTTGAACAGGGTATTCGCTATTACTAGCTGAAACTTATTGATTGGCGACTCCATAGTGTCCTGTGCACTACGACCAGATAATGGGTATACTTGAAAGGAGAGACAGCATTGGTCGTATATTTTTGTTTATTATCGCAAAATCGATTTTCGGTCACTTAGTGACCATCTTCAGTGCTGTAATATGTAACTTAAATTAGTAAGCACTGGTGTCAATAAGCTTACGGCGATCACATAGACAAACTGCATTACCCTTTCAATATCCTCATACACTTTCTCTATCTGTTCATCTTCAGCTTGCGACGTCGGCATGTATACCTGAACTATCGTTGTCGGTGTTGGTCTGCTGTAGATTCTGATTAGAACAACCCGGTCACTGAACTGTCCACAGTAACACACCCTCTGCCCTACCTTCCGCCGGCCGCGGTGGTCTCGCGGTTCTAGGCGCGCAGTCCGGAACCGTGTGACTGCTACGGTCGCAGGTTCGAATCCTGCCTCGGGCATGGATGTGTGTGATGTCCTTAGGTTAGTTAGGTTTAAGTAGTTCTAAGTTCTAGGGGACTGATAACCACAGCAGTTGAGTCCCATAGTGCTCAGAGCCATTTTGAACCAACCCTACCTTCCGATTCATAACGAATCCTACACCTGTTATACCATTTTCTGCTGCTGTTGATATTACCCGATACTCATCTGACCAGAAATCCTTGTCTTCCTTCCCCTTCACTTCACTGACCCCTACTATATCTAGATTGAGCCTTTGCATTTCCCGTTTCTGATTTTCTAGTTTCCCTACCACGTTCAAGCTTCTGACATTCCACGCCCCGTCTCGTAGAACGTTATCCTTTCGTTGATTATTCAATATTTTTCTCATGGTAACCTCCCCCTTGGCAGTCCCCTCCCGGAGATCCGAATGGAGGACTATTCCGGAATCTTTTACCAATGGAGAGATCATCATGACACTTCGTCAATTACAGGCCACATGTCCTGTGGATACACGTTACGTGTCTTTAATTCAGTGGTTTCCATTGCCTTCTGTATCCTCATGTCGTTGATCATTGCTGATTCTTTCGCCTTTAGGGGCAATTTCCCACCCCTAGGACAAGAGTGTGCCCCGAACCTCTATCCGCTCCTCCGCCCACTTTGACAAGGCCGTTGGCAGAATGAGGCTGACTTCTTATGCCGGAAGTCTTCGGCCGCCAATGCTGATTATTTATCAAAATTTAGGCAGTGGCGGGGATCGAACCCGGGACCGAAGACGTTTAGATTATGAATCAAAGACGCCACCCCTAGACCACGGTTGCGTGAAAGGTAAAAATGAGACTGCTGGTACCCCACCTTTTGGTCAGTCTTGTAAACAGAAGCATATTCGGCGATGGCATTGTTTTGTGTTAGATGTCTGAGGGTATTTTCCTTGAAGATTTCGTTTCAGACGACAGTATTCTTTTGTCTTTCTTAGTTGAGGTCCAAAATTCACTTCCATTTGTTACAATAGGGACAGCTATTACCTTGTAAAATTTTAACTTTAAGTTCTTCCTATCCTTGCCACCCAGCGATCTATTTATTGATCTAAAAAAACATTTGAAACATTTTAAATTTCTGGTGACAGTATTTTTGTATTCATCTAGTATTATTTTAGAGACAGCTGAAAATTTCTGTTTTTTCAGTTTTTGTTAATGAAGTTTTTAGATGGTAGTTCTAACATATTTGTTTTAAACGGTGTGTTGCGAACTAGAGGCCATTGTCTATCTTCTGAATAATTATTTGTTCATCGGCAAAGAGCAGAGTACTTACTTCTGTGTATTGGTACTAATATGACACCTTGCTTAGTTTCCAGTTTCCACTGTCTAACAACGTCGGCTGAGTATGTGACGAATATTATACAAATTTACTGTGATTCCTGTGCGCTGATACAAAGTCTTTATTACTTGCATTGAGGGTCTCGGATAACCTCGAGCCTTATGTCGAAAGCTCACTTCGGTTCAGCATGTTGAGACCATTTTCATAATCTACAAATGTGATGTGAGTAGTTGTACTCGCATCTTTCTCGATAACTGACGTGCAATACCAACATCGTTACTACGAGATCGTCTTTATCCAAAGCCATTTTGTTCTTCCGATAGGATGCCGTCAGATATCTTTCTCATTCTATTGCATAGAGTTTAGCAGAACTATTTAGCAGGCTCACTCCTCTACAGTTTTCACCGATATTTCTTCTTCCCGGTACTACA
The DNA here is from genome assembly GCF_023864345.2 of Schistocerca serialis cubense. NCBI lineage: Eukaryota > Metazoa > Arthropoda > Insecta > Orthoptera > Acrididae > Schistocerca > Schistocerca serialis. The sequence continues at coordinate 421,904,772 of NC_064646.1, forward strand.
TCTGCTGTCTTCCACGACTCGGACACCACCCTCGTCATTCAACACTCGTTTAAGAACTCTACGATCCTCATTTGTAACTTCAATCCACTGCATTTGTGTTCTACGCTTACTCCATCAGTCTCTGCCGCTTTCAGTGCGTCTCCTGTCTCATGCAGCGTGTCAAGTCACTCCCTGATACACAAGTATGTCCCCTTCATCCTCTATAGTTTTTGTTTCTTTCTCTTTGTCATCTTCTTCAGTCCACAGTTTTTGGGTAGCTTTTTCTACAAGTATCTTCATTTGTGTCGTTTATTCTTGCTGCATATTTATCTTGTTTGTTGAGCTTGTTTTTATAGGTCACCTCTTATTTACCACGCGCGTCATTTTCTATAAGTGACATAAATCTGTACTACGATTCTTGATGAGCTTACATTACTAATCTTTTGGGTATGTTACGCTTTTTTACATACGAGTATATTTTTCGAATCTCTTCGGTATTATCACGTAGATTTATGAGGTAAGCTTTTTATTTTCCTTCAACCTAATTCACTGTTTTATCATTCCGTATTCTGAAACCATTCTTCTACCTAATTTTGTTTCTTACCTACAGCTTCCACTGCTGGTCTTGATGTTTTCCTATTATGTGTTTATATTGTTCTGTGTGATTCATTCTGTAGATATTGTGTGAGTAGTGTTTGTTGTGACTGACAATTCCCAATTTTTCACAAACACAACAAGGTTGAATACTGAACAACAAACGAAACGTAACAATAACGATGCCAGCAAAAGTCTCCTAATTGAAGAAAACAAAAGTTCACTTTTAATTTTTCACAAAGGTGCGTGGTAACACACACACACACTAATAAGGGTCCAGTTCAGAGACGAAGGCATAATCGTCAGTGGTCTAAGTACAGGAGGTCGGCATCCGGAGTGAACTGAACTTCGGGGCTGGTTCTAGCCCCAAAATAGCTGTCTCCTGCCAATCACGTTTTGGCGTAGTGATACTTCCCGTAGGCCGTGGCTCGAGCTCCGCCTGTTGGAAGTAGTGCTCGGAAAGTCTGATTCCATTATCTTGTATGTAAATAGCCGGTGTTTACCATTCCGCTTTTGGTACGCCTTGGACATACACAACCTCGTCCTCTGTGGCGTAATATGGGTTGCCGGCCATCACGTGCTAGATTGGCTCCGATATAACAGTGCTGGTACAGGTGTTTTACACTGTCTTACTGCAATATGAGGGACATTCACATGAAAAGCGAACACCCGCCACAACGGGATCACGAGACGGCTCCATCCAAAATTAAATTACCACACGCGTTAAGACATTGATTCCACTGGGAGACGGTCAATTCATGCTTTGCCTCGTAGAACACGGTAGGGCGCTTGCGGATGCACAACCACACTCACTCTTGCACTTCCTCGACCTCCAAGTATACCTTTCTTCAGGTCGCCAGAGAAGTAAAAATCGCCTGGTGAAATATCTCGGCTGTACGGAGGATCTTGCAATGTTTCCCTACCAAATCGGTGAAGCGTAGCCTTCGTGCGACCGGCAATGTGGGGGCGGACGGTATCGTGCAACGGGATGTTTCCGACCGACAGCATTCCTGGGCGTTTTGACCTTATGGCGAGTCGCAGTTTCTGCAAAATGTCTTTACAGCGCTGCACATTGATTGTAACTCCACGACTGAGGAAATCGATAAGCAGAGGGTCGCTGCAGTCAAAGAAGGTCATCATGACCTTAGCGGAACTTGTGTGAACAGCTTTGGGTTTCTCTGACAGGGGAGATGTGGAATGTTTTGACTTTTGGCTTTACCGTTTGCCCTCGTACTAGAAATGGCGACACTAACGGCGCGCAATTTTTGAATCATGGCTAATGCCGAATTTCATCCTTCGTGATTCGTCAGTCTCTCCTGATAAGGCTATCAATCCGCCACATCACATCAGGTGACTATCATAAGCAAGAGTAGATTACGACAAGTTTTCCCAGTAGTTTTATTCAGTTAAGGTCGTAACCACGTTACTTTTACTCGATTTGTGTTGCATCACTGTCGGGAGTTACCCCAGTAAGGTCGCTTTCTTTCAGTGTGTTACTAGATACCCCTAAAAACCGGAAGCGGCGAACCGTTTAGAAACTGAGTCAAGATACACACTATGCGATCAAAAGTATCCGTACACCTGGCTGGAAATGACTTACAAGTTCGTGACTCATTGGTAATGCTGGAATTGAATATGGTGTTGGCCCACCCTTAGCCTTGATGACAGCCGGCCGGGGTGGCCTAGCGGTTCGAAGCGCTACAGTCCGGAACCACACGACCGCTACGGTCGCAGGTTCGAATCCTGCCTCGGGCATGGATATGTGTGATGTCCTTAGGTTAGTTAGGTTTAAGTAGTTCTAAGTTCTAGGGGACTGATGACCTCAGAGCCATTTGAACCTTGATGACATCTTCCTCTCTCGCAGGCACACGTTCAGTCAGGTGCTGGAAGGTTGCTTGGGGAATGGCAGCCCATTTTCACGGAGTGCTGCACTGAGGAGAGGTACCGATGTCGGTAGGTGAGGCTTGGCACGAAGTCGGCGTTCCGAAACATGTCCTATAGGAGTCAGGTCAGGATTCTGTGCAGGCCAGTCCCTTGTAGTGTAACCTCTCTGCCACAGACCGTGCATTATGAACAGGTGCTCGATCGTGTTCAAAGACGCAATCGCCATCCCCTAATTGCCCAAAAATGGCTCAAATGGCTCTGAGCACTATTAGACAACTTCAGAGGTCATCAGTCCCCTAGAACGTAGAACTACTTAAACCTAACTAACCTAAGGACATCACACACATCCATGCCCGAGGCAGGATTAGAATCTGCGACCGTAGCGGTCGCGCGGTTCCAGACTGTAGCGACAAGAACCGCTCGACCACACCAGCCGGCTTCCGTAATTGCTCTTCAACAGTGGGATACAAGAAGGCGCTTAAAACATCAATGTAGACCTGTGCTGTGATAGTACCACGCAAAACAACAAGGGTTGCAAGCCGCCTCCACACCATAACATCACCGCCTCCGAATTTTACTGTTGTCAGTACACATGCTCGCAGATGACGTTCACCGGTCATTCGCCACCCCCACACCCTGCCATCGGATGGCCACATTGTTACCATGATTCGTCACTCCACACAACGTTTTGAACAAATCGTCTTCTTACACCAAGCGAGGCGCCGTTTGCCATTTACCGCCTTGATGTGTGGCTTATGAGCAGCTGCTCGTCCATGGGTTATTCTGCTGCCTAGGTAGCAAAATTCTTTAACTTCATCACCTATCCTAATGTTAAGTTTCTCGCTGCTCTTATTTCTACTACTTCCCGTTACTTTCGCCTTTCTTCGACTTGCAGTACATATTATGTACTCATTAGACTGTTCATTCCGTTCGGCAGACCCTATAATGTTTCTTCATTTCCGCAGAGGGTAGCAATGTCTTAAGAGGATCTTGATATCATTTCACCTTGAATTTTAGTTCCACTCTTGAACCTTTCTTTTATTTCCATCATTACTTTTTCGACGTATAGATTGACTAGTAGGTGCAAAAATCTATATCTCTGTCTTACATCCTTTTTAATCCGAGTACTTCATTCTTCAATTCTTATTGTTCCTCTTGGTTCTTGTACATATTATATGTCACCTGTCTTTCCCCATAGGCTTCCCCTAACTTTCTCGGAATTTCGAGCATCTTGTACACTGTCGAACGCTTTTTCCAGGTCGACAAATTTTATGAAAGTGTCTTGACCTTTCTATTCTTTAGTCCTGCTTCCATTAACAACCGCTATGTCAGAATTGCCTCTTGTGCCTTCACCTTCCGTATAGCCAAACTGATCGTCATCTAACAGATCGTCAATTTTCTTATCCATTCTTCTGTGTATAATTTTTGTCAGCAACTTGGATGCGTGTTAAGATGATTATGTGATAGTTCTCTCATCTGTCGGCCCTTGCGCTCTTTGGAATTGTGTGCATGATTTTTTTCCGAAAGTTAGATGTTATATCGCCAGACTCCTGCACTCTACACACCAACGTGAATAGGTGTCTTGTTTCCACTTCTCCCAATGATTTTAAAAAATCTGCTGGAACGTTATCTATCACTTCTTCTTTATTCGATCGTAAGTCTGCCAAAGATCGTTTTATTCTGATCCTAATACTATGCTATGACAGCTATAACTAAATTTTTTTGCTTTTATTTCTGTGTTCGGCTATTCTTCGCTTTTTCCTAACTCTTGTACATTCAATATTAATAAAAGCAATTTTTCTGAAACTGCTTATGCTTGTAATGCCTGGATCGTGTCCATCATGTCCTCTGAGATCCACCCGTCTTATTGCTGTGCAGACTTTGGATTGTATTACCATTTTCTCTGTAGGGGGGTACAACCTCTCGATACAGCAGACGTTCTGTAATGGTTTTTTCCCGCAGCCAGAAGGCCCCAGTTTTAAGGTGCAGCTCATCCCACTGGCTACACTTGATAGAAGTGCTTGTCCGAGGACCACATGGTTTTCATCTTCTTGAACATGGGAGTTGGGTTTGGAGGTAAAGCTGCTGGGAAGTCTCAGAGGCATTTCTCGATGTTTCAGCAATATGACCCATCCGTCTCTTGGGACTTAAACAGGCTCTGGCCACTAGGAAAAATTGGTCGAGACAATACTCATCTGCTGCTGTCCTACCTCCTACCAAGGCCAGACTTGAAGTGCTTCTTTCTCAATTATTTCATGATGAATAAAAAAGCTGAGATATATTTGCCAACCACTGAATTTAATGTAATTCCGCGCCAAAAGAGAAAAACCGCCGATGACGATTAGGCTGATTCTAGAGAAAATAATAATTACTGATGCTATCTGGCAACTACGCATTATCGAAATACATCAGGACACTGTCCATTCGTACATGAGACTAGTGAAGAGATTTCCGACGTCATTGTTCGAAGGTAAGTGACCCATCAGCCCAACATAAATTATTATGTAACAATGTACGCAAAGAACTGAAAGAAATGATTGGAAAGTCGATTTCAGACATGTCCTACTTAGCAAAATGAATAACAAAAGGACACATAATGTGTTCGGTCATTATATACTCAAACAATTCGCCACCAGCATTTTTCTTATGGCCTCTGAAAAAATAAAAATTCCTTACAAAATTGTTGTTTCTAACATGGTACTCTGTTAGGTGTAATATTACCCCTAAAGAAATTCCACATAAATAAGTACAACAACACGCTCTATCTAAGTCAGAATTACGGTACATGCAAACATGTATCCTTATGGTACAACAGCGAGACGATCAAAGTCACAGAGTTCCTCTCTGTCTGCCCTCTTTAGAAAAAGTAGTCTGGCCAAATATCATTACGTTGATTTCAGTTACATGTAGCATTTCACAAAGAAAAACAAAACATAAGTTTATATAGTATTACAGTAGTAAAAGGTTTTCATTGGTGTTTCTTCTGCTTGATACGTATACGTAGCTTCATGGGGCTACATGAATGTGACTCGTGGCAAACATGCACGAGGGGCGTTCAGTAAGTAATGCAACATATTTTTTTCTTTAAGCAGGTTAGTTTTATTCAGGGTTCCAATACACGAAAATATTCTTTAGTCTACAAAACCCTATTTTTCAACACACTCTCTGCCCAATGCAACAGCCTCACGCCACCTTACTGTATCCCCGCATTGTACCACTGTACCGGTCGATATCGGAGGCAACGTCTTGCTGCGTCATTAACGTCCTCATTATCCACGTACTGCTTCCTGCGGAGTGCATCGTTCATTGGGCCAAATAGGAGGAAGTCGGAAGGTCGAGGTCCCTGGTTGCACAGTCAATGAGGAAGAACAGTCCAATTAAGTGTTATGAGCTCTCCTTGGGTGTGCGGACTTGTGCGAGGTCTTGCGTTGCCATGGAAAGAAGAAGTTCGTTTGCATTTTCGTCGTGACGAAGACTGCAGAAGTCTGAGATGAATGTGGGTGGCCGGCGTGGAGTATCGGACAAGTTTGCGTGGCCTTGTGGCGATTATGACACACGCTTCGCACAACGACTCACCATTCTTTGGTTCACTAATAGCTCTCCGTAGACATTCCGCAGGTGCTTATGAATATTCGAAGTTCTGGTTTCCCGCTAAAGAAAAAGCACCCCGTCTTCAGTCCACGAGTGGCCTACCGGGGCCATCCGACCGCCGTGTCATTCTCAGAGGAGGATGCGGATAGGAGGGGCATGTGGTCAGCACACCGCTCTCCCGGTCGTTATGATGGTTCTCTTTGACTAGAGCCGCTACTATTCGGTCGAGTAGCTCCTCAATTGGCATCACGAGGCTGAGTGCACCCCGAAAAATGGCAACAGCTCATGGCGGCCTGGATGGTCACCCATCCAAGTGCCGGCCACGCCCGACAGCGCTTAACTTCGGTGATCTCACGGGAACCGGTGTAGCCACTGCGGCAAGGCCGTTGCCTCCCGCTAAAGAAACTAGATTATAATTCTCTGCTTGGAACATCATTACGGACGCACTTTTGTAGGACGAATATAGCGGTGCAACCTATCGGCACTTCATGAAACTCTAGGGGCTTAACCGATTTTCGCATCTTTTTCAATCGAAATTGGCCGACAAAAATTGTGTTGCATTACTTATAGAAGACTCCTCGTATGACGTTATAGTCTCCAGTCAGCTAGGTAGAGGTAATTTCGTTCATATGTGTTCGCCGTGCGAACCTTGTTTTCTGTGACTCAAATAGTGAACGAAGGAAACACAGTAATCAGTCCAGTCAAAACCCATAGACCCAAGATGTCTGCCTACCCGGATTGTCGTAAGTATGCTAATAAGTCTCTTAGCTACGTTTCGTGCTTAGCTCATGTTTCTGTGTTGTCCTGTCACTGTTTTCATTCATTTATCTGCACAGTGTATGCTTGATGAATGTTCTTTTAGTAGAGATCAAACGCTCCTCAATTGCGGACATGAGGGTAGAAACAGCATCATCTCAACTAAACAACATAGAAGCTGTTGTGTACACAGACAGTTGTTTCCGTCTGTAAAGGGTAGTTACGTCGATGAACGAATGGATACACAGTGTGAACCAGAAGCCCATCAAGAAAATTGTGGAGCATTTTAATGTACACTGAGATAACAATTGTCTTGGGATACCTTCTAATATCGTGTTGGACCTCCTTTTCACAGTGCAATTCAGCAATTCGACGATGCATGAACAAGTCGTTGGAAGTCCCCTGCAGAAACGAGGGTTGCTGTGTCCCTAGGTGTTGCCTGTGCAGAATACCGTGCACGAACTGACATGTCAGGCAAAGTGGGTGACCATATCATTCGCTCGAATTTTCCAGAAAGTTATTCGAAGCAATCGTGAACAGTTGTGCCATGGTGACTTGACATGGTTGTGCGGGAACATATAGGCCATGGATCTCTTCAAACGGATACAGGTAGCAGAACTTAAATCATGTCCAGTCAATGATCGTTTCAGTTGGACCAGAGGACCCAGTCCATTCCATGTAAACACAGTCCATACCATTAAGGAATCACCACCAGCATGCCAGTACCTTGTTGACAGCTTGGGTCCATGGATTCGTGTGGTCTGCGCCACACTGAAACCATGCAATCAGCTCTTACCAATTGAAATTGATACTAATCTGACCTGACCATGATTTTCCAGTTGTCTAGGGCCAAAGTGATATGGTCACGAGTCCAGGAGAGGCGTTGCAGGCGAAGTGGTACCGGTACAAAAGGCATTCGGGTCGATCGTCTGATGCCGTAGCCCATTAACACCAAATTTCGCCAAACTGTCCTAACGGATACGTTCGTCGTACGTTCCACACAGATTTCTGCGTTATTTCAAACAGTCTGACAACTGAAATAACATCACATGCCTTACAAGTTCATAAATATCATTCCATTTCCTTCTCCCAGTCTGGCTGCTTCACTATGTTGCTTAGATTAATGAATTTTAGGTTTTTATAATAGAATTTCTCATCAGCTGCCAGTAATATGTATTGCACGACCAGTTTCAACTTCTAAAGCTTCATCTTCAGCTGTACTCATTCTCGTGTCGTGCTGTTCAGGAGGGGGGGGGGGGGGGGGGAGTTCTGTTCCTACGCTCCCATGCGTTTATTTTGTCGAGGATGTGACCCCCTCCCCATCTGACTGGCCCAACAGCAACACGTTTACAGGTATGTTTCCATAATTACTTGATGACACCTGAGGATGAATTTTTAAGCTTCAAATTCGTTCGTGCTATAAATTAGAAATTACCGACAACTGAGGCGGATTTTTATTATATAAAGGTCGTGTGATCAAATATTTTGTAAATTACAGACAGTATAAATTTAACGAAAAACATTAAAATAAAACAAATTCTATTTCTTATGTTATGGCAGCAGCTGTACAGTACATTGATTTAGTACAATGTGTAATAAAGTAGAATGTATAATAATGTAGTCCTCATAAATTATTAATTTACTGATTAGGGACTATAACTGACAGTTCACAAACTATCTCTTTCTGGGAGTTATATTTTTATTATAATTTTGCTTTGTGTTTCTTTGCCTGAAGCTAAGGAAACTTACCAATTACGTTACTGATGTCAAATGTAGTAGCTGTGTCGTATTTGTCCTCGGCGTCTTTCGCGGGGACATGACTGGATAAAATCTTCACGGTATTCAAGCCGCGTCAATTCCAATTGGAATCGACGCGGCTTGAAAACCGAGAAGATTTTATCCAGCTGTGTCGTATTTTGTCGACAAGGTACTTGACCTTAAGTAGTTGTTTATATCATTTAATTTGCATAAGCTGAGTACAGAAGGTGAAGCAGTAGCTGGCGTTGTCATAAATATTCTCAACGCTGTTTTTAAGTTTGGATAAGCATCTTCTAAGCACTACTTAATTTTTAAACCCTTCCCTATAGTTGTTTTCTTTTTTGCTTGTTTTTTACTCTTATTTGAGTCTTTGGCGCTGGCCTACTTCGCTACTCTCTCGGTACCACACTGCTTAGAGGCCAGCTTGTCACTACAACATTCCTGCGGAATTCAAAATGAGACATTATTTTTGACTGTGGAAAAAGATCGTGTGAGTAAATTCTGCTTAGATTTGCTGAACATAATTTTCGTGCTAACGCTGCATCGGCGAACCCACAGTTTGTTCGTAACTGGCACACCTAACTCACTCTAGCGGCAAAAATCGGTACTATGACGCCAGCTTAAGAATATTGCCGCAAGGCGCCAGCTATGAAGTGCGCCAGCTTAGAAGTCCTCGGATACATCATATCATCCTCAACTTGGGATTTGTGGGTAAACATTTTATTTGCTGTATCACAGTAATTCTGCCGTCACCAATTGAATTTTATGATTTTCCGCTTTCTTTCTCTTACATGCAACAAGTTTATTAAATATTATCGTCCCTCATAAAGTATGTCATCCACTGGTTTCGGTTTTCTTGATGATGTCTGCAAAAACCACTTGTAAGAACGTTTCACTAACAGTCAGATACAGTTATGTGTAGTTAGACTGAAATTAGCTGGCATTTGACAGATAACGGGTTGGTATGTTACCGTCAACAATGAAATGGGATGTGTACTGGCTTGTCGGCTCTCTCTGTGTTGCTGCTTCGTTCCGCCAAGCGTTTGTCATGCAACTTCAAGAGCACAAAACGTCTAGGCGCAAATGATTTAGCTGATCAAAACTAAACGTAATTCTGGCCCCAAAATTAAAACTAGAAACGGATGCTTTGATATGCTTTGAGAGGATGTGGAGATCTATACCAAATGTGAACTTTAGAAACTTTACACGATTTTCGTAAGAAATAGAGATTTAACTACGTACTTAATTCGACTTATTCACAAAATTTGAAAACGACGCCATTTATAGACGTTTATACGTAACAAATGCAATGGTGTGAGCAGCTTCGGAAAGGTTTGTAGGCTACCGAGGTAATTAATTGATAATTAATAAAAAAAAGATTCCAGTGAATTCAGAAGTTTTCGAGATATGACGTGTTTCCTCGACGGTATAATTTCGCTACCTTTCAATAATAACAATAGAAACACATAGAAGAGGAAGGTGACACGAATTGGAAATGAAGGATTTCATTTTATAGCGACGTGGTGCGTGTGACCCCAGCGACGATACCTTAAAGGATTTTAAGCTGTTTTTAAGATAATAAAAGCAAAGTGACATGGTTCACAACAATCGAAAAGGTACTCCATATGTTGCCAAGGTAGTTTCGAGTACGCCGCAGGCTTTTCGCTGGGAAGCCCTTGCGCATTCTCCGTATTGTCTCGATCTCTCCCCATGTGACTTCCATATTTCTGGAGCCATGAAGAGAGACCGCCGATTGGCTTCGAACAAAGAGGTCCACGCCGCGGTACGCTCATGGTTCCGGAGGCAATCACAAACATTTTTCCGTGAAAGCAACAACCATCTTGCCTCATAGTGGGATAAATGTGTTAACAATGATGGCAATTACTCTTGAAATGATAATGAGTTTTTTGTCATTTTTCTTGTTATCATTTGACTACCGTTTACATTGGTATGAAGGTCGCGTGAACTTTGTAAGCCCACGTAGTATAGAGACGTTCGCCGGGATATCAGTTCACACGGCATGCTTTGAAGTAGTGCAGGATGCCTACCTCTGAGGCGACGACTTACTCACTTTCCGCTGAACCTGGTGATTGCTGCATTTACGGTGAAGATTAACCCTCGATATAAGGAAGAATAACATTGAGGCGTTGAGTTACGGTATTACAGATGGATTCCGAAGAATTAACGAGCTGATAATACGATAAACTTCTCCATGAATAGGGTAGGAAGGAAACATATTATGGTAAAGACTGATTAGAAGAAAGGAACGGAAGAATACTTTCGAGATATAAAGAGATTATTTCCGTGTTACAAGAGGGAGCCGTAGATGACTAAAGCTTTACGGGGACACAAAAATTAGAATATACCCTACAGATAATAAAGGGCGTTGGATGTATGCGCTGCTCTTACTATAGGACTTCGACACAGGCCAGTAAGTCATAGTGGACAGTATCACACCAGTCAGAAGAAAACGTATGGCACATTGATTAGATGGGCAGACACTTCGAGTGAGCCGTAACAAGTCTGAGCGATGAAGAATGTAGATGAACACCATCTCAGACCCAGGAAACGCAAGAGGATCCCCTGGGGCTTGAAGACTGGCGCATCACTACGGGAAATGTAAAAATTCAAATTCACTCACTGATAAGTTTTCAAAATATTCACGTCGTATTGAGCACGTCAGAGTCGTCAACCATTGGATCTAGATACCGATCAAACCCGTTCAAAAAACCAGCCGAATAGCGCTACCAAGGAAAATGTTGCTGCTGTGTCAAGTCGTTCCAGAAGGCTTGTTTAGCTGCCTGATCGACACGGACGAGTGTTTAGTGTGTCGCTAAGACATCGAGACTAGGGAGTAAAGCAGTCTGCGGAAAGATTGATTGCAGACAAAAAGAGGCGAAGACACCACCGTCGCCGGCTAAGTTTATGCTGTTTGTTGGGACTGTCATAGTACGGTGCAAACAGATTATGCTTGTACAAAGCAGACCGTTAGAGAATCATTCTATAGAAATTTCTTGAGGAGCTTATGGGACGCTTCCAAGATGAAAGGGCAGTGTATCAGCCTCCTTTCGAATAATATTTCTCCGGAAAATTTAAATTAAGTTCAGTTAATCTAGCAGACTGATCTGCTGGTGTTACTTTACGTTAAATGAGAGCTGGGAGAGCCGGCCTGTGTGGCCGAGCGTTTCTAGGCGCTTCAGTCTGGAACCACGCGACCGCAACGGTCGCAGGTTCGAATCTTGCCTCGGGCTTGGATGTGTGTGATGTCCTTACGCTAGTTAGGTTTAAGTAGTTCTAAGTTCTAGGGGACTAATGACCTCAGATGTTAAGTCCCATACTGCTCAGAGCCATTTGAACCATTTGAGAGCTAGAAGACAGATTGTCTACCGAACCATTGTACAGCATTTCAATACTTTTGGTATTAGCATCCTGCGCCTTTCTTTTACCATATTTCTCTTCGAGAATAACCTCATAACATGTGGATGAATAAGTAAGTGTGCATTTATTTGTAGGTAGAGAGACAGGGTAGCTCGTCTTTGGTTCGTATTTGTAGAGGCTCTGTTATTTTCACCTGAATCTTATTTTTCAGATCTGGCTTGTAACCTGGGATAGTCGTAGGCAACGACCTTCAGGCTCTTTTTAAATAGGTATCCCCCCTTAAAATGCCAGTTTAGAGCATACGCTGAAAGCTGTAGAAAGTTCCACTGAGTTTCCTGTTCGAATTTTCTCGGTACATTTCCGTTGGAGCATAGCGCAAGGTTTTTGGCGGTTTTCTGGCGTCCCGCAGATTCGGTGAGTTTCTGGAGCTGCCAGGGCTTTTTTTGTGATTGGCCGACTACCACCCTAATCCTGAAAAAGACGCCTCTTAAGTTGTTTTCTAAGACATTATCTTATGAGCGCTCCTAGTTAAGTCGGACCTTTGCAGTATCGGTTCAGTTATTCATTAACCTGATGTAGGTGGTATTCATGCAGTTTCGTTAGTTAAATCCCTTTGTAGCTTATGGAGTATAAAATTTTAATATGATCTGCTGCCTTTCCACTTCCCATGGATCAAATTATTACTCTAACGGTTTGTCACGTCTTCCGTAGCAATATGTGTACTACAATCGATATGTAGTCTGCGTGTGGCGACATATATGCATTTCTGATGTTGCAGTACCTGTGTTATTCAGATTTACGATGAAATGTTCCGTTGGAGATCCATGCATTTCCACAGGAACAGACACTGCGGCGACTAGAGCAGTCATGAAATGCATGAAACGTATTCGAAGTTGCGAATAGGACAACCATCAATTGTGTAATTGAATGACGACAATGAAAAGTTGCGCCTTACACTTGAGTTATCCGAGCACGATTCACGACCAGTCCCAAACTTTCTTATGCCGGAAACTATGTGATTATAACCTGTACTCTTACATCCATTATGTAAAACCGCGTACAGACATTTCACTTGAAAGTCGCTTGCGCTTGACTGTTGTCAGCGGATAAATACGATATTGTAGCGCCTATGTTGTTCTGAGTTACGATGCAAATTTCCCTCGGACATGCAACGCAATTCGGAGTAACACAGACACTGTAACTTCGTATTTAGCATGCATGTCCGACGAAACATTGCATCGTAATTTGGAATAACATTAACATTGAAATATCGTGTTTATCCTCAGACACCAGGCTAGCGGCTTTCAAGTAAAATGTTCCTCAGCACGGGAGAACATACATAACGGATATACGAGTACGGTTTGTAGATATATATGGAAGGTTGGATTTGGTCGTCAGCACGCTCGGATAGCCAAATTGTAAGGCGACCCCTCACGAGAAGCGGGAAATCAGGGTTCGACTCCCGACCCAGCACAAATTTTCGTTGTCGTCATTCCATTATACAGCTGATGAGTGTCCAATTCGCAATTGCGAATATATTTAATATATTTATGAATTTCTGTTTTTTCGCAGAATAACTTAGAGTGTCGGCTTGCTAATAATGTCGCCATGCCGGAGTTCACTACACCAGCACTATGCAGCCAAGCAAGGGGAGACTCAGTGGCGAACACTAGAATCTCCCCCACTACGTGGAATTTAGTTTCAGGCCTTATTTCCTTCATCTGTAGTGGTATCATCCACTAGTTGTGCTCTCTCCTGTCGTAGTTTTGTTGAAGTAAAAAAGTGGTTCAAATGGCTCTAAGCACTATGGGACTTAACATCTGAGGTCATCAGTCCTCTAGACTTAGAACTACTTAAACCTTACTAACCTAAGGACATCACACACTTTCATGCCCGAGGCAGGATTCGAACCTGCGACCATAGCAGCTGCGTGGTTCCGGACTGAATCACCTAGAACTGCTCGGCCACAGTGGCCGGCCATTTGAAGTAAATGCGAGGATATTTCAAACATTTTCAGCTTATTACTTTCGCAGGTGCATCCAAGTTTCCATCCTTTGCTTTATTTGAAAGTTCATCCCTCACCTCTTAAGGAACGATGATAAGGCTTTTTACGAGAGCTATTTGAAAAGTGAGGTCGGATCGGGGACGAAATGGAAACCACGGTGAAAATCCGATGAAGCTTTGCAGAGATCTGTTGAGCAATGTCTTTAGCGTACTCGTCGATGGCGTCATGTCGATCTTTTCAGTTCTGAGTGCACAGTGAGCACATAAAGATTCCTAGAAAATAGTGTCTCCCACCAAGTATGAGAGCCTGGGGCAATATTTCGCCTGATGTCATACACCCCACATAACATAACTGTGTTGTGTTTCCTGCATTATGACAAATCTCGGCCTCACTTTGCAGCGGCAATTAAGCACCCTTGCAGCCTTTTCGATGGGAAGTGTTTGAGCACACACCATACAGCCCGAACTTGTCTCCCTTGTTTCATCTCTGCTCACAGGAACCGTTGACTATGAAGACAGCATTCTGGCACAGACGAGGAGCTGCTGACCAGCATAGAGAATTGGTGGAAAATACAGGCGGCTGCCTTCTGTGACGAGGATGTTGGAAAGTTGGTACAACGCTACGACAATTTCCAAAGTTGGAGCGTCGACTATGTAAGGAAGTAGCTATAAGCTGTAGCTAACTGTTACAAATGAAACATATTTGATTTTCACAGTGGTTTCCTTTTTGTGATCGATCGGACCTTACTTTCCGAAAAGTGATATTGAACAATAATAAATATTAAATCTCAAGGAAGGAAATTCAATGTTCATTCGTCCCCCCACGTGCCTGTTGGGATCTTCGGACTGCTAATGTAATATCACTCGAAACAACGCCGCTGTCTTGAATAGAGAATTTTGATGCAACCCATTCCCTGAATGTCATGTGTAATTATCATTTCCAAATTCCTTTGCGCCTTACATTTAATAAGTTATATCCAATTTACGAGCCCAAGTGACATTGTACGGCAGTGGAAATCTATTAAAAAGGGAGAGAGATCCTAAACCCTAGCGAAGTGGAAAGCTTTCATACTGCACCTCCCGCCCACGTCGGGCGACGGAAATGAAATGATCCAAAATAAATAAATAAATAAATAAACTAGCCTAGTGCGTGTTTTTGCTGCATGACAGAGCACCGGCTCATTATGTACTGGAGACATAGTCACAAATACAGCCTCTTCGGGCTATCACAATTTTGCCCTTCCCCTCCCCATAATCTTGATTCGAGTGAAGAAGCCATAGCGAACCAGGCATTTCCAGAATGATGAAGACGTGATCTGGAACGTGGAATTTTGCCTGAACATTAAAAATACATTTCTCATTGGGAATGACGTGTCGCATTGAACGGTGAATGTATTCAGAAAGAGTAACACCAGGTTTCACAGTACAACTTTGCTTTCTCGAAGTGATAACCGAAATATTATTCCAAGCCCTCGTAGAGTTTCGTCCAGCAGATGAGTTCGTCTAGCTGTACTCATTTGCAACTCGTGTCTTTCAGAGGCTGAAGATGATGCCTGGTCTGCCGCCGTTCGAGTGGTGGAAGACGCCGCCAGATGAGGTTCTCTTGAGGGTGCGCGTCTTCAATATCACCAACAGCGAGGAGTTCATGGCCGGTGACGACGACAAGCTCAAGGTGGACGAAATTGGGCCTTATGTATACCTGTAAGTTGCTTACTCATACATAAACCCTAAATCTTCCTTTCTTGTAAGCAGCACGGCTGGAAGAATATGCAGTAACTGGGGTGTCAGAAGTCATGGGGTAGCGATATTCACATACACGAATGGCTGTAGTATCGCGTACACAAGGTATAAAAGGGTAATCCATTGCCGGGGCTTTTGTACTCAGATGATACATGTGAAAAGGCTTCTCGACGGCAGACGAGGGGAATTAGACTTTGAACGCAGAATGGAGATAAACGCATGGGACATTCTATTTCGGAAATCGTTAGGGAAGCACAGCGTCAAGATTCTGCCCAGAATACCAAATTCCAGGCATTATCTCTCAGCACGGACTATGCATACGACTAACGCATCCGTTTAGACAGTAAGGCTAAATTTGGGCTATGAAGCAGACGACCGACTCGAGTTCTTTTGCTAACAGCACAACTTCGACTGCAGCGCCTTTCCTGGGCTCGTGACCATATCGAATGGACTTCAGATGACTGGAGAACCGTTTCCAGGTCATGCGTCCCGATTTCAGCTGGTAAGGACTGATGGTAGCGTTCGAAATTGGCCCAGACCACACGAAGTTACCAACAGCGCAGTGTGACAACTGGTGGTGGCTTCACTATGGTGTTGGCTATGTGAACATGGAATGTACTGGGTCCCCTGGTCGCAATGAAGCGATTAGTGACTGGAACTGGTTACGTTCGGCTAGTTGGAGATTATCATGTTCCGAAATAATGAAGGAATTTTTGTGGATGATAATACGCCATGTCACCGGGTCACAATTGTTTACAAGTGGTTTGAAAGATATTCTCGATAATTCGAGCGAATGACTTGACCAGCAAATTGCCAAACATGAATCACATCAAACATTTATGGGACATAATCGAGAGTTCAGTTCGTGCACAAAATCCTGCACCGGCAAAACATCTGCTATAGAGGCAGCATGGTTCAATATTTCTGCAGGGGACTTCGAATGATTTGTTGAGCCCATGCCATATCGAGTTGCTGTACTACTCCCGACAAAAGGAAATCCGACACGATATTTTGAGGTATTCCATGACTTTTGTCACTCCAGTACATGGTAGGTCATACGCAACTTCGTTGCCTACGTTGCACTTCAACATATGTCGCTCCTTTTTCCGTGGCACTGTTACTCGTAGCAGTTCTGAAATGTTACAATACAATACAAAAGTTTAAACTCAGAGGAAGTGGGGCACTACTATACGGATTAAAGCAATACAGATCTTGTAATATGAACTCAGTTCCGAAAATTGTTCTTTCATAGGGCTGTGCTGCTCAGGCGCTGTTCTCGTACGTAAAACGGAGTAATTTTCGCGAGCTACACAAATCTCTCGATTGCTTTTTCGTGAGTATTATCGAGTTCTTCCTACTGCGGCATTCACTTAATTCGTTTCTTAACATGGTAATGATACTTGCACTGTTACAGTATAATAAACGGCGCGCTATTTCCACAGCTAATTCTTATGGTACCAATCAATGTCCAATCACTGCGTGCGGGATGTGTATGGGAAAGCTGGATATATTGGGCACCCTAAGGAAAATGTTGTTCTTTTCTGACATAGATAGCACATGAAGTACATTTGTGTAAACTATATACATTCTGAAACACAACTATATTATTTTTAGAAACTTCTTTTTGAAGTAGAAAAGTGCGTGTAAGTGAAAGCCTTCAATACGGCCAGTCTGCTCGGTAGGTAGGAAAATGTGGCCAGAGAGATAAAATGAAAAATAAGAGAAGTGGAATCTGGTTTTCCAAGACTTATATTTGGATGTCTCTTCCCAGACTGCGTCACCCTATCAATGCCTGCAATCTTTCCGTCTTTGTTGAATGGATGTTGTAGATTATTCCGTTCAGCAGGCTCAAATGCCTTAATATCTTCATGCCATACCAGAAATGTTGTTAAGGAGCTCTTACTCATGCTCTTTGTTGAATACACGTCTGAAGTTCCAGCGCGTTTTACGCTTTAAATTCTTTACGTGTGTTTCGTGAGACAGTGAATACTCTGGCTACTGTAGCAAACGACATCTCTTCTTTTCTTGCAGCACACAATGCCTGTTGTTAGCCTTACGTAATTTGACGCCATCTTAACAGGCACCTGTTATAAGGAAACGTAGCTTTTCAACAAGCTGTTGATTCACTTATTATTTATTTAGCGTAAGGATAGAGATACAACACCTGTCATGACTGAAATTTACACTTGTATGTCTAGATTACGAATGTAGTCTATAGTCTGTGGAGTCGCGTGAGCAAAGTCACTAGCACTGCCACTATACTTTCTTGTCCTACATTCGGTGATGTGTTGGAACGTCTGTTGTGTAGCACCACAGCCACACTCAGGCGTTGAAGTTATGTTCCACTTGAAGTGGGGGGCTGCAAAATTCCCATGGTTGGTTGGGATTCTGTTCAGTGTGGACCATTGTCTGCGAGGGAGGTTGAAACCAGGTGGCTGCGTTTTCTTCACAGGATGCATTGTTGGGCAGCATTTAACGTTAAGTCTCTTCTCCCATTCAATGGTAATTTGGTAGTTGCTTATAATCTCATCTACAGCTGTGACTACTCTGCAGTTCACACTCAACTGCCTAGCAGAGTTCTTCGAACCACCTCCAGAACATGTCCCTGTGTACCACTCTCTAACAGCAACAGCAAGTGATAAAAATGAAGTCTTAAATCTTATTTTATTATGATGATCATCTTATCCCTTTGTAATTTGCCGACAGTAAAATATTTTTGCATTCAGAGGAAAAAGTTGGTGACTGAAATTTCTTGACAAGATTTCACTGCCGCAGAAAACGCCTTTGTAAAAATGATTGCCATCGCCATTTGCTTATCGTATCCATGATACTCTCTCCCTTATGAAGATTTAATACAAACGAGATGACCTTCTCTGGACTTTTTCGACGTCCTCCGTCAATCCCGTCTAGTAAGGCTCCCATACAGCAAAGTATTGCTCTAGCAGAGGACGAACAAGCGTAGTGCAGGCACTCTCTGTAATAGACCTGTTGCATTTATTAAATGTTCTGCCAATAAAACGTAGTCTTTGGTTTTCTTTCCACGCAACATTACCTATGTAGCTTGTTCCAACTTTCGTTGCTCGTAATTGTAATTCCTAAGTATTTAGCCGAATTGACAGGCTTTAAATTGTGTGATTTCTTGTGTAATCGAAATTTAACGGACACCTATTTGTATTTATGTGGACGATCCAGCACTTTTCGTTACTGAGACAGAACGGTGACTTTTTTCTCCATTCAGACATGGTGTCTAAGTCATTTTACAATTGGTTTTGGTCTTTTGACGACTTTACAAGACGGGAAATGCCATCTGCGAGCCATCTACAAGGGCTGCTCGGATTGTCTTCTCAATAGTGTGTGTTGATTAGAACAATAGGTGTCCTATATCGCTTCATTGGGGAATGCCAAATATTACCTCTGTTTTACTCGATGACCTTCTGTCAGTTACTACGAAATGTGCTTACTACTAACTGTTATCTTTCTGAGAGTAAATCAGCAATCTAGTCGCACAGCTGAAGCCATACTCTATAAGCACGCAATTTGATTAGAAGTTGATTGTGAACAACGGTATCAACATCGTTCTGGAAATCTAAAACTGTGGAAAATATTTGACATCCGCTCTTTATAGCATTCATTATTTCGTGGGAATAAAGTGCTAGTTGTGTTTCACCAGAACGATTCCCTAAATTCGCGCTGACTTTGTTTCAATACACCGTTATCTTCGAGTAATTCTTAATGTTCGGGCACAGCATGTGTTCCAAAATCCTACTGACAATCGACGTTGGTGATATGTGTTTGTAATTCAGTGGATTATTCCTATTTTCTTTTTTGAGTACTGGTGTGACCTGTGTAACTTTCCAGTCTTTTCTCGAGAGAGAGGTTGTGTATGTGCTGAATATGGAACGACTATATCACATACTCTGAAAGGGACCTTACTGGTACGCAATCTGCTCCGGAAAACTTACTTTTAATAAGCACATTGAGCTGCTTCGCTACGTTAAGGATATCAATTCCTAATTTGCCACTGTTGGCAATTGTTCTCGATTCGAATTATAAAATATTTACCTCGTTTTCTTTCGGAAATTTGTGCGTAGTAACTCTGCTTCAGTGGCACTGTCAACAGTAATATTACCATTGGTATCGCGCATTGGAGGTACTGATTGTGTTTCCCACTGATGTACCAATAAGTAATCGTGTTGTTTTGAAATATGATAAATGCATTCAAATACATAGCGTTTGCTAACGCTATAGCAATTAATCGTCACTATATATATTTTTTTGATAGATGCCAACGAATTCGATACATGCCTTACATCTGACGTAGAGAAAACACGAAATATTTGTTTCAGAGAATCGCTCAGAACTATCGCCACAAAGCTGCAGCCATTTCCAAGAGAATGAAGTGGACACTTTACCCTCCTTAGAACCTATACGTGTCCTTTCCGGACGATTAACGCACGCCCGAATTGTGTTGTACTGTACACTGAAATTTGTCATTTGCAGTATTGTACGGCACATACACACACGAAACACAAAATAATTGGTGTCTTTACCGGTTAAATAAACACTTTAACGTCATTTTACACCCGTGTCCGACAAGCGACCCAAACTGCAACCGAGACAAACGCGACGCTACCGGCAGACCATCGATAGTTTCATGCAGAGATACGCAGCTTACACACTGCGTAGCTAATTTTGGAAAAAGGAGCACTACCCTAATGTCTTCGTAGCTTAGAATATATTACATGACTATAAAATAATTATTTCGCATTCGCTTCCAAATTGCAGATTGTTACAATACGAATAAGAATAGTAAGATTAATCAAATAAGTACTCAACACAGAGAATTAAGATTTAAGAAGAACAATTTTTACCTATCGCTGAGTAACACAGTAGAATAAATGGAAACCATGATACCTTTTTCGAATACACAGACTTGGAGAGAGTCTTAGTCAATACAAAATGTTTTATTTAGATATATTTCGTTTTTAGTTCTGTAGTTTGCCTTCTAAGAAGGTCTGTTACACTAAACGCTGTTGTAAGGGCAAATTTTTTCAGTCTCTGATCGGTCACGAAATGAAAACTACAGAGAACATCCGTTGAAGCTTCGCAAAGATGTATTGTACAGTGTCTCCAGTATGCCCGTCGAGCGTGTCACGTCATACTCTTTAGTTCTGCACAGAGAGCATGTAAGAATGCTTAGAACAACAAATTTCCCCGAAGAATGTGAAGTGCCTGCTGAGGGGTTCCGCACGAATTTATGCAGCCCACATAACGTAACGGTCATGCGTTTCGTTCTTCGTGCCAATGCTCGGCGGCACACTGCAAGTGGACTTAGGACGACCACACAGCCCGGACCTGGCTCCCTGTGATTTTCATGTCTTTGCTCAAATGAACAGCTGGCTATGAGGACATGATTTTGACAAAGACAACGAACTGCAGACTGATGTAGGGAACTGGCGGAAAGCATACGTGGTTACCTTCTGTGGTAAGGCTACTGGAAAGTTGGCACAACGCATCGACAAATGACTAAGTCAGAGCGACGACTACGTCGTAAAATAGTTGGAAGGTGTAGGTAATTTTGCAGATAAACGTTTTCGATTTTCACTGTGGTTTGCTTTTCGTAGCTAATCGGGTGTTACAAAATAGGAGTCGTGTATTGATAATTAATAACATAAAAAATAATCGGTATAAACTGTCACCAGTTTTACAGCTTTCACTAATATAGGCAGATGGCCCAGTTGACTAAAGCAATGTATGCAACTGGATATTAAAATTACAATAGCATCAAGAAAGCACACGACAAACCTCAAACTGTCATGAAGTATAGTGTTGTTATGGAGGTCTTCAGTCCGGGGAGGCGGCTACACGGGTAGAGGGGGCTTTGTGGGAGGGACTGGGCGGCTTTTTAGGTTAGAGGGTCTGAGGGAACCACAGAAAGGGAGTCCGTCTAAAAGTGGGCAGGTAAAACACAGTAACGTACTTGTAGAAACGTTTGGTATTGTAGTTGTAAATTGTCGTAGCTGTGTTGGGAAAGAACCAGAGCACCAAGCCCTAATAGGAAGCACTGAAGCTCAAATAGTTATAGGTACAGAGAGCCGGCTAAAGCCGGAAATAAGTTCAGCCGAAATTTTTTGAAACGATCTAATAGTGTTTAGAAAGGATAGTTGGTGGTGAAGTATTTATTGCTGTCAGAGGTAGTTTGCCTTGTAGCGAAATTGAAGTAGATAGTTTGTGTGAAATAGATGGGTAGAGGTTATACCTGACAATTGGACTAAAGTATTAAATGGGTCGTTTTACCGAGCCCCGCGACTCAGAAGATTTAGTTACTGAACAGTTCAAACAAAACTTGAGTCTCATTTCAAATAAGTACCCAGAACATACAATTATAGTCGGTGGTGACTTTAGTCTACCCTCGACATGCTGGAAAAATTATGTTTAAACCCGGCGGCAGGCAGAAAACGTCATCCGAAATTGTACTGAATGCTTTCTCAGAAAATTGTTTTGAACAATCAGTTCACTATCACATTCGAAGCGTAAATGGTTGCGAAAGCATACTTGACCTTTTAGCAACAAACAATCCTGTACAAACACTGAGTGTTGTGACGAATACAGGGATTAGCGACCACAAGGCAGTTGCTGCTAGGCTGAATACCGTAACACCTACAACCATCAAAAAGAAACACAAAGTGTATGTATTTAAAAATGCTGATAAAATGCTCTTAACGCCTTTTTAAGAGACACTCTTCACCCCTTCCGTTCTGATCATATAAGTGTGGAAAAATTGTGGAATGTTTTCAAAGAGATAGTATCGACAGCAATTGAGAGATATGTACCACATAAATTAATAAGTGATGGTACTGGTCCCCCATGGTACACAAAACGGGTCAGATCATTGTTGCAGAAGCAACGAAAAAAGCATGCCAAATTGAAAAGAACGCAAAATCCTCACGATTGTGAAAGTTTTACAGAAGTTCGAAATATGGCGCGTACTTCAATGCGAGATTCTTTTAATAATTTCCACAACGAAAGTGGCAAGACGCAATCAATACTTCACTGCGTGATAACAACGGTGAAGTCACTGATGACTGTGCCACTAACGCAGAGATATTAAACACGGTTTTCCAAAACCCCTTCAGCAAAGAAGACGAAGTAAATATTCCTGAATTTCAATCAAGAACAACTGCCAAGATGAGAAAAATAGAAGTAGATATCCTCGGAGTAACGAAGCAGCTTAAATCACTTAATAAAGGCAAGGCCCCAGGTTCAGATTGTATATCAGTCAGGTTCCTCTCAGAGTACGCTGATAAAATAGCTCCATATTTAGCAATTATATACAACCACTCGCTCACAGAAAGATCCGTACCTAAAGACTGGAAAATTGCTCAAGTCACACCAATACCCTAAAATTGGAAGTAGGAGTAATCCGCTGAATTACAGGCCTATATCACTAACGTCGATTTGCAGTAGGGTTTTGGAACATATACTGTATTCGAACATTATAAAGTACCTCGAAGAAAAAGATTAATTGACACAGTCAGCATGCTTTCAGAAAATATCGTTTTTGTGAAACACAACTAGCTCTATATACTCATGAAGTAATAAATGCTATCGACAGGGGATGTCAAATTGATTCCATATTTTTATATTTCCAGAAGGCTTTCAACACCGTTCCTCACAAGCGTCTTCTAACCAAACTGCGTGCCTACGGAGTATCTCTTCAGTTGTGCGACTGGATTCGTAATTTCCTTTCAGGAAGGTCACATTTCGTAATAACAGACGGAAAGTCATCGAGTAAAACAGAAGTAATATCCGGCGTTAGAGAGACATCTTGAAGGTGGTTCAATGAACCCTCTGCCAGGCACTTTATTTTGAGAAGCAGACGAATCACGTAGATGGAGATGTTATGAAGTTTTCCAAACCTGGATAGGCAAGCGTGGACACCCTTTACAGTGTTTGCACTCCGTACTACTCTCCATTACCAAACTGTCGAATCGTTGATGCCTCAGGTCTTGTCCTATCACCGAACCCCTTCTTTTGGTCGAGATATGCCACACATTCCTTTTCTCTCCAGTTCCACTCACTACGTCCTCATCTGTTATTCGATCTACCTCACTAACCTTCTGAATCTTTCTGGAGCTCCACACATAATGGAAACTTTTAGTCTGTTCGAACTGTTAATCGTCCACGTTTCATATCCGTATAGGTCTACACCCGAGACAAATGCCTTCCGAATATACTACATGATATTGAAAAATATTAGTCCTTTCTCAAGTTTTCTCTTTTTCAGAAACGATTTCTTTCCTGTTATCAGTATGTGTTTTAAATTGTCTCTTCTCCGTCACCTTCAGTTATTTTTTTGCCCAAATAACAAATCTTATTTATTAATTTTAATGTTTTAGTTTCTCATCTAATTTCATCTAACCTTTCTTTAGATGTATTTTATCCTTTCTGGCATCATAATTTCAAAGAGCATATTTCAAGCAGTATTATCAAAAGCTTTCAGCAAACCAATAAATGCTAATAATATTGGTTTACCTGTTTTAAATCTCCCACGAAATGGGATTCTACCAGTATTTTCATTCTTCTACCAAAATCTCCCAATCCACCAAAATATCGTGTCGGTAATTTGCAACCAGGACTTATTAAACTGATGCTTCGATGATGTTGACATTGGTTACTTCCCTCGATTTCCGAATTGGAATAATTACATCCTTCTTAAAGACTGAGCGTACGTCACTTATCTCATACATCTTGCTTGCGAAGTGGAATAGTCTCCTCTTGGCAGCCTATATTCTCCCAAGGAGAAGATAATGTCATCCACTTCAGTCGTTTTTTCGACATAAGTTTCTCAGTGCTCTGTTAGATTCTTATTACACTATCATATCTTTCATTTTTATCCACTCCCATTCTCACTCACTTAATATTGTCTTTCCTTTGTACAGTCACTGTACATATTCCTTTCACTTTTCAGGCTTCCAATCCTAGGTTCTTGTTTGCCACTGCTCTTGACAGACACCTGCTCCTCTTTTCTCCATGGTTTCTATAATTCTCATATCATTCCATAGTCAGGCATGCGTCTACAGCTTTGCATCGTTACTCTAATCTTTTGTGCTTTGTCATTTTGTCCTTTAGTGCCCCAAACAGAAGTCCGGAGACAGCAATGGCTCTGAAAGGACGTCTCGAACCTGGTTGACCATGGAGCTCAGTTTGTACACAGCGGTATGGTGCAGGAGCATATGGCATGCGAAATTTTTGGCAGTATTTTTCATCTGAATAGGTATCCACGTCCGGAAACGTACCGTTTCCCTGCTATAGCCCTTTGCTAGGTGGGTATGCAACAGGATAGTCATGGTGGTGGTGGTGGTGGTGGTTGTGGTGGGCGGGGGGGGGGGGGGGTGGTAGTTACGTCGGATTGGCTGCTGTTAATCTGACGTATGTTCTACGTGTTTGGCCAAGTTAGAGCCTCATTCACGTGAATATTAGAGCAACATGGCTGAGTACACATTTGCAGAATACACCGAGTTGATCCTTCTGAATGGAGAAGCTCACGGTAATGGAAGAGCTGCTCGTCGCCTTTATCAAGATCGATCTTCACGAAGTCCGGCTCCATCGTATATCTTTTTCGCCACAATTATGCAACGACTTCTAGGAAAGGTACCTTCCCGACAGCAGGCGCGACTGTGGTGCCCCACCGAGACGGCGCACCCGAATTGGAAGAGGCCATACCGCATCGCCTTAAAGAGAACCTGTCAACGAGTACACGAGCAGTTTGGCTATTAATGACTGGAACTGTAAAAAAAGTGCTGTAATGATCCATGGCAAATAATTATTTGTAAAAGTGGTCGCGTTACCTACATATTTTCAAATGGTTGTAGCACGAGAACCGTACATTTTCGGACATGAGTTTCAATCCTATATATTATCTACTCACTCCTCTCTAGATCTAGAGGTTTGTGCAGGGAATTTCTGGACGCACACACACACACACACACACACACACACACACACACTGCCGAGCCAAAACATTATGACCACCTGCCAATAGCTTGTTGGGCCATCTTTGTAATACAATATATTACCAGTTTCTGCCTTTCGTCGATTCTACAGTTCGATGGTAGATTTATGGAGCTATATGCCATCAAGTGTCTACCCAGAAGTCATGTAATTCCCGTAAATAACTGGCCGCTGATTTGCATACGTGATGAAGGCGCTCGTTAGCTACCCAGATTGGAACCATCGGAACCATCGGATTTACATTAGGGGCGAATGTGGTGACCAAGACTCTCACGTGAGTTAAATATCATGCTGCTCGAACCACCGTAGCAGGACTCTGGCTTCGAGATATGGCAATTATACTGCTGAAAATGACATCTTCGTCGAGGAAGACATCAAGCGCGAAGGGCACAGGCGGTCCGCAGCTGACGTGGTATCTTCGACTATTACACAGGTCCCGTGCAGTTGCAGGAAAATGCCTGTTGTAGCAAAATATTGCTTCCACCAGTTTGGCTCGAGTCGCAGTGCACGTTTCAAGTAGCCGTTCGCCTTGATGACGGCCTTTCTGGAGACGACCATCAACCTGCTGTAGCAGGAACGTGATTCATTCGACAACATGTTTCCAGTGACACACAGTGCAATCTTGATAATCCTGAGCCCTTGACAATCGCAACTGAAGATGTCGTTGGGCCAACGTGTGGACATGCTGAGGTCGTCTGCGGCGTACACTGTGCTCTGAATGGTGTGTTCCGAAACACGTATGCGCCCACCGACATTGTGCTCTTTCGCCAGAGGTGCCACAGATCGTCATCTATTCTTCTTTACAGAGCGGACAAAACTCGAAACCCCACGTTCTGTGAAGAGTCGACGACATCCAACCACTTAGTTCCACTGCCCTTCTACAATTTTCCGTAGTTGCTTACGGCAGTAGAAAGTGGACATTCTACAAGCTTCGCCGTCTTCGAGATATTCGTTCACATGTTCTGCGTAATAATAATCTGCCCTTTGATAAATTAGCTTATCGCAGGGGATTTCTTCATTTGTATCGTATTCTTCGCTATGGTAATCCCCCTTTCCATTTCTTCTCGGCTTACATAATTTTCTTACAGCGTCACTTTCCCTCAACGCCACGAAGAGGCATGCAACGCTGCAGTGGGCAGTGGTCACAATGTTTGGTTGATATATATCTTCTTGTTGGGCCATACAATCTAAAATCAAGCTACTAAATCTCTTTCTTAACATGATATAATAAAACTGGAAACCTCCCGTGTCTTCTGGTCTATTCCAAGTATATATCCTTCTCTTCTGATTCTTGAACAGAGTGTTTGCTGTTAAAGTCTGAAATTTAATCCAGAGCTCAGTTTTCCTCTCTCATTCCTTCTGCTAAGCCCATATCTTCCCGGAATTTGCAATCTGTTTCTTCCCATGCTACCACACTCCAGTCCCCCATGATTATTAGATTTGTACCTCCCATTAAATACTTAATACAGTATGCTCATATACTTTCACCACCTCTTGGTTCTTTCCTTGTGACGTCGGCATATATGCTTTAACTGTTGTTATTGGCTTGGTCTGCTGTCGAGCCTGATGTCTATAATCGTATCACTGAACAGTTCACAGTGTCTCACTCTTTGTCCTGCTTTCCTGCTCATATATTACTGATAGTAACCTACATTCGTCGGATCAGAGACCCTTATCTTCTTTCCATTCCATTTCATTGACCGTAAAATTACATGTCTGTATTGAGCTTTGCGCTTCCCAGATTTTTCTAGCATCGCTACTACGCTAAGGCATCTGACATTCCGTGCCTTAACCCTTTATAATGTAACCCTTTCTTTCACGGTTACTCCTCCTTGGGAGTACTCTCACAGACATCTGAAAGGAAGATTATTCCACAATCTTTTACCAATGGAAAAATTATCATGAGTTTTCTCCAGTTACAGTAACCATAAAGCGAACGTTTCGTTGTCATTTTAGTCGTCCTCTTCACGGTCACTCAACTGCATTTTATGTGTTATGCTTTCTTCAGTGTATCAGACTGGTGCCGCATAACAAAAAATGGATTGTATTCAAATTGGCACTGTCCGTGGAAGTTTACCTCAAGATCAAAGGTGTATGATGTTTCTTTTCACCTTGCTTATGGAATTTTGACCCAGATCTTTATTACAGTTAGTAAACCGGTATGATGATGAGCATTTAATAACCGGGCCTAACCAAAAGAGTAAATAAATAAATAACGAAGTCAACTGAATCATTGGAACATTTACTTCAATAAGTACAGTCGTACTCATAAATTAAGGATAATTGCAGAATGTGGTGCCACACAACGTGGCACTACTCAAAACTGGCGCTAATAGCATAGGCACATAGGGAACACACACGACACAGATCTGTAACTCCACGGTATTGGTGATAAGTTGAGAAAACCGTACATGTGCGACAAAACGCCACTGCTTCCTGCGCATGTACCCCGACTTCAATATGGGATATGATCAGCATCCACACTTAAACCGACCGCACAACAAGTTGGCATACTCTGGATCAGGTGGTCAAGGAGCTGCTGGGTATGGCCTCCCATTCTTGCACCAGTGCCTGTCGGAGCTGATGAAGTGTCCTACGGGTTTGAAGACGTGCAGCGATACGTCGACCGAGAGCATCCTGTACGTGCTCGATGGGGTTTAGGTCTGGAAAACAGGCAGGCCACTCCATTCGCCTGATATCTTCTGTTTCAAGGTACTCCTCCACAACGGCAGCTCAGTGGGGCCGTGCGTTATCATCCATCAGGAGGAAGGTGGAACCGACTGCACCCCTGAAAAGGCGGACATGCTGGTGCAAAATGACGTCCCGATATACCTGACCTGTTACAGTTCCCCTGTCAAGGACACGCAAGGGTGTACGTGCATTTATCACAATTCCACCCCACACCATCAAACCACGACCTCCATACAGGTCCCTTTCAAGGACATTAAGGGGTTGGTATCTGGTTCATGCCAGATGAAAACCTGGCCAAAATCACTGTTCAGAGTATACCTGGATTCGTCCGTGAACATAACATGAGACCACTGTTCGGTTCCAATGAGCATGTACTGTGTTCTTGACACCAGCCTTTCCAGATTCTCCTGTGACCATGGGTCAGAGGAATCTATCTCTCTGGGCGAATAATCCATGTCTGTTCAGTCGTCTGTAGACTGTGTGCCTGGAGACAACTGTTGCAGTGGCTGCGGTAAGGTCCGGAGCAAGGCTACCTTCAGTACTTTGTGGCCGTCTGCGGGCACTGATGGTGTGGTATCGGTCTTCTTGTGGTGTTGTACACTGTGGACGTCCCGTACTGTAACGCTTGTACGCATTTACTGTCTGCTGGAATCGTTGCCATAATCGTGAGATCACACTTTGTGGCACACGGAGGGCCCGTGCTACGATCTGCTGTGTTTGACCAGCCTCCAGCCGCTCTAATATTCTACCCCTCATAACGTCATCAGTATGTGTTCTTTGAGTCATTTTCATCACACAGTCACCATTAGCACGTCTGAAAACGTCTGCACACTTACTCGCTGCTCCATACTCCGACATGCACCAACACACCTCTGCGGATGTGGACCACTGCCAGCGCCACCGTGCGACGGCCGCAGGTCAGATGCACCACATGGTCATACCCCGAGGTGATTTAAACCCGCAAACCGCCCACCAGACCATTGTTTCACCATGTATCAGCATGAATCTTAATTTATCAGCATGAGTGTTCAAAAATGTTCAAATGTGTGTGAAATCTTATGTGACTGAACTGCTAAGGTCATCAGTCCCTAAGCTTACACACTACTTATCCTAAATGATGCTAAGCACAAAAACACACACCCATGCCCGAGGGAGGACCCGGACCTCCGCCGGGACCAGCCGCACAGTCCATTACTGCAGCGCCCTAGACCGTTGCATGAGTGTACAACAGAGGTTTGGTAAATATTAAAAT
This sequence comes from Schistocerca serialis cubense, assembly GCF_023864345.2. Taxonomy (NCBI): domain Eukaryota; kingdom Metazoa; phylum Arthropoda; class Insecta; order Orthoptera; family Acrididae; genus Schistocerca; species Schistocerca serialis. Next base: position 421,934,413 of record NC_064646.1, read on the forward strand.
TTCGCTAGCGAGAAAATTCTGTATTCATCCTTTGGTCTCCCTCTGCAGTTTTTATCCCCCGCCTTTCCTTCCGGTACCAAACAGCCGATTCTTTGATGGCTCAATATGTGTCTTTCGTAGCGAGCCATTCATTTAGTCTAGTTCTGTCATAAATTAATTTTTTCGCATGTTATATTCAGTACCCCGCCATCAGTTACCCGATCTACCCACGCATATATAATAGCATTCTTCTGTAGGACCACATTTCAAAATAACTTCTAGTCTCTTCCTTACTTAGCCGACCAGGGTGGCCGAGCGGTTCTAGGCGCTACAGTCTGGAACCGCGCGACCGCTACGGTCGCAGGTTTGAATCCTGCCTCGTGCATGGATGTGTGTGATGTCCTTCGGTTAATTAGGTTTAAGTAGTTCTAAGTTCTAGGGGACTGATGCCCTCAGAAGTTAGGTCCCATAGTGCTCAGAGATATTTGAACCATTTTCTTCTTGACCCAATCGATTATCAACAGCATTTCGCTTCTGTACATCACTACACTGCTCATAAATATTTTCAGAAAGAAATTCTTGCTACTAATTTATACGTTCGATGTCAACAAATTTTCCTTTTTTCAGCAGAAACACTCCTCTAGCCATTCTCCCTCAAAATTCTATTCCTTCTCTATTTCAGTTCTCTCATCAAATTTCTCCTGTGTTTCCATTACTATTTATTCAATGAAAACTGAATAACATCAAGGATTGAGGCTAAAGCCTTGTCTCACTACTCAACTGCTTAACCTTCTTAGCCTCCCATCCTTATAATCGCAGTCTAGTTCTTGAGCAAGTTGTAAGTTTTCTTTTCCCTGCTACCTTCAGAATTTCAAAATAGACTGATGCTGTTAACTTAGGTCGGCCCTTCTTCGACGTCTGTTCTGACGTAATTCGTGGGCTGAAACGATCTTATACTCGCGGAAATGATCGATAGCTGGTAATATAGGTGAATAAGAGTGCATGTAATGAATACAGCTATTCACTGTAGATGATACACGATCGTTAAAAGTTTCAAACGCAGTCACTTACGAGGATGAATTGTGCACATCACGTTACTCGTAAAAATCTGAGTAGGTTCTCAGTATCAGTGTCTTGTGGATGTCCTACAGAGTTCAGAAGACTTTGGGATGTGATGAATGAAAAGTCTGATTACGCTGTCCACAGTCCATACGGCTGCTAAGATTTCTGAACTACAGGCGATCCCAGCGTTTTCTGAACTCTGCTCCGTAACCGCAACGCCGAATAAGACAATGCACATGCACGCACCATATATGGTTCTCCAGTAAACCCATCAAACTTCAATAAAATTTGGCTCGGAACGCCATCCGGTTTAAATGGCTCTAACAACTATTGGACTTAACATCTGAGGTCATCAGTCCCCTAGACTTAGAACTACTTAAACCAAACTAACCTAAGGACATACACACAGCTATGCCCGAGGCAGGATTCGAACATGGTACCGTAGCAACAGCGCAGCTCTGGACTGAAGCGCCTAGAATCGATCGACCACAGCGGCCGGTCGGCCTTCATGGTCTGTGAAGGAGAAGTTAGGTTTTGGAGTTTCATCGTCACTACCGGTTTCGCTGCATTAAAACAACATCCTCAGGTGAACTGCATAACAAGGTAAAGATCCCATGTAATCCATATGATCAAAATAAAATAAGGTTATTTTAGTTTCTTCTGAAAATTCTAAGAAATTTCTTAAATATTTTTATAGATCCTATGTGGCGTGTTTAAACTGACAGAAAACATCAAAATTACAAAATTTTACTGACAACAGTGGCACATTAGCACACCAAGAAGTCCAAAACTTTCGTGGTCAAAAATTAAACCTCTAAAGAGGGGAAGTTAACAACATAAATAAAACAGGACATTGGAGAGAATAGGGCGGTGGCGCACTACAAGAAGAAAAACATATATAAGTACAATGATTGAAAATGGAAGTCATTGGTAAGGAATGATCAGAACTGGGACCCCCACCCCCACTTCCACGACATCGCTCCTTTCTCACACCCTCCCCCCTTCACCAACCTTCGCACAATTATGAATAAATGTCAAGTCTGTAAGGCTGACTGAGGTACAAGCCGATAAGCGTGTCGATGTGAAGTCCATGAATTGGATGACGCAAACTTCGAAGCGCAATATACTGATATAGTTACACCGAACCACGACAGAAATGTAAGATAATAAGAGAGCTAAGGACTAAGATAATTTGCAGTAACATAAACAGGAATCTATACATACCCTGTGGTCGCTGCAAGGGCTCACCACGGAAGGCGGTGTATTGTGTACTGACATGCCGTGTTGACATACAACTGGAGGCACTAGTAAACGACGGTAACACCACAAGCGGCGGAATTTTTGACTACGGAGGGTTGGGTAGTGTCCTAAAAGTGAAAGAATGTATCCAAAGATCGAGCAATAAAAAAGTTAAATGTAACAATTGCTTATACAAAGAAAGATAAATGTAAGATGAAAAAAGTAATGGAAAAAATAAGTAGAATCACAAAGTAGATGAAATTGAAATCCACTTCTTAGGCATATGAAATAATCATTCCAAGAAAGGTAAATATACAAGACAAAGTTATTAAAAATACCACATTGTCTTAGTTCTACAATTTAAATATTTTAAAAACGGTTTTAGAAAGTTCCTTATAGTAATTTGATCATACGTATTATATGGGATCATTTCCCTATTATCTAGTTCACCTGAGGATGCTGTTTTAATGCAGCGAAACAGGTTGTGAATATAAAAAGTCACCAATCACAGCTGTCTTGCGGTTCATTTCTTGTGGTTCATTTACTTCCATTCATTCTTCCCATATGTCTGAATCATTCAGTTTTTATTTTAGTATACTTCTGTTAGAAGATGTTAGTTCAGATGACCTTTCATCTATAAAGTCACTTTCTCAAGAAGTGAAATAAAACGTGTGTCTAAAATGCTGGCCGGCCGAAGTGGCCGTGCGGTTAAAGGCGCTGCAGTCTGGAACCGCAAGACCGCTACGGTCGCAGGTTCGAATCCTGCCTCGGGCATGGATGTTTGTGATGTCCTTAGGTTAGTTAGGTTTAACTAGTTCTAAGTTCTAGGGGACTAATGACCTCAGCAGTTGAGTCCCATAGTGCTCAGAGCCATTTGAACCATTTGTCTAAAATGCTATTAACGTTGGATATGAGTTAGGATGCATGACTTTCTTGATTAACTCTCGTAATTCTTTTTTTCTTTTCTTCTTATAGTTTATAAAGAAACGGCCTTTACAGTAACTGGATGCGTATACAGTAGCTGCTAAGTGACTTGTGACATTTAAAAAAATTCTCTTTCCATGTGCGTCTGTTTTATGTTCGACAATTAACTATGTTCCAGCCTAGAGTAATTTCATTTCCACTCACCTTATAGTTTGGTATGAAAGAACCTTTTTGCACGGTAAACTTCGACAGGGTTAAATTTGGTCTTAGATTTGAAAAAGATATTACATTTAGTATCTATAATAGATTAAGAAATTAACTTAATATTTATTTGTTAACACACGAAGAATTTGCGAAACTGCAACAAAAATTATCTACATAGGGATTAACTTCGAAACATCTTCGCCTCATAATTAAAATCCTTTGTCAAAACGACAATACTCCATCTTTCAGCTAATGGTACAGCAACCTCTGAGAGATGTCCAAGAAAGAATAGGCAGTCTCGGTTGCATCCGAAACGGCCTATTCTTTCTTAAAAATTCTTTGTTTTTCAATCCAACACACCTTAATGTGAGTGACCAAGTATAAATTTTGTTCCCATGTCCGCTTTGAACACTGCAAATGCTTTGGTATATTCAAAGTGTTTGTTTTACGTTTTATACTCGAAGCAGAATCCTGAATGTTTTTCACTGATATCATTTCATGTCATTGACTCCTTTCATTTTATTCAGCAAACTTAATTCCATTAAAAGTGAATGGCTTAGTGTGAAAGTTGGCTCACTGTAGTGGATGTTTGCGAAGCAGATATAGTACAGGACAATATTAAATTTCATTTAATAATCTACAAAATAAGAAAAAAGGAAGAGAAATAAGGAGAGAAATAAGGGGAAATTCTCCGTTTGCAACCGAAGAATCGGAGGATACGTACAATATACAAAGTACTTATACGAGGGCGTGCTGAAAAGTATCGCATCCGAATTTCTTACGCAAAAAATCTTCAGGCTTTTTTAATAAAACAAACCTTATGAACATTTCAAAACTTGGTTCTTCATGTCTACGTATTTACTTGTCTACATAGTCGCCCTACGACGAAAACATTTCTCCCATCGTTAGTCGTCTAAGGTGTTCTTTAAGTTTTGGAAACAGACGAAATCGTATGGGGCCAAGTCGGGAGTGCGTGAAGGATGATCGATGACGGTGAACCGAAGCAGTGTGATCTGCCAATGTAATGCTCAAGCGAAGGACGCTTCGTGTATAAACGAAATCTTAGAATTCGTGACTTAATTACAGTAGGCTGTTTCTCTCGCATCGACATAGTCACGTGATATACCATCATGTTACACGCTGCAATTCGGAGCCCTCTAGCGGCAGAGGACTGAAAACAAGTAGACACGAAGAATAAAGACGTAGAATTCTAATAACGTTTGATTTATTTAAAAAGCTTTAAGAGTTATCCCATAAAAAATTCGGAGACATTAATTTTCAGCACGTCTTCGTACGTTTTCCTCTTCTGGAGAGGTACGTTGGTTGATTCGTACTGAAGTATGACTGATAGTTTTAGTCGCTTTGATTGTATACGAAATGTAACAGTCAGCTGACAGGTTGCACACAACTTTTTTTAAAAACACATTAGCCAAGTTTCGATACCTCTAAGGCTATCTTCATCAGAATGTGAAAAGTTACATGAACTCACATAACAACTTTCAAATTTTCAGCTATAGTGCTACCGTCAAAAGACATGGTTTTGCTTCATGAGTCACGAATGTAGGTCATAATAAAAAAGAGTAATACAGTCATAGCTGCAAGCGGCGGCACAAGTTTACTGTTGTTGAAAATTTTAAAGTAATGTTAGTTCATGTAAAGTTTACCATTTTGGTGAAGATAGTCTGAGCTATCGAAACGTTGATCATGTGGTTTTCTTTTTTTTAAAAAAAAAGAAGTTGTGTGCAACCGGTTGGATGACTGTCACATTTTATATATTTGCATACACAGTTGCTGAGCGCACAGCCAAAAAAGTTTAAAATATCAACGCTTTGATTTTGCCTTTATTGTATTTCATTGTTAAAGGGAGAGGCTCAGACACCACAATGTCACCCACCACGACAACAATACGATGACGTACACGGGAGTCCGCTCGCCTCATTGGCTGCCAGAAAAGAACACCCTCAGCCTCAACGACACGATCATTGTGCCAAACATAGCTGTATTAGTAAGTATGTCAGCAACTGTAAAAAGTGTATTTTCATATTACGTTCAATTCTGATACAAGCATTTTCAAATAGGTTTATCCTTATTACTATCTGAAATTTTCTGAATAAAAGAAGCGATCCCTCTCTCTCTCTCTCTCTCTCTCTCTCTCTCTCTCTCTATATATATATATATATATATATATATATATATATATATATATATATATATATATATAATCTTAAAAACGTAATAATGTCTACACAGCAAGTAGACAACAGTAATAAGGTAACTAGTTTGGGTTGAAAAAACCTATCATTTTCGGATCCAATTTGGCAAAAAATTACTATAAGCCTATGTGAAACGAACAAAAGGCAGCATTTGAATAGCTGGACGCATTCACATCAAAAACGGACAAAATGAATATTCATGCACCACAGCGGAATGTCAAGAAAGAGAATGTTCATTAAGAATTGACCACATCAACAGAAGAGCAGCGAAGTGCTTCAAAACCACACTGGCTGAAAATGCACACCAGTATAAGATAAAAGTTTGTGCACTGCATTCTTAGGTCAAGTAGCTCGTCAAATAACATAGATACAACATACAGATGTGCAAGCATGTCAGTGTTGATAGTGACCGCTACGGTCGCAGTTCGAATCCTGCCTCGGGCGTGGATGTGTGTGATGTCCTTAGGTTAGCTAGGTTTAAGAAGTTCTAAGTTCTAGGGGACTTCTAAGTCCCATAGTACTCAGAGCCATTTGAACCAAAAGCCAGCAGGGACACGTTTCAAAATCATAAGATAATCTATAGACCAACGTGCGCTGAATGCTAGGCACTTTGTGGACAAAGCTGTTTCTTCAAGAACATGAATCCTGGGGGGGGGGGGGGGGGGGGGGGCCGAAGCAGGAACCCCGGTTTGACCCTCAACCCCCCCCCCCCCCCTCCCCACGACCGCCATTGCAATCTGGCCTGCATGGCACAATGTATCATGTAAGTATTGTCCGTAAAGTATGTTATAATTCAACTCTTATATCTTGGGATATGACTTGTTCCTATTCAGTATCTTTGTTCAAAAATTACTTAATTAATTCGAAGTTTTTGGAATGGATGAAAAGTATTATCATCGCTGCATGTAGTATGAGAACATCGTAATTTTCTCTAAGATTCATGAAACAATAACCATAACAGTAGCAATTATTCTAAACAAAGATATATTAATTTCGACTGTGTGCCCCCGAGGTTACCAATACATTCTAATTACGATATGAAATTACGTAATATGTTGGTTTAAGAAAGAGAGACAGTATTATTTTATTATTTGTACTAAAGCAAAGTTCGTATCGTATCAAGCGCTGTTACAGAACTAAGTAAAGGAACGTTTCCCTATTAAGCCTCAGCCAGAAGTACGTTTAATATGTACAGAAGCGCATAGCTCGTGTTATTCTTCAATAAGGCAGCCAGCAGTTGTTCCTATTCAATATTTGTTTTTCATCTTTTATAACGGATCTTATGTGTTTTAGACCTTGAACAGAAATTTTCGATACTCGTTAAATGGAGAATTAACTATTTTCGTTAGAACCATCAGTACCATAGCACTCTAAATACATCAGAATATCCTAAAAAAGTCTGTGGATAAATTTTGTGAGGAGAGCTTCGCGTCTTCGTGCGGCAAACAGCCTTCAGCTGTCAGTGGAGTTTCAGTTTAAAGAGCTAGTGTGTCATAAGGTAATACGTATTTGTTTATGTTGGACTAAATATTCTTGTGTTGTCTTTTCCAGGGCATTGCTTCGTACCTACAGGATACCTCATTTTTAATCAAATGGGGATACAACATACTTATGCGAAGGCTAGACTCTCAGCCATTCGTCAAAACAACTGTGTACAATTATTTCTGGAATTTTACCGATCCAGTGCTTCATTTTGCTCAGACTGTTGTCCCAAATCTGGTCCCAGTCACAAATATCGGAATCCTACACATGGTAAAAGAAATATTAAATTACAGTTCTCTATTACATACTGTTTGTTGTTTGTTCCTGCAGTTCAATTGCAGATTTGAAAGTTGCTTATTTTCCATGTGAACTTTTAAGAATGATAACACAGGTTAATGTTAAAAAATTTTCAGGGGAAATCCCATATCGCTTAGTTTTTTATTTGTGTTGAATCCAGATCTGATAACCCACCTCTTTAAGTTAATATTAAAAATTTATTTTCAGCGATTTTATTTTTTAAAAAAAGAGAGAAATAACGAAGGTTTTTGTTACAGCTCTCTACTACGTAGGATTTGGGTGAACATTGTTAATTTGTTTTCCTTTTATTTACGATAACGACATCCTGTTTGTGGTTTGCAGATATACAGCGATTTCCGAGACAACGTTACAGTTTTCATAGGTCCAGAAAACGCTCGAAGGTTCTTTACAATGGATCAGTTTCATGGTAGTCCTCGGTTTGGATACTGGTCTGGCGAAAAGTGTGACGCAGTTGCTGGGGCGACCGAAGGGGTCGTTTACCCTCAATATCTGACAAAGAATGACACCCTTAAATACTTCCGCAAGACAATATGTAGGATCACTCCTATCTATTATGCAGGTAAGGCTCTCCTATCTGTTATGTAACTGAAACCGAAAAGAAACAAATTTCATGCATGAGATATTAAGAGCTGCTCGTCGTAGTCATACCGCTTCGAAAATCACTTCCTTATGCAGTTAGTTCTGCTGTCTGACTGAAACAGACTCCAGAAAGTAGTCTTCTGTATATTCCTGTGTGCTTTCTGTAAGAAAGGTAAATATAAAAATGTTAACGTATATAACAATGTTGTTGTAACTCGACAGGAACAGTAATGTTACAGAAACTTAGGGATAAGCACCATTAAATTTTGCTAGTTGTTTCTATCGATTTCTCATACTGTTACAACTATAACAATTTCTTTACATTACTAATTACATTTTATCTTAATCTGCTATCAAAAAGGGAAAAAATTAAATATGTGTAGACCGTAAACCCAAAAATACTTTATTTACGTATTCTTAAAAATAAAATTACAGTGTAGAAATGAAGAAGGCAAAATGTTAGTGTATTAAATTTAATCTAAATTAAACCTGATCATAAAAACATTTTAATTTACTCAGGAGGATTAAGAATAAATACATTACTGTGAAACCTACGCCTTAACAGGCACTAAAAGTGAGGGAGAAATTTGGGGTCGCTAGAGAGTAAAATGTGGAGATCTGTGGATAATATTTACTAAGTGTTGCCATATACACACACCTTATTAATATTTCTTGTCAAAATTCAACAAATGACACCTCCTTACCATAGTTCACCATCCGCTGAGTCCTCCAAGTTCTTTACATTAGTATGCAGGTGTGTACATTGAGTCTCAACTGGAAGATGAAGAATTTCTCACAAAGTATAGTAGTCGGGAAATTATTTCTTGCAGGTTGTGTTCTTGAAGGGTCTACAGAGATGGTTCGAAAATTTTTTCTGAATGTTTTGCAAAAAGTACTGTCACTAACCACGCTATGGACTAATATCTGTCGCTTTTTAACTGTTTTTATATCTCATCACAATTTCCACCTTTAAGGTTACCAAGGAGCTGAAGAAGAGAAATTTGTTAACATCCAGTATTGATTTAAGTGTCAGGAAGTCATTTCTGAAAGTATTCGTATGGAGTGTAGCCATGTATGGAAGTGAAACATGGACGATAAATAGTTTGGACAAGAAGAGAATAGATGTTTTCGAAATGTGGTGCTACAGAAGAATGCTGAAGATTAGATGGGTAGATCACATAACTAATGAGGAAGTATTGAATAGGATTGGGGAGAAGAGAAGTTTGTGGCACAACTTGCCCAGAAGAAGGGATCGGCTGGTAGGACATGTTCTGAGGCATCAAGGGATCACCAATTTAGTATTGGAGGGCAGGGTGAGGGTAAAAATCGTAGAGGGAGACCAAGAGATGAATACACTAAGCAGATTCAGAAGGATGTAGGTTGCAGTAGGTACTGGGAGATGAAAAAGCTTGCACAGGATAGAGTAGCATGGAGAGCTGCATCAAACCAGTCTCAGGACTGAAGACCACAACAACAACAATAAGGAGCTGAAGGGTCATATAGGGGGAGGGGTGGCTGGGGGAGGAGCGAGAAGGTCACGTAACTCTCTCTCCCTCGCTCTCTCCCTCTCTCTCTCTCTCTCTCTCTCTCTCTCTCTCTCTCCCTCCCTCACTATCTCTCTTTCTCACACACACACACATACAAACACGCAACATAGTTGTATACGGGCTTTCATGAGACGACACACGGTGTTCCATAATTGTTTCCCCTCTGAGAGCCTCAAGGGATGTGGAATGAGACAGACAGTTCATCAGTTAGCACCTGCGGCTAGTTGGGCTATTTCTACAGGAAATACCGATAACCAAGTACAGCTAGTGCTTATTTACCCACATTGCTCATAATGAGATTACTCAGAACAACATCAGCTGTCTGTGTCTTGGTAAATTAAAATCCTTTTCAATTTAAAAATTAGTGTTAGAGTTTACACATTCGAGTCCAGATATACTGACAAACTATTGGAAGAGTGAGTAATAGTGTACTAACTCTCTTCAGGTCTATTTCGGCATTTCCCTTTTTTATCTGTTAGTACTTTGGAGCAGAATAAGAAACTCCTTTCTGAACCCCAGCACAGCCTATATGGATATTACTTTTGCTTCTAAAAATGTGGTTGAATATTTCGGAGCTCATCTTAAGTTTGCTTTTGTTTATGTTTCCCATGAATCGAATTACATTGTTTCACGTAAACCAAGAAGAACTATCCAAATTTAACTTCAAGGTTTGACCACGTGGCACCGAATTAATAAAACAGAAAGAAGCAGTACCAGATGAAGTATTGCTCCATAAAACGTGTTAAAATATACATAATGAAAGCATCGGCTTCATATACACAACATCTACATGCACATCTACATACGTAATCCGCCAGCCGCAGTCTGGCACACTACCAGTAATTCCAATTCCTGTTCCACTCGCAAACAGAGCGTGGGATAAACGACCCTCTATTTGCCCCCATACGTGCCCTACGTTCCCTCATCTTAGCCGTCACTTCGTGATGTGTAGATTGTCGGCAGTGGAGTCTTTCTGCAGTCAGCTTCAAATGCTGTCTCTCAAAATTTTCTCAGGAGTGTTTCGCGGATAGAACGTAGATTTCCCCCTAGCGAATCCCATTTGAGTTCGCGAAACATCTCCGTACAACTCGGGTGTTGATTGAACCTAACAAATCTAGCAGCCCGCCACTCAACTGTTCCGATTTCTTCCTTTAATCCGACCTTTGAGCAGTACTGAAGAATAAGTAGTTAGCTATAAATGGTCTCTTTTATAGATGAGCTACACTTTCGTAAAATGCTTCCAATAAACAGAAGTCGCTCATTTGCCTCCCCTACTACCGTACTTAATTGCTCGTCCCATTTCATATCGTTCAGTCGACCAGACTTTGTCAAGCAGCACACTATAATGCTGTATTTGAACATCAATATGTTTTTTTCCTATTCGTCTGCATTAACTCATATTTTTCGACGTTTGTAGCAAACTGCCATTCATCACACCAAATAAAAATTTGTTCTAAGACGTCTTCTATTCTTCTACAGTAACTCAACGACGAATGTTCCCATACTATACCACAACGTCATCAGACTGTTGTCCGTCACATATGTGATACTTCAATGATACCCTTCATAAATTCCACAAAAAATAAGAAGTGAATGACAGGCTTCTAGCAAACTTACTCTCGGAACAACAACTTGGAAAATTCAACAACACACCTACCTAGCGAACCACATTCGTGCTCAATAGGATTTGGGCTGCTGTTCAATATATTCGTGTACTTCACAGTTTCTCCGTGGGTGGACTTTCTGTATTAAGAAGTAACCACCTCCTGCACAGGTGGAAGGACATATATGACTACAAACAATGCCATCTCAACATCGGCTTACTCACATCTGCATCTACATCATTACTCTGCAGCTCATACTTGGGTGTTTGGCAAAGAGTTCATAGGACTACGTTTTTATAGAATTACTTTCATACTATTTCTCAAGAGTACCACTCTAGAACAGCACGGGGAGAAACTGTACACCTATATGCTTCCGTACGTTTGATTCCTCTCATTTTGTAACGATGGTTTTCCTTCCATTGTTATTGGAAGTCAACAAAATATTTAGATATTCGAAGGAGAAAGTTAACGACTGAACTTGTGGGAAAATATCTGGCAGCAACGAAAATCGCCTCGCTTACCATATCAGTGACACCATCTCCTAGTTATATGATAATACAAAACGAATGGCCCTTCTTTGAACTGCGTCAATCTTCTGTGATAAAAATCCCAGATAGCGCAGTAGTACTCCGGGGATAAGGGAAAAGCATAGTGCAGGCAGCCTCTTTAATAGACCTGTTGCATCTGTTTTGACCCACAGCCTCAATAAATTTGAATAAGGAGATTATTCCTTGTGACTGTGTTTTAAAATATTTGATTCGTATTAATAGGTTCCTACACTATCAATTTTAAGTGCAACTATAATAACAGATGTGAACATCTCGTTGTCAATAATTTAAAATATCACGTGCCACGCTGTGCCGAAATGTACATATCTTGTAAATTTTTAATGAACTGGCAACGATGTATCCATATCAATTAGTACAGATGCTCTTGAAAATAGAGAGTGTCCAAAACTTGACTACAAATTAGATATTTTAAAACACAGACTAGTGGAATAACGTGTTCTTCATTAAACGCATTATCTGGTTCGCGTTCTTAACAACATTTTCAAGGTGATGGTACCAATTAAAAAGTGCAGTCCCTCGGTATTTAGTTGCGTAATCAAAATTTAACAGAATTTCTTTAGTACTCCTCTCACTTTCACTTGTTTCGATCAATTCCACTCTTCACACCAAAGCATTGTGTAGTCCGTTTTGATCTACCAAGGACATCAGCACACAAGGGGGTGACGATATTATGTACTTCATTGGCAGCGGCGTTGGTGGATTCACCGCCGACCAATAAAGGACCAAGAGGGCCGATCTTTTCAAATCAGTACGCCGTAGCGTACAAATGGCGGCCGTCGGAATACAAATCAGGTTCCTTTCTTAAGTCAAATCGGGTACGTTCCCCACCAAAAAAAAAAAAAAATGGATTGTTGAAAAGTGATAACGTTAGTGCAGGAAATAAGTAGGTAGTTGCATTTTGAAGATGATAAATAACATAACAGCGACGTATCTCAGAATCTATGGGCCGAAGTCACTAATTTATTGGAAGCCACAAGTTGAAAATTCCAATTCACGGAATGTAAACTATTTCTTGGATGTTCTCGTTCAAGCGCACGTCCACAGCCTCCAAAAATTTCGTTAAAGAAAATATTGTCCGTTATAGGTTGTATCTTAATGTCATTTATTTGTTGTGCGATTGGCCAATTTCGATTGCTATGTCATTATCAAGCACATACAAAAGAACGTATGTACATAGACGAATGTTACATTGTTTATAGCAGTCTGGAGAACTCACAGACATAATAATAATCTAGTCTCAAATTCAGTATGAGTTATCTTTCTTACTTATATATAGGTTAACAATGTTCACTGTGTCACTCGAGATAGGGCATACAAATTAAATTATCAATCCACATGTGAAGCTGCACATGGAAGAGCCCATATATAGTATTACTCAAGGGAGAAAACACTGTCCTTTCACTAGAACACCACATTATGTCAGGTGTGAACCACGAACTACTCAGCATACAGACTGCAGCTACAACAGCTGATTAACTTCAGGTAAAGGTACATTCAGTGATAATCCAGACGTCTAGCAATAATGAATGTTTACGCATGTTAAACATTTTGTTCGCGTGTTATTAAATTACTGTTAAATCTTGCGTTATAAATAGGTTCTCTGTAAACAATGACAAAATGGTAGACATCCAGTTATACAGCGTGAACAGTATTTACACATAGTAAAATAATTGTGAATTTGTGCATGTCTATGAGGGGGAAGCAAAAAGTTGGCGTTCGAAGGCTACGCTAATCCCTTGCCTACATGTCGATGCATGCATACCCGCATCTGAGTCGCGCGGAGATGCATATGCGCAGCAGCAACATCCTCAAACGGAAACTTTCTGATCACCCCTTATGAACCATTACAAAAGCAACACAGCACATCTGTATTATAAAGTCCACATCTTTTCATTTCTCTAGCCAAGGTTGAGACAGGAATGAGGAGCGACTGGATACTATCAACTGTTAGGCACGGAGACAGATCGACATATTTAGTCTTAATATTCTGAATGACAGATTCATCTATTACAAACACCTACATATCTCAGTTACTTATCTACGAAGTACTATAATAAAAGCAACCGAAAACTGAAACCACAGTGATATAGTCCCAAAGATTACAAGAAAAATATCAGAAACAGCTGGGGAAGAGAACATAATGTAATATACAGTTACAGTACATTCATAATAAATGGAGAATATTTTTATGATAACATTGCTCGTCACTGTGCTTGAAATTACTTTCCATAGCTGCATCTACGACTTTTACTGTAGGCTTTTGGAGTATATTATTGTATAAGAGGTGGTATAATGAAAACGACAGAAATGGGGAAAGTAATAAACTGCTTATTATTTCAACAGTAATCGTCACAAGTGTTAATCCATATTCCACTGTGAGACAAGACAGTCAATCCTTATCTGGAAAAAAATTTGCGGTTGTCTACGGAATCATTATTGTACTATGTAACCAACTATTCATCCGAAGCAAATCTACGGCTACGAACGTCTTCCTTCAAGACTCCAAAAATATATAAATTTTATGGGGAGAGTTCGGGATTGCATCGAGGATGTATAACGGCTTCGCAGCGAAACAACCGTGGCAACATATGGGCCCAACCATGGCGCTGACCGCTTGTTTCAAAGTACGATATGTATATTATCGGTTACAGCGAGTGCTTTTGAAGTAATAAACAATTTACATACTTTCTTCATCTCTCCCATTTTCATGTAACTTCCTCTCGTGGTTTTATATTTAAACATTATTTAATTTGCTTGTGAATAATCCTACAATATTCTAAAAGCCGTTGGATTATGCAATTTTCACATATATGACATTTGACCTAGATCAATGACTTAGCAACATTATCATTCTCATTAATGATATCATCTGCGCTACTGTGTGACATCATCGTTTTCAGTGGGTAGGCACGTTCCACTTTTCACCACCATCCAATCATAGAGTAGTACTAAAAAATTCCCAGATGGAGGAAATTGTTCTATTGTGTTAGTGGAAAATTTAAACAAACCTCCCCCTATCTCCAACTAAGTACAGTGATGTGCTCCCTATCTCCAGTGCAGCGTAGAAACGGTATCAAATTAGATTACTTCTGAGATAAACTTCCCAGTCTCCAGCTACTTAAGACATAGTACTTTTTAAAAATGCCAAATAAGAAGTAAAAATTACGTAACTTTCAAATTAAAGCAAATACAGTCAATATTTATGAAAGACATTTACATCTGACTTACAAGTAATGTCAAATTACATTATTACTCATGCATATATATACCTCTGACGTAGTATTAAAGGAATGCAGGGTCAAAGATATGCATGCATATTAAACGTAAAATGGCGCACACACATTGCACAATGTTCCACGACCCTTCCTCTTTTTTAGTCCGAGTCTAGTATTAAAATTCAAGAGCCAGTTACAAGTATCCCCATTTGGGGTATGCCCAAAAGTACCCGAATGACGTGAACTATAAAACGCCACTCTCTCTTCCAGTCAGACGAGGGCTACAATGTAACCCCAGTTAGGCTGCACTAATATTGATAAAAAATATCTTTTTTATTGAGACACACGTCAGATTATCTGAATTGTCTAACATACCGAAAATGTTCTCAACTAATTCTGCGTTACTGACTTCCAGAAAATCGTTTATGAACTGGCTCACCAGTCACATACGTAAATTTCATTTGCAGTCATACATCTTTCGCTATGGACTGTCGTACCCAGTATGTAAAATATGTCCTACTAATGATTAAAAATCAACATTTACTTGTAGAACATAAATAAATAAATAGGAATAAGCAGTTGTCAAACATGAGGTTTCCCTTAAAGGTAGTTCCGTGAAGAGTGAAGAGGCCACTAAAAACAACTGTTTCTTTACATCCCAATTGCTTACTATCACCAAAAGATGGGTGCACTGTTAAAAACGTCACAAGTTCAAGTTGTTTTCACTGTCACCAACAGGTGTAACAGCTGCCAATAACGAATATGAGCTTAATTTCAATAAAACGTTGTAAGATACACATCAATTATTTTGCCTGAGCTGTGATGCTTGTCAAGAATGTCACAATATTCCAAAATGCGCCAGAAAATGTGTTGTTTACATTGTAGGACTATCTAGATACATAAAGTGTATTCAATTGTGGCAAAAAGTTCAATATTTAAGTGGAGTCCAGAATGAAGCTTTCACTCTGCGGTGGGGCGTGTGTTGTAGATCATCACAGTGCTTGCAACAGGTTGGTTTTCCACATACGATTGTATCCATCACCATTATAAACTTTAAAGTATGTATCAGGGTAGGAGAGAAAGAAGATATCACTAGAAAAATATACTTCACTTCATACTTGTTGCACCACAAGGGAAAAAAATTCAATTGATCACCAGTATCCCAAACAAACTGTCCCTAATTTTCGATTATGGCTCACTAAACAAACCTGTGATCAACTACACCAACATCTAATAAGCGTATCACCACACACAGAGCACAATTTTTTTTAGTCAGGAAAGGAAAAAAGTGTTCGATTTTAGGAAGAAATAAAACGTTTTATTACGATATATCACTTAAACTGCAGAACGACATTTTTTGTACACATTCTCACAAAAGATGACCAAAAACACAGTGAAAGGTGTGATATCTCCAAAGACAATGTTCGTATTATCACGAAATATCGGAGAGAGTGTCACAGAAATGATACAGGATTTGGGCAGGACATCATTAAAAGAAAGGCGTTTTTCGTTGTGACGGAATCTTCTCACGAAATTCCAATCACCAACATTCTCCTCCGAATGGGAAAATTTTTTGTTGACACCAACCTACATAGGGAGAAACGACCTCTACGATTAAATAAGGGAAATCAGAGCTCGTACGGAGACATATAGGTGTTCGTTCTTTCTGCGCGCTGTATGTGATTGGAATAATAGAGAATTCTGAAGGTGGTTTCATTAACCCTCTGCCAGGCACTTAAATGTGATTTGCAGAGTATCCATGTATATGTAGATGTAAATGATTGTCAGAGACGATATACGAGAAAAATTGTAATTGTTTATCATTTATGGTAATATATGTGAGATTTTTCACACCTTGCAAGCACAGTGAAGCTTCAAATTAAATACTACCACATCTAAATTTTCTGCATTACTTATTAAAATACTTGCAGAATGCATATTGGCACTACTAATAAAGGTCTTTTAGGGGAAGCATAAGTCTCTTGTACGTAAATCTGCCAGTATATAATAAAAGACTAATATTCTTTTAACAACACTGATGTATTTTTCACAGTTAACACGGTACAACGACGTATTCAGGGTGAATCACCTAAGACTTTCATCGCAAATATTTCAGAAATGGCAAGTGCTATTGATGTGCGGTTTTCACGGACTGGATTGGTAGTCAGTGTTTCATACTGTTAGCCAATCAGCAGTTTGTAATAATACGTAGTGAGTGTATTTTTTGTGCAAACATACACTTTTTGAAATGGGGCAATGCCTATTGACATTAACAGGCTAACAGTAGGGGAAATTAGAATGTTAGTGGTACGTGTTTCAGGAGTCTAGTGTGAGTCGTTTACGACTTATCATACTGTGGAGAGTTTCCGTAACACATTCGTTTGTGCTATTCAACCTGCGTGACTGCTAGATACAATGTTGCTATATTTGCTTATAGTGTGCTTGTATGTTACTTGAGTGAACTGCGACTTGCTAGTTAATTAGTGGAGGACATTCCAAGCAGTAGGTCGTGAGTGGTCGATGGGATTTACCTGTGTGGGAAAAGCCGACATGGTAATGGCATATGGAGAGTGTAGGAAGAAGATAGTTCGTTCTTCTATGGTACATGCGGCAAGATATCCCAATAGACGTAAACCATCCCGGCATCTTCATCTTATCCTCTGGTAAAACCTTATCAGATTTTTTTCATGCACCATTATGAACACCCCGATTAGGGTCTGAAATTTCTGGAGCGTAGGGTAGGGGGCGAGGAAGGCGGTGTTATCGGCGTACTGGAGGAGATGAAGAGAAGGAGGGGCCTTTGGCATATCGCAGTGAAGAGGACATACAGGAGACGTGAGAGGACAGAACGTTGGGGCACACCTGCATTGGAATGGAAGAGGTATGGGTGTTGGTGTTGTTGATGGTGATATAAGATGGGCATTTCGAAAGAAAGGATGCGATGAGGCGAACGTAATTTGTGGGAACTGCAGAAGTCTAGAGCTTAAAGAGGAGGCCGAAACAATGGTTGCAGAACATGGCCTGTTAAATAAGCATCATATTTTGACATATCATCTAATCTGTGATTAGGGAAGAAGTTGAAATTAGACTTTATGAAAACAACAATAGAGACACCAGCTGTGCACTTAGCACCGCATGGTGCGCTAAGCGATACACAGAATCGTGCACTTGATAAAGAAAAAGCACAGAGGAAGACTACTCACAGCTTACCGCCTGATGCGAGGGGTTAGGCGGCGCTGCAAGTAACAATGAATTGAGAGTGCGAACGAAATCTATGGATATAGAGGGCGCACCATATCCGTTTCGGCATCATGTAATACAGGCAATCAGATGTTTTCCCATTGGTATAATAGTGGAGCCTCGCCAATTCAGGACAGTCCGTTTTAGCCCCTGACAATAACGATGGAGGCAATCATTGAAAGCTTGGAATTGTACCCGGATTTGATACGCCAAGTAAATAGGGAACC
Source organism: Schistocerca serialis cubense (assembly GCF_023864345.2). Lineage (NCBI taxonomy): Eukaryota > Metazoa > Arthropoda > Insecta > Orthoptera > Acrididae > Schistocerca > Schistocerca serialis. The sequence goes on from NC_064646.1 coordinate 421,952,815, forward strand.
TTTTATGCATGGCATTAAATGCGCGTAGGAGGAGTGAAAGAAAATGTTACCGTATGGTTACGTCTAGCCCCTCTTCCGCTGAAATTCATCTTCTGTAGTTGATATATTTTTCAGTGCCACTACGAATCATCTTGCAATAGAACGTTTATCTCTTCATTCTAATATATTCCTAAATGTTGGCTGGTTGTTCTAGCAGATGAGACAAATGGAACTTTTCGTGTTCTTCTAGAGAGAGATATGGTTTATTCACATACATTTGGCGTCGTTTTAATAGCAACAGTTGCAATACAGGACTCGTCTCTAAACACGTAAGCATCGTTGGTCCACCCCGACAGGAGGAGATTGAACACAACGTGACCAAGATGACGACTGATGTTATCAGGTGACCTCGGGTGATGGCGACAGTGCCTGCAGCTTAACAGGGTTAAACAGGTTTTCTCCTAAATCTTATAGCTTAAAAACAGGAGAGTGGCTGTAGCACTTGAGGAATAGCGGATATCTCTCCGGTTTCGACAAATGACATTTCATGATTTACTACCAACTGTGATTTTTGTGACAGGAAATCACAAATGCAGTAATACAACTCAGGTAATACTCCAGAGGCACGCAGTTTGGTTACTAGCCGTTTGTATGGAATGGTGTTACAACTCTTCTGAAAATCTAGCAGTATGGAGACTGCATGAGACTTCCTGTCGGAGTCATCACTACGTATAATTAATAAAGAGCCACTTGTGTTTCACATGAAAGATAATTTCTTAATCCGAGACAGTCATGTGAGAATAGATCGTTTTCTCGCGATGTTTCAAAATATTGGAACACAGTACATGTTCCAAAATTATACTATAATATAATATCAATGGGTCTATAATTCAGTGAATTACTTCTATTCCGTTTCTTGTGTACTAGTGAGACCTTAAAGACTGTCCATTCTTTAGGTATATGTTTGCTAAAAGCACAAATGCACGTATAATCGCAGCCAATGTCACGTATGAATACGTCACGAGTGTCATCTCTGTGGAAGCTATAGTGAACATCATCCATTGCTCCCCCATTGAAGGGAGTCTGGCGTATTTTCTTAAAAGTCGCCTGCAAAAACTCACTCCCATGAGGAGGGGTGAGCGATATACACACAGCCGATCCCTCTTGCGCACACCACCTTAATAATCCCTTCTGGATTCACTGTGTTGTGATACTACCTTCTCACTGTTTGCACGAAAGGGAACTCAGAAAGGTGGTACCAACGTGTTGCCTCGATAGCATATGCTGACCACTGAGGAGCATCTGTATGAAGCAGAGTTTATAAATTATCAGCACAATGCAAGTACAATTTGTCTCCAATCTGCATGTGACCTACCGTCGCATTTCACCCGCTAAATAGTTTATCAACCTCACTAGATCAAATTGTTAATAATAGAAACCTTCTTTCATTCCCACACCACCAATTTGTATCCCCTCCTTGAACATGTCATAGAACACAGTGCAATGCTCCTGACCGTATATGTGGCCGTTATTTACGTTTCTGATATGAAAAGCAAATACTGTATCTTACTGTACACTGCTAACATTTCTTGTAGTGTTCGTTGGAACTGTAACAGTATTAAGGCCAAACATTTACACATACAAAAGATCTGTATTACTAACAAGCTTTGCTCTTAAAATATTCCAGTATAAGTGAAGAATACATGTGACCTGCCCTTACGTATGCATAAGGAAGCAGCGATCAGTGAGACTTTAATGTTTCGAGCGGACGTTGTACGTAAACATGGGTGAATGTAAGGACGTGACAGAGTGGTAAAAAAGGGGCAATCGCGTTCGGCCGTTCCCGTGCCCATACGGTGTATAAAGTTGATGGATTTGTTGGTGTTTCGCGGCGTACTGTTCCATTTGTCTATAAGCAGTGGCGTAACACACATGGCCACGAAACACGACGTCAAAATTGTGATCGGAAATACGTCCTGACGGGCCGGAGAAACGTTTCTCGGCTTCTGAATAGAAATCACTTCGAAACCCGACAGGAATCACTGCAGTCACTGAATAAAGGTCCACCCCAACCTATTAACGAGAGAATACTGCAACGGTAACGGCATGTAATGATTGTTTGGAATCTGTCACACAGGCACATAAGGCTGCACATTTTGAATGAGCTGGAAGTCGTCGAAATCGGATGTGATCTGGTCTGAAGAATGGCGCATGTCGTCGAGTGCAGCGAAGGCCGAATAAAGCATTTCATTCTATATGTGTGCAAAGTCAGGTTCACACCAGAGGTGGATCTGAGAGGTTTAGAGAGTGTTTTTCTTATCATTAATAGGGCTCTATATCGGAAGTGAACATTAATGTGAATCAGCATGTTTATTTAAAAATTCTGCGTAGTAAGCATACTGCTGATAACCCTACTACTCAAGACGATAACAGACAATTTCATCGGGCTGGAAGAATATGTAACTGGTTTTTGAACTCTCCCAACCCTCTTACTTTTCGATTGGCCTGCAAAATCACCTGACTTAAACCCCATATAAAATGTGCGGAACATGCCGAGACAGTGAGTAAAGCGCCGACGTCGGCATCCCAGCAGTTTTGTGGAAATGCGCCTCAAATCCTCAGCGAGTGGCCTCAATTTGATGCGACGTACATATGCAGCCCTGTGGACTCATTTCTTAAGCAAATCCAGGCGGTTAACAAGTACAGGAGCGATATTATAGGGTATTAAACGACGCTTGTAATGGTTCCTGTAGGGATGACTAATATTTTGTCCAGTCAATTTAGTTAAATCCTATAACTCTTGTTTATCCGATGTTTTGGACTTGTATCTGAAGTTTCTATAAGCAGCGTGTATTCCCACAGGTGACGTTACCAGAGATGGAGTGTCAGCTTTCCGTTTCGAGCTCCCGGGAGAGACGTACGACCGTCCTGCGAACCCAGAAGAAGAATGCTACAGAGCTCCGGGAACGCCACTGCTGCCATCAGGGCTGACTGACATTTCACCGTGCTATCATGGTAAATACCACATTAGCTACATTACAGAATAATAATCACTTTGTTGTTAAGTCTAAGTACTTATATTCCAGCGTCATTTTCATTTGCCCCAAAAACTGTAACATGCTTGAATGGGTCCATCCATATGTGTTATTTTATAGGGGATGAACCAACGCGTTTCCTTGGATACCAACAGTACAAAAATATCTGTTAGAAAATTTTGTCCCATGCATATTTTCGGACGTCAGATGAAGCCCAGCGCACAAGTGTCTTCATAGAATAATTTGGTGTCATGCTGCATAGTTATTGCAGTAGGCAGAGTTTTGCCTCACAGTAATCGAATTCTATTCCAGGTCCTGTACATTTTTCAGTTTCTTCTTTTAAACTGAGTGATATGGTGTCTGGTTTAAGTGTTTCACTCTAGCTTGACTGTTTTGCTTTACTTCAACAATATCATTCGAAGTCAATTCCTGATATACCCTACGACACTGTTTCTGTCGATCAGTAAAGACTACATCGTGATTACCACTTTCACATCCATCTTATTTGTTGAGGACAGTAACTCAATATGAAGTAGAGTAACCCGCTTCACAGGTCTTTACCCGACCCTGTTTCAAAAAAAATGGCTCAAGTGGCTCTGAGCACTATGGGTCTTAACATCTGTGGTCATCAGTCCCCTAGAACTTAGAACTACTTAAACCTAACTAACCTAAGGACATCACACACATCCATGCCCGAGGCAGGATTCGCACCTGCGACCGTTGCAGTCGCGCGGTTCCGGACTGAGCGCCTAGAACCGCGGGACCACCGCGGCCGGCGAATCTGTTTCAGTTTTTTGTATCATCATGATGTGATTAATTGTGAATTTCACCTTTAATTCTATTATTATTATCATTATCATTAATATTGTTATTAGTGTGGCAACATTGATAGGTGCCTGGAGAAATCTTGTGCTTTGCCGCCAGTGAAACGGCGTAATTCGACTCTTAGGCTTCTTCGGAGTGACACTGGTAGTTTGGTTAAAGCAGAACAAAACTGTATTTCGGTTACTCGTGAGTCACACGCAGAGCAGACTACTACTTGACATCATGGCATATTGTGGTTCATGTCTGTTTTGTGAAACATTAATTACCGACCACTCCAAAAGTGTTTTGAAAATCTTCACATCGTTGACTTTGTCGTCGTTCGGGGTGGCCGAACGGTTCTAGGTGCTACAGTCTGGAACCGCGCGACCGCTACGGTCGCAGGTTCGAATCCTGCGTCGGGCATGGATGTGTGTGATGTCCTTAGGTTAGTCAGGTTTAAGTAGTTCTAAGTTCTAGGAGACTGATGACCACAGCAGTTAAGTCCCATAGTGCTCAGAGCCATTTGAACCATTTGAATTTGTCATGGAATGCGCTGCAACTTTAAAGTTCAGTTCTATGACTCCGGATTTGGCTATGCTCCCAAAAACAATAGCTATAATGTGCGTAGGGACAAGGCCCACTTCGACGCACGCTTTTACACAGACAGCGAATTGTTAGCGTGCACATCGTGTTGCTCTTATAACTGTGGATGCGAAGGTATCACAGAACCATGTTCCAGCGACTCGCTAAATGGAGGCGTGGGAAGGCGCTCTGAGCATCTGTTCTGAAGACAACGTATGTTTTGAGAAATACTTGGTGTCACTGACACTGTCTGTCTGTTTCTTATCTTTTTTTTAACTTGCTAAACTCCAAAACTACTCGACGAATTTTGATAGGGTTTTTACACGTAACTCGAGCATAGATTGGAGCGCCGTATAGAGTTTATTTCATGAAAATCGGATCACAAGATAAAAAAAAAATCCATACATATTGTAAAAGTGTATGTATTTACATACCTACATATGCTCCACAGCTCCTCCGAAGCCACTGGACCAATTTCAACCAAACTTTGTACACATAACACTTACTGTGTGAAAAAAATAGCAGTTGGGATCGAAACCACCTGCATACCAAAGCCGTGGGTGTCAAAAGGAAATGTAGGCCACGATGCTCGCGTAACCCTATTTTACTCATACAACACTTGAGAATGAGAGCATTTACTGACTTGCAACAAATTTTACATGTGATTTCAGACCTGTAAGAATTTATCTCTCGCTGACAGCCCCCACAAAATGATCAAATAAAAAACGATTTGCTGCTTACTACGTGTTCGCTGTTTAGGCAATAAAAAGCGTCGCATCAGGTATGACGTTTTAATTGATTACTTCTGTACTACTAACTGTACACCTGCAAAATCATATATTTTTTGAGTCGTCTTCTGACTGGTTTGACGCGGCCCGCCACGAATTCTTGTGCTGAGCCAACCACTTAATCGCAGAGTCGCACTTACAACCTACATCCCCAATTATGTGCTCCGTATATTCTCCCTCTGCCGTTCTCATTCTCTATAGCTTCCTATAGTATTATGGGAGTTGTTCACTGATTTCTTAATAGACGTCTTATCGTCCTGTCCTTTCTTCTTTTCAATGGTTTCCAGATATCCTTTTCCTTGCCGATTCTGCACAGAAGCTCCTCATTTCGTGCCTTATCAGTCCACCGAATTTTCAACATTCCTATGTAGCGTCACATCTCAAATGTGTCCTATCACGTGTGTTACGATTTACCCACAGTCCGTCTTTCACTGCTAAACAATGCTGTGCTCCAAACGTACATCCTCAGAAATTTCTACCTCAAATTAAAGCCTGTATTTGATACTACTAGACTTCTCCTGGCCGGGAATGACCTTTTTGCCAGTGATAGTTTGCTTTTGATGTCCTACTTTCCCGTCTGTCATTGGTTGCTTTGCTGCCTAGGCAGGAGAATTCGTTAACTCGAGGTACTTTGTAGTCACCACTCAAGACGCTAAGTTTCGCGCTGTTCTTATTTCTGCTGTTTCTCATTCTTTCCGTCTTTATTAGATTCACTCCCAATCCATATTCTATACTCATTAGGCTGTTCATTCTACTTCGCGGATCCTGTAATTTCCACTGAGAATAGCAATGTCTTCTGTGAATTGTATCATTGCTATCCTTTCATCTCGAATTTTGACCCCACTCTTTAACTTTGGATCCGGAACCGTGCGACTGCTACGGTCGCAAGTTCGAATCCTGCCTCGGGCATGGATGCGTGTGATGTCCTTAGGTTAGTTAGGTTTAAGTAGTTCTAAGTTCTAGGGGACTGATGACCACAGCTGTTAAGTCCCATAGTGCTCAGAGCCATTTGAACCATTTTTGAACCATCATTACTTCTGCGGTGTGTAGATTGAATTGTAGGGGCGAAAGAACACATCCCTGTCGTACACCCTGTTTAATCCGAGCACATCGTTCATGGTCTTCTAGTCTTATTATTCCCTCTTGGCTCTTGTACGTGTTGAATGTTACCCATCCGTCATTTAGCTTACCCCTGTTTTCCTCAGAATTTTGAACACCATTTGACAATGTCGAACGCTTTTTCCAGGTCGACAAATTCGTGGACCTGTCTTGACTTATCTTTAGTCTTGCTGTCATTATCAAGCACAAAGTCATCACTGCCTTCTTGTGCCCCGTAACCTTAAAGCCTAAATGATCGTCATCAAACACATCCTCATTTTCACTTTCCATTCTTCTGAATATCATTGTACGACATATACTGTATTTCAGGATATATACCGTCGTAAGCATTGAGACGCACGGAAAACTGACCCATCATCCATGATGATTCAGTTTATTACTTCTTTACTACTGACGGCATTCGCAACACAGTACGCACACAGTATTCACCTACGCCGCTGAATGTACGTACAATATTGTATACCTACGCCACTGAATGTACGTACAATATTGTATCTCCGTATGACTCATATTTCAGTAGATATGATGTCAGAAAAATTAAACTGCGTAAAACGATACTGATTTATCGTTAAAAATTGGCAAGGACACGTATCTGAATTAATTTGGTGTGAATGTTTCATCTTGTAATTTGTGCCGTGCAGTAATTTCGCTTCAAGGCCTCATAATACGTTAGAGAGTGTGTGCTACAAGGTACTTACTGATTTTAAGAACATACGCAAATTACGGAAAAATATTTACTGTTTTAAAAAGCTACTTACTTTTTGATTTTGGTATTTATCATATTTGCAAGAGGCTTTTATTGGTTAATATGTGCTATGTGATACGATTTAAAGTAATAAGTACAATGCCTATACAATCTTCAATGTGTTTATACCGTAATTTCACTCTATTTTTCGCATAATTTGGCCTTCAAGTGGTACATGTATAGCTGTTTTACATACATTTTCTACTGGTAATAAGCAAGGGACGAATTTTTGTAAGAGAAGTTTTTATACTGTATCATCTGAGTACGGGAATTGTAGTTCACCCTGTGTATGTAGATTTAACATTTCATTGTAGCGAGTGAGATTTGATAAACGCAGCCTCTGCTTCCTGCAGAGAAAGCTATTCGTTCTCAACAAATACGGTTCGATTCCGTAAACAGTAATTATGTGTTTCTACAATTGTAGTTACAAGTTACCTTATTACTACAGTTCACTTATTGTGGTTGATAACAAGGAATAATAATGAAATTACTGTCTTCATTTTCAGATTTCCCAATAGCAGCGTCGCATCCCCACTTTTACAGTGCCGAAACTAAATTACTAGACGCTGTAGAAGGCCTTACACCAAATAAGGAACTGCATGGCTCCTTCGCAGTTGTGGAACCTGTAAGCAAACATTTGCACTATAATGAGAGTCTTTCACTCCTCAGAGGGAGAGAAAAATCTAGCAGCATGCCTCTGAAATGCTTTTGATGTCTTCCTTTCTTCCTTTCCTCCTATATCAATCGAAATAATGTGGAAATCGCGTGGACTGAGTAGATGTGTTTCAAGTACTGTTCTATAAATGCTATGCTACATTATACATATATATTCTGCATAAAAATGTACATGTTGATCATTTCGATATTCTGTATTTAAAAAGCAACAAGCATATAGCATTTTTATTGATCATCATATTCTCCGTTGGCTGTAGAAATTGTTCATTTCATCATTGCAATTCCGGCCTTTGGCTCATTTTCAGCTGATACTGCAAAAGATTTGACTTCAGCGCATGCCAGACAAGCTGAAGCAAAATCTTTTGCAGTACACTTGACAATCGCCCAAAGGCCGAAATTGCAGTAGGTTAAAGCAGAATCTTTTGCAGTACGACTTGACAAGGCTCAAAGGCCGAAACTTTAACAGTCAACGACGAATATGATGTCCATTAAAAAAATTCCGATTGACACTGAACCATGACAATTTAAACATACAGTACAGTACATGACAAAAAAGTGAAGCACCTGGAAAGGGAGGAGAAAAAATGAAAGTTGAAGGGTTGAGAGCCTATGTAAAGTTATTTCAGAGATTACAAAATGGAGTCAAATTTTCAAAGAGCATTACGATCCTTCTTATCTACGTGACGTAGGACCCCCTCTGGCCTGGATCCATGCACGGATTGGAAAGGGTGACAAAAGTGTTGTATCTTCTTCCGAGGCAACATGGCTCACAGCTGTTGTAAGTGGTCCTTGACATGCTGACTAATGGCACTGGAGGCACAGTTGACGTCCAGACTGGCCTCACACATTTTGTATCACGGACTTTGCTGGCGACAGGGGTACCCTAGTGTCACGCAGACAGTTACGTGTCCAAGTTCTCTAGTTGTAATTCATAAGGACGAAACATGACACGAAATTTATATTTCATTTTTGTGTGATGCGTCTGTCTTCTTTTCGTCTGTCCAACAACATTGGATTTTTTCTTTTACATTAATATACACTATATGATAAAAGTATCCGGACACACCCAAAAATATACGTTTTTCATATTAGGCCCATTGTGCTGCCACCTACCGCCAGGTACTCCATACCGGTGAGAGAGCAGAAATGTGGTGCTGCGCGGAACTCACGAACTTCGAACGTGGTCATGTGATTGAGTGTCACTTGCGTCATACGTCTGTACTCGAGATTTCCACACTCCTGAACATCACGATTTAATAGTTAAGTGGAAGTATAAAGGGACACGTACAGCACAAAAACGTACAGGCCGACCTCGTTTGTTGACTGACACAGACCACTGACAGTTGAGAGGGTCGTAATGTGTAATAGACAGACATCTATCCAGACCAACATACAGGAATCCCAAACTGAATCAGGATTCACTGCAAGTACTATGACAGTTAGGCAGGAGGTGAGAAAACTTGGATTTCATGGTCGACTGGCTGCTCATAAACCACACCTCACACCACCAAATACCAAACGACGCTCGCTTCGTGAACGAGTGAACAGTGGAAAAACGTTGCGTGGAGTGACGAATCACGGTACACAGTGTGGAGATCTGATGGCAGGGTGTTCTTACGACGAATGGCCGGAGAACGTCAACTGCCAGCGTGTGTAGTGCCAACTGTAAAATTCGGAGACCGTGATGTTATGGTGTGGTCGTTTTTTTTCATGGAGGGGGTTTGCACCCCTTATTGTTTTGCGTGACACTATCACAGCACAGGCCTACATTGATATTTTAAGCACCTTCTAGTGTCTGTTGAAGAGAAATTCGGGGATGGCGATTGCATCTTTTAACACAATCGAGCACCTATTCACAATGCACGGCCTGTGGCGGAGTGGTTACACTACAGTAACATCCCTGTAATGGGCTGGTTTGCACAGAGTTCTGACATGAATCCTATAGAACACATTTGGGATGTTTTGGAACGCCGACTTTGTGCCAGGCCTCACCGGCCGATATCGATACCTCTCCTAAGTGCAGCACTCCATGGAGAACGGTCTGTCATTCTCCAAGAAACCTTCCAGAACCTCACTGAAGGTATGCCTTCTAGAGTGGAAGCTGTTATCACGGCTAAGAGTTGGCCATCTCCATACTGAATTTCAGCATTGCGGATGGAGGGCGTCACGATCTTGTAAGTCATTTTCAGCCAGGTGTCCGGATACTTTTGAGTACATAGTGTATAATGTGTAGAACTTTATTTCTTTTTTTATAAATACCGAGATATTCTTGGCTTTGAACTGCAGTCACACAAAGTAACTTTTCTTTTTGGCGAGAACTTCTCATGTTTAACTTGTTACGCTTTGGCTTAATGTCAGCAATGTAGTCAACATCATTCATTTATTTCGAATTTCCTATTACATTCTGCTATATGTTTTGTCATGGATGAATGGTCAGTGACAAGCTACAGTTTGACATTATCCCATGACTTTTCCTGATGTATGTTTTCATTCTTCTAGCACACCTTTAAAGCCATGTTTACATCAGTGTCCTTGTTAAAAATGTATAACAGCTTAAAACTGTGTTGAATCCTTTTTTTTTTTACTGTACAACGGAGTTCATTTACTCATCCACAAGAGTAATTCATCGTTAAATATGTAGCCCCTCCTTTCATCAGTACTCTCCATAGTGAGCTAGGAAAGTTGTGACAAACGAAAAATTTTTATATTATAAAAGTCAAGATATTGAATTCAACATTTGTTTGAAGGCTTCAGTGCTTTCGCTCCAAACTTTTAAATCTAGTGCTGATGTGAATGATTTTAATAATTAGTCGCATTCTTGACATTATAAGTTATTACAGAGTACCATAATTGGTTTTACAACATATCCATAATAATAATAATGCTCATGATATGAAGGAAAAACTTACTATACAATCACTATGAAGTCTCAGAAATTACTAACTAGAATATCTTCATAATAAAGAGAAACATTGAGTCAGTGTTACACATTGACACATCTCAAGAAAAGCTAGACATTCCTGGAACTGTAATAATAACTATATATAACGGAAATAGTTTTTGAAACACCAAGACACAGAGATTTGTGTTTCTGTAGCAAGTGTTTAGTAACATGAAAAAGGGCTCTGAACCCTACAGGCAGTACAGATGAAATGTTGAGAAGCATGAATAATTTTAATGTCTGTAAGAACCAAATTGGAAGACACAATGGAAAATGAAGAAGTGGATACTATTAAAAAAGAGCTACTACAGCTGTTATTATTTCTTTTATTCATTCACAAGTTTATAAATACTCTTAATAGATAAAGCAATCTGTGTTGATAATTTGAAAGAAATTGTATACTGTGAGGTATACTGCGTCATTGCATGTCATTTAAAAAGATGACTGAGCATGAAACCAATGCTGATACCTACGCTCTTTACTCCATGAAACTTCAACTGATTGGTGAAGCAAACAATAAGGATGTATGATGGAACTAAAATGTCATTGTTGCGTTTCGGGCTAGAGTAAAAGTTGTCTATACACTTTTAGAGAAACTAAAATACTGAAAGTGATCTAAGGAATGCTTTCAATAACTACAAACAATATTTATATAACTTTTAGGGTTTCTAGAAGATTATCCAGTGAGGTATGTGTAATGCTTTCAAGAAGTGCAGTCGATGCCAATGATATTTTTTCATTTTCTAGGAGTGTAGATGATTAAATGGCATCCAGTGAGCATATATATGACAATTGTTTCTAGCACTAAGAAAAAGGGTGAGTAAGTAAATCGTCAGTATATTTTGTGGCAAAAGAACCTCTCACGTTACTTGTGAACACTAAAACATACCATCACTCAGAAAATCAAGAAAATCGTGATCCATATGACTCCAAACCATGAAACATCTCCATCTTATACTAATATGTGGAATTTTCGCTAATGGGGCACAATTAGTTGAATAAAAAGGTCGTTCGCTATGAATTAATAGATTTGGTGAGTATCTAAGGAGTTTTTCCCATCCTCCTTACTGTTAGTAGAGTTTATCTGAACCTCATTTTAACAAACATAACAAACACTGGCAGTGAGGCTACATGAATAAATAGTACTGATTAAAAGAAATATCCTGAAATTTATATTTTGTAGAAAAAAAATTTGTTAAAATTAGGTTTTATATACAGTAGTAATTAATGAATTAATGTAGAATGAAGGAAGACAAGCTCAAGCATACACATCAGCCACATTTATCAACATAGAGAACCTTCTAGAAAATTTAAAACTGTGTACAAATCCTCCAGTCAAACCAGGGTCTCAGTCGATTTCTATATTGTCTAAATGGATGACATCGTGCCACACCTTCTCTATCATCAAATTATAACTTACATAAGATGAATTATATACTGTCTTTTTTTTTAAAGAAAGCAGTCATGATGACAGATATGTGCAAGAATCCCCCTTCAAAAATATTAGACAACAGTAATACATCTTCTACAAAGATGGAAACAGTTTACACTTAATACAACATGACAGCGTTATAGAATGTTTATGGCTATCAATTATCTCATCTTTACAGCGATATTTGTGAAAATGGGAGTGGTTTACTGGTAGCTGCTTGTTTCATACTGGACTGTATTAAATTGGTTTGTGTTTGTAATGGCTTAAGGCTACTGAAAAATTTTGACTTTTTCAGTTCAGTTATCTTGTTAATAACACTATCTGAGTTTTTGTATTATGAATGAATATTTCCATGTATTTTACGACATTTCTGTTTTTGAGTTTCTGATTACGAGCAAAATTTAAATGTTAACTTAGATTTTCAAAAGGTGACAAGTGCTTGTAATTTATGCTGCTCCTACTCATTGGTTGCTTTTCTCCAGTTTGTCCCCTACATGTTCTTTAAGTCGAGTTCTGAACTTTTTGCCTTTCTGCCCCATCTAATATAGGTTATGCTAACTGCATGTAGTTTTCCATGTGGCAGACACGTTATGCTCTGCATGTGGTGGCTTTATACTGTGAATAAGCACACTAATTTGGTTGTTAATGATACTCTAGCTGATTTTTATACCTGTGTTTTTGAATAACATATCTAATACACATGTCATTAGATCAAGATATGGCATTTGTACATGTTTAACTCCTGGCGTGCTGTCAGGTTTAAGTATAATTTTTTCTTGCTTGTTCAGTTTGTTTTCTACATGTTATGAAACTATATTAATAACTGAAGGAACATTTCTATTGTTTACAGTGATACTTTTCATAGTTTGAATTTCTTGTAGGAGTTCTGCATGTTAAAGTGGCCATATGTGGCATTTAGCTATATGCAGCTTTGTTGTGAAAAGTGGGCTGCGTACAAGACATTGATATAGTGGTATCTGTACTAGTAGCTTTTCTGTGAACATTGAAATATACTTGAACTGTTTTGATATTTTGATGTCAAGAAAAGTTATGGTGTGATTCTCTTCAGGCTCAAGGGTAAAACAGATATTTTCATGCATGCTATTGTATTTATTAAAAAGAGTTTTTACTCCATCAAATATGCCAACAATTAGACTGAGGTTGTCATCCATATACCTCTTATAGAATTTAATTTATTTGTAATGCTATCTATCAGTGCAATATTTATTTTCTATATAACTGATAACTATTTCAGCTATCAGGGCCTTGGTCTACTTTATAAATTTTGTTATTAATAGAGATGTAGTAGTGTCAGAGTACTAAATTAAGTATGTCTGTTACTCTATTATTTGTGGTCTGCTCATTGCCTTGCTTTTAGTTGTATTCTTTCTTATTGTTTCAACTTTGTCATCTACAGGTACACTCTTGCAGTGGCGAAGCGTGGTTCTTTTGTAGAGTAGGTTGAGAATTGCGAATTTCGAAAAAAGGAAAGAAACCTTAAAACAAAAGCCTGTTTAATAAAAATCCTGTATAAGTACCTTATTTACATATTTGTGCTAAGAATGAAACTGCTACACAAATTGATGTTAATAAATACATAAAAATATTAAACAGCTACACATGTAACACATAGTAACTCAATGTTAAATTTTTTTATAAATCAGTTCTGTTCTCCTGTCCTTTTCCTGGGAGTAAACATCGATAATACGAGATATGAATTCCTCCCTTTTAGCTAAAGATTTCTCTGTAGCCAATATCGCCAAGTTTGACAGTCTGGCATTTGACTTTGTGTTGCGAAAGTAGATTTTAACGCATTCTAATGTCCTCCTGCGTCTTTCACGAGAATCTATGGTTGCTACAATTGTAAGAGCAAACCACAGTATTTTTACACATTCAGAGAATACATTTTTAATCCATTGTTTATAACGGATTTGAGAAGGTCGTGAGGCTGTAGAGATTTATCGTCGGTGATGTAAATATACGCGAACTGCCCTTTAGGTTTTTTACTTTCAAAGAAAGGATGTGTTTTAAGTAGTTTTTGAACTTCATGTATCGGGAAATTGTCTGGCTTACTATATTCTGAGAACTTGTGCTCATTTACTAGTTCTATAAAATCTGTTTCACTACAGTACTGGAATCTAGTTTTTATTTTTTCTACTAGTGTGTCAATTATTTCGAATGCTAGACACCTTAGTTTCTGAATACATGCTTCTGTTCTGTTAAAATTAATTTCAATTATCCCTGCTGATTTATAAGACTCTTATCTTCCACTATGCATTTCAGAATAATTTCCACACTTCCTAATCTTACAAAAGTTTTAATACAGTTTTAAATTTCGAGCTTACAGTCTTATATCTGCAATTATACTTTGCAAGATGTCAGACAACATACTTGTATGCTGGATAATCGAACTGCACAGCTGCAGTAGAAAAAGAAATGTTTTCTCATCCAGTATGCTATATAGCCCAACTGCTTGATGAAGAGAATGATCTCACTGTTCACTGTTTATGACATTAGTAAATGCTGCTCTCGGGTCTGTACAGTGAAGACTAATGATTTGTACAGCGTGTGAATGAAAATTCCACCATTTTTCACAAGAACGTGTAACCTCCCCCTCACTTATCGACCTTAATGACAGTGAAAAATTAAACATCGTGTACCTAATGGAAATTTGGAAAAAGCAATCGTCACCGAAGTTAATCTCTCGGTAAAGAGGGAGGAAGGGTTGCATCTAAATGAAAGGTAAAATGCAAATGAAATCGGTGGAAATTAATTTTGAAAAAGGGTAGAGTTAATAAAGAAAGTAAATGTGCTATCGTTATGTTAACAATTAACTGGCGTTAATTAGATATTTGTGATTTGGAAAAAATTACGGTCGCCATTCATATGGACACTACTATAATAACTGAAAAAGGAAGGTTAATTCACTAAATGCGTGGCAACTGAAGGTTGCAAATGCAATGTTGCTGAATGTTTGTCAGAAGTAATAAATTTCGCTACACTCTGACTTAATTTAGCAAAAGAATTAATAAAACCGGAAAATTGCAAGTTAATTTAGTGACTGAAATTAATAGTGAACTTTGTTTCTGAAGCAATACGAAATTAAATAAAATAAGGTTAGTCTTGGGCTACCTCAACAATCATCTCAAAAGCAACTTGAATCTACATGATTTAGAAGTAAGAGATTTAACTTTGAACTTGAATTAAATGATTTTTTACAATTAACAATAGTAAAATTTAGTATGTACGAAGCTGAGCTGCAGTCACATGTAAGCTGAAATATCGCAACAAAACCAGCACGCTTAATTTGTGCTTGTGCAATCTAAATATAGTTATGTTTGGTTATTGTAGCCAGCTATGAATACTTTATCTGAACTTTGAAATTAAAGCAGTGAAATTAAATGATATTACGTTAATGCTGGCCTTTGAATTTCAACGACATTCGGGTTCATTTCGGAAAATGCTGTTACCCTGCTTGGTAATGCATTTGGGACAATGAGCAACAAAGGTTCATGCTTAGTTACTGTATTTTAGTGATGCAAATGGAACAGTTTGAAAAGTTGAGGTCTACCATACAGTAGTCTTTCACTGTGACTTAGCACTCTTTGTTCAGATTTATTAAGTTTTGCAAGAAATGTAGATATATTAGTAAGCATGTGGTATATTTTGTATTATTGTGATTGTTATTTGGATTTACGCTAGGCTTCGTGCCCTGATTTAGCAGTGCTGTTTCAGTCTGAATTAATGTGATGTCTGCTGCATTTAGAACTGGTAATAAAAATTTATGGATGTACTGTGCTATGTATTTATTCGTAGGAAGCTTGCTTCTCATTCATTAATTATCAAGCTTCCTTTGCTGATTGCTGTCTTGAGTCATATTCCTCCATGCATCCTAAGCAGAAAGCTAATTCACAACATAAAACAGCCAGACACATAATAGTATATAGCATTTACCAAATTGCATGCAGCTAATGCGACAAATAAGCCAGACAATCAGAAATTTCAGAACTATATGTAAGAAACATACAGACTGCTACATACTGAAGAAATGTAATAAATAAGTCGTACCAGCATAAATTACAGACAGTGTCCACAGTTCGAAAATCGAAGGCAGTTTCGAAATTTTGTGCAAAACCAGAAAGTAAAAGGATGGATACCATGGCGGGAACATAAATATTCTTGCATAATACAGAAAAATTAGGGTAATGTCCTTAATAAGATATCTGAATTAAAAAACTCAAAATTTTTCAGCACTAACAGAATAGACTTCGGACGTGCCAGTGGGCAACAAATGCTGCCACTTACCAACTGCCAGTTTCAAATACATCACTGTTATGAAGAGATTGTCATCCATCTAGTACAAGACTACCCCATTGTATTAAGTGTATACTGTTTAAATCCATGTAGAAATAAATTGATAGCAGAAAAATACGAATAATTATTTCATATAGTCATGACTGCTAAGCTTAACCAGTGTGGGCATCATTTACTGGTTTTTATTCGTAGATGATACTGTTAATCTTGCTGCAGCGTTCTCTACATATTCATTTAACTTGTGCACTCCAGCAGGCTTGTTTTGTTGCGCTTTTGCTGTGATAGTTATTTACTGTTCCATTGTTTCTAAATTTTCATCTTTAAGTAATTTCTTTTATCTTAGCTGTTTCTAAAATTTTTGTATTACTGAGGTGGCTTTGATAAAAGTTAATAGCATTATCATTATTATTTTTGTCTAATATCTGGAAAGGGAATTCTTGTATATAACCGTTATCGCCGTTGTTTTCTGAAAAAAATTATTAATTCGTCCACTGCATGGTGTGAATTTGATAATAGGGGAGATGTGCCATGATATCAGCCATTCAGATAGCACTTTTTGCTGGAGGAGATTAGAACTCTGGTTCGACTAAAGGTGTTGCACAGAATTTTAATACTTCTGGAAGGTTGTCTGTGATGACTAAAGCGACTTTTGTGGGCGATTACCTGATGATGCAGCTCTCCATGATACTCTATCCTGTGCAAGCTTCTTCATCTCCCAGCACCTACTGCCACCTACATCCTTCTGAATCTGCTTAGTGTATTCATCTCTTGGTCTCCCTCTACGATTTTTACCCTCCACGCTGCCCTCCAATACTAAATTGGTGATCCCTTGATGCCTCAGAACATGTCCTACCAACCGATCCCTTCTTCTGGGCAAGTTGTGCCACAAACTTCTCCCCAATCCTATTCAATACTTCCTAATTAGTTATGTGATCTACCCATCAAATCTTCAGCATTCTTCTGTAGCACCACATTTCGAAAGCTTCTATTCTCTTCTTATCCAAACTATTCATCCTCCATGTTTCACTTCCTTACATGGCTACACTCCACACAAATACTTTCAGAAATGACTTCCTGACACTTAAATCTGTACTCGATGTTAACAAATTTCTCTTCTTCACAAACGCTTTCCTTGCTATTGCCAGTCTACATTTTATATCCACTCTACTTCGACCATCATCAGTTATTTTGCTCCCCAAATAGCAAAACTCCTTTATTACATTAAGTGTCTCATTTCCTAATCTAATTCCCTCAGCATCACGCGACTTAATTCGACTACATTCCATTATCCTCGTTTTGCTTTTGTTGATGTTCATCTTATATCCTCCTTTCAAGACACTATCCATTCCATTCAAATGCTCTTCCAAGTCCTTTGCTGTCTCTGACAGAATTACAATGTCATCGGCGAACCTCAAAGTTTTTATTTCTTCTCCATGGATTTTATACCTACTCCGAGTTTTTCTTTTACTGCTTGCTCAATACACAGATTGAATAACATTGGGGAGAGGCTACAATCCATGTCTTACTCGCTGCCCAACAACTGCTTCCCTTTCATGCCCCTCGACTCTTATAACTGCCATCTGGTTTCTGTACAAATTGTAAATTGACTTTCGCTCCCTGTATTTTACCCCTGCCACCTTTAGAATGTGAAAGAGAGTATTCCAGTCAACGTTGTCAAAAGCTTTATCTAAGTCTACAAATGCTAGAAACGTAGGTTTGCCTTTCCTTAGTCGTTCTTGTAATTAGTCGTAAGGTCAGTATTGCCTCACGTGTTCCAGTATTTCTACGGAATCCAAACTGATCTTCCCCGAGGTCGGTTTCTACTGGTTTTTCCATTCGTCTGTAAAGAATTCGTGTTAGTATTTTGCAGCTGTGGCTTATTAAACTGATAGTTCGGTAATTTTCACATCTGTTAACACCTGCTTTCTTTGGGATTGGAATTATTATATTCTTCTTGAAGTCTGAGGTTATTTCGCCTGTTTCATACATCTTGCTCACCAGATGGTAGAGTTTTGTCATGACTGGCTCTCCCAACGCCGTCAGTAGTTCCAATGGATTGTTGTCTACTCCGGGGCCTTGTTTCGACTCAGGTCTTTCAGGGCTCTGTCAAACTCTTCACGCAGTATCATATCTCCCATTACATCTTCATCTACATCCTCTTCCATTTCCATAATATTGTCCACAAGTACATCGCCCTTGTATAGACCCTCTATATACTCCTTCCACCTTTCTGCTTTTCCTTCTTTGCTTAGAACTGGGTTTCCATCTGAGCTCTTGATGTTCATACAAGTGGTATTCTTATCTCCAAAGGTCTCTTTAATTTTCCTGTAGGCAGTATCTATCTTTCCCCTAGTGAGATAAGTCTCTACATCCTTACATTTGTCCTCTAGCCATCCCTGCTTAGCCATTTTGCACTTCCTGTCGATCTCATTTTTGAGACGTTTGTATTCCTTTTTGCCTGCTTCATTTACTGCATTTTTATATTTTCTCCTTTCATCAATTAAATTCAATATTTCTTCTGTTACCCAAGGATTTCTACTAGCCCTCGTCTTTTTACCTACTTGATCCTCTGCTGCCTTCACTACTACATCCCTCAAAGCTACCCATTCTTCTTCTACTGTATTTCTTTCTCCCATTCCTGTCAATTGTTCCCTTCTGTACAACCTCTGGTTCTTTCAGTTTATCCAGGTCCCATCTCCTTAAATTCCCACCTTTTTGCAGTTTCTTCAGTTTTAATCTACAGGTCATAACCAATAGATTGTGGTCAGAGTCAACATCTGCCCCAGGAAATGTCTTACAATTTAAAACTTGTTTCCTAAATCTCTGTCTTACCATTATATAATCTGAGACGTTTTAGTATCTCCAGGGTTCTTCCATGTATACAACCTTCTTCCATGATTCTTAAACCAAGTGTTAGCTATGATTAAGTTGTGCTCTGTGCAAAATTCTACCAGGAGGCTTCCTCTTTCATTTCGTAGCCCCAATCCATATTCACCTACTACGTTTCCTTCTCTCCCTTTTCCTATTACCGATTTCCAGTCCCCCATGACTATTATATTTTCGTCACCATTCACTATCTGAATAATTTCTTTTATCTCATCATACATTTCAGCAATTTCTTCGTCATCTGCAGAGGTAGTTGGCATATAAACTTGTACTACTGTAGTAGGTGTGGGCTTCGTATCTATCTTGGCCACAATAATGCGTTCACTATGCTGTTTGTAGTAGCTTAGCCACATCCCTATTTTCCTATTCATTATTAAACCTACTCCTGCACTACCCCAACTTGATTTTGTGTTTATAACCCTGTAGTCACCTGACCAGTAGTCTTGTTCCTCCTGCCACCGAATTTCACTAATTCCCACTATATCTAACTTTAACCTATCCATTTCCCTTTTTAAATTTTCTTACCTACCTGCCCGATCAAGTGATCTGACATTCCCCGCTCCGACCCGTAGAACGCCAGTTTTCTTTCTCCTGATAACGACATCCTCTTGAGTAGTCCCCACCCAGAGATCCGAATGGGGGACTATTTTACCTCCGGAATATTTTACCGAAGAGGACGCCATCATCATTTAATCATACAGTAAAGCTGCATGCAACCCATAGATTATTCAATACTTTTTCGATGTTATCAAGAACTTCTTGCTGAAATACTAATCCAATGATTCTTAGTATTTCACGTATTTTATTTTCATAATATATATTAATTATTCGATTCCCAGAAAAGTCTAACATTCCTTAAGAAATGTCATTACCTAATACAGGTTTCTATCTTTCTCTATATTTGGAAATATTCTCGTTAATAAGTTCATAATTATTGTATACTAAGTTGTTTATGGGCAGTAAGTTACTGGAGCAATAATCAAAAGTTTGAAACATTTCCTTTGCTCTGCACAAATTTTACAGTAATGATCTTGTCCCATAAATCCCCTCAATAAAATTAACTTGGTCATCTTTATACACTGTTCCATGAAATGCTTCTTTTTGTCTTCAACATTTCATTCTATATCTCAAGGTGTTGTTGTTGTTGTTGTCGTCGTCATCGTTTCCAGTCCAGAGACTGGTCTGATGGATGCAAGTATCCATGCTGCTCTATACGATGGAAGCCTCTTTATCTCCAGATACCTGCTGTAATTTAAATCGATTAGAACACGCTTCCTGTATTCATTTCTCTCTACAATTTTTACCCCACACACACCCCTACATTACTAAACTGATGATGGTGACTTGATGTCTCAGACTGTGTCTGATCAACTGATCTCTTGTTTAAGTCACATTGTGCCACGGAATTCTTTTCTCTCTAATTCTATTCAGTACCTCCTCATTAGTTCATTATCTACCCATCTAGTCTTCTGTATTCTTCTATAGCATAAAATTCCTAAATCTTTTCTTGTCTGGGCTGTTTATCATCCAATAACAATGAATCATCCAGTAACATCAGTAAATATTTCCTAACACTTACATCTAATTCTACGTTAAGAAATGGCTCTGCTTCAGAAATGCTTTTCATGCCATTGTCAATCTCCATTTCATACCCCTTCTATTTTGGCCATCATCATTTATTTAACTGTCCCAATAGCAAAACTCATCTACTGCTTTTGATGTCTAATTTCTTAGCAATTTCCCCCAAGCATCGCCTGACTGAATTCGACTACATTCCATTACCCTTCTTTACGTTTTTTTTTTATTTTCCTTTTATATCCCTCTGTTAAGAGATTGCTGTTTCCATCCAGCTGCTCTTCCAAGTAATTTGCTGTCTCTGGCAGTATTACAGTGTTTTTCCCTAATCTCAAAGTTTTTATTTCTTATCCATGAACTTAATTTCTTCTCTATATTTTCCTTTGGTTTTCTTCACTAACCGTTCAATATATAGGTTGAATAACATTGGGGTTACATTATAACCATGCTTCATTCCCTTCTCACTCACTGCTACCACTGCACACCTTTTGAATCTTTCTGTAGAAGTTGTAAAGAACCTTTCACTCCCTGCGTTTTATCACTGCTTCCTTCTGAATTTTAAAGAGTATATTTCAGTCAACACTCTGGAAAACTTACCACAAGTGCCATAGATGTAGGTTTGCATCTTGTTAACCAATATTCAAACAGAAGTTGTAGGGAGAGTATTCCCTCATATTTTCATGCATTTCACCAGAATGTAAACTAATCTTCTCCTAGGTCCACTTATAACGGTTTTTTCACTTTTTTTGCTAATAGTTTATATTAGTATTTTGACATAATTTTCAATTGGCTTAGATTTATGAATTATGTAAAGTCTATCATCTTGAAGCTCTATTGTTTGTGTTTGCTTTAACAATAACATATGTTTTTGAGTGGAGTCCGCCTTTAGCGAAACACAATTTTCTTTTTGACCCAGACATGTTTCATTGCAGTTGCAGTATCATCAGTGGGTTTATTATTTTTATGGCTGTCAAACGTAAAGAGTATTCTATACTGTTTAAATACATATAAATATTACTTTCTAAATCGTAATTACAGGTGTTTGAAGAGCACATAAAATTGTGTATTAATACCTTCTTACCACATGGTATAGTTTTTCTGCTGTAACTGTTATCCTTTACAGTTTGTCACCTGCAACTATATACAACTTAAAGTAGGCACAACATTTACGTAAAAATTACGATTTCTAAACCGTTATGGCTATGCCTGAAATTAATAATTCATGTGTGTGTGTGTGTGTGTGTGTGTGTGTGTGTGTGTGTGTGTGTGTGTGTCAATTTACATTATGTTTCACTTTCAGTTTCTTTTTTCAACTGATAATTGATCAGTTATCATCCATGGTTCGAAATGATTAAATTACTAAAATCGCTATTAAAACTAAGGGTTGGTGGTAGAAGGATGAAAATTAAAGGTTGTGTGTATTTTGTAATGTCACATCATCAAAAAATAAAAATAAAAAGTTCTTTCCAAAAAATAAGAAAAAATTTTTGGGGCGCACTACCCTTATCACTTGTGGGCATGAACAAAATTTCATCAGAATCGATGGAGCCGTTTCGGAGGAGTATGACAAGTACCACTGTGACAAGAGAATTTTATACATAAGGATAATAATGATAAATCCTCAAACCTACTCTCTCCCTCCCTCCCTCTCTCTCACTTTCTCTCTCTCTCTCTCTCTCTCTCTCTCTCTCTCTCACACACACACACACACACACACATGCACACGCACACCTCTCTGAGTAATTTCAAAATAACTGCCAGTGACATCTTCAACTGTTTCACTGTCTGCCATCTCGTTTTCACACTTTCTACTGTTCCACTGTCTGCCATTTGTCATTACAGCTGGTAAACAGTGACAGTAACAGTAACAAGGACAAGTCAATAAATTTAATTTGACAATAAAGAAGATGACGGAAAAAGGAACCGTAAGTGAATCAATGTAAATAGATAAGCTCATACACACACACACACACACACACACACACACACACACACACACACACACACACACACACACACACACAACTTTTCACATGAATTATTAATTTCAGGCATAGCCATAACAGTTAAGAAATCGTAATTTTAGGGTAAATGTTGTGCCTACATTAAGTTGTATATCGTTGCAGGTGTCAAACTGTAAAGAAAAACAGTCACTGTAAAAACGTAATACAGCATGAAAACGACACCATTTGGTAAGAAGGTGCTCGCCAAAAACCTGTAATTACCATTTAGAAACTAATATTTATATGTATTTAAACGGTAAAGGACATTCCTTATGTTTAACAGCCATAATAATAAAAAAACCACTGATGATGCTGCAATTGCAGTGAAGAATATATGGGACAAAAAACAAAATTGTATTTTGCTAATGGTGGACCATACTCAAAAATGTATGTTAAGTCTGTTTACTCTCTTGAAAGATAACATGTATCAGTCCATAACAAAATAGCTAAAAATACTTCCAAAACAGAAGGGATCACTCCAAATGTCTTCTTTGTGAACTATGATATTTCTTATGCTGTAAACAATATATAGATTTCATGCATTATTCATGGTGAGAAGTTGTGTTGTAAGATATGAAAATGTTTCTGCATTGTTTATATTTTGTTGCAGATTACCGGGATACCTATGGAAAGTTGTGCAAGAAGTCAGTCAAATTTAATTATAAGACGACTATCTGGGATGCCTAAGCTGCAAAGGTTCAGCGACATTGCTGTTCCAATGTTCTGGGCAGAATACGTAAGTATAATGCCTCCATAAAATTTGAATTGATATGTGATCTGATGTAAGTGCTTAATACAAAATGAGGATAATTAGTAACAGAATTTTACTGTTTGTAAATGTCAAACATTTAAAAGAGGAACTGGATCACAATTTGAAACCATTGAATATTAGTACTATTTTCAGTGGTTAAGCAATAGCGTTTGGATTTCCAGCAGCCAAGACATAGTTGAATTATAGGAGCCATGAGGAACAATTTCAAAATTGTTATTTTGCTGTCATTGTGGTTTCCATTCCAAAGAATTGTTTGGTGTATGTCTCTACACGTGTCTATTTCATGCTAGTCTCTTCATCTCCAGACACTTTTGCCGGCCGCGGTGGTCTAGCGGTTCTAGGCGCGCAGTCCGGAACCGTGCGACTGCTACGGTCGCAGGTTCGAATCCTGCCTCGGGCATGGATGTGTGTGATGTCCTTAGGTTGGTTAGGTTGAAGTAGTTCTAAATTCTAGGGGACTGATGACCTCAGATGTTAAGTCCCATAGTGCTCAGACCCATTTGAACCATTTTGAACCAGATACTTTCTGCAACATAAATCCTTTTGAATTAGCCAGTTTTAGTCAATGCTAAGTTTCCTACAATTGTTACCCAACATACTTCCCTCCATTACCAAATTAAATATTCCTTCATACCTTAGCCTACGCCACCTTTTACTCAAATCCTACCCTTTCTCCCCAGTTAGATTCAGTACACCCTCACTAGATCTACTGATCTATTACAGTGCTTGAGAAAACGTTAAATACAAAAGGTTATGAACACATTTTATGGGATGGGAGCAATGCGGAGACGATGATTGTTTCAGCCTAGCAGTGCGTTACCTGTCATAAACCAGCAACTCTTGGGCAATGGTTTGTGGACAGTAAAATTCCAGAAATGGACTGGTCCGTTCAGATTCCAGACCTGAACCCAGTGGAACACCTTTGAGAGGAGCTAAACCCTTCGGTTCACTCCAGATCCTAGCGACCACCATCACTATCTTCATTGGTTTTGACTCTTGAGGAAGAATGGTCTGCTCTTCCTGCACAGACATTCAAACACCTCACAGAAGATTTCCCTAGCAAGGTTCAAGGTGTCACAAGTGAAAAGGGAGGAGTCAACCCATATCAATGGCCACAAATTGCTGTCCGTATATTTCTGATAAAATAGTTTAAAGTGACGCTAAATAATCAAATACTTCTATGCAGTGCAGGAGTTGCCGACATACTGTTGGAGAATACATTACAGTAATAAGAAAGTTGGCTGTCTCAAGATGGAAGCGATAGCTTGAAACCGGCAATTTCCTTACAGTAAAACCCTTTAAACCTATTTGTCGCAGGTTGCATTCTTCGTTGACAACCGTTAATAGATGCGAAGTTCAGCTAGATTCACACTGGATAAAATAACAATCATTCTCACTGGTATTACTGCTTTCTAAACTTTTGTTGTATTTATAACCTAAATTTTGACAACCCGTTTGTTTCAGCACCAGGTGAGCCTGCCGGGGTACATCTACTACCTGATGTATTTCACTGTGAACATCCTCCCTGAGTTGCAGCTGTGGATGAGCTTCTTCATGACGACACTAGGTGGCTCTGCCTTCATTCTAGGGGTGACTGCCGTCATCTTCAACAGGCGGCGTACGACGCATAAACCTAAGTGCGCATACAGTTCGCTGGATCTAATGCCATCAACGTCTTCGTCCGAGTGTTGAGTGGACTCTGTTACTTACTGTGATAAAGGCTCTAGGTGACACTTTAGGACCTCAGGATCCACGGAGTCAACGAATATGCCAAAAAAGTGTGCTCAAAGTGTTTCCAAGAAACAGTGCACCTAGAATTTGATTCGGTGACAGATTATCTATAGCCGTCCAGCTGGATCGTTTTGTTAGTGAGCGGCTACCACTGACGGCAATCTTCATACAGACAGACAATGTCTTGTGAAAATACAAGCGAGTGTTGACGTGAATAGTACTTCTGTAATGCTCTGTACTGAATATTAGTTTCAAACATTTGTACAGCAGCATTTACAAACCTATGCTTGTGTACGAGTACATGATTTCACGGGGATGGGAGAATTGACAATTGCCGAGCAGCACCCGCCAATCTCTGGTGGGTTGTTAAGCCCTTAACGCGAGATTCTAGAAAGAATTTTATCAACGTATGCTTAAATCGATATTTCATACTTGAAAACTGTCAGGTAGCTTCCACGTCCCTATATGATCTCACTTCCTTCACATGTGACGGTCACGTTGGAAAAAAGAGCGCGTAATGTGTATGTAACTAGTAAGACAACATTTTTTGCCGATTGTCACAACAGGAACTAACATCGTTAGCTATGAACGTCTGGACTGAAGGACTTTCACGTGCAGAAGGCAGCAAATACAGTCTGTTGTTCTGTGTACGTTGCGGGTGTCGGTATGGCGTACCACAACTATCATTTACTGCACATTTACTATTTACGACAGAATTTAATTGTTTGGTTAGTGACCGATTAGAATCATTTTAGGTATATAATACATTGTATCTAATGAATTACAAGCATATTACCTGCGCTCAAATATTTCGGCCTGTACCAATTTACTTTGAAACAGAGAACATACTTGCAGTCTCTTTACTCAACTGCCGCGGCAGTTCTTTGTTATCTAAGAACAACACACCAATTCTCAGTGGTCAAGACTTATCAAACAATAATCGACAACTACTTCTTAAAAAGTCACTTCACCTTTGGCAGACATATAGGTCATCTTCATAGTACCTTTGTTTTTCTTACCGACTACGTGTATTCCACAGAATATTTGTGTTTCACAGTCGTTCCAGTACATCTTCATACAACACAGATTTCCACTTATAAAGTTCAGAAAGAATATATTTTGTATATGATTATTGCAATACATTATCATCCTGCTCTGTTTCGCAGTAGTAGATATTACACGGAATTTTGTGACTTGGAAATTAATACACTGTGAGTTAGTGATTGCTGAGTGTCCTGTGATGACATTACTTCAGTAGTAGTGTAAGTATCACCCAACTTAAAATGCTTATAACACAGTTTTATGCTGTAGATTTTTTATTTGTGCCCTTTCCAACAACGTACTTTCATCACTGTCAGCATTCTGCACTGAGAAAGAGACAAACCTATTCTTTTTAATTATTGCGCCTATGAATCTGAACGAAGTGCACTTGTTGCAGTAATATTATTACTGGTAATGGATAACGCACGAAAATCTGACATGAATTTTTCGTCCAGTAGCACTTCCCACTGCGTCCTGTAAGTGCCACCATTTCCAGATTTACGTTAGTGTTAAATTAGCCCTGTCAGTTTTCCTTAATGTTATTTCCTGCTTTTGACACACGTTCTCTCTTCCGTTCTTATAGGTGAGACCTTTCTGTACCCAACCATCGCTCCACTGCTTCTTACATATTTTGCTTACTAATGCTTTCATTTTCTTTTTAAGTCGCTGAATGTTGTTGTTTCTAGTGAAGGAATCAGCGCACTGTCAGTCTCCTGCTACACTGGCTAGTCCTCCAATCAATTTCTGAACTGTGTTGATGGTACAGGAAATAAGAAAATGTTCCAATTAAAACGTGATCCGTTCGTTTTTCCTCACATAACTTTAAACAGTCTGCAATGGCTTCATCTTTTCAAATAAATAACTCCAGTCTACCTCGATGCCACAATAGCAACATATCGTCACGTGGTCCTCATCTCTTGTAGTATATCTGATGGCAAGTTTCTGTGTAGTCAGGACTTGCTTCTCTAAGTTCCTATACGTTGTACGTGAATATTTGTGTGAATGTAGAAAGTATCTTTGGACAACAGAAAAGTGATTATTCTGATTTGGAAACTGTGAGAACCCATTTCCTCTCTGGTTACTCGAATACCTACTTTGTCAATTGTACTCTAAGACAATTATGTATTTTATTAAAAGTGAATTATACTTTCAGAGGAATTTATATACTTCATGTAAGAAAAGTGAACGACATTAATAAAAGCTTTTATGATGTTTTTAAATCTTATTCCTGCCTTCATAAAGGTGACAATAAATAATTTGCAAGAGATGTGCATTTTGATTTTCCTACACATGTAATCTGGAGTTATCGTTCAGTAGCAGTTATGTAATTTTAAAAAAATGGAAAGGAAGGCTCAAAATTTTAGCTTTATTATAACATATCCAAATTTTGGCTAGTAACTAGCCGTTATAAACATTAAGAATGCAAGAAGTACATAGTCACAGCGTAGTATACAAAAATTACAACTCATGAAGTACCCTACATAGCTTGTGCATTAAATTATGCACCAGTATTTCGGAACTGTTACGCATGCTCTAGTACTTGTACACCTGTTGTTGAGGTTCTTGCCACAGTTGATTAATGTGTCTGTGTACTGAAGGTATCCTTTGCAGAGAACACATCAGTTGCCTGTGTGACGCCCTCTGCCGATACATAACCTCCATAATAAAGCAATTGCGGTCTCTAATACAATTTAAATGTTGCGTAGGAATAAAATAAAATAAAATAAAATAGAGGTAAGGTTATTGACGTTGCTGTAGTAGCTTAATGCCATGTTTAACTGTAAACATTATAAGATATACAAATTCTTGGTTCACCCCTTGTGAGTCAATTGTTTTGTTAATCTCTAAAAACACAGGCTAAATCAGACACACAAAATTTAAATACAACTAGAAGGCGAATGATGTGCGCTGTAACTACTGACATTGACTTGTATATATAATCAGGTGGGAATGTATGTGGGTTATATTACTTATTGAATAGTTCATCGATGGTGCCAGATACCACCAAGATAGGTCGTTGGTGCGATTTACCAATCCATGACGGATGTTGAGAGTACTCATCTCTGTGCCACTTCATACATATTTTAAGTACAATGAAAATAAGACACTGAGTTGCTGTTATTAGCAGCGTACATGCGTCCTAACCAATATAACATGAAAGAAGTTTTCTAGTTGCAATACTACACTCCTGGAAATTGAAATAAGAACACCATGAATTCATTGTCCCAGGAAGGGGAAACTTTATTGACACATTCCTGGGGTCAGATACATCACATGATCACACTGACAGAACCACAGGCACATAGACACAGGCAACAGAGCATGCACAATGTCGGCACTAGTACAGTGTATATCCACCTTTCGCAGCAGTGCAGGCTGCTATTCTCCCATGGAGACGATCGTAGAGATGCTGGATGTAGTCCTGTGGAACGGCTTGCCATGCCATTTCCACCTGGCGCCTCAGTTGGACCAGCGTTCGTGCTGGACGTGCAGACCGCGTGAGACGACGCTTCATCCAGTCCCAAACATGCTCAATGGGGGACAGATCCGGAGATCTTGCTGGCCAGGGTAGTTGACTTACACCTTCTAGAGCACGTTGGGTGGCACGGGATACATGCGGACGTGCATTGTCCTGTTGGAACAGCAAGTTCCCTTGCCGGTCTAGGAATGGTAGAACGATGGGTTCGATGACGGTTTGGATGTACCGTGCACTATTCAGTGTCCCCTCGACGATCACCAGTGGTGTACGGCCAGTGTAGGAGATCGCTCCCCACACCATGATGCCGGGTGTTGGCCCTGTGTGCCTCGGTCGTATGCAGTCCTGATTGTGGCGCTCACCTGCACGGCGCCAAACACGCATACGACCATCATTGGCACCAAGGCAGAAGCGACTCTCATCGCTGAAGACGACACGTCTCCATTCGTCCCTCCATTGCACGATGTTGGGGCGTGAGCGGAAGACGGCCTAACGGTGTGCGGGACCGTAGCCCAGCTTCATGGAGACGGTTGCGAATGGTCCTCGCCGATACCCCAGGAGCAACAGTGTCCCTAATTCGCTGGGAAGTGGCGGTGCGGTCCCCTACGGCACTGCGTAGGATCCTACGGTCTTGGCGTGCATCCGTGCGTCGCTGCGGTCCGGTCCCAGGTCGACGGGCACGCGCACCTTCCGCCGACCACTGGCGACAACATCGATGTACTGTGGAGACCTCAAGCCCCACGTGTTGAGCAATTCGGCGGTACGTCCACCCGGCCTCCCGCATGCCCACTATACGTCCTCGCTCGAAGTCCGTCAACTGGACATACGGTTCACGTCCACGCTGTCGCGGCATGCTACCAGTGTTAAAGACTGCGACGGAGCTCCGTATGCCATGGCAAACTGGCTGACACTGACGGCGGCGGTGCACAAATGCTGCGCAGCTAGCGCCATTCGACGGCCAACACCGCGGTTCCTGGTGTGTCCGCTGTGCCGTGCGTGTGATCATTGCTTGTACAGCCCTCTCGCAGTGTCCGGAGCAAGTATGGTTGGTCTGACACACCGGTGTCAATGTGTTCTTTTTTCCATTTCCAGGAGTGTATAAACATAGTACTCGTACAGAAGAACGTCAGTGGCTACTAGCTACCCGCAACATGTCAGCACTTATTTCTCCTATGTCACCATCCATAACACGGATTCCTACACCTTCCACTCCTCCACCACTGTGTCCCAAGGCTCTGTCCTCTCCCCTCTTCTCTATCTTCTTTACATAACAGATATGCCACAGCCTACACCCCCCTTACACCTTCTCCAATACGCCGATGATACCGCCTTCCTTGCCCTCGCCCCCACCCTGCAACGCTCCCAGCACCTTCTCCAGTTCACAACTTGGTGTAACCAGTGGCTGCTCAAGGTCAATCCTTCCAAAACTCGGGCGATAATTGTAGGCAGTACCTCCACTCCTTTCGGCCTTTCTGATCTTTATGTCACCATCTATGGCCGTCCTATTAACCTTACCCCAACCTCAAGTACCTTGGCGTCACACTTGACTGTCGCTTCTCCTAGACCCCCATCTCCAGACAATCCAAGCCAAGGCACACTCTCGACTCCGCCTCCTCAAGCTCCTTTCTCGCCGCACGTGGGGTCTGGACCCCTCCAAAATCCTCCACATCTATCAATCCCTCATCCGCCCCATCCTATGTTTATTTTGTGCAAGATTAATAAATGTAACTCACAGTTCGAAGCAAAGGAACGCCCGAAGTTTTTAGTAGTAGTAGTAGTAGTAGTAGTAGTAGTAGCTTTATTCATCTGTAGATCTCTTTTTACTAGGATATAGGACATGTCAAGGTATTTACAGATTTAGGTCAATTTAAAATAAGCTATTTGGTATACACATATGTTTACAGACTTCTATTTAGATACAATCATTAGATTTACTACTTGTTTACTATACATTTTTTTACAAATAACTTATTAAATAATGTAGTGCCACATTGTACACCCATATCTCATTTTCAGTCACTGCACACACTATGCACAGATTGTTTCATAACACTTCACTCACTACACACACACACACACACACACACACACACACACACACACACACACACACACACACTGGTGATCTCTGGGCCATTTTCTGTACTGCAACTTCCCATTTGCTATCCTGTAAACCTGAGTCAGTATCGCTCCATAATGAGTGAGATGTTGAGCTCAGAAAGAGGAAGAGGTGTTAGTATTGTGCTATGCATAGCTTGGGGGGTAAGTATTTCTAGAAAGGAAAAAAAAGAAGAAAAAACATAAAGCGAAGTTATAAAGTATTATAATCATTATTATTATTATTTATTTGTATAACATTCTTTATCAAACCCCTACTCTGTTTTAGATAAGTAATCCTTCAATATATAAAATATATTGCATAAAAGGTACTTTTTAGCTGCCTTTTTAAATATGTGTTTTGGCAATTCCTTTAATCTCTTTTGGTAATATATTGTACAGTTTTATTCCTTGGTAGAAAATTCTGTTTTGAGTTTTATGTTTATTTTGTCTTGGTAAATGTAAGTTGAGTCTATCTCGTGTTGCGTGGTCATGGGCAGAGCTGTTTCTGCAGTAATTAACAATGTTATTTTTGATGTGTACAACTGACTGGTAAATGTATTCACATGGAGCAGTTAAAATCCCCAGTGTTCTGAACACAGCTTTACAATGAGCTCGACTAGTGTTTTATTCTTATGGATCTTTTCTGGAGTTTGAAAATTGTGTTCATATTTTGTGTATTTGTTCCTCAAAAAAGATTTCCATAGCTAAGAATTGAATGTACATATGAATAATATGTAACTAAAAGACACTACATGTTACACACTGATGATAGGATTCTAAGGGCATAACATGCTGATGAGATTCTGTTTGCAAGTACCTTTGTGTGTTCACACCACTTCAACTGAGAATCAATATTCATTCCTAGAAATTTTGCATTTGTTACACAGTCCATAGAGGTGCCATCTATATTTAACATTGTCATTTTTCCTCTTCAAACTGAAATTCGTGGCATTAGTTTTCTTTATGTTCAATGTCACTTACTTACTTATCGACCTATCATAAACGTCGTTGATAGTTTCATTTGCTTTCTCAGCAAGGAGTTCCCCTCAGTGCCTATAATATTGCTGTCATCAGCAAAGAGGATTCTTTCACCATGAGTAACACTACTGGGAAAGTCATTGATGTATATCAGGAACAGTATTGGTGCTAATATGCTACCTTGAGGAACGCGTATATTAAAGTATTTTGGTTGTGATAAGTGTTTTACTAAATGTTTTTCTCTGTTTGAAGTATGTGTTATCTCTACACTTTGAACCCTATATTTTAGGTATGTTCAAAACCAGTCGTTAGCTACCCCTCGTATTCCTAATGCTTCTAATTTATTCAATAGAATCCTGTGGTCGAGTTAATCAAACGCCTTTGAAAGATCCAAAAATATGCCTGTGACACACTAATCTTTATCAAGAGCATGAAGTACAATTTTTGTGAATTCTACTATGGCTGAATCCATATTTTGCCACTTCAGAAACCAAACTGTGATTTGCTTAAATGAGTGTATTTGTTCAAGTAATTCACTAATCTGTCTTTCATCATTGCTTCCATTATTTTTGAGAACGCTGACAGCAGGGAAATGGGCTGGTAATTTTTTATGTCTTCTGCATTACCTTTCTTATACTAATGTACAACTCTTGCCTGTTTTAACTGCTCTGGAAATGTTCCTGATGTGAAGGATTCATTTATTATATTTGTTAAGGGGCCTTTTATAATCCCTATGCATTGTTTCAGTACACACATTGGTACTTCATCTAAGCCTACTGGCTCTTTATTTTTCAGTTTCTGAATTGTTTTACTGACTTCATTCTCTGTGGTTGGAAGTAACATCATTGTATTTAGTGCAACATTATTAACAGATGTTATATTTGTTTGGGGGAATTTTTGCTGTAACTTCTCTACAATACTTGAAAAATGCTCGTTTACATAGTTTGCTAAGTGCTGTGGATCATTTATTACTTTATCCTCCCCCCCCCTTAGCAGTGTGTTATTCCGTGTTTGTTTGCCTCTCCCTGTTTCCTTTTTTATAACATCGTAGTCTACTTTGCTTTTATTCTCTACATTGTATATTATTTTGTCATTAAATGATTTTTTGCAGCAATCAGCACCTTCCTATAGATTTTTTTGGTATCTATGATAGAAATTTAAGAATTCTGGATCATTGCGAATCTTTTTCATGGAACTGAGGTGTTTAAGTGTTTGGGAGGACTTCTTAATACCTGCTGTTATCCACCCGTTTTTTTTTTTTTTTTTTTTTTTTTGAGATGTTGATACAGACATGTATACTTCTGGAAATGCCTTTTCAAAGTTAAATTTAAACAATGTGGAGAATTTAGAGAATTTGATATTCACATTGGTTTCCTTATACGCTTTTTCCCAGCCATGTTTTTCTAGTTCTTTTGAAAAATCTTTTATTTTGATTTCTGATAGATGTCGTTTATAGGCTCATAGTTTGGGGAATGATTCGATGCCTGACTTTACTGTTGTTATTCGACAGAGATGGTCTGATAGTCTAAGATCTTTTACAGATACATCACATTTCTCCCTGTCCATATTTGTGGCCACATGGTCAGTTACTGATGAAGTCGTTGTGGTAACCCTTGTTGCACTTTGAAGAATGTTTATGAAGGTGTTGCTGGATTCATTTATGAAGTTAGTGTTGACGTTAATGTCCCCACACAGAATTATATTGAACTTTGTACTTGAGACTTTATCTAGAACTTCTGTTAACTTATTGAAAAAAGTGTCCACTCTACCACTGGGAGATATATACTCATACAAAATGATTAATTCCTTGGTGATATCAAGCCCTGTTAGTTCAATAGCTGATATTTCAAAGTGTTTCTCTTCACTTACGGCACTATGGTCATCTCTTGATTTGAACTGTGTTCTTTTTCTGATATAAATCCATGATCCTCCACCCCTTGAAGTTGTTCGGCAGTAAGAGTTTGCCTATTCATACAATGATAATACTACATGCTGGATTTCTGTGTCTCTACACCAGTGCTCAGTAAACAACTGTGCAGTTCAAAGATTGGAGCTCAACTTCTAATGGTTGTATTTTATTTTTTATTGATTGCATGTTTTGATAGAGGACTGTTAAGTCTGTGAAATGCCCCTTGTTACTCTTTCCAGTGGTTTGTTTTTCTTTGTGACATCTGGTATATGTGCTGTTTGAGGTGTTAAAATCTGTCTTGTGAGTGATTGTTTCAGTATGTTTTGAAGTGCTGTAGATACTCTTTAGGCAGGGAAACCTGTTGTCTAGATTTATCCTAAAGAAGACCTACTTTTCCTACCTATGACAACTGGTATTTGACCATGTGTGGCCCGAGATCCACCACTATACTTCCATGAATTAGCGGTACCAATCTTCCCTTCCCAGTCCTGTTTAGGTGAAGGCCATGCCTAGTAAAACCCTATCTGTTGATAGTCCCAACAGGCACCAGAGAAACATGAGCAAAGTTGACTGTCCTCAGAGCCACCCGTAACCCCACATTGATTCGTCTCACAACTCCATCAAGGTGTGGTCAATCATGTGAAATAAAAACATTAGCCAGTGCTATGTGCACCATGTCAAGTACTGCTTGATTAATGTTTTGATGCTGCCAATGTGAAACACCATTATGCTTTTATGTTGGTATGGTACAAGGACTTCTACTATTCATCACGCTGCTCAATATGGCTTGATGCTGAGCAACTTTACACAACTCTGAACCCAGCCCGCTTTCGTTGCTAAAATCTGTGTATTTATTTCCTTATACGAGTGTGCGCTGATTGCTGTGTCAGTGTTCAAGACAAAATATTGAGAAAGGACAAGTCATCTCCTTTGAATAGGCTTTCTCGATTGAGAACAAACAGGCGGTTTGGTTATTTAACAATAAATCTTACACTGGGCATTCGGGGCTTGGAAGCCACGTGGAACTGCTAGGAAGAGGAACATCTCAACGCATTACTGGGGAAATAATACTGGTGCCAGATAAAATGCAAAAAGGTACATGTAAGTCTGGATGTGACAAAACAATACTATTACATGATTCATCTTTAAATTTTTGAAATTCTCGTTAGCACTCCTGGCTCCAGATCCACGTGAAATTTTTCTTCGTTAATTGAAGTAGGGCTTAAGTGCTGATTATTCGCGAATTTGCGATAGAATCTCATTAAACCGAGGAAGGCTTTCATATGCTTTTTGTTCTTAGGTCTTGGAAATTTTCTGATAGCATGTATCTTTTCTGGGTCTGGCTTAATAACTTCAGCCAGTATGATATACCCTAAGAATTTAATTTCTCCTTTTCAGAATTCGTATCTGTCCAGACTACACTGATCTTCTTCTCAAAGTTACACAACACTTAACACAGTACGTCATTGTGTTTTACCATGTTTTTGCAGTAATCAAAATATCGTCGATGTACACTGTAATTTGGTTCAATATCTGCTCTCCCAGCACCTTATATAAAATACATATGAAAGCAGCTGTCGAGATCTTCAAGGCAAATGGCAATACTCTGAACTGGTAACTTCATCCCCTGTAAACACATGAGATAAACTTCCTGCAGTTTTCTGCTAGTGGGACCTGCCAGAAGCTGGCGGTCAAGTTTACACTTGTTAATATCCTGACGACATTGAACTTCAGTAGAGCTCCCTTTAGTGCCTCAGGCCCATCCATCTGTGGCAAAATGACTTTGTTTAAGCTTCTAGCATTCAAAGTTATGCGTACTGAGCCATCTTTCTTTGGTACTATTACAAGGGAACTGCAATAATTACTCTGAAATCGCTCGCTGGTTCTCCATCCAATCATTTTCTTCAACTCTTTATCTACTGCTTTCCTTTTCGCCAACGGAATGGAACACAGTTCAAACCTAACCGTATCATGTGGTTTTGAGTGGAAACCATATTCATAATACTTCATGCACCATGGTTTCTTTGAAAACGTTTTTTGTTGCTGTAGTAATTTTTTTTAAATTTGTGTGCCTCTGCTTCACTTAATCCCTCAATACTTCCGACTTTTCCTTGATTTTAACCTCTATACTTACCTCTTCATCTCGGGCCAGCCCCACGTACAAACTTACACTTTCTTTTGGTTCATAGTTCGATCATATCTGTTCCCTTATGATCTGTACTCTTGCATCATCACCTATATTTTATGAAGCCTCATTTCCACTAAATGTAAATACGTGTTGCTCCTGTTCATCTCTTATCCTCATTACATCCTCTAATGGAAATGCTGTGTGACTAGGGCCTCCCTTCGGGTAGACCATTCGCCTGGTGCAAGTCTTTCGAGTTGACACAACTTCGGCGACTTACGTGTCGATGAGGGTGAAATGATGATGATAAGGTCAACACAACACGCAGTCCCTGAGTGGAGAAAATCTCCAACCCAGCCGGGAATCTAACCTGGGCCCTTAGTTATGACTCCATCGCGCTGACCACTCAGCTACCGGGGGTGGACATTAGACCTTCTATAAAATCTAGCGTTGCCCTATTAGCTATTAGCCAATCTCTCCCCAAACTCAAACTGACGCACAGTCCTGGAAACAACACGGCTTACACTGAAAATGATCTATTTTGCACTTCAGATTCTATTAAAATCTGTTTATCATTCTACTTGTAGATCCATATGCTGTGACCATTTCAACTCGTTGTACTGCTAACTCGGGAACATCTGTATACTTCTTCATTTCTTCATATACATTGCTAGAAGCAGCACTAATTTCGCTACCTGAATCTAGGATAGCAATAATTTGTTTTCTTGTTTTGTACTCCAATTTCAATTGTTGGTTGGTACATTTCCTTCAATTCCCGCCTGTCTTCATTCATTATACTTTTTTTTACTCCGTCCCTTTCATCATAAACTAAGAATGTTACTAATGGTCCATTACATTCGGCCATTTGCGATTGCATCACACTCGCGGGGTATCCGCGCGGTCTTGGCGCCTTGCCACGGTTCGCACGGCTCCGCCCCCGCCCCCCCCCCCCCCCCTCGCCCCGTCGGAGGTTCGAGTCCTCCCTCGGGCTTGGGTGTGTGTGTGCCACCCTTAGCGTAAATTAGTTTAAGTTAGATTAAGTAGTGTCTATGCCTAGCGGCCGATGACCTCAGCAGTTTCGTCCCATAGGAACTTACCACCACCACTGCCTGTTTCCACCATAACAACCTCCTCTGTTCGTACCCCTTTCAAAAGTGTCGCTCCCTCTTCTGGACGGACTGCGACTGTGAAGTGATTGTCTGTTTACCTCCCAGTTACGCCGTTCGTCGTTCAGGTTCGCACCTTTGTTTCAACTTTGCTCTCTGTCATTACGACGGTCAATCCGAAACTTGTTCTTTCTCCAACGCTCCGGTAGTTGCCTGTTTCCAGACAACGCGTCTAATTGCTCCAGCAAGCGCTTTAGGTGACTGACATTTCTTTTGTTTACATTGATTAACTTCTCTTGTACTGATACTGGGAATTTAACTATTATAATTTCTGTTAGGTGAGATTCTCTTAATATGTCGGTTATTTATTAGTTCTTTTCCGAGCAATAATGGAAAAATTCCTTATAGTAGGTACAAAGACTACTTGCTTAGCTTCTGCCCTCAAAAACTTCGTTCCTAACACTGTTTGGAGTGCTAGTAGACCAGTAATTATTCAAAAATGCTTGCACGAATTCTTTATGTGTTTTACATGTGTTACTGACCTGTACCCCACGATATTGCTTTGCCTTCTAACCATCTGGCCACAAATTTTATTTTCTACTGTTCTGTCATACTTTCAGGAAAGACGCCATCAAATTGTTTAATGGAGGCTACTGTGTGTATAGTACCCATACTAGAGAGATGATGAAATTTGTTCACGTCATTTACTTGGATAACACATTTCTTTTTTTGTTCACAGCAAATTTCTACTTTTTGTTTAACTTCGTTTTCCATTTTGTCTTGCATCTCAGGAAGAACCTTCTGCACTATTTCTCTCAATTTGTCTTGAAACTCAATTGTGTCGCCTTTACAAGAGGATATACATGTGAAATATTAAGTATTTCATGCCCGTTTTTGATACTTTGTACATTATTCCACTGTATAGTACGTTTACCCTGACATTCTCTGGTAGCTTTGCTTTGCTCTTATCTTACACAACTAATTTCATTAATTGTTGTTTCTATCACCTCATTTTGAACCTGCAAATTCTTATGTGACTTACAGACTTACAGACTTCTAATTTTTTACCCCAGTATTTTGTTTCATAAATTATTTTCCTGCAACATCCCTCAGTTTTAGCTTTAAGATATGTGATTTGTTTCAAATTAAATTGATGTATTCCTACATTGACTTCTTTTAATACCTTACCTATCTCCTGTTGTGATTTTCTTCATTCCTCTTTACTCTTTTGTGCTTTACGTACCACTATTTGTTCTTCCGAATTCAATTTCAGCACCGACCTTAGATCCTGATCATCATCCCTAGTTGGTAAAGTGTCAGCTAATGGTGTACCATGACTTAATGTACGTAACTCAACTATTGGCTCATTAGTAATGTCAGCGTCATAGTCATGTTCTCTAGCAGCGTAATTCCCATGAATCATTTCGTTTTGACTTGGTATTACAAATCCTGGGTTTACGTTGTCATTGCTTGCTACTGAATCAACGTTTCCACTGCCCTCAATATTAGTTAACTTCACATTTTCAGTGAAATCATTCATGGCTACTTCAGAATTATCAGTGTAATTATTGGTTATTGGATTTTTTGTTTCGGACTCGTCACCAAAGTTCTTAACATTCTCACGTTGGATGTTTGTGAGTACATTCGACATATCACTAAACCATATCTGATGTCACCATCGTTTATTTGTATCTGTCCCAGCAGTGCATCACTACTGCTGTGAGATACTTCTCAGAGCGTATCTCATTTCCATTTCTCCCGTCATCCTAATGTTCGAATTACAAATCTTAGACTGCTATAAGCAGCGCAACACTTCTATTCCTCGACGCACTGCCGCTGATTCTCGTAGCTGTGGGCCGCAACACTGGCCTTGATGTGCGGAAGCTGACCCTCCAAACACGCTGTGCAGTGCTAACTGCGCCGGCCTCTGGCTGCTGCCGCCGCACCTCACTCTGCTCTGCGCGTTGCATCGCTTCGTAGCACGAAGAATCCTGAAGTGATTACTAATAACGTGATCCTATGGACCGCGAACACAATGTTAACTTTTATTCTCATTTCGCTTAACAACATACCAACTTTGGTTTACATCGACACTCATGTTCATAAATTAAGGATAATTGCAGAATGTTGCCCCTCACAACGTGGCACTACACAAAACTGACGCTAATAGCATATGGACATAGGGAACACACACGATACAGATCTGTAAGTCCACGGTATTGGTGATAAGTTGAGAAAACCGTCCCGAAACACATGTGCTACAAAACGCTACTGTTTTTTGCGCGTGTACCCCGACATCAATATGGGATATGATCACCATGCACACGTACACGGGCCGCACAACGGTTTGGCATACTCTGGACCAGGTGATCGAGCAGCTGCTGGGTGATAGCCTCCCATTCTTGCACCAGTGCCTGTCGGAACTCCTGAAGTGTCACAGGGGTTTGAAGACGTGCTGAGATACGTCGACCGAGAGCGTCCCAGAAGTGCTCGATGGGGTTTAGGTCTGGAGAATAGGCAGGCCACTCCATTCGCCTGATATCTTCTGTTTCAAGGCACTCCTCCACGATGGCAGCTCAGTGGGGCCGTGCGTTATCATCCATCAGGAGGAAAGTGGGACCCACTGCACCCCTGAAAAGGCGGACATAATGGTGCAAAATGACGTCCCGATGCAGCTGACCTGTTACAGTTCCTCTGTCAAAGACATGCAGGGGTGTACTTTCACCAATCGTAATCCAATTGCACGCCATCAAACCACTACCTCCCATTCAAGGACATTAAGGGGTTGGTATCTGGTTCCTGGTGCACGCCAGATGAAAACCCGGCGAGTTCCAATGACCATGTACCGTGTTCTTGACACCAGGCTTTACGGGCTCTCCTGTGACCAGGGGTCAGTGGAATGCGCCTTGTAGGTATTCGGGCGAATAAACCATGTGTGTTCAATCGTCTGTAGACTGTGTGTCTGGAGAAAACTGTTCCAGTGGCAGCGGTAGGGTCCCGAGAAAAGCTACCTGCAGTACTCTGTGGCTGTCTGCGGGCACTGATAGTGAGATATCGGTCTTCTTGTGGTGTTGTACTCTGTGGGCGTACCGTACTGCAGCGCCTGGACACGTTTCCTGTCTGCTGGAATCGTTGCTGTAAACTTGAGATCACACTTTGTGGCACACGGAGGGCCCGTGCTACGACTTTCTGTGTTTGACGGGCCTCCAGTCGCCCTAGTATTCTACCTCTCATAACGTCATCAATATGCGTTGTTTGAGCCATTTTCAACACACAGTCACCATTAGCACGTCTGAAAACGTCTGCACACTTACTCGCTGCACCGTACTCTGACATGCACCAAAACACCTCTGCGTATGTGGACTGTCCCAGCGCCACCGTGCCATGACCGTAGGTCAAATGCATCGCATGGTCATACCCCGAGGTGATTTAAACACACAAACGGGCCACCAGAGCGTTGTTTCACCATGTATCAGTATTATCCTTAATTTATGAGCCTGAGTGAATATTACTTTCAGTGTAAATGAAAATTTATCTTGCAGCATCAGTTATTATAGTTAAACTAAGATTTAAACCAGTTCAAATACGGTGTAAAGCCTACTTAGCACAGATGTTATGCGATCCTCTGGTCATTTAGGGTTCACACGAATCACGATCCTTACACTGTTCGCTGGTCCGTTACAGTTCACAGTTCTCGCTAATAAAATCTAGTCTCCCCACAAGGGACGCCATGTAAGGCAAGTTAGAAAGAGAGAGTGAGGGAGAATTGAAATTTATGTGTGTATGATAAACTTCCCCCTCAAAAATATTTCTCTCCTTCGTACCTCCTCCGTGTTACCACAGATGATGTGTCACTGACCTCATTTGTACCAAGACTCCAGTACACGCGAGGTGCCTATTTGCTTCCACCGCACTGTGTGGAATGAATAAGTTGTAATAAGCGTTCACCAACCTGCAGCCTTCTATGGTTGTTGCCCCTGCGCAGAAAACAGCACGTAGGTCGTGGATCCGTAATCTCGAGGCTGTAAGAAACTCTATGCGAGGAACTGTTATTTTATAAATGATTAAATTTCCAATCAGTTTCTTTATAGGGGATGCCATTCGCTTTTTATTGGCAGAACACGAGAAACTACACAATTACATTCCTTTTTAAAGTCACAAATCATTTATATTGTTCAACAAATTGATGAACTGAATATTTCCGTAATTAGTATTACACTGCTTCAACTGTATTTCCAAACAACCATACATTGCTAATAAATTCTTAACTGGCACTGACCGTGGCAGACTACATACGTGTCCTCCAAGGCTTTCCAATCAGGTATCACAGCTACAGACTACACAACTTTGAACATGGCTGACGTTTGCAGCAACCGTATACACAAATTTGAAATATATGTAAGAATCTGCCAACCGGTTGCAAACGGTTGGCAGATTTTTACATATTTAAAAAAAAAAGTTACAAACTAGTCATTGCAAATTAAGTCTTAACCGATACCACGGCGGACACGATGTCCGTCCTCCGAGACTACCGAAGCAGCTCTGTTAACAAGTCTATGGTTATTAACAAAGATTTAACTAACACCGACCACGGCAGACGACATATCTGTCCTCCGACACCGCCGAACCAGCTCTGATCTTACAGCCGAACAACTTCGTCCGGCAGGCTCGATCCGAAGAAGTGCTTCGTCTGCGTTTTCGTTACCCAGTTGTTTTTTATTCTGCTGGTTACTAATACTTGTGAAATAACTGAATGAAGAAGACTACTGAGAGATGCTGTAAGACAAAATGCAAGTAAATACACTGTTTAGTTAAATATTAATAACAGAAGATTGTCATTTTGGCGCCCATTTAGCGAACGCAGCAACCAATCGCGGAGAAGGACCACAATTTAAGATGTTTTCCTCACTAAGCGCGTACGGAACAAATCATCTGTCATGTGCACATCATCTTGCCACAGCTGCCTTCTCAACTGCCCTAAAAAAAGAGCTTCTTGTAGCCGAATATTATGGCTACAAAGCTAGAAATATTATAAAACTGGCTCTGAGCACTATGGGACTCAACATCTGAGGTCATCAGTCCCCTAGAACTTAGAACTACTTAAACCTAACTAATCTAAGGTCATCACACACATCCACGCCCAAGGCATTATTCGAACCTGCGACCGTAGCGGTTGTGCAGTTCCAGACTGAAGCGCTTAGAACCGCTCGGCCACACCGGCCAGCAGAAATATTATAAGCCCATAGTTTGTTTCTCATCTCACTTAACTTGTGTTGTTTGTTTTTTGTTTATGATTAATAAACTCTTGCTATTTTTATAAATATTAAACCTGAGTTGGAATACATATCTAACTGAGTACAAGAATTATAGGATAAACGTTTTATTAATTTTACTCAGCATTCAATTTTTATTTAAAACAATAACAACCACTATCAGAGGGCAGATACAATTTAGCAGACGTATGCCCAGCTAGACAAGTGGTTCCGATCACAAGTTAAAGCGACTGCTGTCATTGTGTAAACTTGCAGTCGCTGTAGTCTTTCAAATCAAACCGCAACAACAGTGTAGTCTTGCAATTTGGCGACTGATGGCTAGGATCCTGAATTGATGGCACCTTCTGTGATCGTCAAACGCAAGATCTGTTATAAGGTTTCACCTTTCTCCTGTTGAAACACTATTTTAAGGGGAATTTTGCGCGTAGTATACACGTCATAAATGTGCCTACTTTCCACAACTGTCGTCTAACTTTACAACCACTTTTACGGGATTTGTCCATGATGTTTGACTAATGGATATGGAAATCAGTCTGTTAGTTCTTCTCCTACGAGTTTTCTAGCTGTTAGACAGAAACGCAGTAAAAATGGAATAATATCATATCTACTACCTTTCTGTACCAAGTTCATTAAGTGGTGCGTCCAATGGATTTACCTTCGCTAGTCTATATAGCCAAAGAAATGGTTAAGTTTCAGAAATTCGGATGAAGGGAATTTGCCTACTTTACTGCAGTTCCCTAAAATAACATCACAAATAACTATAACATTTCTGAATATGTTTCTGAGAAAGACACAGCAATCTTTCACCTAGTACACCCAGATACATATATAGTTTTTATCTAGAAAGGACACGAGATTTTAATCGTCACTCTGTGCTAAGAAAACTGGCCAGGAGGAGGACCTCTATCTTTGCATGTTGTATAACCAACAAATTAAATACTTAAATATTCTAATACCATAATACAGACATATAAATTTATCAAAAAACTGCGTTTACATCTGTCTATTAACAAATGATCTGTCAAAAGCCAAATGTATTGTGTGGTCCGTGTATATTGTCACTCAGTATTCTTATGCAACTCTACTGCAGTGTTACTGAGCCACATAAACAATTTTCTTTCTATAAGTCTTTGTACTTCGCTGAATTTCATTTACAACTAAAATAATTTTGTCTTCACATTACTCAAAACTTAAGTTAGCAAAACTTCAATATTTACACATAATAAATTCGTCTTTTAGCAATACTTATTCACTCACTTTCACTCTACTTATTACGACAAAGAGAGTAAGAATATTAAATTTGTCTGAAAACTTCTAGTCAGTGCTTAAGCAACATTTCACTTTAAGACATTTATTCAACGACGAAAATTAGTGCATGTGGATTGAATAAGGCTCTTCAAATGTTTTTATAACCGGATTACTCGAAAAAATCTGACACCGGGAAAGGTCAATACGTAGGTGGATAATTAGGTGTATAATAACAGGGTGCGTCAAACTTTTATGAATATCATAGAACTTAAACAAAAAGGTTAATTTTGAGTTAATGTTTCACGTTTCTTCAGTTCTAATTATGCAGTTCGTAATTGTTGGCTGCAGTCGTTGGATATGGCGGGTAGTTATGGTACGGGGTACACGTTTCTCTAAGTATGAACTACACTCCTGGAAATGGAAAAATGAACACATTGACACCGGTGTGTCAGACCCACCATACTTGCTCCGGACACTGCGAGAGGGCTGTACAAGCAATGATCACACGCACGGCACAGCGGACACACCAGGAACCGCGGTGTTCGCCGTCGAATGGCGCAAGCTGCGCAGCATTTGTGCACCGCCGCCGTCAGTGTGAGCCAGTTTGCCGTGGCATACGGAGCTCCATCGCAGTCTTTAACACTGGTAGCATGCCGCGACAGCGTGGACGTGAACCGTATGTGCAGTTGACGGACTTT
Source organism: Schistocerca serialis cubense (assembly GCF_023864345.2). Lineage (NCBI taxonomy): Eukaryota > Metazoa > Arthropoda > Insecta > Orthoptera > Acrididae > Schistocerca > Schistocerca serialis. Next base: position 421,997,150 of record NC_064646.1, read on the forward strand.
GAGCGAGGGCGTATAGTGGGCATGCGGGAGGCCGGGTGGACGTACCGCCGAATTGCTCAACACGTGGGGCGTGAGATCTCCACAGTACATCGATGTTGTCGCCAGTGGTCGGTGGAAGGTGCACGTGCCCGTCGACCTGGGACCGGACCGCAGCGACGCACGGATGCACGCCAAGACCGTAGGATCCTACGCAGTGCCGTAGGGGACCGCACCGCCACTTCCCAGCAAATTAGGGACACTGTTGCTCCTGGGGTATCGGCGAGGACCATTCGCAACCGTCTCCATGAAGCTGGGCTACGGTCCCGCACACCGTTAGGCCGTCTTCCGCTCACGCCCCAACATCGTGCAGCACGCCTCCAGTGGTGTCGCGACAGGCGTGAATGGAGGGTCGAATGGAGACGTGTCGTCTTCAGCGATGAGAGTCGCTTCTGCCTTGGTGCCAATGATGGTCGTATGCGTGTTTGGCGCCGTGCAGGTGAGCGCCACAATCAGGACTGCATACGACCGAGACACACAGGGCCAACACCCGGCATCATGGTGTGGGGAGCGATCTCCTACACTGGCCGTACACCACTGGTGATCGTCGAGGGGACACTGAATAGTGCACGGTACATCCAAACCGTCATCGAACCCATCGTTCTACCATTCCTAGACCGGCAAGGGAACTTGCTGTTCCAACAGGACAATGCACGTCCGCATGTATCCCGTGCCACCCAACGTGCTCTAGAAGGTGTAAGTCAACTACCCTGGCCAGCAAGATCTCCGGATCTGTCCCCCATTGAGCATGTTTGGGACTGGATGAAGCGTCGTCTCACGCGGTCTGCACGTCCAGCACGAACGCTGGTCCAACTGAGGCGCCAGGTGGAAATGGCATGGCAAGCCGTTCCACAGGACTACATCCAGCATCTCTACGATCGTCTCCATGGGAGAATAGCAGCCTGCATTGCTGCGAAAGGTGGATATACACTGTACTAGTGCCGACATTGTGCATGCTCTGTTGCCTGTGTCTATGTGCCTGTGGTTCTGTCAGTGTGATCATGTGATGTATCTGACCTCAGGAATGTGTCAATAAAGTTTCCCCTTCCTGTGACAATGAATTCACGGTGTTCTTATTTCAATTTCCAGGAGTGTAATTAATTCTCTTTGGCGTCGTTTTAACGTCCGTAACATAACCCAAAAACTTATACAAAGGCCGTAATAGTACAGCAATCGTCATCTGTTGCTATTGTGTATCAGTTTCCGGGCAGGATATAGCCTGCTACGTCTGAGTATTGCCTCTTTCACTGTCGTCTGCAGACTGTGGCCCCTTCGTTCCCGCTCGCTTTACAGGTAGCGCCAAGAACCCAATATACCTTCCCACATTAACTTCCGTACAGTACAAAAGCATACCATCTTTTGCATAATACGTGTTCTACACATTGTTCCTTTGCGTGTTCCATGTGATACAAATGACAACTTGCACAAATATATAAAATTACGTACACAAACGTTTTCATTTAACTAAAATATGACAAATTATTTATTTAGTTAATTATACATCACATTATCACACTTTAGATGTAGTCTTTGCATATCACAGTTACGTTATGACAAATTTTATAGATTTTTTTTTATAAATTAGTTGATTGATTGAATAATAATGTTATAGTGTTGTATAATAGTGGTATAGTGTTGTTGATTCCTCCTGACAGAGAATGACGTTGTTTTTACTCGTGTAATACAGATTATTCGAGGCTCATGTATGTTGTAGTAGATAGGTGTTACTTTTATTTGATATGCGTTGTCAGGGATTCAGAATTAGTGGCTTGCTAGACCAAATTTCAAGCTAGAATTGTATGGCATTGCTATGAGTAATTATTGAAATCTGTCAGGAGTAGGAACCGGGATGCATGCTTGCTAGAAGCAAGGGACGTTTGCTCCAAAGTAGTGTGAGTATTAGAATCTCATCACAAATGGATCAACGTCAGCCGCTAGTGTTGACTGAGAGAAAGTTGCGGACAATTCTCGTTCGATTGTAGTAGCATAGCGTGCGGATATGTCGAATGCAGAATTTTCTGATTATAACGTGATAATTCAGTCAGGCAATGAGAGCGAAGGTGAAACCGCAGCACAGCGCCATGTACAGGCTGCAGGCACAGCAAGACGTACGGTTAGTGAGAGTGGCAGATCAGACTCGCGAACAAAGCGTGACATAGCAATGGAATTGCGTACCTCTGGTCCTGGAGGTATTTGCGGATGATCTCAATTTCAGTCGCTCATACGATTCAACATCTACATCTACATCCATACGCCGCAAGCCACGTGACCGTGTGTGGCAAAGGGTACTTTGAGTATCTCTATCTTCTCCCTTCTATTCCAGTCTCGTATTGTTCGTAGAAAGGAAGATCGTCGGTATGCCTCTGTGTGGGCTCTAATCTCTCTGATTTTATCCTCATGGTCTCTTCGCGAGATATACGTAGGAGGGAGCAATATACTGCTTGACTCTTCGGTGAAGGTGTGTTCTCGAAACTTCAACAAAGGCCCGTACCTAGCTACTGAGCATCTCTCCTGCGGAGTCTTCCACTCGAGTTTATCTATCATCTCCGTAACGCTTTCGCGTTTACTAAATGATCCTGTAACGAAGCGCGCTGCTCTCAATTGGATCTTCTTTATCTCTTCTATCAATCCTATCTGGTACGGATCCCACACCGGTGAGCAGTATTCAAGTAGTGGGCGAACAAGCGTACTGTAACCTGCATCCTTTGTTTACGGATTGCATTTCCTTATGATGCTTCCAACAAAATATGTCTGGCATCTGCTTTACCGGCGATTAATTTCATATCGTCATTCCATTTTAAATCACTCCTAATGTGTACTCCCAGATAATTTATGGATTTAACTGCTTCCAATTGCTGACCTGCTATATTGTAGCTAAAGGATAATGGATCTTTCTTTCTATGTATTCGCAGCACATTACACTTGTCTACATTCGCTGCACCATGCGTCAATTCGTTGCAGATCCTCCTGCATTACAGTACAATTTTCCATATTTACAACCTCTCGATATACTACAACATCATCCGAAAAAAGCCTCAGTGAACTTCCGATGTTATCCACAAGGTCATTTATGTATACTGTGAATAGCAACGGTCCTACGACACTCCTCTGCAGCACACCTGAAATCACTCTTACTTCGGAAGACTTCGCTCCATTGAGAATGAGATGTTGCGTTCTGTTAGCTAGGAACTCTTCAATCCAATCACACAATTGGCCTGATAGTCCATATGCTCCTACTCTGTTCATTAAACGACTGTGGGAAACTGTATCAAATGCCTTGCGGAAGTCAAGAAACATAGAGTCCACCTGGGAACCCGTGTCTATGGCCCTCTGAGTCTCATGGACGAATAGCGCGAGCTGGATTTCACACGATCGTCTTTTTCGAAACCCATGCTGATTCCTACAGAGTTGATTTCTAGTCTGCAGAAAAGTCATTATACTCGATCATAATACGTGTTCGAAAATTCTACAACTGATATACGTCAGAGATATAGGCCTATAGTTCTGCACAGCTGTTCGACGTCCCTTTTTGAAAACGGGGATGACCTGTGCCCTTTTCCAACCCTTTGGAAAGCTACGCTGTTCTAGAGACCTACGGTACACCGGTGCAAGAAGGGGAGCAAGTTCCTTCGCGTACTCTGTGTAAAATGGAACTGGTATCCCGTCAGGTCCAGCGGCCTTTCCCCTTTTGAGCGATTTTAATTGTGTTTCTATCCCTATGTCATCTATTTCGATATCTACCGTTTTGTCATCTGTGCGACAATCTAGAGAAGCAACTACAGCGCAGTCTTCCTCTGTGAAACAGCTTTGGAAAAAGACATTTAGTTTTTCGGCCTTTAGTCTGTCATTCCTAATTTCAATACCATTTTGGTCACAGAGTGTCTGGACATTTTGTTTTGATCCACCTACCGTTTTGACATGACCAAAATTTCTTAGGATTTTCTGCCAAGTCAGTACATAGAACACTACTTTCGAATTCATTGAACGCCTCTCGCATAGCCCTCCTCACACTACATTTCGCTTAGTGTAATTTTTGTTTGTCTGGAAGGCTTTGGTTATGTTTATGTTTGCTGTGAAGTTCCCTTTGCTTCCGCAGCAGTTTTCTAAGTCGGATGTTGTACCACGGTCGCTCTTTTCCATCTCTTACAATCTTGCTCTTGCATCTAATGCATATTGTACGATGGTTTTGAAATTTGTCCACTGATCCTCAACACTATCTGTACTTAAGACAAAACTTTTGTGTTGAGCCGTCAAATACCCTGAAATCTGCTTTTTGTCACGTTTGCCAAGCAGAAGAATCTTCCCACCTTTTTTATTATTTCCGTTTACAGCTGAAATCATCACGTAGGAAGAGAAGAGGAAGACACAGGAAGCAGTGAGGAAGAGGCAGGAGAGACAGAAGAGAACCACTAAGGAGGTGAAGGAGATGAAGTCACTAAGCAGATGAAGGAGATACGAATGGTTGCTGAACAGTTTACTGAAAGTATAGAGCAGGTTAAGAAGGAAGTCGCAGGTATTAAGGAAGAGGTAGCAAACATCAAGATAACATCAACATAGATACGAAAGGTCGCGAACGATGCAAAATGCGAAGCCAGAGCGGTAACATTAGAAGTCCCAAGGAGCACGCCAGAACGTTTTGTTAGTTAAAGAACAAGTAAAGCAGGCCAAAACCAAAATATGCAAAACCAAAAGGGTTCTTGCCATGATCCATAATCAGGGAAGAAGTATCGTCCAGGAACCGCTAGAAAGAATTAGCGAGAACGTAAAGCGCATCGACCATATCGTGAACAAACAGACATAAGTATTAGAGGACCAAGGAGGGCAGAACCGGATCGCCTCACAGCAAAACGAGCAAACAAAAGACGTCCTGCCATCAGCACTAACTCGTGATCATGGTAGGACAGAAGAGCATGTACTACGATACTTAGATACTCAATATGAGGCTGCGGCACCAGAAGAAAGGCGAATGCCGAAGGGGAACTCTCCAGCCCTCACAGGGCGACAGAGAATACGCCGTAGGAGGTGCAACGTATTGCAGAAACCAAACCAGAACACAACTGAGTATGCCTTCTACGAACAAAAACATTACTGAGTAAATCTGACGACACAAGAGGAGGCTTTAACAGGGCACAAGGGTCGATTGGATGCTGATTTGTGGACATGCGTGCTCCAGAAACGAGGGAAATTTAGTTCGCAGGAAATATGTAGCCATTCGACCACAAACATTTTTTATCCATTCAAAATTTCCAGTGTATAAAGAGAATAATTATACATTATATCCAAAAGTTGGATAGCTCAATACGATATCAGAATCGTGGCCACCGAAATACAAGCTGGATAATATGCGCAGTTTTACGGAGTGTGGTCGCTCATACAAAAAGATCAAGGACGCGATCCTAAGCACAGGACACGCAAGAAAAAATCAACCAGGGGATTATGCTGGGCAAAGACTCAGAAGTGTCAGACTTCCGAAGTCTGGTGAGGTTCTTTGAGTCGGTAGTTAAGAAGAATCGATTTTTGCACCAGCTGTACAGTCCCAAGGAAATTATGAGGCACTGCAATATCAGATTACCTCTACACTACCAACTCCTAATCGGACAGTGCAACGATTCCATTGAATCATTCAAGAGTGCTCTATGTTAATTAGACCATGTTGACGAAATACAAAACGTAAGAGACAGGAAAACGAAATTGGCACTGCTCATCAGAAGCGTGCGACGACAGTTGAAGAGGTGGAAAATACCGATCACAGGGAAACAACAACTGGAGCTACAGAGGGAATAACCAGCCGCTGTTGGAGAAGTAGATGAGGCAATTAACAAAAGCAATTGCAGTGAACAGCCACAATATCCAAACCAGTTCCAGCAGGGCACTGGAGAACCACAGCAGCAAAGAAACAACTGTGAGAACAACAGTCAGCAAAATAACTAACAAGTTAAAAATACCCGGATTAGGCTACCTAACCTGTCACAGGGAAAACGTAGCAGAAGTATAAATAAAAACTGATGCTCGGCTGTTGCAAAAACAGCTCCAAACAAGGCTGCAGAAAATATCGCAACAAGAAACATCAACATATTAGAATACGAAGACACAAGAGAGCTCTTACGTGTTGAAAAAGAAGTAATGACACGACCGAGTCAACATCCCATTATTCTCGTCCCCGAAGACAACGTCAATCACACGGGTGGACAGCGAAAGCTACATTACGACGATGGCCGTCGCTTCGCTGGCAACAAAGGCAGTAGTCGGTATGAATTTCCTGAACCATCAGGCCGTATTGGACGTGCGATGAGGAGAGCTCACATTACAAAAATATTGAGTCATAAAAATGACATTTGCTGATCACGCAATATGTGAGCAAATTCCTGCCGAATGTCTCAATCTAAATTACACCGAAAAACGGGAGGAAGATAGAAATCTGCCGTGGCGGCGTGAACGCAGACGCACTGGGCAAGAAGATCATTCCAGCGCACGACAAGGATGATCTAGAAGAAATATTTCTTGAAAAGGCGGATGTACTTCTACCGAAAATGGTAGCAATCCCAAATTTCGAATACGCATTCCGAGTGAACGAACACACAACATTCTTTATGCCACCTTACCAGATTTCACTCGCTTACCGTCGCAGAGTTTTCTTAGAGATAAAGAGCATACTAGACGACATAGTTGAAAATCCAGCCGGCCGAAGTGGCCGTGCGGTTAAAGGCGCTGCAGTCTGGAACCGCAAGACCGCTACGGTCGCAGGTTCGAATCCTGCCTCGGGCATGGATGTTTGTGATGTCCTTAGGTTAGTTAGGTTTAACTAGTTCTAAGTTCTAGGGGACTAATGACCTCAGCAGTTGAGTCCCATAGTGCTCAGAGCCATTTGAACCATTTTTTGAAAATCCATCCTCCACATACAACAATCAACTCACGGTGTAGAAAAGTCCGGCGGCTCAAACCGTTTGGTGCTAGATTCACGCCAGATTAATACTATCTTAGAACCAGAAATTGATTGTCCCGAGAAGCTGAAGGAACTCCTACAAAACTTCCATGACGTAACAGTATTCCTCTCTCTCGGCTTGCGGTACAGTTTCAACCAAACTACGCTCCACCCAGACGGCAGGAAATACACTGCATTTCTCGCCTCCCATGGGTGTTACCCATTCGAATGGCTACCACTCGCGTTAAACGTGTCTTGAACTGCCTTCGTTAGGGAACTCTATAGTGTCTTAAATGGTTCTTTAAAACAAGTAATCACCACATACGTAGACAACCACTTGATTGCGGAACCGACGTGGAGAGCACACAATGTGATCTTAAGAGAAATACTACAGACATTCAATGTGGCGTAGCTGCTAACATCACGAGGTCAAACGTCACGAAGTCATGCATTGGGACTTCTCGAGTAAAATCTCTGTCATAACATCACTGCGGAAGGAATCTCATCAGACAAGATCGAAGCAATAGCCTAATTTACAACGCCAATAACTAAGAAACAACTCCTTGGAATTATCAGTGTTGCAAATTTCTGCAAAAGACTCAATCATTTGAAGAAATTAGGTAGAGCACGATTATGCCAACTCACTATCAAGAAGACGCCGTAGCACTGGGGCAACATGGCAGAAGATGAATTCCAAACCCTCAAATCAGTGCTGGTTAATGCTCCAATTTTGTCGCACCCAAACCCGGTGGTCCTCATACTCTGGCTTGTCGCAGTGATCTTCCAGAGATATCAGCAAGAGGGAAAATAGGCATATAAGAACATCACTTTTAGGCGCTGTATTCCCAGTAAATGCTAGAGAAACTGATCAAGTTGGAAGCTTTGGCTGTCGCAACTGGCTTCGAAAAATTTCGGTTTTTTAACCATTTTTAGAAGATGTCTGCCGACAGTCGTTAAATAACTTATAAAATGCATATTTGAACTATCAGTTGTTTTTATTTTAAACCAAAATTCTACCGGTTTCGGTCTTGGACCATCTTCACGGATGGAGGTCTAAATTGGTTTAAGCCACCATGTTTCTTTAGTCATTACTTAAAATGTGTAGTGCGTTTCAAGAATATATTTATATTCGTGAAACGCACAATATGCACTCCTGGAAATGGAAAAAAGAACACATTGACACCGGTGTGTCAGACCCACCATACTTGCTCCGGACACTGCGAGAGGGCTGTACAAGCAATGATCACACGCACGGCACAGCGGACACACCAGGAACCGCGGTGTTGGCCGTCGAATGGCGCTAGCTGCGCAGCATTTGTGCACCGCCGCCGTCAGTGTCAGCCAGTTTGCCGTGGCATACGGAGCTCCATCGCAGTCTTTAACACTGGTAGCATGCCACGACAGCGTGGACGTGAACCGTATGTGCAGTTGACGGACTTTGAGCGAGGGCGTATAGTGGGCATGCGGGAGGCCGGGTGGACGTACCGCCGAATGCTCAACACGTGGGGCGTGAGGTCTCCACAGTACATCGATGTTGTCGCCAGTGGTCGGCGGAAGGTGCACGTGCCCGTCGACCTGGGACCGGACCGCAGCGACGCACGGATGCACGCCAAGACCGTAGGATCCTACGCAGTGCCGTAGGGGACCGAACCGCCACTTCCCAGCAAATTAGGGACACTGTTGCTCCTGGGGTATCGGCGAGGACCATTCGCAACCGTCTCCATGAAGCTGGGCTACGGTCCCGCACACCGTTAGGCCGTCTTCCGCTCACGCTCCAACATCGTGCAGCCCGCCTCCAGTGGTGTCGCGACAGGCGTGAATGGAGGGACGAATGGAGACGTGTCGTCTTCAGCGATGAGAGTCGCTTCTGCCTTGGTGCCAATGATGGTCGTATGCGTGTTTGGCGCCGTGCAGGTGAGCGCCACAATCAGGACTGCATACGACCGAGACACACAGGGCCAACACCCGGCATCATGGTGTGGGGAGCGATCTCCTACACTGGCCGTACACCACTGGTGATCGTCGAGGGGACACTGAATAGTGCACGGTACATCCAAACCGTCATCGAACCCATCGTTCTACCATTCCTAGACCGGCAAGGGAACTTGCTGTTCCAACAGGACAATGCACGTCCGCATGTATCCCGTGCCACCCAACGTGCTCTAGAAGGTGTAAGTCAACTACCCTGGCCAGCAGGATCTCCGGATCTGTCCCCCATTGAGCATGTTTGGGACTGGATGAAGCGTCGTCTCACGCGGTCTGCACGTCCAGCACGAACGCTGGTCCAACTGAGGCGCCAGGTGGAAATGGCATGGCAAGCCGTTCCACAGGACTACATCCAGCATCTCTACGATCGTCTCCATGGGAGAATAGCAGCCTGCATTGCTGCGAAAGGTGGATATACACTGTACTAGTGCCGACATTGTGCATGCTCTGTTGCCTGTGTCTATGTGCCTGTGGTTCTGTCAGTGTGATTATGTGATGTATCTGACCCCAGGAATGTGTCAATAAAGTTTCCCCTTCCTGGGACAATGAATTCACGGTGTTCTTATTTCAATTTCCAGGAGTGTAGTTTTAGTAGTGTCTAATGCGATATGACGGCTTAAACTATTTTAAACTTACATCCGTGAAGATGGTACAAGACCGAAACAGGTAGAATTTGGGTTAAATGTAAAAACAGCTGATGGTTCAAATATGCATTTTATACATTTCGATTTTTCTTGTATAGGGGAACAATAAGAGTCCACACCGATCACAATACCTTGGAGTCCATAATATAGCGAAGCTAAACAGTAAGAGACTGACAATATGGGCACTTATGCTACATGGGAACCACTTTACAATCACGCGCTTACCAGGGAAGGAAAACATCAGCACAGATACGCTGCCATATTCGCTTGTGGGATTGGAAACAAATAGCGCAAACCCACTAGAAAAAGAACACTACAGCCTGTATTAGTCTATATTTGAAAGGTGGCGTTTGAGAATTATAACACCATGAGCCTAAAGAACATCAACAGGGAACAAGACAAGAACCTTGTCCTACTTGCTCCAAAGAAGAGGGACAAGATCATCTGGCACACTCACCTTAGCTACGCACGTTTTGGGGCAGGAAATGCTACCTCAAATTACGCCCACTGTGTCACATTCTGTGAACAGAAGAATTCGGAAACTTTTGGCAGTCTGTAAAGCCTGTCAGAAATCACATGCACCTTTGCATCCAATAATTCCATCTAAACGAAAACATCCCCAAGCAACTGATTTAACGAGTCCTCTTGTGTGTACAGGTGGAGGATGTAGTAGTGGAGCTGACTTTAGAATATTTCACCTTAACCCCCAGAAAAAAGCAGCCACACAGACAGTGTGCATACTCTTCTGCAAAAATTGCTTGACCCATGTCGGTCGTGTAGGCAAGGTTGTTTCTGACAATATACCTCCAGTTTCCGTCAGAGAGACGGGAAACCGTATTAAGAAACCACAGAATCAAACGAATATACGCATCCATGTGGCATCCCCAATCGTTCCCGCCAGAGAGGGTAATGATAAGTCTGGGAAACGTTTGCCATGTATAATGCGTGAAATGACATGCCACCTGGGCTGTTTTCCTACTCTATTTCCAGGACATGACGAACGAGTGACTAAGGCAGGACCAGAGACTATTGTCAAGAAAAGGCAACTCAGAGACCTATCCCGTGAAGTCGACTTTCCCCGCGAACTTTAGGGCTACATAAGCAACTTGTTGACCTGGCATTTGGGAGATTGCAAGAGGCCGGAGTGAGAAGGAAGGCATAGATAGAAGAATTCCGCATTGGTGAAAAGTTGTTGGTTAAAAGTTTCCATCTGTGTAACGGACAGAAACACCTATGCCACAAATTCTACCCTACCTATTGTGGACCTGTCTGAGTCTGCAGGACAGCTCACATGAACACACTGGAACTCGAGACCGTGAAGTCAAGGAAAGTTCTCGGTATTCACCATATACATCATGTGAAACCATTTGTGGAATAGGTATATACACTAGATCATTTAGGTTAAAGAATCAATTTGTGCTTAGAACTAAGAGATATTGCGTAGCGTCGTCTAGATTCTACGTTTATTGTATGTCAGTATTTCTTGTACTTGCAGTTGTCATGTATTAGCTTATGTATGAGTCCTTGTGAAATGTAGTCGAATGAGTTGAATGGTTGTTACACCATCGTGTCAATGCTTTCACTTCTTTTTTCTTTAATCTTATGGGACTTAACTGCTAAGGTCATCAGTCCCTGAGCTCACTCACTACTTAACCTAAATTATCCTAAGGACAGACACACACACACATGCCCGAGGGAGGACTCAAACCTCCGCCGGGATCAGCCATGACAGTCCAAGAGTGCAGCGCCTTAGACCGCTCGGCTAATCCCGAGCGGCTGCTTTCACTGTCTACTTGAAAATTAGGATTGAATAGAAATTCGTCATAAGTGACTGTTACCCGTATAAACTGGCACTTTCTTGTGGCATGACAACCCATGCACGTTGCTAAACTCCTTGTCCAACCAGCATTTTACTTGTATGGTAAAATTCCATTGTGTCCTTAGACCATACTATCGTTGTCCAATATCACTCTCGAAAGAGAGGAAGAATATTAGACGAGAAAATTCGCATTATGAACATCTAATTCAGCTGTATAATTTTGTCGCAATGTCTTCTATAATATTACTGTCAAATGGTTCAAATGGATCAAATAGCTCTGAGTACTATAGGACTTAACTTTTGAGGTCATCAGTCCCCTAGAACTTAGAACTACTTAAACCTAACTAACCTAAGGGCATCACACACATCCATGCCCGAGGCACGATGCGAACCTGCGACCGTAGCTGTCTTGTGGTTCCAGACTAAAGCGCCTAGAACCGCTCGGCCATTACGGCCGGCAATATCACTGTTATCTGTGATATTATTTCCGACCTTTTTCCGATGTATCTTACACACTGCCCAAGAGGCGAGTGTGCGTTGCTTTCTGCTGCTTCGCTGTGACGAGATTGCGGTCATGCCACTGCGCGTGTTTGTCTCGATTTTCGAGTGCTTTATGAGTGGTATTAGCTGCCCACGCATTGGGTACGTGGAGACGGTACTTCCGCTGGGATCCTGGGCCATCGCCAGTCGATCGATGAAACCTTTCCACTGATCTTTTTTTATTTGTTGAAAATAATTTGACAGTCTAGATGGCAAGATTTATTAAAGGCCGGCCGCGGTGGTCTCGCGGTTTTAGGCGCGCAGTCCGGAACCGCGCGACTGCTCCGGTCGCTGGTTCAAATCCTGCCTCGGGCATGGGTGCGTGTGATGTCCTAATGTTAGTTAGGTTTAAGTAGTTCTAAGTTCTAGGGGACTTATGACCTAAGATGTTGAGTCCCATAGTGCTCAGAGCCATTTGAACCATTTATTAAAGACAACTGGTTTCAACAGGTCTGAAACTTTTTGCGTAAGACATGACCATTGTACGCTGAACCTCAGGTACAAGTGTATAAGTTTTTATTTTACCGGCGCCATGAGAATGCCGCGGGCGAAATGTATATAATGAGGCACGTGCACGTACAGTGCGAGTCGAGGTGGTGTGGCGTACGTCAGGCTCAGGATAAAGAATGCAGTAGTTAGAAGGGGATCACTGGTGAGGATGAAGATCAGCCTACATTGGGGAACTATTTCAACTTTTCATATTTTATTAATGTGGCGATCCAACAAGGGGAAGACTGGAGGCATTTTTGTAGTATGTTAAGCAACATGTACGCGAGAAATAATGACACTTATGTTTTAGATGTGCGAATCGAGGAACAGTTTTCCTAAGACAGAGCATCTATGCAGGCGAACGGGTGCATGGTTTCAGACCACTTTGGCATTCGGTGACAAGGCCACCAGGAGAACTAAGAACAGGAGGAATGTATGTAGCATTGTCGTAATCTAAGAGCAGAGTGGCTTTAGATGTAAAGCTGACAGGTGACGGGTAAAGAAAATAAATTTATACTATGTCTTGTGTGGAATCAGCATGTTTGAGTTATGAGTGGATGCAGTGCTAGTCTAACATAGTGATATGCATGACGTGAAATGGTACTAACACAATGACACGCAGACCAGAGATACTTCGCATCGCCTTCTTAAGTTAACTCTAACTGTTAAGGATGTCATGGTTAATCAATATGATAACATTTCTTCTTTTCCTTTCATTACAGTCACTCAAATAACCACATATATGTTCATGCAGTATTTATTTAAAAGAGCTCATTTTTGCGTTGTTGTTCTGTTTATAAGAAACTATATGTAAACACTGATGTAAAGATATGGCACTGAAGCATACTATGAAGACAGTGCAGATTTTTGAAGCTGTCAAAGCTGGTATTGACACATCCCGTGGGGCACTGCGAGGAAACAGTCTGGGGCCGGGACGACGACCACAAGGCAGCTTGAAGAATACCCGCGGCGAGTGCAGCGCAGGACAGCATTGGGCGGGTGGATAGTCAACAGTGCTGAATGAATGCCAGGACACCTGGGGGCCAGCCAGCTGCATTTGCAACCAAACGAGAGTGAGAGTGGATAGGGAGTCGTGTCAATGCCGCTGATGCCATAATCCAACTGACCCTAGGCAGCTACGAATGGATGTGGCCCAGAGGACAAGAGTGGCCCATGGTTGACGTCACGCCACACTCTCGACACTCTTGCAGATGGTCTGGCACCAAGTAACGGAAGCCGAAAGCAATCATCCAGCTAGCGATCGGATAACTGGGACCCACCAGACAGCCGGCTCATCCGTTACATCACGACACACCCTCGAGGGACCTGCAGACAAGCTGGCGCCACAAGTTCCTGAGGATTCCTCCAGGCAGACACACCCCTCTATAGACGGCGTGTGGAGTCTGATGGCCAGGATCAGTACGATTTTCTCCTGCAGTCATGCACTGTGACAAAGACGAGTGTTGTCAATTGTGGAATCATCACAAACTACCCAATAGCACAAAGAGGGGCAAAAACTCACCACTAGGAGACAAGATGTGCACCAAATCCAACACTGTCTCTCCAAATAATCGGAGGGAAGAATGCACTCGTTTATATACCTGTTAGAGAGACAGGATAGGGGCAGAGATGTCATTTCCTGAGTTGAAGATGTCGGGTGCTGCCCATCTAAACCAGTGTTTCATTTTCTCCCACCAGATGTCATGCACATCATACTTGACAGCATGCCAGAGTGCCAACTACACCAGGTCGAGATCATGCCAGCAGCTCAGGTGCTGTCCTGATACTGCCAAGGACAAGATGGGGGACCAGAGCCATTCTCTGCTGCTCTGACATAAGGTGCTAAGTGAAGGGCAACCATCACTCTTCAACTCGCTGCACCTTCATGTCCCCACCAGTACAGAGAGAATTTGTGCGTGTGTCTAGTGCCGTGTTTTATCCACGTGGCTTTGTAAAAGTAAATTGACTCTCCTGGGACTCTTGCGGATGGAGTGATAAAATGTTTTGAGTAACTCTTGATTTAATGTAATTCTGTACGTTTTCTTGTGAAACTGACTAAATTTTTGATGCAGCTGTACTTATAAAGAAATTTGTCAATCACATATGTAATTTCAATTTGAAAAGTGTGATAGGCAAATGTCTTGAAGGTAGTAGAAACAATATTACCTTGCCCTAGGAAATAAGCTCAACACATGACAAACGTTACTTGCTTGTTTAGGTTTTTGGAAAGAGTGTGTTTCTTAAATTATAATTATTGTCTGTTTACGTATTATGTATTGAAGCATTACTTTTGTTTCGGTTCATTTAATTATTTTCAAGTAACAATAGCTTTGATATAGATAAGTGACATCAATAATCATTTCGTACTTTTCACTAATATACTTTGCCTGGCGAAGAAAAAGTTGGATTGTCTTATTTATTATGTGTTTGTGCCGCCTTCCCTTTTTTACCTTTTCTCTTTCTCCGTCCTTGTACGAGTGATCGTATTAGAGTGAGTACAGACTGAGTTTAACAGAATAAGGACGGACTAGAATCAGACAAAGTAAAGTAAAGGCAATATCAAATTACCTGTTGGGCAAGTTCAGGAAAGGGAACGTAACACTACAGGTAACCTAGCTGGCAGGACAGGAGTTTTCAGGTTGGTCACAGGGGTGGTGGTCGTACGCCCACCACCTAAGTTTGAACGGGAGACCTGTTGTCGGGGAGCATGCCATGTCCTAGTCTAGCGGCACCTGGAGACATGAGCGGACTCGGTGGGTGCAGCTCTTTTCATTAAAAGTAAAGTAAACTCAAAATTTTTCTCGGAACAGCAATTATGTGAGAGAACGTTAGTTAATTTGTGCAGTTTTCTTTGTATGTTGTGTTCAACCCTACAGCACGAGGGTCGCAGATTGAATATTGTCTTTTGCTGTCTTATTTTAATGTCAAGTCCCCTCAAAACTTAATTATGAGAATACGAGCTATGTGAGAGAGATTTAATATGAGAATTTTGTTTTTGTAGTGTCGTTTGTGCCTGGTATACGAACACGTGTCATGTCACACGAAAGTCAAGGCCCCCTTCTGCAATCCAATGTAAAGAATTGTAGTGTCAATCCAAATTATTTGAGACTACATCCACAATCAGTGATTCATGTTAGCCATGTTGCTTAGTAATTTTAGAGATCATTTGGAAACGAACTGAGTGTGTTCAAGCATTCCACCCATCTCCTATCTTTATGCAATTTTGTAGCGTTTTAATAATTTTTCTAATTTAAGTAATGTTTTAAATCAGACCTTGCCGCAATTTTCGTGGTACAGCCTGGAGTCACACTTGTTCCGCAGCCTAGATTTAGCTCTGTTCTCACATGCTACACCCAACTTAACAAAGTATTGCATTGTTCAATTCAGAAAACAAATTGCATATGTGTTGCTTAATTAAATGTTTCACTCTACTGGAAATGAACGTAACAATTAACTTGATAACTTTGTAGTAATTTGTTCACCGCTTTCAAGTAAATCTCGGTCCACACTCTATGTCGTTCTAACTGCATGTGCACGTAGTTGATGTGTACAGTGTAGTTGAATGAATCGTTTATTTTCCTTTCCGTTACTTTCTAAGAGGAGGCACATGTGACCATAATCATATACTTAGTGAGACCATTGCTCGTAAATTCTTCAATTGCAGGTCGGCGTAGTTCAAAATGTGAAGAATATGTTGCATAGAACGCATTATAAATTTTGAAACTTTTATCTTGCCTGTTTTAGGACAAATAAATGCAGATTGTCATCAAACTAAATTCCGCCAATTGCTCAAACTCCCTTTGTCTGATACTGATGAATCTAATTTCACAGCAGGATTTTAACAATTCGTACAATTATTGAATTAATAATTGTAACAGGGTTCAATGAATAAGTTAATGAATGAACCTATGCCAGTCCCAATGATAAGATTACGAGCTCCCACTACGTTTACGTGTTGCTCATAGCTACTCGTGCCATTAATATTATCCGTTACCCATGCAAAAGGTCTATGTTGGCCTCTATTATAGTTTCTCAGGTGTTTGCCGAGAACAAGTGAAATAGAGTTCTTAACCATGAGGTAAAATGTGTAGCGAGACTATCAGTGAGCCAATAAACAAAATATCATTGAGTCATTTATATAGAAGAACGAAACGGTAATCTTACAGTATGACTGAAACCATGTAGATGACTTAGCAGGGGTAAATTACTGAGGTAGAGAACGGTTCGAACTCACGGAATAATAATCTAGGGACTTTAATCGTCACTGAACTCAGAAATTATATGGTTGAGTAAAACTACTGACGCAAAACCTTTTAAGCCATTTAGTAATTGTTTATCTGGTGTGCTAACGATCTTGACGTCAATCATGCTACTCACAGCAATGTTCGTATGTTCTTGCAGGCATGCAGCTTTGCGTGAGTGGGTGACCCCTCTGCTGAATGAGATCAAGTTAGGATGCCTTTTTCATCTGTGGTCTTGTTTGGCAAAGTCGCTTGTATCACCTATGGTATCATTATGATATCTTAATAGTATCTGATGATTTCCTAGTTCCGTGTCACACTATACCATGCTGGTTAGACGCTACCTATTCGGAAATCAACCGTAAGTGGGGGCTAGTGGGATGTCACTCTCTCACTAACTTTTCATGTTCAGTGCTATTCTTTAATGTTGGCATTACACTTCGGAGATCGTTTTTGTGAGACTACAGGAAGATATCAAAATGGGCAGGTTTTGATGGGAGAATGTACAGAGATAACGCATGTGTGATATTTATGGTAGCTCTTCTTCAAATAGTACTGTCTGTAGTTGGCAACAAGCAGGCTATTTGGTTTTGTAACAGAAAATATTGCAGTGGACATTTAGGGCTTGGAGGCCATATGCAGCTGCTGCGGAGGGTAACATTTCAGTCTTGATGGGGAGAGGTACTCGTTCCAAGAATTTCTCACACCGATGTGCAGACAGTGTTTTCAATTGAAGAGTCGAAAGACAGCCTACGTGGCCTGTTAGGCCACAGTACGGACAGTGGAGCAGAAAAGAAAGAAGGTCACCCAGCCGAGCGGTTTGTACGGTGTCATAGACGCCCATTGTGTATAGAGCTGGCGTACATAACAATACACGAGTTTCCATGTACACCTTGAACCGGTCGCTATAGGTGGTGCCGTTAGGTGTTGTCGTCTCTGTACGTGCCACGTTTTTTTTGGGAAGCATCGAGCCTTTGGAAGAATTTCCCGATGAAATACAACACTAAAGTGGCTCTGAAGCGGTCATGTTGGAACTCAAAAGCACTTTAGTTTAACCGAGGCCCCTGGTCCGACATGCTGTTGCGTTTGACCCACCTCTGGGATAAATGTGTTGTTCACTTTAGGACTAAACGAATACTCTCAAACACGCTGCCTAAAGTGCCTGTGGGAAACACAGTTCTGGAGTATAATGTCGTTTCCTCCCTGTGCGGAAGTTTATGAATCATGGATTGGCTGCCTCTCCAGTAGGGAAAAGAATATTATTTTTATTTTGGTCTGTTGATTGAGCAGACGAGCTAGAGGGGAAATGTGCTCTCATGGAGCCTTGTGACTGACACAAAACTGTGCAGGTGCGGCTGAGTTGATGCACTTTGCAAGTTTATCGAGTTTTGATGGTAAGGTGGCGTGTGGGAAAAAAGAGGACTCCCGTCTGGAGAAAAAATACAGGACTCTTATGATAAGAGGGTTGCACATTGGGGCACTCTGTGACTTCACACTTGGTCTTGAATGGGGAGCCGGTCGTGAAATCTCAGCTATAACGACCGTCTGGATCTCAATTATCTCGGATAATTCACTGCGCTGAGGACAATCCTATACGTATCAGGTCTGCTGCCTTGACGTTTGAGCTCCTGCCGTATGAGTAAGTGGTGTGGCTGGCGGATGGGAGGGTCACCCACTGGAAACTGACGAGATTTCAGGCCTCTGAACCGTGCTATCTCCCAACTATGCGTTTTAGTGAACTTCGCTGTCTATCTGTGTTTGGTTTCCAGCCCTTGTCGCGGTTGCGTCGTTGCTCTTCTTCCTTCTACGTGTCGCAGCAGTGATGTGTATCGATATTTTTGCCGTGTACCATCTTTGGTTTGGTGTGTATAGTTTCTGGCAAGGGGGTCTGGACGGAGTCGGTCGGTTGTCGCGGAAGAGGGAAGTTCTCCGCCCGATGCAGTCGGCTGGGGCCACTGGCAGTCCCTGTGCAGTGTCGGAGCTTGTGTGGAGCTGTCCGATCGCTACGAGCTTCGTGGTTCGCCGACTCAGGATGTCAAGGTTGAGTGTTGTGGTTCGCTTCGGTGGATTGCTGTTGGGGAGGTTTTCCGGTGAGCAATACCGAGTGGTTCTACTGCTGAGATTTAGCCGCCATGCGGTGCAATTAACTATGTGGGTCGACTTCGATTTGGGTGCACCAGTGGAATTTTCTGCCTTGTGGCCGTTAGTGTTGTGCTTACCTGTCCTGAGCACTGATGTAAATTCAGGCAGTGTTCTTTTGAGCTAGTTAACTATTACAGTGTTTCAAACTCAAGAGTACCAGCGGAATTTTCTGCCTAGTGACCGTTAGTGTTCCAGTTACCTGCCCTGGCCACTAACGTAATTTCAGGCAGAGTCCGTTCCTTACCTGTTGTCGCTGTCCGAAATGGTGTGTAATTTTGACAGCTAATACGTACTCCATTGTGGATTATCACGTTTGTAACTTTGCCAATTGGGGTTCTCATGTACTGATTGACGGGAAGCAAGTTGTTGTGTCAGTCCGTCCGTGGCTGCCCCCTGGTTGGGTTTCGACGGATCAAGTATAGTTGGGCTCACCACCTGTCTCACCTAAGTGAACGAGAGAAGACCGACTTCCCTGGAGGCCTTCTGAGTGCCATCGGTGTTTAATTATCTGTTGTCAGCTACTTTAAGTTTTAGGCTTATGGTTATTGTCGTTTCTTAAAATTTTGCAAAATTAATTTTTAAATTTATCTTTCAAGCTTAAACACTGTGGCCTTCTGCCTTTAAATATTATGGTAATATATTTTGAAAATTTGAAGTTTGATTGTGGCCCTCAGCCATTGGTATTGCACCTTGCATATGTTTTTTCTTTAAATAATTTTATTCCTATCTTATTTCGATTTTTATCTTGTTGATTTTTAAGATTTTCTTGTAGTTAAACATGCTGGCCTTCTGCCTTTAAAGGTCTGTGGTAATAGATTCCGAAATTTTGAAATTTATTTGTGGCCCTCAGACATATGTGTTGCAAAGTGTGTGCTGATATGAAACTTCCTGGCAGATTAAAGCTGCGTGCCGGACCGAGACTCGAACTCGGGACCTTTGCCTTTCGCAGGAGAGCTTCTGTAAAGTTTGGAAGGTAGGAGACGAGGTACTGGCAGACGTAAAGCTGTGAGGACGGGGCGTGAGTCGTGCTTGGGTAGCTCAGTTGGTAGAGCACTTGCCCGCGAAAGGCAAAGGTCCCGAGTTCGAGTCTCGGTCGGGCACACAGTTTTAATCTGCCAGGAAGTTTCATATTTGTGTTGCACCTTGTATATGTTGCCTTTTGGGTCTTGAATTATTTTATTGCTATCTTAACTGGATTTTTTTGATTTCTTTTTTTTTAAGATTTTTGGTTAGCCTTCTGCCTTTAAAGGTCTATGGTACTATATTCTAAAGCTTTGGAAATTAATTGTGGCACTCAGCCATTTGTACACATATGTTGTTTTTTGAATCATTTTATTGCTATCTTTATTGGATTTTATCTTGTTAGGATTTCTTGTTGGACGCCTTCAGCTATAAAAGAGTTACTAAATTACAATAAATGAGAATTAGAAGCTGAAACTGATCTCAACCCTTGGCCCATTTCACAATCCTATTACCTGTTCTTCCCAGCGGGTTCAGCGGGCGTTTCAGGCTTTATCAAAAAGCAATTGCAATCTGTCTGTCAGATCGACTGCCTACGACTTTGGGTATTTCGTGCCCGCGATAACGAATTGCAGACGTAGCACATCGCTATCCTGCCTACACTTGCGCCACGACCGTCACCTGAGACAGCACCGGGCATCGAGAAAGGGGTACAGCATTGCTGCTCCAGCTTGTTAGGGCAAACAGAAAGAATCGCCAGTTCTTTTCAGCTGCACCAACGTAGTGTATCTCCTGCGTAGAATGAATCCATCAAAGTTTATTCAGCATTAGATAATTTCACAATTCTTTACTTATGTTCTGAGCCAGGGTAAATAGATTACACAGGTAAACCTTAGCTCTGCCAACCAAACGGCATCCAGTGGGGTGCTAATTATTTGTTGCTTCCACTTGTGTTGCCAACTATTCTTGTTTCGTTCGTCATCTCATTTAACTTGTGTTAACTGTTCTATTTTATGATCAATAAACTCATGCTATTTTTTATGAGATTAAATCTGTGTTGGTATACGTTAATCACCCATCACTAATTGAGTACAAGAATGACAGGGCCACCTTTTTATTAAGTTTTCTCAGAATTCAAGATTTACTTAAGATTCTTACAAAAGTGATGACCTCGAATGCAGGCTAGCAATAGCGACCGCTGTCAAAGGGCAGATTTAATTTAGAAGACGGATAGCCAGGTACAAAAGTGAAAGGCTTACAAGTTACAGCGATTGCTGTCAGTGTGTAAACTTGCATTTGACTGCAGTCTTTCAGTTAGAACGGCAGGACCAGTGTATACTGCTTCATCAATAAATGCGTCAATAGAAACACGTTATATAAATATATCGTACAGCTACTTTCCGTTCAATAGATCTGCTATGTACCGTCGTAACATGCTCTGTTAACTGTCTGATTAAATACGGCTTTAAACACTGCCTTGAGAGAGTGACAAGTCGTGCCTGCACGCAGTAATAGCCTTAGTGTGGTACTGTTTTTAATGTATGGACATGTCACTTAATTGTGACTGTCAATTTCTGCGATAAAAATGTCAATAAACACTAGGTATTAAGTAAATTTTGAAAGTCAATCGTACAATTATTTTATACACTTAATGTACCGATTTTACAGGTTCACGATTTTTACTCCTGTACCTTGTACTCACCTGAGGGTTCTACTTTAACCGCAATGGCCGAGCAGGAAGGTTGGACGTGGATATAGACATGTAAACAATTGGTATAAAGAGGCTATATGAGACATGTTAAATGACGGAAACATATCACTCTGTACTCTAGATCATACAAAATGCCTAAGCATGTATTCAAACTCAGCTCACACATGATTCCAATCTGCCAAATAACAGTCAACAAAGAGAACCTGGAAATAGTTTTACAGAAGTGGCTTTTAGTGCCTACATTGTTTCAACAGCTATTAAGGTGTCTTAACAAAAGTTGCCCTAAGCCAAGAAAGCATCGATTCAGATGGATTTCTTCCACTTTCTGCTCTATAGGGCGCTGATCATTCCCACGCATTACACTTGCAACTCCATTCTAGCGACTCCAGATTAGGTTTCATTCACATTTTTGGAGAAAAATATTATTTTATTGAGTGGGGGTAAGGGACTTGTGCGGAAACTAAAACCTTGGGGGAATTTTTGGGGAAGAGAATTTCGGTACTGGGAAAATTGGAGATATATTTTATCTGCCCAGCTTCACTATTAATCCCAACCCTGACATTTTAGCTCAGACAATACATACTTCTAGTTATTCTCTCTCTGTTTCTCTCTCTCTGTCTTCAATCGCTACATCTTTCATTTTGTTGTCTCTCGTGTTAGCTTCATATCGACTGCTGCAAGATACCGATGCAAGTGTCAAACACATCAACGTCACGATGTGTTCTAACGTAGCTAGTTATAGCTGGAAGACCATGCAGTGCCTTATATAAAGATTTATTCTCTCTTACAGAGCCAAAGCAAGATGTGTGCTTCTGCGGTTTATATTTTTGTAGGTATGAAATTTAGTAAGCAGTGATTTCGGCCGACATTTGACGAGTGGTTGTCATTTTCCGATATTTAGATACAACAATGCAGAGGCTTCGTTGCTGCCCATTGCGTCGGTATTTGACTGTTCTCTTGCAGTCACCAAAGGAGTAACTTATTCGGAACACACGTGCCGAAAGTTAAGGGTTTAGGCATACGTCTCGTGGTTGTTGTATTGTGTGTACTTTGTTGGTTGTTGTGTCTGCGGGTTTTTATTATTTTTACTAGAGGTGAAAGTGAGGAACTAGTTACATCTTGCCTAAAGTAATTATAAACGAAGATACAGGCTCTTCTGGCTGATTTCATGCGGACCGCTACGAATTCCTCTCCTGTGTCATCCTTATCTCAGAGTAGCACTCGCGACCTATATCCTCAATTATGTGCTCGATTTATTCCACTCTCTGTCTCTACAGTTTTCAGCCTCTACTGTTTTCTCTAGTACGTTGAAAGTTATTTAGTGATGTCTTAACATATGTCCTACCATCCTGTCCCTTCTTCTTCTCAGTGTTCTCCGAGTATTCCTTTCCTCTATGATTCTGCGAGGAACCTTCTCATTCCGTACCTTAGTCCTCCCAAGTTTCTGCTGCAGCACCGCATCTCAGGCGCTTCAATCCTCTTTTCTTCCATTTTCCCCACAGTCCATGTTTCCGTACCATACAGTGCTGTGCTCCCAATGTACTACATTCTCAGAAATTTCTTTCTCAAATTAAGGCCTGTGTTGGTACTAGTAGATTATTAGACTTCTCCTTAGTAAATCTACAAAGCTGCAACTTTATTAATTTTATTTTTTGAATAAATACAATGATGTGGAAATCAAACCGTTGAGATATCTACTTACTGTGTGAGATCATTTAGTACTTCGTGAAGTCATGAAAGATGTAAAGTTTGTTTTGGTTGCCGATTTGTGTTTCTGTGTTATCGCTCTGGATTTAAGGACTAGCTAGTGTGTCATTAAAATAAAAAAATAATGATAATAACATTGCGGGCTTCTAGAGTTTATTTTCGTTATGGTGGAGTAATTTGACTGGATCGCTAAAGCGTCTGTAGATGATAGGACCAAATGGCGCCGACCGACGGACCAAACGACGCACCAAGATTTGACCGAAAAAATACACATAAATCTCTTTGACTTCCTGTCTTGGGTTTAATCTGTGGTACGGACTTGGGTATTATCACCCTCGTATACTCTTTGCTTGCTTAGTGTGCCCGGTGAATAAAAACATTCTGAAACTTCCTGGCAGATTGAAACTGTGTGCCCGACCGAGACTCGAACTCGGGACCTTTGCGTTTCGCGGGCAAGTGCTCTCTACCATCTGAGCTACCGAAGCTGTGGGTACCGAGCGTGAGTCGTGCTTCGGTAGCTCAGATGGTAAAGCACTCGCCCGCGAAAGGCAAAGGTCCGAGTTCGAGTCTCGGTCGGGCACACAGTTTTAATCTGCCAGGAAGTTTCATATCAGCGCACACTCCGCTGCAGAGTGAAAATCTCTGTCTAAAAACATTCTGTTTATGGGTAATTATTATACAGTAAATTTATATATTTGTTTTAAGTTGGCTCATGTGTTTGAAAAAACGAGGTGACTTAAGCGGTTTGTAAAGGGTCAAATTCACGCTACAAGCACATAACAAAGATTTGCTTGACCGTGTAAATTGTAAGAAGCGTGTACAGACCCTCAGATATGCACAAGTTGGTTGGAGCAACTCAAAACTAACAGCATTTTGTTGTGCAAATATTCCTAGAGAAAGAAAAGTAGCAAGTTGGTGGTGAGTCCATTGATTGTGGAGCATTGTTCGGTATCAGCAGTAGACCATTTAGATTCTAGGTGATCTGTTGCCAGCTTTGGATACGTCATGCTACAGTGGAATGAAGCTCCACCTCATTAAATGTGCGGGGCTGATTAGTAATGTGATTTCCAAGCATTTGCTAGACGACCTTCTTGAAAACAGTGGTGATAGTCCGTATCTGATGAAGAAAGACGGAAGTAAGTCTAGTGATATAAAAAAAATGTTGTACATCATAGTGCGTTATTTTAGCCAAAACAACTGGTACATTTAGGAAAACATATAGCTACAGATGGCCTTGATTGATATAAGTTTGTAGATCTAGATGTGGACGGCGCTAAAGCTGTGGTAGAAGAACAGCATTCAGTACCCTTAATTATTAAACTCTCTGCCTCAACTTACCATATTGAAATGTTTTTCTACAGGAATTTGCAAGGAATTGTAACACTGACATTACAAGACATTCTCATCCGTTAATAACACGTACTAAATGTAGCGTTTTAGCACTACAGTGGTAAAGGATATAAGGACAGGTGAGCTGGAAGCAATAAATGTAGAATTGTCCTCGTATTTTTCTTGTATTTATCAATTTATCAACGGGATTTATTTATATCACATACGTCGAAAATTGGTGACAACACTCCTTGTATAACACTTTGGTCATTTACTTACTTCACCAACTTACAAATGAAACATTCTTAATGTGGTTTATAAGAACAGGTTCAAGGGAGCGTTCTCATCAGAAAATAAAAATTCTGTGTTTTTCTAACAAAACTTGGTTTTAGTACGTTGTATTCGATTAACCCTAACAATGTCAAAGCATTTACCATAACGCACGTTATCCAGCGGGAGGGAGGTACTTTATACCCACCGTAAGAAAATTAAAAATAAGGAAAATACATTGTTTTTTAATTACATTAACAGCATCCTTTCTAAAGATGTACTGATGTGTAAGTATGATCCAGAACCTGGAAATAATTTTAGCACACTCTTAGCTAATGTGTGTGTACTTTCAATAACGTTTCCTACGAACTTTGTGGCCACCACAAAAATTTTAACAATACCAATATCGCTCATTATTGTTCAATTTTACTCTCAAATCACTTTTTAAAGAATTATTGGTTTGTAAGTAACGTCCTGAACCTGCAAATATTGAATACGACTTTCATCAAGGAAAGTGAGATCTACTAATGAGACTTAAATTTTTGAGTTAAGTTTAACCGAAAAATTTAAAACCTTTATGAAAGCTGATAGAAAAATTCATTAAATTACAAGAAATATTTTTTCAGAATTTTAAAATATTAAGAAACTAACCAGATTAAAATATTTTCGAAAAGTGGAGACAAGGTACCACCCACCCCCCTTTGGTATTGTCTGGTTATTTAAAAAAAAAAAAAAAAACAGGAATTTCAACCACAACGTTAGACATCTCACTTATTTCTTATACACTGTTCGATAATCATTCTGGAAACACATGAGACTTTTCATTTTGTTTTAACATTTTGGATGACATTGCAACGAAGCATCCGTTTTAGATCCTGCAGCTGCTGATAACAACGGTTTCTCGCGTCCGTCGGCCGTCGTAATTTAATGTATATATTATTATTGTTATTATTATTATTTGATTGTTGCCGACTTACGTGGTGGGCCTTCATAAAAATGATATTTAAGTTGAACAATGTAATAAACTTTTCATATAAATTTCCTCGGCTAGTCAGTTGACGTTAAAGCAAAAGATCTTTAGTTATTAATTACAATTGCGGCCCACACACGCGCGAGAGTATTTTCTTACCTCCGTTAACCATTGTATTGTAGTCAGAGTCCCGGCTCTGGGTCTCGGCTATGCTACTGAAAATAAGAATCTTAAAGCTAAGTATTTCTGCAACTTCGTGCGGCTGTGGAGAAAAATTAATATTATGCTAATAGCGGGCGAGTTTTCCGCTTCCGCTAATTTTTCATAAGTTAATATCGCCACGTAATGGCGTCGTTGGCTGCATCGGCCGCTGCGATTGTTGAGCTGTAAATTACTTGAATGCAGGTTAATTCAAGGAAGGCGGACATGAAATCGGGATCACCTCTTACAAATTAAAAGTGCACAATAATATTAAATAGTTATATTATATGTTTAACTCATACAAATATGCTTACATTTGTCAGCACACACAAGATGTCCCTCTAGACACATTCAAGACAAGCGAAGAAGAAGTGAAGTCGACTAAAAAATTAACAAAAGAGCGTATCTTGTCGTCTCTTTAGATCATTCTGTCATAAATTATTTCTTTGCAATCTAAACCTACACAGAGAAATTATTATTTTACGGCTACATGATAAAAAAAATCTCTTACAAATTATGAATGTCTTCTTTATAAATATTGTCTTTTCGTAATATGGCACTGGGGACGCTATATTGCCCCCCGAAATGTTTATGTCATAAAAAATGTTCGTGTTTTTGACATAAATATTTCCTCTTTCATGTCCACCGTGTCCACACGCAGATTTTTCTTTCACAGTTTACATATGTCACATCGTATATTTAAAGCGTTAAATTACTGAGGTGTGTTGTCCACAAAGTGTAATACAGATGAGGTTCAAGGTATACAACCACGAGTTAGTCCGGAATATTTGAAGTCCCAGGGGTGTCAACTGTTCGCTCCCCATTTGGCGCGGCCGTAGGGAAACCTGGGGAAAACCTCGGCGGAGCGACAGACTAACTGCTTTGGTCACTTTCACTTAATTGTTTCTGGAATGTCATTGGAGTACAGGATGTGCATACAAATATTTTTGTTGCACTATGCAAAAAATGAGGTCATTAAAACAATTGATTGCGGTGTCGTTGATGATCTACGCCGCGACGTTTGGCTCGCGACGGCGTCGGTTGGTGTGTTCGGTGCTCGGCGTTCGCGGCGGCTGCGGAGAGGTCAACGCCCGCTCGACGCCAGCGTGTGTCTCGCCGTCGCGGAACGTCAGAATCAGCTGATCGGCTGCACCGTTGGCGATGCGCTTCTGTCTCGGCCGGGCGTGGCGGAGTGGGATGATATCCGCCCCCCGCTCTTGTTGACAGGAGTCAGCTCTGCTACGCATCTCCGACGTAGTACATGAAACACACACACAACCAACGTAATATTTGTTTCCCGCTTCAGATGGTTACGCTAGTGGGAAAGGAGCATTTATTAGTGCGGCAGTTGTTGTTAAGTTTTCGCCAGTTTCCGAGTGTCAAGCTAGCACTGTCTTGCAGAAAACATGACATGGACCTTCTCCCGTGAATGCAGTTTTGATGCAATACTGTTTCCATTACACGTCAGTTTTTGTCTTGATAAAATTATTTATGTTTTCGCCGCACTCGCAGGCACTGGTGAGTGTCCCAATACGAGCTTAGCACAAACATTCGCCGTTTCTGCGGTCGCTGTTTTGCAACAGTCCACGCATCGCATTCCAATCTCGCATTATTGTGCTCACTGAAACTACAGTCTGTCCCAAAAATATTGACTGTGGGTTCACTTCACGTTAACAGTTCACATTTATAGGCAAATTCACAGTTTTTCGTGCGTAATATTGGCGTTTGGCGTCCTCACCGCTGTTGAACGTTCAATACTAGCACTTCACTGTCCATATCACAGTTTCACCTTCACAGTTTTTCACACTGCTTAAAGTAACTGTTTCGATTAGTTCACAAACACTAATGTATTTCACTCAGTCTGAACTGGATTTTGGCTAGTGCTGGATTTTACCAGTCTCTCGCACTAATTATCTCTTTTTATTTTCCACTTAGAGTCGTACTTGCCTTCAGATTTTTTGACTATACAATTGTATTTCCGTCTCATCTGAGGTAAGTCCCCATGTCATGTCTGCCCACTCATTGCGTACTTGCTCTCCAGAGCCAGGCTCGACTTTACAAAACCTTGCCTCTCGCATTATTGTACACATTTTATAATCTAGGCCTAGCGTGCAAGTTCCTAGATTAATGTTAGATTTGTGACTTTTGTTTACACTACCAATTCGTGCAAATCTCTGCCTTAGCAGATGGCAATATATTTTAACAGTGCTTAGCGGTAGTCGCGTTTACTGATTTGCTTTGTACTTTGTCCACAACACATGAGGTACCTTGGGTGATGTACACCCTGCACTCATGTTGTTTAGTAAATTATGATTGAGCATATTTCAAGATCGGTATAGACATAAATACATTGGAACAACATATGCACTATAATATTGAACTTCATAAGTTGCGTTACTACTACAGTTCAAAAATATTCATGACACACTAATGAAAAATTCTTTCATCATTACATGCTATTGAATTTTTTTTTAAAAATATTTTTAAAGCATTTTCAAACATGAAGTTTGCAAATTATTCTTAAACCTACGTTCATTTTTTCCTTCAAAATACAATTGCTTGAAAATACTATTATTCCTTAACATCTACAAAATTGAATCGCACTAATCTTGTGTGCCTCATTGTCTTTAAATGTTACACTAAAATCTGAACATTTACACACAGAAAAAAATACACTCTAAACTTAACCTACTACACACAAATGTAAAAGTTACTCTACTGAGCGAACGTCTTTAAGTCTTTGTAAGTATTTTTCTTGTTTCCTTCGTAATTGCCTCCTTCTTTGACCACGGGATGGTGTAGTTTGCGTGACAGAAAGTATCGTGAGGTACCACTTCGATGTTATAGGTGTAGCCCTCGATAACACCGGGTTTTTCCGAAAACACATTCTCATAATCTGTAAGTAGCTGAGTCAATTCGTTTTGTTGTGCTTCAGTCAAATGTTCTGACTCCCTAACTTTCATGGCTATCAGTTTCCTTTTTTCCTCTTTATCTTCAGTAATAAAATCTTTATAACATGCTTGTCTTGTACTTAAGTCAGAATATAAATTCATTACCTGTATTCCTTCGAATCTCGTTTGAAAGCTCCGGCAATATTTACCGTGCACTTCCCGTGTCCTCAACAATGGCAAAATTACACGTCTATCCTCATTCATAAGGCTTACTTCCCCGCACAAGAGGTCGATTTTTGCGTCCCTCTGGCGTAAAAATTCCATCCCCAGGATGCAAGCAACACCTAATCCCCTAACTACTAGGAACGAGCTTTTCATTGCTTCATTTCCTACCGTAAACTCGACTTGCACCTGGTGCTTTATGATATGAGATTGTGCACCTATTGCACCTGTAACACGACAATTCTTCACTGGCAATACTGGTATTCTATTATTTTGACTCAAGTACTTGTAAAAATTTGCGCTCATGACATTGGTTGACGCACCGGTATCGACTATTATCTGTATTGGTGCTCCATACATATCTGCTTGCAATATAGCCTGCACAACACTTTTGTCGGTTCGGTTACACTTCTGCGGTATGTCTACAAGTTCCTTTTCTATTTTTGTTCCTTCATTGTATCTCAGCATGCAAAGTTTATGGCTGTCATCCGTGAATGTGCCCTCACTACACCATCCTGCAGCCAACAACGGAGAGCGTATTGTGGCTGTCTTTAGTTTAACGGATGAGCATTAGTGGGTTGACAGTTGTCTGTCACTTCCACTAACCTCACATTGTGGTTCTGGTTGTTGTTGTTGCTACTGTTAGGTTGGCCACCCTGCCTCCCCGATGGTGTATTTTGATATTGTGTATGGCTCTGGTTTTGCGGTGGTCGGTTGTAATTCCCTGACATATTCTGTGACGGACCTGGGTTGGCGTTCCATTGTGGCGCTGCGTTTTGTTGCCACTGTGGTGTCGGTTCGTTACGACCACGCCACTGGTTTCGGTTGTTCCGCCATTGCGGATTGCCGTTACCATTATATCCATTACTCATGCGTCCATCATGATGTCTCTTTCGATTTTCACGATTATAACCGTTGCCGTTATAACCATTGCCATTGTTTGTGCCTTGATTCTGTTGCCGGTGCTCTTGCCTATTCCCGTTACCATTTGGTACTAAGTTACTACCGTTACTGTGGCTGCTATTGTAATCGGCTTTGTGTTGATTATAGCCTGCATGGTTCCACTTGTTTTCGGTTTTCATATCTTCGATCAATAGGTCAACAGAATCCACTATTTCCATGAATTGTTCTATATCGTATTCCGGCACATTGATGAAATATCTTTTAATTTCACTGGGCAACTTCATTTTTATTAATCTGATTATGTCACGATCGGACATTGGCTCGTCCCAGTACCTGGTTTTGTTTATATACTTTTCGAAATATTTGCGTAACGTTCCCATCTTAGGATTGTACATTTCTGGACTGTACAACTCCTTTCGTAGTCTTTCTTGGACGCTATCGGACCAGAATTTTTGCAAGAATGCACCTTCAAACTGTTGCATCGTTAGACATTTTTCGGACACGTCGGTGGCCCACAGTGCCGCGTCACCTTGAATAAAGGAGACCACGAACTGTATTCTTTGTCTTTCCGTCCATGTCCTGGGAAACACATTCCTGAAGCTCTTAATAAATACAACAGGGTGGACATTTCGTTTTTCGCTATTGAAGGGTTGGAATGTCCTGTGTTTTATTACATTGTCCTCTTTTTTGCATGTCTGATTGCTACATTCTGGGACATTCATCACTTCGTGATGTGCGCTGCACGGTATCGCATGTTGCTCGTGCTCATAATTCGCATTAGGTTGCGGTTGCGCACTCGCACCCTGGCTACCGTCAGCGTTATTATAGTAATCAGTGCGCGAAGTCGGATTCATGATCTGTCCGCCACTGTTTACATTGCTTTCCAACGCAGACAGTCTCCGCGCGACCTCCTGTTGCCAATTTGGCAACTCCGCTGTCACACGGGATTTGATCTGTGTTAATTCGGCACGTAGTGCGGCAGCGCTAGCGTCAATATTTACACTCGCGGCCGCAGTCGCTTGTTCTACAGCTGTTTTTACATCGCTTTCAATCTTTGCAGATATCTCGCGATCCTTTACTTCTAGCCATTCATTTAATTCTTTTTCTACTTTTTGAGCTTGCACTTCCAAATATGCGTCAATACTTTTCCGTGCATCTATCTCCACATTATCCACGCGGTTGGTTAAAGTCTGGACATTGTCTTCAAGCCTAGCCTGCGATATCTGTAATTTTTGCATCTCTCCGGCTAAGCTTTGCACAAGATCGGGTATTTCTTTGCACGCGTCCCGCATCTCGGCAAGTTCGCTTTGGATACTGTCGAGTTTTGCTTCACTGCGCTGCTCTTGCTCAATGAGCTTTTGCGTTAATTTTTTCTCCTGCTCATGGAACATCTGAGCCAGTTTTTCGTCTCTTTGTTTTTCCCTCTGTTCTGACATTCTTTCCTTTTCCCTTTCTTTCAGTTCTCTTTGTTGCTCTTGCTCATGGAGCATCTGAGCCAGTTTCTGATCTCTTTCCCTATCTCTTTCTTCTAACCTGCGCAGAAATTCTGCAAATGGGTCTGCAATCGGTGAGCATACTGGTGCCCCGCTTAATCTAGCACTCGATTGGCCCCCCTGCCCAGGCAGTGGAGTTGTTACTCTATTCCCATTCTGCTGTGGAGCGTCATTCACCGTCCACAGATCCTCGCCCCCCGCTCCGGAAATTATGTTATCCGAGGCGGTGGCTTGGGATTCGTTTCCGTATTGCAAATGATCCTCACTTTCCATATTAACAGAATTTTGTTCTTCTGGTACGGATGCTTTAGGTTGTCCTATCTTACCCATACTAAATTCACTTTAAGCCACTGACAAATTTTTAACACTGATACACGCACGATTAATTATCCCCTCCAAAAATAAACACATAAATACACAAAACGAATAATTATCCCTCCAAAAATAAACACATAAATACACGAAACACCGAAGGTATCTCATGTGCACATGTGTTCGATATTCCGCACAGAGCTACACAGGATGCTTGCACAATAGGCCTTACCTTACTTATTTTTCTTTCTCGCAATCCTTTTTCTTTTCTACACTTTTTCCTCTCCAGTTTTCCTCAGGGTGTGGTTTTGTTGTTGTACATGTAAAAGAATTCATACAAGCATTAATATTTTACAACAATTAGACACATACATAATTACATTCATTACAATAGAATCATATTAATCGGGCCCCAAAGTTGCGGCGCCAATCTCGCGTCCGTCGGCCGTCGTAATTTAATGTATATATTATTATTGTTATTATTATTATTTGATTGTTGCCGACTTACGTGGTGGGCCTTCATAAAAATGATATTTAAGTTGAACAATGTAATAAACTTTTCATATAAATTTCCTCGGCTAGTCAGTTGACGTTAAAGCAAAAGATCTTTAGTTATTAATTACAATTGCGGCCCACACACGCGCGAGAGTATTTTCTTACCTCCGTTAACCATTGTATTGTAGTCAGAGTCCCGGCTCTGGGTCTCGGCTATGCTACTGAAAATAAGAATCTTAAAGCTAAGTATTTCTGCAACTTCGTGCGGCTGTGGAGAAAAATTAATATTATGCTAATAGCGGGCGAGTTTTCCGCTTCCGCTAATTTTTCATAAGTTAATATCGCCACGTAATGGCGTCGTTGGCTGCATCGGCCGCTGCGATTGTTGAGCTGTAAATTACTTGAATGCAGGTTAATTCAAGGAAGGCGGACATGAAATCGGGATCACCTCTTACAAATTAAAAGTGCACAATAATATTAAATAGTTATATTATATGTTTAACTCATACAAATATGCTTACATTTGTCAGCACACACAAGATGTCCCTCTAGACACATTCAAGACAAGCGAAGAAGAAGTGAAGTCGACTAAAAAATTAACAAAAGAGCGTATCTTGTCGTCTCTTTAGATCATTCTGTCATAAATTATTTCTTTGCAATCTAAACCTACACAGAGAAATTATTATTTTACGGCTACATGATAAAAAAAATCTCTTACAAATTATGAATGTCTTCTTTATAAATATTGTCTTTTCGTAATATGGCACTGGGGACGCTATAGGTTTATAACATTACTACGAGAACAGAGGCTCTGCTTGCATTATCTGCATCCAGCAAAACTTCAGGTACTACTGCAAACAGACCTATTCCTGCTAATGCAGGGGAAATCCATAGTATGATGGTACCTTTACTGAATGTGAATTTGCTCTTAGTGTCGTGTACTTCTCTCTGGGATACTAAACCAGGCTTTTAACATTACTTTCTGCTGTGGGCATTTCTGTAATCGAACTGCACATGTATTTACGGTGATATTTCACTTATCTACCACATACAGTTTCAACTACGGTATTTCAAGATTCTGAGAAACAGTGTAGCGCGGTGTTCATTGTATGTCCTGGAACTGGAAGGCAAAAGTGTATGTTTAGTCTTAGTAAAAGACTCAACGGCAGTGAACATGTGAGCTCCAGCACTCAGTTCATATGCTGTTCTACTAGAGACAGCTCATACTCGGCTACTGTAGAAGAACACACAAACAGCTTGTTGTGTTCATTGAACGTTTGTTTGCAACAGGCGACTCTCCCTGTACTGGATTGAGGGTTGATAGTCTTAAAATTATTTCCGTCTGTGAGTCCTTATTGTACTCAGACTCCATAGACATTTCGAATTATGTTTCACTTATCTTTCGGAAACGAACTGCATTGAATTTGCTTTTCATGTGTGTTAGTGGATAAAACTGTTGCGAAATGATCATAAGCACTAATATTAAACCTGCAATGAGAAATAGTACTGCAAGTACTTTCAGGATCATTGGACCCTCATTCAGCGCCACCCTAATCAGAAGCATCAAACCGTCAGGATAAGGACCGATAACCTGAAAAAAAATTAGCTTTTGTGAGACAGGTATGTATATCATATAATGTAAATATTAGAATACAATGTACGAGGTGCGACAATAAAATAATGAGATTGATTTTCTTTGCAGGATGTGGCAACCCTGCAGGCTATCGTAGGCACAATATCTTTGACCTTGGTCTACAAGCTGCTTCTAGTCAAAGCGGCACATCGATGCAACTGCTCAGTCGTGAGTTGTGCTGTAATAAATTAACAAGTGTCTGTGTCTCTCGTCACGAAAATGGAACTGCATAATATTGCGCAACGGTATGCCATTTATTTTTGCCTTAAATTGGGTGAATGGTTTTGGAGAGGAGGTTGTGTCAAGAGTTCCTATTTTTCGTTGGCATGAAATGTTTAGTGAAGGCAGAACGAATGTTGAAGATGAAGACCTCACTGGACGACCATCAACCGCACGGACTGATGTCAACTTGGCCAGGGTGCGTGAACTCGTACGATCTGTTCGAAGATTATTTGTGAAAATGATTGCAGAAGAAGTGAACATCAGTCGAGAAACGGTTCGTCTAATAATAACTGAAGATCTTGGTATGAGAAAGATTTGTGCAAGAATGGCCCCCAAAAATCGTAGTGTGCCATCCCATACCGCTCTGTCAGTACAGCAATTTTTAACCTCAAAACAAATTTTAGTACTACCACAGCCACCTTATTCACCAGATATCGCTCCATGCGACTTTTCTCTATTTCCAAGAGTCAAAACCGTGGTTAAGCGACACCATTTTCAAACAGCACGAGATGTCCAAAAATCGGTGACGAGGGTCTTGGAGGATATTACAGAAGATGAGTTCCAGAATTGTTACCATCAATGGCAGAAGCGCTAGAAAAGTGTGTACAGTCAGGAGGGAAAAACACTAAACTTGTCTATAACCGTAAGTAACATTCTTTTTTCACATCAGTCTTATTACTTTATTGTCGCACCTCGTATGTCTCGAATTTTTTCTGACTCCGTATAATTTGCAAATTTGTGGTTTGAGAGATGCTGTTACTATGAAATGTTTTTTTCACTTGTCACTGGGCTATGTGTAACAATAATCTATCTCACATTTGGCAGTCCAAACTGGCAATGACTGCAACGGAAAGACATCAATAGCTTTAGTCAGTGACGGTAGTATACACTTGGAAAAAATACCTTATCAAAGTACTTAAGATCGAAGTGTACCACAGTTATTCTGTCACAGTAAAAAGTGCCACTGCACTCCGCACTGCAGCAGTAGAAATTAACGAGCCGAGGAAATACGCTGTAAATTATGCTGTGCTCACAAAATTTTTAATTTTGATCCAATATTGTACACTTTGTTAGAGTGTGACCCACGATTTTGTGATAATTACACAAAAGGGGAGGAGGGAAGGGTGGTTAAGTGAAAAATTCCAAAGTTTACGGTAAATATTGACAATATTCTAACAATCTATGAATCCATTTAACGTGAAATACAACAATTCAGTACACATAAATCTTGTATTTAGTGAACAAAACACTACAGAGTATACTTGATCGTTTCACTCACCGTCTCAAACCATATTATCGGTAAAAACATGCCATGGAAAGCAGAAATACTTTTCATGCCGCTCGTTCTTGCAATGAGGTTAATCTGTATTTTGCAGTTTCCTTCAATTGGCAGACCCAAATCCTGCAACATTTCGTTAAAAAATGTAATATGTACGTATTACATCACGTAACAGATAAGTCTTGCTGCTTAATCTTGTCATGCATTTTCGTTCATCCACAACTTATAATACATTTTTTAAACACAAAAGCAACTTAGAATTACATAAAATTCCAAGTCAAGCGGATCTTCAAGGTGAAAAGTATTTAAACCGACAAACTCTGGGAGGTTGTAGGGGGCATCAAGACAAATACAGTATTTTCCCTAATGTCACTTTTTCCTGTGATTAGTATTTAAGCCGGTAGAGGAAGATTTCTCTGGCGGCAAATTAATTAAAACAACAAACCCTTTTCCATTTTTTATGACCAAGAGACAACACATTAACACAACCCAATTTCAGTTACAGTAGATTTTTCAAAAATGCCTTCATTGACACGTAAACAAAGGTTACACCGTCGGATCCTGTTCTGTCTGACACAGGCTAAAGCCCCAGGAGTCTCCTGAATTGTTCCTGCAGCCGCTACTATCCGGGCAACCAGATGCTCTTCTGATGCAACAGGAGTTGCGTAAACAAGGTTGCGCATCTCTCCCCACACAAAAAGTCCAGAGGGGACATATCTGGGGAACGAGCAGGCCATGGTACAGGACCACCTCTGCCAATCCATGTTTCTTGGAACCGTCGGTACAGGAGTCGACGCACATTACGACTGAAATGTGCCGGCGCCCAGTCATGCTGGAACCAAATTCGTTGTCTTGTAGGAAGCGGGACGTCTTCCAGCAATTCTGGCAATGCTCTGGCAAGAAAATTGTAATAGTGCCTGCCATTTAATGGCTTAGGTAGCAGATACGCCCAATTAAACAGTCCTCAACAACACCGACCCACACACTAACGAAGAACCGCACTTGATGAGCGCTAGTAACTTTGGCATGTGGGTTATCCTCACTCCAAACATGCGAATTGTGCATGGTGAAGACTCCATCACGCCGGAACGTTGCTTCATCGGTAAACAACACAGAGGATGGAAATGTAGGATGCATTTCACACTGTTCCAGGTAACACTGCGAAAGCTGTGCTCTGGGTGGATAATCAGCTAGTTCCAGGTTGTGGACACGCTGTAAGTGAAACGGACGTAACAACTGCTCTGGAAGGACTGTTCTTACATTCATCTGATTCGTTCCCATATTACGTGCAATTATACGAGTGCTGATTGAAGCTACAAGACAGCTTCCTCAAATTGCAGCGTTATTACCGTCCGACGGTGTCCCTGTCCAGGTAATATGCTAAATGACCCGGTCTCACGCAGACGTTGGTACACAGCAGCAAAGGTCGTATGATGCGGGATACGGTGATTAGGATATTCTTGTTGATAAACTCGCTGTGCAGCTCGTCCGTTGTGGTGCGCTACGTAGTACGCACCAACCGTATCAGTGTACTCACTCCAGGTGTATCGCCCCATTAGTAAAGAGAGACAGTACACTGGTGGACAGCAGTTGCCTACAACTGAAGAGCGTAATACGCCCTCTAACAACTGAAAATCGTAATAAGGCCTCTAACAACTGAAGAGCGTAATACGGCCTCCACCGGTTTAAATAATCCTCATAGGAAAAATGACATTAGGGAAATATTTGTTTTGATGTCCACTATAACCTCCCAGAGTTTGTCGGTTTAAATACTTTTCACCCTGTATAGTCTACAAGGTGCTCATCCTTAAAAGAATTCAGGACTATTCTCATTTCCAACAGCCTTTATAGTACTATCACTACACTGGTTACAAATGTGGATAGCATTTTCTTTATACATAGAATGGGCTACTCAGTTTTTCTCTCAGATAAATTTGATATGATAGAAATATTAATAATCTCATTTCTGTTTGACTTACAAAGGGCTCGTAAAAATCGTAAACTGACTTTAGTAATATAATTAACTATTGTGATGCATACATCAATTGTGTTTCTCAAGTGGAACTCTTCAATTAGGTAGTTCATCTTTAACCACTATACGTCAAGGTGGGCATTAAGTTACAAGGGTTAATTTTTCAATACACTTCCAATTATCCAAAAATTTTTAGAAATGAGACCAAGACCTTAAAAAGTAAATTAACACGCTTCCTTGTAGTATACTTTTGTTAATCAGCACAGGAGTTCGCAGCAGCTTAGAAGCATTTGAATTTAATGTGTCATTTGGAAATAGTACCTCCAATCACTAGCCTCTACATTTTTCAACGTCTTTTTAATATGTTGTGACTCGTTCCTTTAACGAGTATCTTTGCCTCATGCAATCACACGAATACACCAAAAATAAGCTCATGAATAATGAATATTTTTGTCATATTAACAGAATTTTCCGTCGGTTCTTGGTAGAAGAACATTATAATAAATGAAAAGCATCACTTTGCTTTTGTTCTACAATATAATACTGTAGAACAAAAGCAAACTGCTGCTTTTCATTTATTAGAATATTTTTGTGTATCTGACAACAACTTACATATTTAAATGCATTTAAAAGAGCGTTGTCTGTTATTAGATGTACATGGCGAACAACCAGCACATTTATGCCTCTTTCAACAGCATGCTGTAGTATCACTTCGTAAATGTATGTTATTAGTTCTCCAAATATTAAATACTTTGAATTTCACTGTACTATTTACTGGTGGTAATAATACACTGAGTTGACAAAGTCATGTGATTTCGATGTGGTGGTGGCAGTATAGTGCACAGAAGGTGTAAAAGGCATTGCATTGGCGTAGTCATTTGTACACAGGTGATTCACTTGCGAACGTTTCCGACGTGATTATGATCGCACGACGGAATTAAGACTCTGAACGCGGAGTGGTAATTGGAGCTAGAGTAGTTGGAGCTAGATGCATTGAAAATTCCATTTCGGAAATCGTTAGGGTATTCGGTATTCCGAGATGTACAGTGTCGAGAGTGTGCCTAGAATACCAAATTTCAACATCACCTATCGCAACGGACAAGTGTTCGACGGTCTTCGCTTGAAGACTGAGAGCAGCGGCGTTTGGGTAAAATTGTCAGTGCTAACATACAAGCAGCAGTGCGTGAAATAACCGCAGAAATCAATGTGGGACGTACGTATCCGTAAGGACTATGCGCAAAATTTGGCGCTAATGGGCTATGGCAGCAGACGTCCGACGAGAGTGCCTTTGTTAACAGCACGAGATCGCTTGCAGCGCCTCTCCTGGACTCGTGACCATATCAGTTCGACTCTAGGAGACTGTAAAACCGTGGCCTGATGAGGTGAGTCCTAATTTAAATTTGTAAGCGGTAAAAGTATGGTGCGAGTGCGTCGCAGAGCCCAGGAACCCATGGACCCAAGTTGTCAACAAGACACTGTGCAAGCTGGTAGTGGATCCATAACGGTGTGTGGTGTGTTTACATTGAATTGACTGGGTCCTCTTCATTTTCAGCTACGTGTGGAGACGAATTGCTGTCATTCATAGACGACATTTTCCCAAACAACGATGGGATTTTTATGAGTGTCAGTGTGGCATGCCACTGGGGCACAACTGTTCGCCATTGGTTTGAAGAACATTCTGGACAATTCGAGAGAATGATTTGGCCACCCAGATCGCCCGGAATGCCTCCCATGGAACATTTGTGTGACATAATCGACAAGTTAGTTCGTGCACGAAATCATGCACCTGCAACACTTCCGCAATTATAGACTGTCATAGAGGATCAGTATTTCTGCAGGGACTTTCACGAATTGTTGAGTCCACGCTACGTCGAGTTGCTGCAGTAAGCCAGCAAAAGGAGGTTCGACACGATATACTATGACGAGACATGCAACGGTTTAGACTTCCGTCCATCCTTTTCTGATGATTTTTGCAGCTGCTGTAACCACAGTACGCCTTTGAGGGTGCCACAACACGAGTCCAGCACTGTGTTTCTCCTTCAGCGTTACCAGGTATCGTATTGCCTGACGCTATCAATGTAGGTAAAATTTATGTTATTAATCTGTGTTATTAGTTTGTTTCTCATGTCGTAGCATTTTCACACACGTAGATGTTGTTGCCAATAATCCCTATCACAGCGCATTCTTTTTGTCTGTCTTAGACTGGTCTCAGTATGATCATTACTAATAGAAAGTAGTTATCAAAAAAAGTAAGAAACTAGCGTTCAAATGGCGATTATTAAATAAAATAAACTGACACAATCAAAGGCAACTATAAATACTGTAGTTTGATGTTTATCGATGCAATATCTTCATCGATATTACGTCATCACGAAACTGAATGTTTGCTTGGTATTCGGGCAGTTCGTCTTACCGTTGAAACTGAGAAATATGACTCGTGCTTTTCTTGGTCTGGAGACAGCCCATCGATAGCTTGTAGAAGACTTTCATCTCCGTTCAGGAAGTGGGGGTTAGATATCGCAGCTGGGACATCTGAAAGAGTAAACAAACCACTGTCACTTGTATGCCTTATTGGTGACATAATACTTCATGGCAATAACTCATTGTTGTATTTGTATAAGCGAACATGACAAAATTTTTAAAACAGCTTCGTCAGATACACTGCTCTGTAAAACTTATTGATGAGTTAAATAAAGTTATATAACATATTCACTAGACGGTGGACATGAATGAAAGCGCGGGAGCATTTTGCCAGAGGGTTCCCAGGTGTGCACAGAAAGTTGGACGCCATATGGCCCGAGGTACGCGTGACTGTACGTGCACCATAGAACCGTCCAGCTGTTGTCACCCCATCACAGAAACTCCTTGCCAACCACGTGCCCCGCGCTGGAACAGGTCTCAGAGCATCCAATGGTTTCCATCGTGTTCACACACCCTTTTGTAATGTCCGGAGGACCGTCATCAGTCTTGGTGGCTTCAGTGTAATCATTGTCTTCTAATAAAATCGTCATTTCAGTTCGTCTCATGGCCTATTTCCTTCAGTTACCTTCTGCACTACACTCCAACAGTTCTTTCTGTGTATGGTCCAACTTTTCTCGAGCTATGTTACTTGCCAGTGACACATCATGTGAAAGTTACTTTCGTTCTAAAGTTTTGAACACCTATGTGTTAACAAAGAATCCAGCACATGCAAGACGTGTAGAAAAATTTCTGTGGGGTGACAGACCTCTAAATGGCGAAGTATGCTAAAAATTGGTTCGTGAACATGAAACAAAACGGTACATCGAGAAGTAAAATAGGAAAGGCAGCTTGGTAATTAAATACGAACTGACAGATACCTCTGCAGTTTTCTCAAGGAACTTTGTCATTTCTTAACGCTAATATTCAAAACAGATTTTGTAGTGAAGTGCAGAAAAAGTTTCGCAAGGTTTGAAACACGTTTGTTACATATTTAATCCACGAAACTCCTCGCCACCAGAGAATCGTTCGTCTTAAAAATTCCCGTCAGCCATTTGATTGGAAACGTCATGTTTTTTCGTTGCATTAGAGAAACAACGCTTGTGAAAGAATTGATGAGTCCAGTCAGTAGATGCGTATTAGATTTGAAAAACACTCCATGACATAGACAGTAACGATTCTTATTATTACTTTTGTTGTTGTTTCCTGTCAAAATACGGGTTTCGCGTAGCTCTCAACATTATTCTGTTCTGTGCAAGACTCTTCATCTCCTAATAACAACTGTACCCTACATCCCTTTGAATCTGCTCGATGTATTCATATCTTGGTGTCTCTCTATAATGACCCCCTAGACTTCCCTCTAACACTAAACTGATCATCTCTTGAAGTCTCAGAACGTTTCCCATCAAACGATTCCTTCTTGCCAGCCGGGGTGGCCGAGCAGTTCTAGGCGCTACAGTCTGGAACCGCGCGACCGTTTGGAACGCAGGTTCGAATCCTGCCTCGGGCATGGCTGTGTGTGATGGCCTTAGGTTAGTTAGGTTTGAGTAGTTCTAAGTTCTAGGAGACTAATGACCTCAGAAGTTAAGTCCCATAGTGCTCAGAGCCATTTGAACCATTTGATTCCTTCTTTCGGTAAAGTTATGCCACAAATTTCTTTTCTCCCCAGTTCTACACAATGCCTCCTAATTATATACATGGTATTCCTATGTAACCTTTAGCATCCTTCTGTAGCGACACATTTCAAAAGTATGTATTCCCTCACAGTCTTAACTGTGTATCGTCCACGTTTCACTTTCAAACCACGAATCGGACAAACACCTCCAGCAACAAACTTCCTAACAGTTAAACAGGCAGTGTACAGATGAGACTAATTAGATAACACTAATGCGTATCATATCTGAATATTTCTCAAGCATTTTCAGCTGCTACGACATGGGAGTAACTGGGGATATTAATCTAACCTGCGACCTGTCTTATCCAGTTCAACGTGGACTTCATAGCCGCATGCAACTCAGCATTAATTTCCTCTCTTGTGCGAAACTTTTCATCTGAGAGTAGCATTTGCAACCTACGTCCTCATTTACTTGCTGGATGTATTCCAATTTCTGTTTTCCTCTACAGTTTTTATCCTCTACAGCTGCCTCTAGTACCATGGAATTTATTCCCTGATGTCTTAACAGATGTCCTATCGTACTGCCCCTTCTCCTTTTCAGTGTTTTCCACATGTTCCTTTCCCTAGCGATTCTGCAGAGAACCTCCTTGTTCCATATCTTGTCAGTCCAGCTATGTTTAAACATTCATCTGTAGCACCACATTTCATAGGCTTCCATTCTCTTCTGTTCCAGTTTTCCTACAGTCAGTATCTCACTACCATACAATGCTGTGCTTCAAACGTACATTCTCAGAAATTACTTCTTCCAGTTAAGGACTATGTTTGATACTAGCAGACTTCTGTTTGCCGGGAATGCCTCATTTTTGCCAGTACTAGTCTGCTTTTCACGTCCTCCTTGCTCCGTCCGCCTTACGTTATTTTGCTGATTAGGTAACTGATTCCAAAACTTCGTCTACTTCCTGATCCCCAATTCTATCGTCATGTTTCCTACTGTTCTAATTTCTGCTGCTTCTTATTACTTTCGTGTTTCTTCGATTTACTCTCAGTACATGTTCTGGACTCATTAGAATGTTCGTTCCATTCAGGAGACCAACTAATTCTTCTTCACTTCCACTGAGGTTCTCAATGTCATCAGAGAATCTCACCATTCATATATTTTACTTTGAATTTGAATCCCACTATTGAACCTTTCATTTCCGTCATTGCTTCTTCGACGTATATATTGAACAGAAGTACCGAAAGACCACATCCCTCTCTGACGCTATTCTCACCCCGAGCAATTAATTCTTTATCTTTCAGACTTATTGTTCCCTTCAGGTTCTTGTACAAATTGTGCACTACCGTCTTTCCCTATAGCTTACAGCAATCTCTCACAGAATTTCGGACATCCTGCACCATTTTACATTGTCGAATGGTTTTCCCATATACATAAATAAAGCTAATGAACATGTCTCGATTTTTCTTCAGTCTTGTTGCTATTGTCAACCGCAACGTCAGAATTGCCTCACTCGTGCCTTTACTTATCCTAAAGCCATACTAATCGTTATATAACAGACCCAGAATTTTTCTTTACTATTCTTCTGCATATTATTCTCGTCAGTAACTTGGACGCATGACCTGTTAGGCTGATTGTGCTATAATTCTCGCATTTGCCACCTCTTGGAGTGTTAGGAAATGTGTGGATGATGTTTTTACGTATGTCTGATCGAATATCGCCAGCCTCATACATTCTACACACCAACATTAATAGTCTTTCGATTAAAACTTCCTCCATTGACATTGGGAATGCCGATTGAATATTATCTATCCCTTATGCCTTATTTGATCTTAAATCTTCCAAAGCTCTTTTAGATTCTGATTCTAACACTGGATCCCCTATATCTTCCCTATCGACTCCTGTTTCTTCTTCTACCACGTCACCAGACAAGTCTTCCCTCTCATAGAGGCCTCCAATGTACTCTTTCCATCTATCTACTCTCTCCTGTGCATTTAGGAGTGGAATTCCCGTTGTATTCTTAATGTTACCTTTTAATTTTACTGAGATTGGTTTTTGCTTTTATACTTGGTAAGTCCTTCCTTCCGACAATAATTTATTTTCAGATTTATTAACATCTTCCATACAGCCATTTCGTTTCAACTTCCCTGCACGTCCTATTTGTTTCATCCTCAGCTACTGTATTCTTAAATTTCCCGGAGCATTTTTGTACTTCCTTATTCCATCGATCAACTGAAGTATTTTATTTATTACCCATGGTTTCTCACCATGGCAGTTACCATCTTTGTCCCAATGTTTTTCTTTTCAACTTCTGTGATTGCTCTTTTTGGCGATGTCCATTCCTCTTCAACGGTAGTGCCTACTGCACTGTTCATTATCGGATTGTATATAGCCTCAGAGAACTTCAAGTGTGTGACTTGATTCCTTAGTACTTCTGTACCCCACTTCTTTACACAGTGACTAGTCTCTTGGGCTTCAGTCTACTCTTCATGACTGCTAATTTGTGATTTGAGTGTATATCTCATCCTGGGTACGCTTTACAATCCAATATATGATTTCGAAATCTCTACTGGACCATGGTGCCATCTAACTAAAATCTTCCCGTATCTCCAAAATCTTATACAAATATACCTCCTCCTCTTGTGACTCTTGAATAGAGCAGTCGCTGTTAATGACTGATATGTATTGCAGAACTCTATTAGTCTCTCTCCTCTGTCATTTGTAGTATGAAGCCTATATTCTCCCGTAACGTCTACTCTCTCTGCTACAACCACATTCCAATCCCATATGACGATTAGATTTTCATCTCCCTTTACATACTGAATTACCCGTTCAATATTTTCATATTCTTTCTCTGTCTCTTCATCGTCTGCATGGGACGATGGCATGTCATCTAAACTACTGATGTCATTATTGGACTGCTGTTGATTCTGACGGAAATAAGCCTATCACTGAACTGAGAGATATTATGCTAACTTTGAAAAATTG
Organism: Schistocerca serialis cubense; assembly: GCF_023864345.2. Lineage (NCBI taxonomy): Eukaryota > Metazoa > Arthropoda > Insecta > Orthoptera > Acrididae > Schistocerca > Schistocerca serialis. The sequence continues at coordinate 422,041,594 of NC_064646.1, forward strand.
CAGTTTCGTATGCAACTCACTGGAAAGCATACGGCAATCTGAGCTGACTGATAAGTCTATTTTTGAGTAAATTTACAGTTTCTCACTGTAAGGTTCAAAACCGAACTCTTTGCTTCAAGATATCAACTCGGTGTGGTCAAGAAGATTTGTCCCGTCGATATTCGTCACCCAGCGTTAATGATAATGACTGAGGCTATTTTCACGATAAGTTAAATAGCTACCTGAGTGACACTCATGTCGTTAACTTCTGACTGTGAGTGTTTCCTTGATTTAATAACTGTCATTTTCTCGTTTTATTTCAAATGAATGCGTGATTAAAACAAATGGAACTGAGATTATTTAAGTGCATGACTTACTGAAATAACAAGGAGAAACTTCTGCTACACCTGCCGGTAGACAATCTCGGTTTTGGCCATCACAATAGCACGAGTTATCCGGATTCTTGTCAGGAGTGTCGTATGCGTCATCTTTTAATTTGTACTGGCGTAACTTCAGACCATATGCTGTTACGTTTTTCCCAAATACTGCTGGTATAGGCCGACAAAAGTACTTTCGGTATACCCACATAGTCTCGTTCTCTGGAAGATACCTGAAAATAGGAACAGTTATCTCTCATAAATTTGGAATATAAAAACATTCAGTTAATAACTAATGCAACAAAGGCGTTTGTAAATACTCTTCTAACACACGTCACATTAACCTCTTACGCGATATGTTACACAGGGTGTTGGAGGTATAAATGCAGACATTTTGATTGGCGACTCAGGACAGTGTACTGAACGACAATACAGCAGTATTTCCTTCATTTAAAGACTATTAATTGTAGTTATTAGCAATAGTATGTATTAACTAAATACATGTGGCAATAGGAAGCCATCAATGCCTATTTTCCCCAGGGCAGCAATTAAAGTTCTGAAGCATGGATGCATGTATTCAAAACGGTTCGTCCATACCGAAAGAAGTAGTCCACCTAGTGCCATAATTACAATGGTCCAATTAGAATGTGTGTGGAAAATATTAGATAGTATACTATGTGGCAAGTTTACGGAACGACTGTAGGACACAGGGAAAAAAAACACACTGAAGTGGGTACACCTTAAGTTACCAATGGTGACAATATGCACACTTAAGCCTTCAAAGCCGTGTGTAATCTGAACCGAAAAGTTTCTCATTCGTTCGTTGTCCATGTAGAGAGTAATGTGAACGATGGCAGCACTGTGGGGGTTAACGAACCACTTCTCTTCAACAATTTAGTGCTCTTGAGCCTTCAGCTGCAAGTTCCCAGTAACCTATGTGTTACTTAGAACCACTCCGCAATCAAGAGGAGATTCTCATTGACGTATCTTTTCTCTGAACAAATTCTAGATTTGTTCCTTCTGTATAATATGAAGCCAACATCTCTGTCACGTTATCAACGGTTGCCATACCCTCCTCCCACCTATTTCTCTTTCCCTTCTCCCATTTCATTTGTCAACCTTATCGATTTTTCTCGTCCATCTCTGAACAGTTTTTTTCTGCACAACTGATTCACTTTGTTCTGCTGCCATACAATTGTTTACATGTTATTAATAACATTAGAGTAGAGGGTAATGAGAAACTTGCTTAACAGAAAGTTATTAAGATCGATCTTTCTGGAATACCATACCTCAGTCACAATACTTATCATCGTTTTAGTGTTGTTCTGTACTGCTCAGGAATTACACTTATTCTCATGGCCATTCAGCTGTAATCGGTATTGCTATCATACATATATACATATCCGGCTGTTTCGGGCAACAGACCACGTGCTTTTTTCTCAAACTGCCCCCATCTCTTCTGTTTCTGTGCTCAGGTCCTCCATGTGTCTGCACTGTCGAGGGCTGCCAGGTCCTTCACCAAGTTATCTGTGGCATCTGGTATTTGGATACCCTGCAAGTACTTTCTGCACCTGTCTTTCTTCTGGCTTATTCTTATTTCACAAATTCTTATTTTTCGTTACCAATCTTTAATTTAGTTTCATAATTTTTAATACAGATGAGTAGATTATTTCAGATGAGTGATAATTCATCTGTTCTGAAAAACAGATAACTGTTCCAATAAAGAAACAATAAAGAAACTTATAAAAATGTTTCACTAGTTGGTTTTTATTTTACTTCATAACTCCAAATGCTACTACAAAAAATAATAAATTATACTATAATGAAGAAACGATAGGGATTCCTGTTGGTCAATATGGTTTCAAAATTTTCGAAATACTTATTCAGTCGAAGAAAACATAATGATCACTTCAAAGAAGATAATATTTCAAATAGAGTTTTTATTGAAAGTGATGTTAAATTATTTATGCATAAAAAAGATTGCATTGGTCAAATTTTGGTATTTAATAGTCAAATTATTGAACCTAATGAAATAGCAATTGCTAATAATGTTCCTAAAATTATTCCATTTGAATTAACAAATATTAATTTTAATCAAGCTGATGGAATGTTCGTTAAATGTAATGATCACTTTCACAGAGAAACTAACGATATTTTTTCATTCAACGGTCCTGAATCTGAAGGACCAGTAATTTGCGAAACAAATTGTCCTATAAGTATTCCAATTTTTGATACTATTAAACATTTAATAATTACTATTACTGATGAAATGATAATTTGAATGACTTCAGTGGTGCTTGTGTCACAGGAAGTTTAAAAATGAATTAATAAATTTTTCCTTTTAATTCATGAACAAAACTGACAGTTGTCAATTTAACTAATTTTCTGTTAATGATGAAAATAATTCAGATCTCCCTAACTGCAAAACAGAATTTAATATTAACACTTGAGATGGTTGGTTTTATCCTAATAATTTACAATTCTGATGGAATGGTTTTTCATCATATGATATTAAATCGAATTTTAAACTAATTGATAGTTGTACATTAAAACTGTTCAGCATTATTACAATGAAAAAAGGAAACATTATTTTATCTAGAATAGAACACCCATTTATTTCTTCATCAACACTTTTTCGATTAACTTCATATCAAATGAGTGAACTATTGGAGGACTTATTGTCAACAATGGTAAAATTAAAAACAAAAAGTCGAGTACTTTATCCATCAGAATTATTTGGGGGATTGTTAAAGGATGTTAAAGTAATAATTTGGGAAGGAGATTTAACTGTAATTGTACATGTAATTCTAGAAAATATGAAGTAGCTTCTATTCTTCGACTGACTGGTAATAACAATAATAGTACACTTCCAAAAAAAGATAAATTGTTGTAAAAAGTATTAAAATTATTGTTTTTGTTGTTAAATATGAATCAGAATATTCGCTTGAACAGGAAAAAGAAAGACTGAAAAATGCAAAATTCCAAGTTCTTTCTTTGAACTGCAAGAAATTAAACTGGATTAAATGGTAAAGGAAACTTTTAATTAGATATTACTAATTGTTATAATTCTGCTGAATATGATTTGCCTTGCTTTATTTTTGTTGTCTTCCAAAATAATCGACAAAATAATCAGTTAAATGACTCTACTTTTTTTGATCACATTATATTACAAAAATTCATTTTGAAAATGGAAGAGCTGAAGTTTTTCCTCAAGAATTATGCAATCTTGATCCACCTTATTACTTTCCAAGAGCTTACGATGCTATTAGATATTTTAATTAATTAAACAATTAAATAAGGATGTAAATGTAAATCCATCCAATTTTATTCAAAATTATCCCATCTGTGTCATAAATATGCATGTTATTGAATTTCCATGAATTTTAGAATTTTTATTATTTAAATTTAATTTTTTGAATATAAAATTTTAATAAATAAATTTATTTTTTAATTAACTGTTTATTTTGTTTGCGGATATATAAATTTTTAAATGAGTGAAAATTTGAAACTGAAATCTTGATTTTAAATTTGAGAATTTAGGAAAAAACGCTAATTGAGTTAGAATTGTCATATAGATACTACAGTTTCCGTTTCATGGCGAGACATACTGGGTTTACATGTTCACCCTTATGTTGAGAGAGTTTCTACCTTGGCCACCTAGTTCGACGAGTCTCTCCCTGATTGACAACGTTTGGATCATTATGGGGAGTAACTGCCAACCAACTCAGAATTTTGACGATGTTTCTCTCCAGTTTGAGAGAATTTTACGTGATATCCCCCAGGAGGACATCCAAAAACTCTTTCAATCAATGCCAAACTGAAACTATATCTCTTGAATAAGACCAATATTTGTGAAAGAAACTGTAACTATTGGTTAATATATACATGTACATCACACCATCTTATTTCTGTCCCATTCTGATAATTCCCTCTTGGTGTATCTTCGTGTTGCTGAAGTGGTGAACTCCCTTGAGCCTCATACCATCCATCCCAAGAAATTCTTGCTGCTCTTGGGTTCTTCCGAACTGCATTAACTCTGTTTTGTCTCGATTCACCTTCAGTCCAGCCATCTGTGCATAATTGTCCACTTCCTGGGACTTTTCTTTGTGTTTTGATTCTCTATGTTTTGATTCCCTCAAGATCTCCAGATGTTGTTTTCTCTCCAGAATCCAAAGACGTTCTCTCCAGAACAACTTCCCTCCTCTCTCTACCAGTTTGTACAATTCTCTGCCGGTGAGAAAGAGTTCGCAGAGTGCTGGACAATGACACTGAGGTTAACAAAATAACTAACTTGTCGCCTACCATGTCAACCAGTTTCTTATCTTCCATGCACATTGTTCTTAAACAGTTATGTGTGACACTCCCATTCTTCAGGTAAGCTTTCTCTTCAGCCATCATGATAGACCTCACATCCGAATTTCTTGGAAACTGGTGTCCCGACTTCCTCTTCTGTGCTACCTCTCAACTAACCAGGAGCCCTCCTACAACTATTTAGACAAGACCCCTTGAAAAGCAGCACCATATTGTCGGCTCATTACTGTTCAAAGACAGAGAAGAATTCCGGAAGAAATGCATCACCATCACAGTCCCAAAGAACACAAATAATTGAGTGTTACGTCCACAGCGTTCCAGAAAGGCGACACATCAGCGGAAAACCAAGATATTTTGAAATGTGTTTTGACCCGATTTTACAATTTGTTGAAATCGAGATTCTGTACTAGTGCAGTTACTCGTCGTGGCACGTTATACTTTGAATAGTGGCCTGTATCCCACATTGTACAGGTCACATTATACAGATCTGTCAGAGTGCACTTCTTAGGCAATAGGGTCAAACATTACCATAGTTGCAACACTGCATCTGTCGTGAGGAGACACTTTAACTTAACCCCCTGACTTTCTCTTTTGGAAGGGTAGCCGAAACTCTCAGAGGTTCTCAACCAGAAAACTAGCTACTCTGGCTCATCATTGAATCAGCTGAACCACCCAAAATGTCACACACAAACTTGCCACCAGACGATAAGGACCGATTAAAAGCAGATAGCTTAATCCTGGCAATCACAGAAGTTACTTATAATAAGTGTTAGTTTATTAACTGGCAGAGATAAAACTCAGACTGTGATCGATTTAAATTAATGAAACATGAGCCATGTCATCCAGAAATGGAATAACACATATCAGTTTGCACCAGTTGATTGCTGGATTCTGTGCAGTAAAATGCGTCGATGTGGAAATGTGACAGAACCGAAGAAACGAGCTGTCACTTCCGTATGTAAAAATGATCACAATGAGATTGAAGTAGCCCGATTTGTTACTGTACTTCTCGATTTCATCAAGAGATGCCTTCAGGCACAATCCACAGTTTCGTTTGATGCTGAGTTAGTTTCAAAGCCAACATGCATAGGGAGCTTCATGCAGTGGACATCAGAAGTCGGGTACACTGCGAAAGGCCATTTCTCATTCAAAGCTGCACGTATTCAGTGGGCCAACCAACACCGAAAATAGACGGAAGCCAACTGAAGGCATCTGGCGTGGTCCGACTAGTCATGATTTTGCCTTTTTTTAAATGATGCAAAGTTTTGTGAATCTTGATGGCTCAGTGAGGCACTTAATATAGAGTGCGTGGACTGTGTAGTACAGGCTTGAGGTGGCCCTGTGGTGTCTCGGGGTGTTTTGCGATAGCGCGGCCATTTAGGTTGTCGTATTTGTGAAACACGATATATAGTGGAAACTTGTCAGCGACCAAATGAATTTGCTACAGACACTCGCCTCTTCCAAGTCGACATAATTCATGCTTAACTGCACACATACGTTCCTTCTTTGACGAACACTCGGACTCAACATCGCTCATCAGCTGGCCTGCTAATTCACCTGATTCTAAAATCACAGAAACTCTCAGGGGCGTTTCACAACAGCGCGTGAGCGGCTTCGTCTGCGTATGACACACCTGAAGTATTTTGTGGACTATACTCTTTGCTACTGACGATAGTTTCAAGGCCAGAAGTAGTATTACACGGTACCAGTGTGATCTCTCCAGGATGTTGGCAAATGTTTTAACTAGTCTGATTACGTTTGTAACTTAACACGCCGATGCAGTGTGACACGCTCCAGCTGAATATATTTACACAAACGTCTGCCACTTACTTTATCAGCTTACGACCAAATTCCACTAAAAAGAGACTGGAAATAACATTCACAGTTAATTAGCTAACTCCTGTATGTTTAAATTTTAGTTTAAAGTGTTGTTATTGTGGTCTTCAGTCTTGAGACTGGTTTGATGCAGCTCTCCATGCTACTCTATCTTATGCAAGCTTCTTCATCTCCCAGTACCTACTGCAACCTACACCCTTCTGAATCTGCTTAGTGTATTCATCTCTTGGTCTCCCTCTACAATTTTTACCCTCCATGCTGATCTCCAATACTAATTGTGATCCCTTGATGCCTCAAAACATGTCCTACCAACCGATCCCTTCTTCTAGTCAAGTTGTGCCACAAACTTCTCTTCTCCCCAATCCTATTCAATACTTCCTCATTAGTTATGTGATCTACCCACCTAATCTTCAGCATTATTGTGTAGCACCACATTTCGAAAGCTTCTATTCTCTTCTTGTCCAAACTATTTATCGACCATGTTTCACTTCCATACATGGCTACACTCCATACAAATACTTTCAGAAATGACTTCCTGACACTTAAATCTATACTCGATGTTAACAAATTTCTCTTCTTCAGAAACGCTTGCCTTGCCATTGCCAGTCTACATTTTATATCCTCTCTACTTCGACCATCATCAGTTATTTTGCTCCCGAAATAGCAAATCTTCTTTACTACTTTAAGTTTCTCATTTCCTAATCTAATTCCCTCAGCATCACACGATTTATTTCGACTACATTCCATTATCCTCGTTTTGCTTTTGTTGATGTTCATCTTATATCGTCCTTTCAAGACACTGTCCATTCCATTCAACTGCTCTTCCAAGTCCTTTGCTGTCTCTGACAGAATTACAATGTCATCGACGAACTTCAAAGTTTTTATTTCGTCTCCATGGATTTTAATACCTACTACGAATTTTTCTTTTGTTTCCTTTACTGCTTGCTCAATATACAGATTGAATAACATCGGGGAGAGGCTACAACCCTGTCTTACTCCCTTCCCAACCACTGCTTCCCTTTCATGTCCCTCGACTCTTATAACTGCCATCTGGTTTCTGTACAAATTGTAAATAGCCTTTCGCTCCCTGTATTTTACCCCTGCCACCTTTAGAATTTGAAAGAGAGTATTCCAGTCAACATTGTCAAAAGCTGTCTCTCAGTCTACAAATGCTAGAAACGTAGGTTTGCCTTTCCTTAATCTTCCTTCTAATATAAGTCGTAAGGTCAGTATTGCATCACGTGTTCCAGTATTTCTACGGAATCAAAACTGATCTTCCCCGAGGTTGGCTTCTACTAGTTTTTCCATTCGTCTGTAAAGAATTCGTGTTAGTATTTTGCAGCTGTGGCTTATTAAACTGATTGTTCGGTAATTTTCACATCTGTCAACACCTGCTTTCTTTGGGATTGGAATTATTATATTCTTCTTGAAGTCTGAGGGTATTTCGCCTGTTTCATACATCTTGCTCACCAGATGGTAGAGTTTTGTCAGGACTGGCTCTCCCAAGGCTGTCTGTAGTTCCAATGGAATGGTGTCTACTCCGGGGGCCTTGTTACGACTCAGATCTTTCAGTGCTCTGTCAAACTCTTCACGCAGTATCGTATCTCCCATTTCATCTTCATCTACATCCTCTTCCATTTCCATAATATTGTTCTCAAGTACATCGCCCTTGTATAGACCCTCTATATTCTCCTTCCACCTTTCTGCTTTCACTTCTTTGCTTAGAACTGGGTTTCCATCTGAGCTCTTGATGTTCAAACAAGTGGTTCTCTTATCTCCAAAGGTCTCTAATTTTCCTGTAGGCAGTATCTATCTTACCCCTAGTGAGATAAGCCTCTACATCCTTACATTTGTCCTCTAGCCATCCCTGTTTAGCCATTTTGCACTTCCTGTCGATCTCATTTTTGAGACGTTTGTATTCCTTTTTGCCTGCTTCATTTACTACGTTTATATATTTTCTCCTTTCATCAATTAAATTCAATGTTTCTTCTGTTACCCAAGGATATCTACTAGCCCTTGTCTTTTTACCTACTTGATCCTCTGCTGTCTTCACTACTTCATCCCTCAAAGTTACCCATTCTTCTTCTACTGTATTCGTTTCCCCCATTCCTGTCAATTGTTCCCTTATGCTCTCCCTGAAACTCTGTACAACCTTTGGTTCTTTCAGTTTATCCAGGTCCCATCTCCTTAAATTCCCACCTTTTTGTACTTTCTTCAGTTTAATCTACAGTTCATATCCAACAGATTGTGGTCAGAGTTCACATTTGCCCCTGGAAATGTCTTACAATTTAAAACCTGGTTGCTAAATCTCTGTCTTACCATTATATCATCTATGTGATACCTTTTAGTATCTCCAGGGTTCTTCCATGTATTCAACCTTTTTTATGTTTCTTAAACCAAGCGTTAGCTATGATTAAGTTGTGCTCTGTGCAAAATTCTACCAGGCGGCTTCCTCTTTCATTTCTTAGCCCCAATACAAATTCACCTTTACGTTTCCTTCTCTCCCTTTTCCTACACTCGAATTCCAGTCACCCATGACTATTAAATTTTCGTCTCCCTTCACTATCTGAATAATTTCTTTTATTTCATCATACATTTCTTGAATTTCTTCGTCATCTGCAGAGCTAGTTGGCATATAAACTTGTACTACTGTAGTAGGTGTGGGCTTCGTATCTATCTTGGCCACAATAATGCGTTCACTATGCTGTTTGTAGTAGCTTACCCACATTCCTATTTTCCTATTCATTATCAAACCTACTCATGCATTACCCCTATTTGATTTTGTGTTTGTAACCCTGTAGTCACCTGACCAGAAGTCTTGTTCCTCCTGCCACCGAACTTCACTAATTCCCACCATATCTAACTTTAACCTATCCATTTCCCTTTTTAAATTTTCTAACCTACCTGCCCGATTAATGGATCTGACTTTCCACGCTCCGATCCGTAGAACGCCAGTTTTCTTTCTTCTGATAACGACATCCTCTTGAGTAGTCCCCACCCGGAGATCAGAATGGGGGATTATTTTACCTCCGGAATATTTCACCCAAGAGGACGCCATCATCATTTAATCATACAGTAAAGCTGCATGCCCTCGGGAAAAATTACGGCCGTAGTTTCCCCTTGCTTTCAGCCGCTTGCAGTACCAGCACAGCAAGACCGTTTTGGTTATTATTACAAGGCCAGATCAGTCAATCATCCAGACTGTTGCCCTTGCCACTATTGAAAAGGCTGCTGCCCCTCTTCAGGAACCAAACGTTTGTTTGGCCTCTCAACAGATATCCCTCCGTTGTGGTTGTACCTACGGTACGGCTATCTGTATCGCTGAGGCACGCAAGCCTCCCCACCAACGGCTAAATCCATGGTTCAGTGGGGGGGGGGGGGGAGTTTAAGGTGTCGGCTATAAATTTTACGAAGACGATGGCGTTTGCTGGTGAACATTCATTGAAAACTAAAGAGCTCAAATAACGCCTGAAATGGTGTTGATGTCATTTGAGGACTGCACAAGGCAGCGCTATCCTGATGGAACATTTGGTTTCCAGTCGCTTCTGATGGTATCTCTTTTAGCGCCATAAGGAAAGCGAGCGACGGGAGCCATTCGCTGCGTCAAATAGCTGGTTATGTGCGCGGATACTAGAAAAGCCTTTCTTATTTCTTAAAAGCGAAATTTCTAAAAGTGAGCAATATGTGACTTTTTTCACCTTTTATGTCTCTTTGATTCTTGAGTGAGATTTTCACTCTGCAGCGGAGTGTGCGCTGATATGAAACTTCCTGGCGGATTAAAACTGTGTGCCCGACCGAGAGTCGAACTCGGGACCTTTGCCTTTCGCGGGCAAGTGCTCTATCATCTGAGCTACCGAAGCACGACTCACGCCCGGTATCACAGCTTTACTTCTGCCAGTATCTCCTCTCCTACCTTCCAAACTTTACAGAAGCTCTCCTGCGAACCTTGCAGAACTAGTACTTAGCCACAGCCTGTGTCTCCGCAGTATCCTTTGTTTCAGGAGTGCTAGTTCTGCTAGGTTCGAACAGTTTTAATCTGCCAGGACGTTTCTTTGATTCTTATTCGTTAATTAATATCACATCCTTATTGTATGTTATCTGTCCCTTTTTTCTTCTGTTTGATTACTTCGTACTGACTTGTCTCTCCGAACTTTCAACAGATATTGTACAAATACTCTCTTTATGCATTGAAAATTGACAATCACTGACTTCTTTACAGTTCTCAGTACAACAACGGTTATGTATTTACAGTTTCATTGAATAATGCAGTCAGGAGCTGGCAGTTCTATTAGATTGTCTTCTTTCACTTCTTCGTACTGCCTTGTACTTACTTCTTCTTCTTTTTCTTTTCGTTTTGACCATCTGACGACTACGTTAATTAGCGTTGGCTTCGTTCCTTCTGGTCTTTCTCCTCGTCCAGTATTCTTTCGTTTTCGTACCCTGCAAACTTCTTCACTCTTATGTTCACGATAATTTTGTTCTGGATGTGGTTCTGTCCTAGAAACCTGTGAAAAGCTGATTTTTAATTTAAAACTTATGCTGTCCTGTATCTCTCGTTCCCGTGTTACCATTTCTTGTAGATTCCTTTGTAACTCTTCGATCAAGAGTACTTTGGTTCTTTCGTTCATGATAAACGGTATTATTTGCTGTGTTAAGCCCCGATGGTCTGTTCTAAGGATCTGTCCGAAGAAAATGTTCCGTTTTTTCTGATCATGTCAGAGATACAGTTCTTGGTACGCTCGTCTTCTAAATTGACCATCTCCTGTTCTTAGAGGTCCCAATATCCTCCTGTTATTACTAGGTTAACATTTTCTGCCACATATAAGGCTTCAGGGTGGATCACTGTCTGCTAATGTCTCAATCTTGTATTGATTGGAACATTCTTCTTATTGTAGTCGTAAATGTTAATAGCTAGTTTTTATGCTTGATACATTCTGTTTATTCATGCTCCCATTGCTCCCGTTTCTGTCAGTGCAGTTTCCATTCATTCTCCCAGGTACTTAAATCTGTCCACCCACTAAATTTGCCTTCCGTCTTCTGTCATTCATGTATGAGCTGCCTTGATGTGTGTCACATACTGCGTCTTTTCGGCAGGCACCCATAGAACTACTTTAGTCGCTTGTTTCTTCAGTTGGGTGGTTTCACTCACACTAGAACGTTATTCACTATTTTTCGTTTTATTGTTTAAGAGCTACTCAATTAAGCCGGAATCTTAATATATAACAAAACCGAAATATCATTATTTCAAATTGCAGAATTTTTAAGATAATTCCAAAAATTCGAATTTTTTTCTAAAACATCACAACATTATAGAATATTGCGCAAATTAGGATGAATCAGTAATAGAGTAAAAGTAACTGGGTGACTTTCTGCCACACTAGCAACAAGCAACAGTAGCACACTCCAATTCGCAATCCAAACCTGCCGTAATTTCACTTTGGCTACACTTTTACTAATTTACTTCATGTGACTTGTTCTGAAATATTGCGCACTATTAAACTGTACTTGGATTCCCCATAGCGAATAACGAAATTGATATTTGCATAATATTTGATAACACCTCCTAATAGCAGGCAGAAGATCATCAAAAGAAAATGAATACTTAGATACATGAATTATGTATACCTTCTACATGATCTATGCTTGAATTCGTCGCGAAATTTGAATGTTTATGGAAAATCTTCTACAGGAAAAGAGAATGTACATAAAAAACCTAACATGTCGCATCTGCGGTAGTCAACCTCTAGATAATATCTAACATATCCATAGTTTTGAGTTGTTGTACCAACACCTTGCTGAGTCATTTGTCATACATTCATTGGTCAGGTATGTTTTCGTGCCTGATGCGGCTGATACATTGCACTACCGTGAAAAGAATCTGCTTGCAGGGTTTTTAGTATAATTTGCTTTTAAATATGTCTATATCCCGAAATTCTCAAACATAAAGTTTAACAAAAAATGTCCTTTTTGGAATGATTGCATGAAATGATTAGGGTCATTTCGACAGTTGAGAAATTTATCATGTATTCAGTCCTGTAATTCTCATTAATAACTGAAGTATCTATCACAGTCATTGCCACCAATAAATTTTTTCATTGGATGTGCAGCAGTAAACTGGTTTCCTGATTGGTAAGCAGAATCGTTGCTGAATATATTCTGAAATCATTCTCCTTTTAACCACTACTTAAAAGGGCATTGTCTGCGAAATCTCAAGAAATGAAATTCTATATGAATATCTGGTAACTTCATAATCTCTAGTTGCCTGTACTGCCCAATTAAGGCTCTCAGTTAGTGAAAGTGAACTTCATATTTTGAATGCCGCCGAAAATTATTGCTAAAGCTTAACAGCTGAGAATTGTTTAAAACTGACTGATTTGCTTTGAAATCAATGTCTCCACCTCATAAATACAGCTGATTTAGCTAATTCTAATGTAGATCATAGCTGTTCTTCAATTAATGCTTCAGTTGTTCATATTTGTTGAAATTATGCTCTAGTAAACATATTGTTTTAAAGAAAATTCACATAAACGATTACCGAATATTTTCTGCTGCATACCGAACCAACGGGATTTTATGAAACACGAAAAAGGGAGAGACATACAAAAGCACAGTACCACACAGAAAATGGAGTAATAAGTGATGGACGCACCACCTCTCAAAGTATGTGGATGTTTACTTCTCAAGCATTGTAGAGGAATTACAACATAAATTAGCAAAATTAAACATAACACCTATATATAATGGTACAATAATTGTAAATACAGTGCTGACATTACCAACACAAAAATATAAAAAATAAACAGTGAGGTGGCTTAGATGAAGTACCATATTATGTGTTGAACCAAAGCAAACAGAGCATACTAGCAATTTTAAGAAAGGTAATAAGTAAGTCATTCACACAAAAATCTACCTACACACATCAAAAAAAAGTCTTACATCACCCCAGTTCCCAGAATTCCTGAAGACAGACGTTGACTGTGGATATTGCATCACAGATACAGTCCCTTTGACTGTTCAGAGATGTAACTAAACCCCCCCAAAAGATGTAAACAACCACGCATGAGCAGCGCCTATATGACGGAGGGGATCCGACAGCCGTTCAATTCCAGTCATTCCACCAGGAAGGAGGTACACAAGACAATCGCCTGAGACGTCTTTAGAGGTAACCCGGTCTGGCTGAACACCTTAGATACACAGTCCAGCGAGTACAGCAAGATGGAGGTTCCCTGCTGTTTCGGGGTGGCATTATGTGGGGCCGACGTACGCCGCTGGTGGTCATGGATGGCGCCGTAACGGCTGTATGATACGTGAATGCCATCCTCCGACCGATAGCGTAACCATATCGGCAGCATATTGGCGAGACATTCGTCTTCATGGATGACAATTCGCGACCCCCATCGTGCACATCTTGTGATTGTATTCCTTCAAGATAACGACATCGCTCGACTAGAGTAGCCACGATGTTCTCCAGACATGAACAATATCGAACATGACAGGGACAGGTTATAAAGGCTTTTTAAGGACGACGTGACCCATCAACCACTCTGAGGGTTCTACGCCGAATCGCCATTGAGGAGTGGGACAATCTGGACCTTGATGAAGTTGTGGATAGTATGCCACGACGAATACAGGCATGAATCAGTGCAGGAGGACGTGCTACTGGGTGTCACAGGTACCGGTGTGTACAGCAATCCGGACCACCACATCTGAAAGTCTCGCTGTATGGAGGTACAACATGCTGCGTGTGATTTTCATGAGCAGTAAAAGGGGCGGAAATGGTTTTTATGTTGATCTATGTTCCAATTTTCTGTACAGGTTCCCGAACTCCCGGAACCGAGGTGATGCAAAACTTTTTTGATGTGTGTATTTAAAACACACAGCAGCTGTGCCTCTGAAAAAGAAAGATGATAGAGTAGTCTTGAGTCTCAAAAATAAAAGAATAAATTATAAAAATCATAAAATAAATTATTGAATCTTCCAAAGTTATGCAATTGTAAAAGTAACAAAATTGTTTCTTGATGCTCTGGCCCATGATGAGCATATTACAGACAAATTCTTGGATCATGTGACAGGTGCACTGTTTACACCTTCTCTACCCACAAATTCATCAGCATCAACAGTGATTTAGAACAAACTGACAGGGTCACGCTGCATCCAACGTGGGACGTAGTTAATTATAGACTTGATATCCGCTGAATCAGTAGGGGGCACATATGGAGCACTCGTAATATGACAAAAAAACTTTACAATTTTTTATGCGTATATGCAAAGCATTGTAACAATACGTCAGATAATGTAGCTACATCAAATATATGACATCGCTTCAGCCACTCATAATAACCTTGTATTACTACAGCAGCTCGTGGGGAGGGTTACTCAAGTGATAAACGACTAAGGTATAGTATTAAGTATATTTAGCAAGTACCTTGGTAAAATTACTCCTTCGTATGTGCCTCGAGCAGAATTACATTTCAGCAGTTCTGGAACGATGGTGCCATTAGCTGTCTCTACGTACTTTTCACCGTATCCCCAGTTCTCTAAACCAGGAGAACCATTCATCACGTCGATGCTGTAAAGCTTGGGATCTGTTCTCGACAGGTCGTCTGGGTTGGTAAACATGGTAATAGTGTCATTCATCCGTTGAATCAGCTGGAAAATGAAGGAAACAACTTTGTACCATGCCAATAGTATGTTATCGGAGAGATAACTCCAATTAGTTCTTGTGTCCTCCTGTCACAATTACCGCTACACAAAAAAACAATAACAATATGTTCACGAGTATGTGGCCTTATCTCCGTTCCATCAGCGCACCTAATGCTTCCAACATGATCTTTTGCCGAAACATTGTGCCGTTGAACATCGAGATCCTGCCGCAGAAACGTAGCTGATTCAACACCTACATAAGGGGGAATGGACAAGATGTTACCGTCTTCAAACATTTCGAGTAACTGTAGTCTATATTAAAGGAACGTGGGAATATGCTCGCTGACTGTTCGTGAACATCAGAAAGATAACATAAGAAAGATCCCCAAATTAGTACAATGCACTAATCCACTACACAAGAGAGGACACAGACATGATAAAACGATACAGGTTCATCAACTTTCTCTTCGTGGTTTACGGTATATTCACTGACTGTAACGACACCTGCACGAGAGAAGACTGGATCGAGATCAAAAAAATAGTAAGTTGGTTTAAGAAGTTGAATTCATCAAACTGGGGCAATTGCAAATCGCGAACAAACTTACAGAACTGACCAATGATTATGAGATCCCCATGGATTTTGAGGATGTTATGACTTAGGGGTAAGCTATTGGGAGAGACGGGTCATATACAATATGTACAACAACCAACAGGGAATAATAACAGCGGACGACCAAGAACGAAGTGCTCGTATTAACAAGGGTGTAAGACAAGGCTGTAGCCTTTCGCCCCTACTCTTCAATCTGTACATCGAGGAAGCAATGATGGAAATAAAAGAAAGGTTCAGGAGTGGAATTAAAATACAAGGTGAAAGGATATCAATGATACGATTCGCTGATGACATTGCTATCCTGAGTGAAAGTGAAGAAGAATTAAATGATCTGCTGAACGGAATGAACAGTCTAATGAGTACACAGCAGGGTTTGAGAGTAAATCGGAGAAAGACGAAGGTAATGAGAAGTAGTAGTAATGAGAACAGCGAGAAACTTAACATCAGGATTGATGGTCACGAAGTCAAAGAAGTTAAGGAATTCTGCTAGCTAGGCAGTAAAATAACCAATGACGGACGGAGCAAGGAGGACATCAAAATCAGACTCGCTATGGCAAAAAAGACATTTCTGGCCAAAAGAAGTCTACTAATATCAAATACCGACCTTAATTTGAGGAAGAAATTTCTGAGGATGTACGTCTGGAGTACAGCATTGTATGGTAGTGAACCATGGACTGTGGGAAAACCGGAACAGAAGAGAATCGAAGCATTTGAGATGTGGTGCTATAGACGAATGTTGAAAATTAGGTGGACTGATAAGGTAAGGAATGAGGAGGTTCTACGCAGAATCGGAGAGGAAAGGAATATGCAGGTTAGCACAGGAAAGGAATTCGTGGCGGGCCGCATCAGACCAGTCAGTAGACTGATGACAAAAAAAAAAAAAATTAAAAAAAACTTACAATCTGTGTTAATAGGACCGGCCCTACAAATACCTTCATAACTAGATAGGAACGACCCACACAATATGTTGATATCGGTGGTCGCCTCCACGGTATTGGTTGTCGAGCAACGCTGAACACAGCACTTATGTCGTTCCATAAACACCCTACATTTTACAATTCTTTATTTAAATTTGCGTCACAGTTGCATGTAATTTATACCGGTCACTGGTTTCTGACGAAACCATTCGTTATCAAACCAGACTTACAGAATACTACAGTATTATGAAACATGTAACAAAAATAACATTAGCATGAAGTAACGTACACAGTTCTTAAGAATACAATTAGCATTTATTGATTTAAAGATATCTGCACTGAAAGCAAAATTTCACCAACGTGCTTGGGAACGTCCACACAATACATAGTCATACAGGAGGTACTGAGTGACTTTAATACATGCGTGATACATTCAACAGCTGCAACTGCACTAAATGCATCTACTACAAACAAGTTCATATGAAGTCAACAGGCGTCGTTAGTTTCCTACCATGTGGACATGCTCATTGTGTGCGGCCAGTGACATGTCACAGTCTAAATGTAATGTATTCATGCGCTCTATGACTAAATAATACATCACAGTTCATATTTAACTGTTACGTAAAAGGGACAAACTATTATATCCATTATTACAAATTTCTTAACAATTTGACGTACAACTACTGCTAGCATTGTGTAACCATGTGATTTGGGTTAAGGAACCTTGGAGAACAGTATTAAACTCGCCCAATTATATTAGTGCTGAGGGCTTTCATAATAACTATGCACCCTCCGACTCAGACTTGCAATATTAAGAGTTTTGGCTGGTTTCATTGTCTAGGGGCTGAGATACGTACTTGCCACGTTACAAGCCAAATACTGCTGAATCTACAGTATGCGGTAAGAATAGACTCATTAATCGAATGGTCAAAGGTTTCTATCACTCGGCAATTGCGAATTATGAAAGTAAGATATAAATTTATAAATGAAACATTGCAGTTAAATAAAATCTGCAGGTCCTATCTTAACGACTTTAAATGATGAATACGATAGTAGAAGTACTTTTTAGAATACGGTAAGTTTCTGCAAAACTCTTATTGGTGTCGATGGTCCAGCAATTAAATAAAGTATAAGTTGAATAACAGGGAAACAGTAGATTCCTACTTCACATAATTAGTTATGATCAACAACATAGGCCGGCCGGGGTGGCCGAGCGGTTCTAGGCGCTACAGTCTCGAACCGCGCGACCACTACGTTCGCAGATTAAAAACCTGCCTCGGGCATGGATGTGTGTGATGTCCTTAGGTTAGTTAGGTTTAAGTAGTTCGAAGTTCTAGGGGACTGATGACCTCTGAAATTAAGTCCCATACTGCTCAGAGCCATTTGAACCATTTGCTCAGAGCCATTTGAACCAACAACATGGCTCCGAGATATTCACTTCTGAACGCATACTACGATTTCACTGCAGAAGCCACGGAAATCACACAAGAGCACAGGTCGGCACTCCAAAGTACTTCTATCTCTCGCGACCACGCGCAAACCGCTCCACACTCTCCAAGTCTCTTGCCTCCGACTTTGCGTCCGTAGTTTTGTACTGGCTGCGTCCAGCACTCACTCCCGTGTCCTGCGCCGTGCCCCCCAGAACTGCCACGTGTCCTCTCCGGAAACCATGCTCCACCCTAACCTCCATACCTCTCTCTTAGTAACGAGTGTTGTGATTGCCTACAGCGCTCCCTCCAGGTATCCATCCCGACGTACACTCACAAACATAATTAAGCACATACGAAATACTGGATTTACATTTAAGTACTTCAAATAAAATAAATATTCCTACGGCTGGACCATAAATAAGTTCTAACATACATTATTAAATACATAAACAATTAAATAAACATATATCAAAAGAAAAGAAGCAAAAGGTAGGCCAGGAGCCTAATGTCTTTGTGCTTTCTAACACAGAGTAAATATTTAACCGATTTCTTCATCAGTACTATATGCCAGATATAAACAAAGACATAGACGAATAAATATATTAACAAGCATGCTGCTAATGTTTTTTTTTTTCCTTGTAACTGTGGAATACTTATTGCCTGACGCGATCGATAGTAATCGGCCACTTTGACCTCCAATAACTCATGTACTATTTAAGTTACATGCCGGTAATTCATACCAATTCAGGTTTACACTAATAGCTTTCTAAAGACACGGCGATCGACAAAATCGGATGAAACGTTTCTATTTCGGAAATTCGTTGCTGGGTGTTGGCTTCAAATGGCTCTGAGCACTATGCGACCTAACTGCTAAGATCATCAGTCACCTACAACTTAGAACTAATTAATTCTAACTAACCTAAGGACATCACACACATCCATGCCCGAGGCTGGATTCGAACCAGCGACCGTAGCGGTCACGCGGTTCCAAACTGAAGCGCTAGAACCGCAAGGCCACACCGACCGGCGTTGCTGGGTGTTACTTGAATAATTTATCATCAGATAAATGAAAAGAAGACAAGGATTTCTGGTCAGATGAGAATAGGGTAATATCACCAGCAGCAGAAAATGGTATAACGGGATTAGGATTCGTTATAATAAGAAGGTGGTGCAAAGAGTGTGTACTGTGAACAGTTCAGTGACATGGTTGTTCTTATCGGAATCGACCACAAATCGACCCCGACAATTCAGGTACACATGCCGACGTTGCAAGGTGAAGATGAGGAGATAGTGAAAATATATGAGGATATTCGAAAGGTAAAGGGAGATGGAAATATAATAGTCAAGCGGGACTGGAATGCAATTATAGGGGAAGGAGTAGAAGCAAAGGCTTCAAGATAATAGGGGTTGCGACAAGGAATGAGAGAGGAGAAAGATTAATTTTCTGTAATAAATTCAAGCGAGTAATAGCAAATACTCTGTTCGAGAATCACAAGAGGAGCAAGTATACTTGGAAAAGGCCGGGTGTTAAGGGAAGATCTCAGTTAGATTAGATCATCCTCAGACAGAGATTCCGAAATCTGATACTGGATTGTAAGGCGTAACCCAGATATAGAGTCAGATCACAATGTAGAAGCGATGAAGGGTAGGCTGCAGTTCAAGAGATTAGTTAGGAGGAATCAATAACAAAAAAGTGAGATACACAAGTATTAAGGAATGACGAGACACGCTGGAAGTTCTCTAAGACTATAGATGCAGCAACAAGGAATAGCTCAGTGGGCAGTACAGTGGAAGGGGAATTGACATCTCTAAAAAGGGCCATTACAGAAGCTGGGAATGAAAACATAGGAACATAGAAGGTAGCTCCGGAGAAACCATGGGTAACAGAAGAAATACTGCAGTTGATTGATGAAACGAGGAAGTACAAAAATGTTCCAGGAAACTCAGGAATACCGAAATACAAGTCGCCGAGGAATGAAATAAATAGGAAGTGCAGAGAAGCTAAAACGAAATGGATGCAAGAAAAATGTGAAGACATCGAAAAAGAAATTATCGGAAGGACAGACTCAGCATACAGGAAAGTCAAAACAACCTTCTGTGATATTCAAAGCAAGGGTTTTAACATTAACAGTGCAACGAGAATTCCACTGCTAACTGCAGGGGAGAGCGCATAGGTGGAAAGAATACGTTGAAAGAGTCTATGGGGGGGATGATTTGTCTGATGTGATAGAAGAAGAAACAGGAGTCGGTTTAGAAGAGATAGCAGATCCAGTATTAGAATTCGACTTTAAGATATCTTTGGAGCACTTCAAATCAAATAAGGTAGAAGGGATTGCTAAAATTCCATCAAAATTTCTAAAATCTTTGGAGGAGGTTTGGAAGACTAAAGTCAAATAAGCCACCAAGGAATTTCTAGAATCATCGGTGTGAAGCAACAAAACGACTATTCAAGTTGGTGTGTGGAATGTATGAGTGTGACAACATTCCATCTGACTTTCA
The DNA here is from genome assembly GCF_023864345.2 of Schistocerca serialis cubense. Classification (NCBI taxonomy): domain Eukaryota; kingdom Metazoa; phylum Arthropoda; class Insecta; order Orthoptera; family Acrididae; genus Schistocerca; species Schistocerca serialis. The sequence goes on from NC_064646.1 coordinate 422,062,196, forward strand.
GAAAAATATCAGCAGGGCAGTTACGAAGACTGCAAGTGCTGACAAGCTCGAGAATTGTGGTACAATCAGCTCAATAGCTCATGCATCGAAGTTGCTTACGCGAATAATGTACAGAAGACTGGAAAAGGAAATCGGGGACGCGTAGATGACGATCAGGGAATCTAAATGCACGAGGGAGGCAATTCTGACGTTGCGGTTAATAATGCAAGCAAGACTAACGAAAAATCAAGGCACGTTCATAGGATTTGTAGACCTTGAAAAACCGTTCGACCATCTAAAATGGTGTAAGATGTTCGACATTGAGAAAAATAGGGGTAAGCTAAAGGGAGAGACGGGTAATATACAACATATTCAAATCGCTCTGAGCGCTATGCGACTTAACATCTGAGGTCATCAGTCTCCTAGAACTCAGAACTACTTAAACCTAACTAACCTAAGGACATCACACCCATCCATGCCTGAGGCAGAATTCGAAACAGCGACCGTAGCGTTCGCGCGGTTCCAGACTGAAGCGCCAATATGTACAAGAGCCAACACGGAATAATAAGAGTGGACGTTCAAGAACGAAACGCTCGGATTGATGTAAGAGAGGGATGTAGTCTTTCCTCCCTACTGTTCAATCTGTACATCGAAGAAGCAATTATGGAAATAGGTTCAGGAGTGGAATTAAAATTCAAGGAAAAAGGATATCAGTGATACGATTCGCTGATGACATTGTCGTCCTGAGTGAAAGTGAAGAAGAATTACATGATCTACTGAATGGAATGTACAGATTAATGGCTACAGAATATGAACTGAGAGTAAATGGAATAAAGACGAAAGCACTGAGAAGTAGCAGAAATGAGAACAGCGAGAAACTTAACATCATGATTGATAGTCATGAAGTAGATGAAATTAAGGAATTCTACCACCTAGGCTGTAAAGTAATCAATGACGGTGTGAGAAGGAGGTTATCAAAAGCAGACTAGTCCTGGTAAAAAGGGCATTTCTGGCCAAGAGAAGTCTACTAGTATCGAACATAGGCGTTCTCTTGAGGAAGAAATTTCTGAGAGTGCTCGCGTTTTAGCTGTGTCATGTTTCTAATCTATTTTCCGCGCCGATTATATTAAAGCAAGTATGTGAGCATTTATGTTCCTGATGGCTGTGCGCAGTATTTATTGCTCTTGCACTTAGATGTGTACTGAACTTCGTCAGCGCATACATGATTTTTTGCAGAGGGAAATAATAGTCGACACATCATCCACATATAATGAGAAAAGTAATACACCCTATACTAATCCTTGTGGTACCTCTGACACTACATTCTTTCATTGCGACTTTTTGCGGCATGTAAGGTATGAGTGGAATCATTGTAGAGCACTGAAAGTAATGTTTTGACTTCTGGGTTCAGCATGTAGAATATCGAAGCCGACAGTGTTGAAAACTTTGCTGAGATCCAAAAAGCAGACAGTAGTGGCCTCTTGTTTGTCCATAGCTTTTTTGATCTCGTCAGTTACTTTTATAAATACAGTCGTCATTCTGCGGTCTTTTCGGAAACCGGACTGGTATTCATCCAGACGATTATGTCAGTAATTGGGAAGGTGATTGTAAATTACGTATTCTAAAGCCTTAGATAATACTGTAAGAATACAAATGTGCCTGTAAAGGTTCTTTGGCAGATTCTTTTTTGGTAGAGTTTTTATGAGTTCCTTTTTCCAGGTCGTTGGGTAGATGATGGAGGTAAGAGATTAGTTAAAAATTTCCTTCGTTATGATCATTTGTATTGTAATAGTGTCGTATCCTGTAGCTGTCGAACGAATTCGCGCAATTGGCTTCTCGACTGTGTTAAGGCAACGGCTACTGAAAAAAAAATCTTTCATTTGTAGCGAACACAGATCCTATAAGGGAATATATTGTTTTCGTCCTTGTACATTGGTCAAGTAGAGACGTAGTCGTGGCGTAGTACCAATTTAGATGCTCAATAGGAACTTGAGGTTCAGCTGCAGATTAAGATGTGCCTATTCCTTGCCTGTAGAAGTCCTCAGTTAACGAGTGGGTGCACCTGAGGTTTACATTTCTCACAGATTGACTAACTCGTTTGCGCAGTCACTTGCAGATACGATCATTCTCGTTGGTTGAGAGTGGTTTATATATTCTGTGTGCGGCGTCTCTGATACTTGAAAGGTGTCTGACATAATTGGTAAGCTATGGTGCACGTTGTCTCCTGTCTCTTACAGTTTTTATCGGAGCATGTTTTTCCTATAAATTCCTCTCAGTCAAATTAGGTATTACAGCTGCAATCTCAGACATGTTCAAGCACTTAAAATCTCTGAAAGTGAACACTTTCGGTTTGATTTTTAGGCGTTGCAACAAGTGAGTCATGAATACGAGAGCTGTCCAGAGAGTACGTTCCGATCGCTTGCGAAATGCAAACCACAGAGAAAATGCGGTAAGATATGCTCGGAAGTGTTGGGTGGTGCCTCTAGTGCGACCGTCAATCGTTTCGCGTTGCTGTTTTCAGTTTTGAGTAAACAGTAAGCACGTATATACGCGTGGGGAATAGCGTCTCCCGCCAAGTATGAGTGCCTGGTTAGAGTTTTCGCCTGTGCCATGCAGCCCACATAACACAACTGTCGAGCAGTTCCTTCCTCATGCCAATTCTCGGCCGCACACTGCAGGGGCAATGAAGACGCTCCTGCTGCGTTTCCGATGAGAAGTGTTTGATCACCCACAATACAATCCGTAATTGGCTTCCTCTGAGTCTCATCTCTGCTCATGAGAACCGCTGGCTATGAAGATAGAATTTTTCCACAGACAACGAGCTGCAGACCAGTTCTGATAACTGGCCGAAAGCGCAGGCGGCTGCTTTCTATGACGAGGGTATTGGAATGTTGATACAACACTACGACAATACACGTAGTTGGAGCAGCGACTAAGTAGAGAGGTAGGTGGAATGTGTAACTAACTGTTGCAAATAAAACGTTTCTGGTTTTCACTGTGGTCTCCATTTTGCGACCGATTGGAACTTACTATAAGGACAACCCTCATAACTTACTTTAAGGACAACCCTCGTATTATATGGAGCAAGCACGTCAGGCGTAGAAATTTCATCATTACTATGTTGGAGATGTAGTATCACCATCTTCCTGTCAGTTTTTCTATTAGCACCAATGACATATGCTTTAGCGTAACTGCCCAAATGGCCTATATGGATCAAAGGCTCATTATAGATCAAAGACTAATTACGATTGCGGAGAGAAATCGGAGGGTATGGTCACAGCGGGATTATAATTAACGGCATTGTTGGAAGCTGCCATTTTGAATACGGAATGTATTTTGATTAATTATGATAACTTTTATCTCGTACTAGATGCTGATGTATCCTGAATTGTAGCTATGAAGGGTATTTATGGAAAAATATAATGTCATGAGTGGAAAAGGTATGTCTGATTCTTTAGTTATTTTAACTTCTCTCTTGTCTGTGGGTCAGAACATTATTTAGTGTGTCATAACTCTTGGAAACTTTGTATCCTGGGCAATCAGTAAAGCCTGCACCACGATCGTTTATGCTCTATTTTGAGAGATCAATTTCTGGACTTAACACATAACTTGCACACCGATTCTCATGATGCAGAGTAAGTACGTCACAGCAATCAAGATGACTTCCCCACGGCGTACGATTGTTCCCCTGGCTATTTTAAGAATTTTCAGAATCGACGATCCCCGGAATGCTGCAGAGCCATAGAAATTTTATTCCACATGCTGACTTCGACATCAAGAGGCAGATTACCTGTAACTGCTCTTTTCATATCATTCATCATTTTCATTTATAGACTTGAGAATTCAAACAGGAATTAAATTAGTAACTGGTAGAAAACCCAAAGAGATTCTGGTCGTATGTAAAGTACACCAGTGGCAAAAAACAGTCAATACCGCCACTGCGCGATAGCGATGGAAATGTTATCTGTGATGGTGCCACTATAGCGGAGATACTAAATACAGTTTTCCATCATTCCTTCACGAAAGAAGACGAAGTAAGTATTCCAGAATTCGAAACCAGAATAGCTGTTAGCATGAGTGACAAAAAAGTAGATATCTTAGGTGTTGTGAAACAACTCAGATCACTTATGAAAGTCAAGTCTTCCGGTCCAGATGGTATACCAATCAGGTTCCTTTCTGAGTAAGCAGACACAATAGCGCCTTTCTTAGCAATCATATACAATCGCTCACTTGACAGGTCACACCAATATTCAAGAAAGGAAATAGGAGTAACCCATTGAATTACAGACTCGTGTCACTGACCTCAATTTGCAGCAGGATTTTGGAGCATATACTGTACTCGAACGTTATGAATCACCTTGAGGAAAATGACTTATTGATACACAACCAACACGGATTCATAAAATACCGTTCTTCTTATTCCCAGGAAGTAATGAGTGCTGTCGACAAGGGATCTCAGATCGATTCCATCTTCCTAGATTTCACTGACCTCAATTTGCAGTAGGATTTTGGAGCATATACTGCATTCGAACTTTATGAATCACCTTGAAGAAAATGACTTATTGATAGACAACCAACACGGATTCATAAAATACCGTTCTTATGCAACGCAGCTGGCTCTTTAATCCCATGAAGTAATGAGTGCTGTCGACAGCTTTTGATACCGTTCCTCACAAGCGACTATTAATCAAATTGCGTGCATATGGAGTATCACCTCAGTTGTGTGACTGGATTCGTGATTTCCTCTCAGAGCGTAGTGATGGACTGTAAATCATCGAGTAGAACAAAAGTGATATCTGACGTTCAGCAAGGTAGTGTCATAGGCTCTCTGCTGTTCTTGATTTAAATAAATGATCTAGGTGACAATCTGAGCAGCCCCCATAGGCTGTTTGCAGATGACGCTGTAATTTACCGTCTAGTAAAATCATCAGGCGATCAGTTGCAATTAAGAAATGCTCTACAGAGAAGTTCTGTATGGTGCGAAACGTGGCAATTGGCACCAAACAAAGAAATGTGCGAGGTCATCCACATGGATACTAAAAGAATTCCAATAAATTTTGGGTATACGATAAAACGCACAAATCTAAGGGCCGTCAATTCGACTAAATACCTAGGAATTACAATTACGGGCAACTTATATTGGAAATACCACATGGATAACATCGTGGAGAAGGCGAAACAAAGACTGCGCTTTATTGGCAGAACACTTAGAAGGTGCGACAAACGCACTAAAGAGACAGCCTACAGTATACTCGTCCGTCCTCTGCTGGAATATTGCCGTGCGATATGGGATCCTTACCAGAGAGGATTGGTGAAGGACATCGAAAAAGTGCAAAGAAGGGCAGCTCGTTTCATGTTATCACGCAGTAGGGGTGAGAGTGTCAGTGATATGATACGAGAGGTGGGATGGCTGTGACTGAAACAAAGGCGGTTTTTTTTGCGGCGCCATCTACTTACGAAATTTCAGTTACCAACTTTCTCTTCCGAATGCGAAAATATTTTGTTGACACCCACCTACGTAGAAAGAAATGATCATCATAATGAAAAAGGGAAATGAGAGCTCGTATGGAAAGATTTAAGGGTTCCTTTTTCCCACGTGACATTCGAGAGTGGAATGGAAGAGAAGTAGTACGAAAATAGTTCGATGAACCCTCTGCCAGGCACTTAAGTGTGAATTGCAGAGTAACCATCAAGATGAAGATGTCGGAAATATTTGTGTTAAAAATATTGCGGAAACAACTTCTCCCGCCCAAAGATTTCCTTTGAAGTATGCAGATATTATTGAGTCATAATAATTTAATTTCAATTTAATGGGGAGAGAAAATGACTTGGTTGCGAAAATATCGTAGAGGTACGAGTCCCTGCCGTATGATGGGTTGGCACCTGACGTTAGTCTCGCCATTTACGAAACGGTCCTGCAGAATCTCATTGATTATGCAACTGTCGTCTGGACGATGCCACGGAACTGCATGTCGGTCGCCTCCACCGTGTTGTAAACAAGGCTCATGATGAGCTGTCATTGGACCTATCGCCACACTATCGATCGGAGCTGGTTCACAAAATGGCAGACGTCCCATACCTACGGGAGCACATCCACACAATGGCGCGAGCCTTCTTTAAGAAGAGAACGGACTCCCACAACAGACACGTCCGGCCGCTTAAGGCCCAAACCACACACGGGGCCACTTGGTGCGCCAAGCAATCACAGGGAGCGGGGAGGGGGGGGGGGAGGGGGGAGGGGGGACGGGGCTGGGCGGGGGGGGGGGGGGGGGCTCCCAGGGTCCCAGAGACGGTCCAAGTGCTAAACTTATATATAGGGCATTGTTGGAGGTATATGATTGTAGAAGGAAATACGTTCCAGTTAACATGGATCCGTTTGTGAGAGAACTGCGAATGTCTGATTATGAACCTACTTTAACACCAGTAACAAAGACTTTGCTTGTTGGAATTGGAGCAAGATATACGAAGGCTTAACAGAATACCTCACATTACAAACATGTTTACTGTAACTAGAAAAATATTTAATACTGAAGGGAGAGGGGGCTTGTAACGACACGTTTGCAAATAAGTCGCAGTCAGCTGTTTTGTGGAGCAATGTTTACTGAAACGCTTTAGGTTCCATTAGCGTACTCTTCCACATGTTTCTTCCACACGTGTAAGTTTAGTTTTCACTATTAGTTGTCTTCCACGCTGTACATGTTACTACAAAATTTGTCTTATGATGTTTATAGATAAACAAATGGATCATCAGTCTTCTGACTGGTTTCATGTGGCCTGCCACAAACACCTCTCTTGTAACAACCTCTCAAATCTCAGAATAGCTCTTGCAACCTTGATCCTCAGATATATGCTGGGTGTATTCCAGTCACCTGTTTTCCTCTGCAGCTTTTACTCACTACTGTAGTATCATGGAAATTACTCACTAACGTCGCAACGGATATCTTATAATCCTGCTCCTTCTTCTTGCTCGTATACTATTTATCTCGCCGAGTCTGCGGAGAACCTCTTCATTCGTTACCTTACCAGTCCACCTAATTTTCAACATTCTTCTGAAGAACTACATCTGAGATACTTTGATTCTCTTCCCTTCCGGTTTTCCCACAGTCCTTGTTTCACTATAGTACAATATTGAACTACAAACGTATAGTCTCAGAAGTTTATTCCACATATTAAGCCCTATTTTTTATATTTCTGGATTTCTTTTGGTCACAAATAACTTTTTTTTCAGTGCTACTCTGCTTTTTATATCCTTCTTGCTCTTTCCATTATGGATTCTTTAGCTGCTTACGAAGTAGAATTTCTTATCTTTGTCTACTTCGTGATGCCCAAACATGATGTTAAGTTTCTCGCTGCACTCATTTCCGTAATAGATATTTTGTATTCATTAGACTGTTCAGCAGATCCTATAATTCTTCTTCATTTTCAATGAGGATGGCAATGCCATCAGCGAATCTTATTACTGATATCCTTTCAACTTTAATTTTAATTCTAGTCCGGAACCTTTCTTTTATCCCTGTCATTGATTCTTCGATATATAGATTTACAATAGGGGCGGAGGACTACATTCTTGTCTTACAACCAATTTAATACGAGGACTCATTCTTGGTGTTTCAGCCTTACTGTTCCCTCTTGGTTGTTGTAAATATTATATATCACCCGTCTTTCCCTATAGCTTACCCCTATTTTAATCACAATATATAAAATCTTCCTCCATTAGACATTGTTGGGCCTTTTCACAGGCCTCTAAAGGTGTCTCGATTTTTTTTTAGTATGGCTTCCACTATCACCCAAAACCCCAGAATTGCTTTCTGCTGCCGATAAATGGCTGGTTCAAATGGCTCTGAGCACTATGGGACTTAACATCTATGGTCATCAGTCCCCTAGAACTTAGAACTACTTAAACCTAACTAACCTAAAGACATCACACAACACCCAGTCATCACGAGGCAGAGAAGATCCCTGACCCCGCCAGGAATCGAACCCGGGAACCCGGGCGTGGGAAGCGAGAACTCTACCGCACGACCACGAGCTGAGGACTGCTGCCGATATTTCTCGCACTTGGCGGCTCTTGAAATCTTCGGAATTGTGTGGATGATGTTTTTCCGAAGGTCAGATGGCATATCGCTAGACTCATACATTCTACACACCAACGCAAATAATTGTTTTGTTGCCACTCCCCCGATGATTGTAGAAATTCTGGTGGAATGTTTTCTATCCCACCTGCCCATCTAGCCACTCCTCTGCATTTAACAGTGGAATTCCCATTGCGCTCTTAATGTTACAACCCTTGGTGTTAAGTTCATCGTTTTGTGAGTCAGTCCTTCCGACAATCATTTCTTTTTCCATTTATCTACATTTTTTTCAGTCATTTCACCTTAGATTTCCTGAGATTCCTATTTATTACAAGCCTATCTGACTTGTAATTTGTAGGCCTGAATTTTCCTGAACGGTTTTGTACCTCTTCTTTCAGCCATCAATTGAAGTATTATCTCTGTTATTCATGGTTTCTTCGCAGTTGCCTTCTTTATACCTATGTTCTGTGATCCCTTTTAGAGAGGTGTCCACTCTTCTCCAACTAAACTACCTACAAAGCTTTTCTGTATCGCAGTATCTATAGCCTCGTAACACTTCAAGCATATCTCGTCATTCCTTAGTACTTCTACATCCCACTTCTTTGGGTGTTGATTCTTCCTCATTAGTCTCTACTCTTCATCGCTACTAAACTGTGATCTGAGTCTGTATCTGCCTATGTACCGGAAAGTGCTCCTGAGTATTCCCAACAATCCAGTATTTGGTTTCGTTGTCTCTACCTGACCATGACGTAATCTAACTGAAATCTCACCCTATCTCCTTCCCTTTTCCATGTATACCTTCTATTTTTGTGATTCTATTACTAGCTAAAATCGATAGAAGAACTCTATTAGTCTTTCCGCGCTCTCATTCCTAATACCAAGACCATATTCTCCTGTAACCCAGTATCCTACTCCTTTCCTTACAATCGCATTACAGCCCCCAGGAGTACTAGATTTTCATGTCCAATTGCGTATTGAATTGCCCGTTCAATTCCTCATAAACTTCCTGTATCTCTTCGATTTGCTATGTAGACAAGTATGTATGAACTATCGTTGCCGATGTTGGCAAGTTGTCATTGTGATGAAAATAAAACCCTATCTCCTAATTGTTCATTTTAATTTTTGACAGTACTTCGTTGTAATAGCCAAGTAACTAGCTACTGTGTGAATGATGGAATTCGTTAAAGCAGATGTAAATATTAAACCTGTAAATATTAGAAATTTAATTTTAATTCATGTACGTAATTTTACTGTTTATTCACTGAGGATCATTAAAATTAATGAAACTCAAGTTTTTCTAATTACATTTTTGTAATGCGTTTATCTGACATGTTCCACAGCAAGGAGCACCCGCTCTTTTGTGTGTCCATGAAATGAATGATTAATCTAATCTAATCTAAATCACTCTCTGCCCTAGCTTCCTATTCATAACGGATCTTATCCCCGCTTTATTATATATCCTATATTCGTCTGTCCAGAAATGTCTTCTTTGCATTTCTCTTCACTGGTCCCCCATTATGCAGATAGAACCATAGAATTTCCTTTTTCAGATTTTCTACCTTTCCTACCATCTTCAGACTTTTGACTTTCCGCACACCGATTCATAGAACGTTACGCTTTCATTCGTCACCCAATATTTTTCTCATGGTCACCTCCCATATGGCAGCCCCCTTCCGGAGATATGAATGGGTAACTAGTCGGGAATCTTTTGCCAATGGCGAGATCATCATGATACTTTTTCAGTAATTGGCAGCATGCCTCGCGGATACACATTATGCGTCTTTAACGCAATTGTTTCCGTTGTCTTCCGCATCCAGAAGACGTTGATCATTGCTGATTATTCTGCCTTTAGGGGCAATTTCCCACAGCAAGGGCAAGAGCGTGCCCTGAACCTCTGTCCGCTACTCCGTTATCTTTGACTAGGCCTTTGGCAGAATGAAAGTGACTTTTTATGCCGGAAGCCTACAGCCGCCATTGCTGAGGATTTTTATTCGAAATTTAAGCAGTGGCGGGGTTCGAACACGGGAGTGTATATAGCTCTGGAATGTTAACCTAGAACGTATTTCAAAAGAAATGTCAACCAATTCCACGACTACTATATACAGATTTATTTTTAAGGATCTTACCAAGAGGCCAAGGAATGGAAGTAATATCTGCAAGAGTGACGAGCAGAGGGCGCCAAATAATAAAAGGTCGTTGTGGGAAAATATTCTCGCACCGGCACTGACCACTGTTCACTTAAACTGGCAGCAATAAACAAATAAACCGAAATTAAACTAACGGGACCACAATGTCAGCTGAGAGTAAAATGAAAAAAAACAAGACCCAAAGATGGGAGAAAGAACTGAAGGATTTAGCCTACACCACACTCTGGGAAAAAGTAATCCAATATAAACCTCATGGCTACATTATACACAGTGAAGGTGAAGTACTGTGCAGTTTCCACAACTGTTGTTAATGTTTTTCGCACGTTTTAAAATCCATAATATCATGTTCACAAACTCACTACTGCAGTAAAATGTTTAATAACAGGTCATGTCATCAATAATCTCAGTCAATGAGCATAGTCAAATCCCTAATGTGCCAGTAATAGCATGCATCTGTACTTTAATAGTAAATCAACGCTGCTTGTGGAAACTAGGAAATTCAGAGGTTCAAGGGAATAGCCAGTTTGCTGTGTAAAACGAAAAAGAATGACAGTGCCAAGGGCATTAATTTTTTACTGGAAGGAAATGGAGATATATATATATATACTTACATAAAAAATTCCTATTTTGGTTATGGGAAGAGACTTTGATAAAAACGTATTGCCCAGCGTGACGAGCGGGTCTTCATATCCCAGCATCAGTTCGTTCACAGTAATGGAGATGAACGGTTGCAAATTTAGTGGGGCTAGCATCTTTATGGCAAGCCATCTAAGGTAAAAAGGATACTTGTGCACTATCGAAATCAGCGCCTGTGAAAAAGAAAAAAGACATATACATGTAACATAGAAATAAACGTACACTACTTCTCTCTGCTCTTTAGGTTTCATCTTGATATAATGATACAATATATGTGAAGAACCAGAAGTGCTTTCTTGTGAAATTTCACACACCAATCACACTGTCCACAAAAAGAGTGAGGATTATGATAGCTTAATATCATTTACAGAAAAATTTTCTTTGTGACGATTATTAAATAAATGCCTCTTTTGCGAGTAAATATTCAGTTCTGCATGTCACTTTGCTTTTATTCTGTGTATACACATACATATACACACACAGTCATGACATAAAGATATCTTCTTCATAAGACGAGATCAGTTAATGATGGAGAAGCTCACAGCTGCAGATATTAAGTTAGTTGTAGAGGAATTGTATAGTGTGAGAGGAGCTATTGAAGTTTATTGACGTTTGGGTTATGTCAAGACTACGGTAAAAATACAGAAAATCCCTACTTCCAATAAAAAATTTTATTTTGCATATGTTATATAGCAGCATTTCTATCGTGTACTGGTCTTAGTGGTGAAAAGTTAGGTAACTGTGTACAATTACTAAGTAATTCGGTGTACCAGAGTTATGAGCCATTTATGGGTTCCAATGTCGATATCTACTTTACAAATATTGTGGAAACATGTCCCTAATAAGTGCCAGAAAATTTCTTGGTTTTATGCTCATAGGAACTTTATCTATATTAACATGTCATTTTGTAGAAGTCACAGTGATGTAACAGTAAGTAATTAGATTGTCTTAACTTCATGCTTGATGATATGTTATCCATAAAATCTCCTATTACTGTGATGAATTGTATAGGAATAAGTCAGCAACTGCCATGCAAAAGATCTGGATAAAATAAGACAGTACATATACCATAGCCCTAGCTATGAACCATTAAGAAAATATCACTGAGACATAGACTGATGTCATACACTATCAGTTTCGAGGTATAATGTGAAATGGACCTTGTCTTTTGTGGGCAAGTGCTCTACAAAATGCAAATGGTTTGTAACTGAATTATTAATGTTGTAACATATTAGAGGCATTTTCTCATTATGTGTAATTTTGACATCTATATGGTACTGACATCGATCTTATTAGTAGTTCGTATATTTTTGCAATTCATTAAGGGGACATGCTCATGAAAATGAATAAAAATCTGAAACAAAAGTTTCTTGGCCTATAGGAAAGAACATTTCATGCTGATTTCAAAAATGTATAGTTTATGGACATTATCATTCTCCATTAGTTCTAAAATTGAGGTTGAACGTAATGTTGTACAGGGGCCACGCCCATCTGTCAGTTTGAAGTGCATCAGAACACGTGACGCATTACTTTGCTCATCTGTGTTCTCTGTCGTTAATTACGGATCGTTAACACAGGTGTATTCTAGAAGGCACTGACCCCCGGGACCAAAGTACAGGCATGTCTGGAAGGCAATGGTTCGAATGTAAACAAAGATCTGAGAATATATGATTTCGGAATTTCATACGCGTGTGGTTTTGTAGTTACTGTGGGTTGTTTTGTTTCTGTGTGTGTATTTCCTGTGCTACAAATGCCGAGAGTAAAGAAATTTAGCCCAAACGAAAGTTTCACGGCAACCAGTTGCAAGCACAACCGAATATTAACATCAGTTGCTTCAAAAGTCGCCTGCAGAAACAATGTCTACAGGCAGTGCTTCTAGACGTAAAATTTCGCTTTCTGAATGTAACAAGAACAAGCCTAGTAGTATTGTGAGCAGCAGTAACGACGGAAATGTTATTGTGAACCTAAATATGCTGTCAATACTCTTGAAGAGTGCTGTGAAATCTCAGTACTGCAATTGTGAAGATAGTATTGACGTTTCTGAGGACATTTCAGCAAGGAATGGTCTTTCAAGTCGGTTAGTGATTGCCTGTAACTCGTGTAAGATGCACAGTGATACTATGACATCGCCAGTAACTGATAGTCGACATTACAGTATAAACATACAGCTTGCTTATGCAACACAATGTATTGGAAGACGATGGAGAGCTGCCCAGACTTTTTGTGCAGTGATGGATCTGCCTCTACCTACAATGAGGTTTCACAGATACAATAAATTAATACTTAAAGATTTATGTGAACATTCAATGAAAAGAGCAGCAGCAATAAGGAGAAATGTAGGAGATAAGGAGAACATGAGACGAGCTGTTTGGGGCACATGGTTTCACAGAGTATTAACAGATGAAACACCACAGCATTGTTTGTGTCCAGAAGGGGAAGATTCGTGGTGCAAGTACTGGTTGAGCATAGGTACAGGCGTACAATATACCCACAAGTATTCCTTACCACTTGCTGTAATGGAAGCAATTAGGCCTATATATCGTGATCTGGCAAATAAAAATCTACTTAGGAAATGTATACATAGTCTTTCTCAGAATGTAAATGAAAGGTTCAAGAGCTGTATATGAGAGAGAATACCCACAACTGGATTTGTTGGGCTAACAGTGCGGAAGATTGGTGTAATGAATGCAATGATAACATTCAATGATGGTGCAAATTCTAGGATCAATGTTAGGACGAAATTGAACATCCAGATGGGAAGGAATGTGGCTTCAGCTCTAACTGTTATTGATAAGCGTCGGGTAACCGAAGCAGAGACAGCTGCAGAAGCCGCTACCAAGGACTCAACGATAAAGAAAAGAAAGAATATCGAGGATAAGGAAACAGAAGGGCAACTGGAGTATGCAGCTGGAATGTTCTAAACGACCATAGTGGTATGTCAATTAAATCTGTAAATGTCCTTTTGCGATATACGAAAAACTTGAATTTTCATCATACAGGTACTTTTTCCTCCTAAATGACTAAAGTTAAACTCGCAAAAAGTGATACAGAAATTTTGAATGATCTCCTTTACCTCCCTTGCCTACTATTTCCTGAAAAAAGTACAACATGATGATGATGTCGGTCATATTTTAGATACATTTTAAAATATTTTTGTTGTAGTAAAATAAAGTACTTGTATTTTTCACAGATCAGCATTACTGAAGGAAATTGGAGGCATGAAACACTTATGTGAATGTTGTATGTACTCTGACTCTTTTTCCAATCTGTGAAAACAGTGGTTCCAAAGAAAATGTTACCGCAGTGAAATAGTGCTTCGTTTTTTATACTATTATAAATATTGTTGTCGATACCAAAATATGATAAATATATCAATGATGTTTTGGAAAATGCTTTGAATAATGACCCTAATTGTGTGTAAGAATTTTGTGCTATCTCTCATTTATAGAGAAGTTGCACTATGAGGGTGAAGACAATGTAAAAATGCAGCCCTTTCAGGGACTTGTCCCCTTAAATACCTGAATAATCTTTGCCCAGCTCTGTTAACTGCTTGGGTATGTCACATACAAATGTCTACGAGATTAAATGGACATACTATTACTGATCGAACAATGTACATCTGCCAACTGTTATTTCAGTTAGCTACATATAAATCTGAAATAGTTTTGTAACGTTTTTGTTGCAGTGCTGTAAGACGTGATGTATTTAATGTTGTTTCACGTAACAGTTGCATATTTTAACTTAATACTTTGTTGTATCTGTTTCTATTCTTCTATGATACATTGGATTCAATAATGGTTTCATCCTTTACTGATATAAATCGTCTCTAACAAAATATACCCTTACAGCTGTGTATTGTATAATGCAGTTCTTAACATTCTATTTATGCTCCTCAACTACACTCCTGGAAATTGAAATGAGAACACCGTGAATTCATTGTCCCAGGAAGGGGAAACTTTATTGACACATTCCTGGGGTCAGATACATCACATGATCACACTGACAGAACCACAGGCACATAGACACAGGCAACAGAGCATGCACAATGTCGGCACTAGTACAGTGTATATCCACCTTTCGCAGCAATGCAGGCTGCTATTCTCCCATGGAGACGATCGTAGAGATGCTGGATGTAGTCCTGTGGAACGGCTTGCCATGCCATTTCCACCTGGCGCCTCAGTTGGACCAGCGTTCGTGCTGGACGTGCAGACCGCGTGAGACGACGCTTCATCCAGTCCCAAACATGCTCAATGGGGGACAGATCCGGAGATCTTGCTGGCCAGGGTAGTTGACTTACACCTTCTAGAGCACGTTGGGTGGCACGGGATACATGCGGACGTGCATTGTCCTGTTGGAACAGCAAGTTCCCTTGCCGGTCTAGGAATGGTAGAACGATGGGTTCGATGACGGTTTGGATGTACCGTGCACTATTCAGTGTCCCCTCGACGATCACCAGTGGTGTACGGCCAGTGTAGGAGATCGCTCCCCACACCATGATGCCGGGTGTTGGCCCTGTGTGCCTCGGTCGTATGCAGTCCTGATTGTGGCGCTCACCTGCACGGCGCCAAACACGCATACGACCATCATTGGCACCAAGGCAGAAGCGACTCTCATCGCTGAAGACGACACGTCTCCATTCGTCCCTCCTTTCACGCCTGTCGCGACACCACTGGAGGCGGGCTGCACGATGTTGGGGCGTGAGCGGAAGACGGCCTAACGGTGTGCGGGACCGTAGCCCAGCTTCATGGAGACGGTTGCGAATGGTCCTCGCCGATACCCCAGGAGCAACAGTGTCCGTAATTTGCTGGGAAGTGGCGGTGCGGTCCCCTACGGCACTGCGTAGGATCCTACGGTCTTGGCGTGCATCCGTGCGTCGCTGCGGTCCGGTCCCAGGTCGACGGGCACGTGCACCTTCCGCCGACCACTGGCGACAACATCGATGTACTGTGGAGACCTCACGCCCCACGTGTTGAGCAATTCGGCGGTACGTCCACCCGGCCTCCCGCATGCCCACTGTACGCCCTCGCTCAAAGTCCGTCAACTGCACATACGGTTCACGTCCACGCTGTCGCGGCATGCTACCAGTGTTAAAGACTGCGATGGAGCTCCGTATGCCACGGCAAACTGGCTGACACTGACGGCGGCGGTGCACAAATGCTGCGCAGCTAGCGCCATTCGACGGCCAACACCGCGGATCCTGGTGTGTCCGCTGTGCCGTGCGTGTGATCATTGCTTGTACAGCCCTCTCGCAGTGTCCGGAGCAAGTATGGTGGGTCTGACACACCGGTGTCAATGTGTTCTTTTTTCCATTTCCAGGAGTGTATATTTTTCCATTTTATTCTACAATAACGGCACCGAGTTTCGATAAAGAGATGAGCATAAGTGTTCGTTCACATACTTAATTAACAAGTTCAACTTCCACGTATCATTTAAAGGATTTGTTTATGTCTATGTGATGTCAACGTTTAAGTTTAGGATGGCTACTAGCTGACCGTTTGAAAGTTCCTGAATGGCACACTGGCCGAACTTCACATCAATCAACATATATTTTCATTTACACTTATGTAACTATGCTTCAAATTAGATTTTCCTTTTCGTTTCTGTTTTATGTTGAGTACCAGTTTACAAATAAAAAATTGTGTATCGAATAGAAAGATCCGTCTACAAGACATGATTTAACTTACTGCACTACTTTGTATAAGATATTATGCGTTATTTTATTAATTTATTAAACCTGATGTTATTTTGGCCATCATTTCCTCTCTTACATCGGGTGTCACACATGCAGTATATCATAGCTACCTAAGAGATAGCAATTTTAATACGACGAGTAGTAATTAAACGATCTGAGTGTCTGTAGTGACAATATGAGTAAGTAATTAAGACTTTAAACTTATAAAGTTATTGCTAGCAGTACTTGTACTATTGCAGCTGCTGCCACTAATCGTGACAATAGTAATAATAATAATAATAATAATAGCAATAATGATAGTGGCAGGTACCAAAAGAATTAATAGATGTACAAGGTAGATGTTTTCTGACATAGCGAGCTCTGTGGAAAGGAAATGTAAGGAGACTGCATCAGCTAAGAATACGGGAAAGGATGAAGATCTGGTTGGGAAGAAGGATGTACGAGGGCAACGAGCGTGTACAGGGACAATGGTAATCCTTACTGTTGTTTTAGTAGATATGTCATTAACAGTTTTCTAAAGCTGGAGTTGTTATGCCTCTAATAATGTGGGAGCTTAGGACCTGAGTCGTGTTCCTGCTACTGACTAGCAATTCGAGGAAGTGGCTGAACAGTGGACTTGGACATAAATTTTTCTCCGATAGGAACGGGTGTTTCTGCCACGTTTCTCAGACAAGAGTGTTAAGGTCGATGATAGATTTAGGGACAGTGTTTGCCTATAAGACAGAATGAAAGGCAGAGAGGATGGAACGATCCTCACTTGTCTGCACGCATCCGAGGTACTTGTGCCTATGTTGGTGAAATATGATCGGAACCGTACATGACGGATATAACGAACACAGGCATTCATTGTGTTGTTCTTGTGGTCTTCAGTCCTGAGACTGGTTTGAAGCACCTCTCCATGCTACTCTATCTTGTGAAAGCTTCTTCATCTCCCAGTACCTACTGCAACCTACATCCTTCTGAATCTGCTTAGTGTATTTATCTATTGGTCTCCCTCTACGATTTTTACCCTCCACGGTGCCCTCCAATACTAAAGTGGTGATCCCTTGATGCCTCAGAACATGTCCTACCAACCGATCCCTGCTTCTAATCAAGTTGTACCACAAGCTTCTCTTCTCCCCAATCCTATTCAATACCTCCTCATTAGTTATGTGATCTACCCATCTAATCTTCAGCATTCTTCTGTAGCACCACATTTCGAAAGCTTCTATTCTCTTCTTGTCCCAACTATTTATCGTCCTTGTTTCACTTCCATACATGGCTACACTCCATACAAATACTTTCAGAAACGACTTCCTGACACTTAAATCTATACTCGAGATTAACAAATTTCTCTTCTTCAGGAACGCTTTCCTTGCCATTGCCAGTCTACATTTTATATCCTCTCTACTTCGACCACCATCAGTTATTTTGCTGCCCAAATAGCAAAACACATTTACTACTTTAAGTGTCTCGTTTCCTAATCTAATTCCCTCAGCATCACCCGACTTAATTCGACTACATTCCATTATCCTCGTTTTGCTTTTGTTGATGTTCATCTTATATCCTTCTTTCAAGACACTGTCCATTCCGTTAAACTGCTCTTCCAAGACCTTTGCTGTCTCTGACAGAATTACAATGTCATCGACGAACCTCAAAGTTTTTATTTCTTCTGCATGGATTTTAATACGTACTCCGAATTTTTCTTTTGTTTCCTATACTGCTTGCTCAATATACAGATTGAATAACATCGGGGAGAGGCTACAACCCTGTCTCACTCCCTTCCCAACCACTGCTTCCCTTTCATGTAAAACTGCTATCTGGTTTCTGTACAAGTTGTAAATAGCCGATCGCTCCCTGTATTTTACCCCTACCACCTACAGAATTCGAAAGAGAGTATTCCCGTCAACATTGTCAAAAGCTTTCTATAAGTCTACAAATTCTTGAAACGTAGGTTTGCCTTTCCTTAATCAATTTTCTAAGATAAGTCGTAGCGTCAGTATTGCCTCACGTGGTGCGATGTTCCTACGGAATCCAAACCGATCTTCCCCGAGGTCGGCTTCTACTAGTTTTTCCACTCGTCTGTAAGGCATTCGGATTAGTATTTTGCAACTGTGACTTATTTAACTGATAGTTCGGTAATTTTCACATGTGCCAACACCTGCTTTCTTTGGGATTGGAATTATTATATTCTTCTTGAAGTCTGAGGGTATTTCGCCTGCCTCATACATCTTGCACACCAGATGGTAGAGTTTTGTCAGGACTGGCTCTCCCAAGGCTGTCAGTAGTTCTAACGGAATGTTGTCTACTCCCGGGGCCTTGTTTCAACTTAGGTATTTCAGTGCTCTGTCAAACTCTTCATGCAGTATCATATCTCCCATTTCATCTTCACCTACATCCTCTTCCATTGCCATAATTTTGTCCTCAACTACATCGCCCTTGTATACACCTTGTATATACTCCTCTACATTTCTGCTTTCCCTTCTCTCCTTAGAACTGGGTTTCCATCTGACCTCTTGATATTCATACAAGTGGCTCTCTTTTCTCCAAAGGTCTCTTTAATTTTCCTGTAGGCAGTATCTATCTTACCCCTAGTGACATAAGCCTCTATATCCTTACATTTGTCCTATAGCCATCCCTGCTTAGCCATTTTGCACTTCCTGTCGATCTTATTTTTGAGACGTTTGTAGTCCTTTTTTGCCTACTTCATTTACTGCAGTTTTATATTTTCTCCTTTCATAAATTAAATTCAATGTTTCTTCTGTTACCCAAGGATTTCTACCAGTCCTCGTCTTTTTACCTACTTGATCCTCTGCTGCCTTGACTACTCTATTCCTCAGAGATACCCATTCTTCTTCTATTGTATTCCTTTCCCCCCTTCCTGTCAATGGTTCCCTTATGCTCTCCCTGAAACTCTGTACAAGCTCTGGTTTAGTCAGTTCATCCAGGTCTAATCTCCTTAAATTCCCACCTTTTTGCAGTTTCTTCAGTTTTAATCTACAGTTCATAGCCATAACCTCTTCCATTTATTGGCGACTGATAATAAACTGTGACGCTTATTTAACTCTTTACTGAGGCGTGGCAACTTTCATAAAGGTAATTTTTTATTCTATTTTTGTAAGTATGGTCATCGTTAATCTACCCCAAGTGTGATGGGATACATATGACGAATTTTACTAGCGAATATTAGGTAGTGTGACGGTGCCGTTAAAGTGCCTATCTCAACTCCTGCATTACGGTCGCTGGTGAACACAACATTTTGTTCCTATTGCTACGTTTTACTCAATTATTAGTCCTAATTTCTTTCTAAGTGATGAGTTACTCCAAAACATTATTCCATAAGACATCATCGAGTGATAATATGCAAAATACGAAGGCTACTCATAAATTAACGGACGATTAGCCACTAAAACATTTGAAACATATATCTTTATGTTGGTACATGCTTATGTACTTACATGCTGACATTACTTCTCTAGACAGTAGCTACACAAATTGAAACTCGTCGTACCGTGACATCAGTTTCTTCATACCTTCATCGAAGAATGGTGACGCCTGGTGTTTCATTCAGTTGTTGATGGCATCGTTGAGTTAGTTATTAGTCGAAAGTGCTGAGTATCCTGTCAAAGTTTCGTCATGGTTAAGAGGTGAAAATCACTTGACGCCAAGCCCGGATTATAGGGACTATGTCGAACAATCTCCCAGCGAAAACGTTTAGATTCACAAAACGATTCCTTCCTTAATCTTCCCACACTGTTTCTGGTTTCCTAAGAGTCTCACATACACCTGTGACGTCAAAGTATTCTCACGTGTTACTCTCCATTATCAAAATTCTTTTGCGATCCTGAAAAGCTGTGGCTGTTTGACAGCGTCCGCTTAAGTTTTTGGACTTATTTGGAGAATGAGTGTTCATTCACTGTTTGGAATGTTCCTTAGTTTCAGAGTTTTTGACTCGTCTCCAGTCACCATTCCATTCAGAAACTCCTCCCACTGTTTGTGGTATAACTGAAGAAATGCCAACGCCAAACCTATTCTATCAGTTTTGTCAACATAGGTCAGATACTTCTGTACTCACCTGTGACAGTGTTAAAGAGAGCTACATACCGGGTGATCAAAAAGTCAGTATAAATTTGAATGAATAAATCACGGAATAATGTAGATAGACAGGTACAAATTGATGCACATGCTTGGAATGACATGGGGTTTTATTAGAACCAAAAAAACACAGAAGTTCAAAAAATGTCCGACAGATGGCGCTTCATCTGATCAGAACAGCAATAATTAGCATAACACAGTAAGACAAAGCGAAGATGATGTTCTTTACAGGAAATGATCAATACGTTCACCATCATTCCTCAGCAATAACTCTAGTCGAGGAATAATGTTGTGAACAGCACTGTAAAGCATGTCCGGAGCTATGGTGAGGCATTGGCGTCGGATGTTGTCTTTCAGCATCCCTAGAGATGTCGGTCGATTAGGATACACTTGCGACTTCAGGTAGCCCCAAAGCCAATAATCGCAAAGACTGAGGTCTAGGGACCTGGGAGGCTAAGCATGACGAAAGTGGCAGCTGAGCACACGATCATCACCAAACGACGCGCTCAAGAGATCTTTCACGCGTCTGGCAATATGAGGTGGAGCACCATCCTGCATAAACATTGTACGTTCCAGCAGGTGTTTATCAGCCAGGCTGGCGGTAATGCGATTCTGCAACATATCGGCGTACCTCTCACCCGCCACGGTAGCAGTTACAAAACCAGAATCACGTATTCCCTCGAAGAAAAAAGGCCCGATAACGGTAGATGTGGTAAATCCAACCCATACCGTGACTTTCTCGTCGTGCAATGGAGTTTCCATCAGAGTTCTAGGATTTTTGGCAGCCCACATTCTGCAGTTGTGGGCGTTGGCAGACCTTCGGAGAGTGAAGTGAGCTTCGTCGATTCAGAACACGTTAGTCAACCAATCGTCATCTTCCGCCATCTTTTGAAACGCCCACACCGCAAATGCCCTCTGCTTCACTAAATCGCCAGGTAACAGTTCATAATGCCGATGGATTTTGTACGGATAGCATCGGAGGGTACGCCTAAGTACCAACCAAACAGTAATGTCTGGAATGCCGGTGCGACATGCGACTGCACGAGCGCGGACTTCCCCGAGCATAGCCGAACCCGCTACAGTCTCCATTTCTTCCTGAACTGTCTCAGCAGCATTACGCCTCGTGCTCGGTCGGCCACTACGGGGTTTATCATCTAAACAACCTGTGGCTTCGAACTTCGAAATCATTCTCGCCAGAGCTGCATTTGTCAACGGACCTTCACCCCTTCAAATCTACTTCCTATGGCGATAGGATCGTAACGCTAAACTAGCACATTCCCCATCCGGATAATACACCTTCACTAAAAGCGCCTTTTCAGGTGTCAACATGCTGCGACTGCTGGCGCATCTGATTCTCCCTCTCATTACAGCTCCTTTTATACACGATTGTCATGCACAGTCACTGACGTTTTGCTGTCCAGCGCCATCTGTCGGACATTTTGTGAACCTTTTTTTTATTCTAATAAAACCCCTTGTCATTCCAAGCATGTGTGTCAATTTTTACCTCTCTATCTACATTATTCCGTGGTTTATTAAGTTTTCAAATTTATACTTACTTTTTGATGACCAGGTATATTTAATGTGGAAAGGGGAAGTAAGAAAGGGAAAGGAAAGAAAAAGAAAGGGAGGGTGGAATCACTGCTGTCAGCTGCATCGGGACATTACGCGGAAACAGCGGCGACGAGAGAAAATGTGTACTGGACTGGAATTCGAATCCGAGATTTCCTGCTTACTGGGCAGGTGCGTTAACCACATCGCGGGCACTGTGTTATCACTACCGTGCGGAATGTCTCCACACGGTTCCCGGGTGATCCACATTCCCATTTCCTCCATATTGTCTCTCTGGGATTGCGACAGGGCGTACTTGTGCATCCGCATTGAAGACGGTGGATCCGTTGCCCAACTAGGCCAGTCAAATTACATGAATGCATGCATGGCGTTTGTTGTTTCCGATACAGACACAACGCATTCATATAATTTGAAGGGGTGAGAAACTTGTTCCGGAAGTTCGGAAATTATGACTCGACATCTCAGCATAATTTCGTCAATCTGTTACACAAAGCCCATGACCCACATCTGAACGTCTTCCTCGGCCACTTTCATCATGCGTAGCTGTGCAACTAACCTAGAGTCTTCTGCACCGCTCCCTCACAACACCATAACCCATAACCCCATCATCATACTCAGGATACACTCGGTGATGAATCTCGGTAGCATTGACCCTATCTGCTTGCAGGAAACGAGCACTACAGACAGCTACCTGACGCACCGTGACCTTCAAAGTCTTCTTTCACAACCACGTAATTTATAAGGTTCCTTTTTATTTTTAATAAAGAATATGAGGTTAATTCATGTACAGTCAGCGTATGTTAGGAGGGTGCTTCGTACTTAATTGTTTGAGCAGTTCATTAACGTGTTTCTTCCAGTTCAAGTTTTCATCAATACATACATTCAAAAATTTGGAACACTCTAACCTATTTACTGATTCCTGTTCATGTGTTACGTCATGTAATGATATGACTATTTGAAGTACATAACTACTATAGAATTTTCTCTCAAAATTAAGGGAGAAACATTTTCAAACACCCACCAATTAACTCTCTGAAAAGCAGGTTTTACAATTTCTTCTGCAAAGAGTAGTAATTCTGTTTGATGAAATGGGGGATCATTCACATCTGTATCTACGGTGTGTGGCGGAGTGTACTTCTGGTAACACCATCTGATCCCCCCCTTCCTTGTTCCACTCGCGAATAGCATGTGGTAAGATTTATTGCCTGTTAATCTCTGTATTAGCTCTCATTTCTCGCATTTCCTCGTTGGCATCAATTCACGAGAAGTATGTGGAAGGAAGTAATAGGAGAAAGTAATATGTTGTACAACTCTTCCCGGCACGTTACCTCTCGGAATTTCAATAGTAAATCTCTTCGTGATGCGCAACGCCTCTATTTTAGCGTCTGCCACGGGAGTTTGCTGAGCATGTCTGTAACACTCTCGGGCTAATTAAACGACCAGATGACGAAACGCGCTGCTCTTCGGTAGATCTTTTCCAGCACTTCTAGTCCTACCTGGCAAGGATTACAAAGTGATGAGCAAGAATCACCCGAAGAAGTTTATCGTAAGCCACTTCTTTCGCGGATGAGTTGTATGTAGTTAAGTATCTTCCTATGACTCTCTGTCTAGTGTGTGCTTTCTGCTTCTCCTAATATTTGTTTTGCTGGGTTGGTCCGATTTGGATCGCTCCTGGAGGTTACTCCTGGATATTTTATGTTGTTGTTGTTGTTGTTGTTGTCCTCAGTCCTGAGACTGGTTTGATGCAGCTCTCCATGCTACTCTATCCTGTGCAAGCTGCTTCATCTCCCAGTACTTACTGCAACCTACATCCTTCTGAATCTGCTTAGTGTATTCATCTCTTGGTCTCCCTCTACGATTTTCACGCTCCACCCTCCCATCTAATGCTAAATTTGTGATCCCCCGATGCCTCAGAACATGTCCTACCAACCGGTTCCTCCTTCTAGTCAAATTATGACACAAACACCTCTTCTCCCAAATTCTATTCAATACCTCCTCATTAGTTATGTGATCCACCCATCTAATCTTCAGCATTCTTCTGTAGCACCACACTTCGAAAGCTCCTATTCTCTTCTTGTCCAAACTATTTATCGTCCATGTTTCAGTTCCATACATGGCTACACTTCATACAAATACTTTCAGAAACGTCTTCCTAACACATAAATCTATACTCGATGTTAACAAATTTATCTTCTTCTGAAACGCTTTCCTTGCCATTGCCAGTCTACATTTTATATCCTCTCTACTTCGACCACCATCAGTTATTTTGCTCCCCAAATCGCAAAACTCCTTTACTACTTTAAGTGTCTCATTTCCTAATCTAATTCCCTCAGCATCACCCGACTTAATTCGACTACATTCCATTATCCTCGTTTTGCTTTTGGTAATGTTCATCTTATATCCTCCTTTCAAGACACTGTCCATTCCGTTCAGCTGCTGTTCCAACTCCTTTGCTGTCTCTGACAGAATTACAATGTCATCGGCGAACCTCAACGTTTTCATTTCTTCTGCATGGATTTTAATACCTACTCTGAATTTTTCTTTTGTTTCCTTTACTGCTTGCTCAATATACAGATTGAATAACATCGGGGATAGGCTACAACCCTGTCTCACTCCCTTCCCAACCGCTGCTTCCCTTTCATGTCCCTCGACTCTTATAACTGCCATCTGGTTTCTGTACTAGTTGTAAATAGCCTTTCGCTCCCTGTATTCTACCCCTGCCACCGTTGGAATTTGAAAGAGAGTATTCCAGTCAACATTGTCAAAAACTGTCTCTAAGTCCACAAATGCTAAAAACGTAGGTGTCCCTTTCCTTCATCTATTTTCTAAGATAAGTCGTAAGGTCATTATTGCCTCACGTGTTCCAACATTTCTGCGGAATCCAAACTGATCTTCCCCGAGGTCGGCTTCTACCAGTTTTTCCATTCGTCTGTAAGGCATTCGCATTAGTATTTTGCAGCTGTGACTTATTTAACCGATAGTTCGGTAATTTTCACATCTCTCAACACCTGCTTTCTTTGGGATTGGAATTATTATATCCTTCTTGAAGTCTGAGGGTATTTCGCCTGCCTCATACATCTTGCTCACCAGATGGTAGAGTTTTGTCAGGACTGGCTCTCCCAACGCCGTCAGTAGTTCCAATGGAATGTTGTCTACTCCCGGGGCCTTGCTTCGACTCAGGTCTTTCAGTGCTCTGTCAAACTCTTCACGCAGTATCGTATCTCCCATTTCATCTTCATCCACATCCTCTTCCATTTCCACAATATTGTCCTCAAGTACATCGCCCTTGTATATACCCTCTATATACTCCTGCCACCTTTCTGCATTCCCTTCTTTGCTTTCAAATGGGTTTCCATATGAGCTCTTGATATTCATACAAGTGGCTCTCTTTTCTCCAAAGGTCTCTTTAATTTTCCTGTAGGCAGTATCTATCTTACCCCTAGTGAGATAGCCTCTACTTCCTTATGATATTTTGTAATAGACAACATTTTATGACAGATAACATTTCCAGCAAGTTGCTATCAACGGTTTAGTTGTACAGTAGTAGTAGTAGTAGTAGAGGGGTTTTGTGGGCGCACGACAGCAAGGTCTTCAGCGCCCGTTCAGTATCATAGTGAGACGGGTGCCAAAAAAAAAAAAAAAGCTCAGAATATTTACATAAACCGGAACATAAAACACGGGAAACAATCATCGTAAAAGATGTGCTCACCCACACCGAAGCGTGGGATGAAGCAGGGCGTCAGCAGTAAAACATGGACAACACAGGAAGAAAACGAGAGAGGAGGCTCAAACAATGTAGCAGATGGAAGTGGCTGGCTGACCGCAAGGAAAAAAAAAGGAAGGAGTCAGCCACTCTGCAATACACTAAAACCTCCAGCCTAGAAGTTTAGGCCAGAGTCCAGACACAGCACAAAACTTAAAAACCCTAGACACACACGTCTCATCATTAGCTAAAACACAGGGCAGATCACCATCAACTTGTGCTTCTGCCCTTGCATCACGGTATAAAATGCAGTCTGTTAAAATGTGGCGGACAGAGATGTGCACACCACAAGCATCACAAAACGGAGGATCCTCCCGCCGTAATAAATAGCTATGCGTCAGAGGACAGTGCCCGATCCGAAGACGTGTGAGGGCCACCTCTTCCCGCCTGAGCAACCGGCAGGAGGAACGCCACGGCCGAGTGGTTGACTTTACCGACCGCAGTTTATTGGCCGTCACCGCCAGCCATTCGTCCTCCCACAACTCCATGCACTTCCTGTGGAGTGCAGCGATGACTGACTGCAAGGGGATAGGACACTGGACCACATCCTGCTCTCTGCAGGCCTCCTTGGCAGCCCGATCAGCCTGTTCATTGCCCCAGATGCCGACATGACCAGGCACCCAGCAGAAGGATACCTCTTTACCCCGCTGTTGGAGCAAGTACAGTTGGCTATGTATCAGCTGGACCATCTCTTCAGTCGGGTACAGGTTCTGCAGCGATTGTAAGGCACTAAGAGAATCGGAGCAGAGAAGAAATCGATCGCCCCGAACACGATGCATCTGCTCCAGTGCCGTCAGGATCGCGTGGAGCTCCGCTGCGAAAACGGTATATTCAGCAGGGAGGCGAATCCGGGTAACATGGTCAGGGAACACCACAAAACAGCCAAGGAAATTCTCCTGTTTGGAGCCATCAGTGTAAACGACAGTGAAACCGTGATGCACATCTAAAATGTTAAAAAAAAGTGACTGGAATGTAAATTCTGGCGTGCCATCCTTCTTAAAACGAGTCAAATCTAAAATAAGTTTGGGTCTCCGGAGGAGCCAAGGTGGAGATCTGCTCCAACCGCGACGTAAAACACGAAGACCAGCCATAGACATTGCAGCGAGGCAATCCTGTGCGCGAATCCCATAGGGCTGCGTCGCACGTTGCCGGTTATGAAATAACCGTGTCAGAGGAGGCTGAGCAACGGTATGGTATGCAGGTGTGTACGGACAGTAGTCGATTTCATCTGCTATGTGTACGCAGTATGTTACATTTACTCATATTGACATTCATGGTCAACCGGCAGTCGCTGCATCATTCATCAGCCCCCTGGAGGTCCTTTCGCAAATTGTCACAGTTGAGCCGTGCGTGGCTCGTGTTCCTGCCATCACCTATTTTCACCCCCTGTTTTTAACGTACTTCCACCTCACTACGTTAATTTAGATTACTAATATCACTAAGTGGCTGCTTTGCCTGACCGTGAGCGGCTTTAGCAGCGCGTACTGATATATCCCCTCTCGTTGTATCTATACTTGGCTGCTATTACTTCGCCGTCATTGTCTGTCGTAGGCGAGTTCTGATTGGCAGTTCGTGTCGGGAGTTCGGGTTGCGAGTTCGGGTCTTCCAGTCGGTTGGAACGCATATGGAGGGCAGTCTGGATATGCCAGTCGGGGAGTGGCAATGTGGCACTAGGGCAGGCGGGTTGGAGCAGCAGTGATGTCTGCATCTACATGGCTCGCCCGACCATTGCCGCCACGCATCACCTGAGCCGAGCCACGGTGTGTGTGTGTGTGTGTGTGTGTGTGTGTGTGTGTGTGTGTGTGTGTGTGCGCACGCGCATCGACTCCCGATTTGTCTCCTGTGTGTTTAGTTACTGTTGAGTATCGTTCAGGTCTTCGTGCAAGTGTTTGTCGTATGTGTAGTTGGGGTTAGTTTCACTGACGATTATTTTAAATGTTGTCGGCGTACTGCCTCTGAGAGGTCTCTCGTCTCATTGCGCGACGTGCTCTGGTTCTCTGAGTGTTTCTGGGCCCTTTAATTACCATCTGGTGGAACTTAGGTCGGTCCTTTCCTGGTGCAGGGATGTCGTTTTGCCAGTGGGCGGTTTTTCTCTGCATGGTTGGGTCCGTGCCAGTATTTCCGCCGTCGTGTGTCTGGAAGTGAGTGGGAGACGCACCAGCAGCGCCTTCGCATCGGAGCAGTAGGTAGTCGGGCGGTTGCTGCGGACCAGGGAAGATACCTCCGCTCGGTGCAGTCGCTGGGTCCGCTGCCGTTCCCTGAGCAGTGTCGGAGCGTGTGTGGAGCTGTCCAATCGCTGCAAGCTTCGTGGTTCATCGACCCAGGACGTCGTAGTTGAGTGTATTTTTGACAGCTAAGACATACTCCATTGTGGATTATGACGTTTGTAATCTTTCCTGTTTGAGTTCTCGCCTACTAATTGATGGGAATCAAGTCCGACCTCCCTCGAGGCTGCCACCGGTTTTCAATTATCTGTTGTCAGCTATTTTAAATTTTAGGCTTACGGTTATTGTTTATTTCTTAAAATTTTGCAAATTAATTTTTATATTTATCTTTCAAGCTTAGACTCTGCGGCCTTCTGCCTTTAAAGATTATGGTAATAGAGTCTGAAGTTTTGAAATTTAATTGTACCCTTCAGGCATTTGTGTTGCACTTAGCATATGTTGCCTTTTGGATTTTTAATTATTTTATTGCTATCTAAATTGAATTTTTGATTTTTTTAAGATTTCTTGTTGGCCTTCTGCCTTTAAAGGTCTAAGGCAATATATCCCAAAATTCTGGAAATTAACTGTGATCCTCAGCCATTTGTGTTGCACTTTGCGTATGTTGTTTTTTAGAATTACTTCATTACTACCTTAATTGGATTTTTATCTTGTTAAGATTTCTTGTTGGAGGCCTTGAGCCGTGAGAGAGTTGCCAAATTACAATAAATGACAATTAGAAGCAGAAACTGACCTCAACCCTTGGACCTATCCACAATCCTATTACATGTTCTGCCCAGCGAGTTTAGCGGGCGTTTCAATAGTGTTCTGGTACTGCTACCTTCTTGTAGAAAACCGAATCATCTATGAATAGCTTAATGGAGCTTCCGAAACTCACACATAAAAGGAACAGTAGTGAGTCCCAAACTGCAAGGCGCGGGACAGGGTCAAGGTGTTTCCACGATGTTAGATTAAACGTCTGAGTGCTCTGATATTAATTAAATGAGATCACACATCTCTCTCTGGAAACAGTTCAGTGAAATGTGATTACCCGAAATAGTTGTCGACAGTCATCACTTCTTACAAAGCTCCTCATGTTACATAAGAGCAGTTAAAGGGAGATTGGAAACTAAACTACACCAGCAAACACCCATCCCGTGTGGACTACGAGGTCTGCTTTCTCCACTGATGAACGAAATTATGACAGAAAACTCTTTAGGTACGTGGAAAGCCTACCACCATCCGAGTCCAAACTAAGTTACAACCTACTTGATGGGTGGTTTGGATGTTATTCTTATCTGTTTGTTTGTACTTTTCATTAATTTCTCTTAATAGCCCTTTGTGTTAGCCCTTTAGGCAGAGAAAATAAGTATTTACAAAGTATTATTTTATACCATATATTGAACATAGGCGTTTTAAATTAAACCAACATTATTTAAATCTATTATTACAATCTTTACAACTGAAATTGAAGAAATTAAGTTCTCCATACATTTCGCTTTTAGAATATAACAATAGCAACGAGGGACAATTGTTCCGCAAGCATCGCGCCTGAATGTCTTGTTCATTTCAAGTCGCATGGAGACTGCATCAGCAGATGGCTGCTCATCCGACGACATCAAGAGGTACCCCTGTGTCAAAACCACGTAATGTTAATGCGAAAATACGATTTTTCCAACTCATCCATAACTTCTCACGCTGGGTTATATCTGATTGTGCAAGAATTACCAGTCGTATTGTTAGGTATCGGAATCTCTTTGAAGTGAATTTTCCTCTACCCTTGCGTCGGGTAATACGGACATAATTCGCAGTTGTTACACATACGCTGTTAGGTTGTTATATACCAACTGTGTAACAGGAGCTCCCTTCCTTGCCCATTCTACTCACTGTGGTCTTTGTTATCGCGCTGCTAAGATACAATTAGTCACCCAAATCATAGACACACAGAGCGTGGTGAACCTGAGGTGGATGCCTTAAAATTAGAAAAGTAAAATTATACATGGCACATTCGCACAGGTGAAACTTGTGCCGCGTGCTATTTGCCGCAGAGAGTATGGCTGGCGGCAGTAACAGCAGCAACTTATCATAAAATGACGAAAGTATCTTGATGCTTTGTAGCTGCTACAACCGCTCTTAAATCCTTGCTTCTTACTGATATTCGTCTATTGCCTTCTCAGCCTACTTCTTCCTCGAGGTCGCGATTCAGCATTGAAGAACGTAATGACGCGTGAAGCTCTTCGATCAGAGTATCTCGCTGCGTAAGTCATGGATGCTTCATTGGCTTCATGTCGGCACTTTCCAGCGCTTTTAACCACTCAGTTCTTGTGAACTAAGGAGATACACAACAGGAACATCTTCTGGAGAGGCACTACGTTAGATGATTCAGCGAACACACATCCTTTCAAAAATATTAAATTTAAAATTTTCTTCAAGTAGAATTTCGCTAGTTTAAAAAGAAAAGTCCGAATGTTGTAGTTTGTTATTAAAGACCTCTATTTATTCATGTTAACCGCGTATTTTGTTTCATAAATTGTAGTTCTCACATATGGGCATCAAGCTTTGTCACACATCTCCGACGAATATAACTGGTCCACTTTCAAAGCCGACTGCACGAGCAGGCACGGTGGTCGTTGTCACATGACCAGGGTGATACGACACTGTGGAACTCTGGAACAAGATACTGGGTATATTTTTATTTTATTCTTTGTCCTGCACTTTCCAATTCCCCTATAACTGTTTATATCTATTAGTAATTTTGCATATTTATCTTTTATGGACATTTACTTCCACTGGGGACTCATCAGACCAGAAACCAGTTAACAGTCAATAATACGCCAGATACAATCCAGACTTTTTCAATACAAGAGTACCACATAGATCACATGATCCAGTTTGACAATGGCAAATTTCGTCTTACGACTTGTGATACACAATGACATAAGGTAATGACAGATTGCCTGATGTGAAGGTGTACGTGGGATGCAGCCTACTATATGTCTGCTATTGTCTGCCACCAGCTGGAGATAGAGGAAGTTATTACCGAATCAAATGCATCCATTCCTCCAAGCACAATCCCTCCCAAGCAGTTTGCACGTTTAATAGGACTACGCCTCAGCTCACCAGTTGGACATATATCAGAGACAACACTCCATGGAGATACTCCAATGACCTGACCTCATTTGTTCTCAGCTAATATGACACACCAAAGAGCAAGGTATGCGCGCCTTGGGCACACGGACACATCTCCATAGGTTGTACCTGATTGCTCACGGCTCGTGGATCAAGATGGCTCATTAACGCTTATGGTGTCTCGTGGAGTTCTTAGAAAAGACATTGCCACCGTCATGGCAAAGAGGGTGAAAGTAAATCAAAGATTCGCTTAGGACATTGCTGTCTTAAGTGAGTAGGAAGATATTGAGTTGAATGGTCTAATGAACAAAGAATGTGGTTTGAGAGTAAACCAAAGAAAGTAATGTGGACTAGCAGAAAGAAGCTTAACTGTAAAGTGACCACAAAAATTGGTGACCGCGTAGTTAAGTGAAGGAATTCTGCTACCCTCTAAGCAAAATACATGAAGAATGAAGGAGAAGATAAGAATCAGCCTAACATAGGAGGAATGGGCGTTTCTCCTGCAAAAAATCTGTTAGCAACCATCAGGCTTTAATTTTAGGACGCCATTTTTGAGAATGTGTGACTGGGGCACAGCATATAATTAAGTCGACCATTTACTGCCAGAAAACCAAAAAATAAGTGAATCGAATCGTTTAAGATATAGTGTTCCATAAAGATCATGTAAATTAAGTAGGATGATAAGAGATGATGTTCTCCGTGAGGAGAGCAGTTTGTTAAGACGAAGAAACTCGATCTAGATTACTAAATCGCCGAAAGAGGTCAAAAGCTGGGTCAGTCATAAAATGGAATCTTCAGAGGGAAGTCTTTAACTGATAATAAACACGTTATTTAATTGATGGGATGTTGCTCACTGTGGATTGGATCACTGCCTTACCCTATATCAGTATTAGATACTCTTCAAAGCGTGAATTATATTCTTTCAAATAATATTCTCTTTGGGAATATAGGTGGAGATTGCTTCATTTTAACCATTAAGTACCTGTTTATACACTCCTGGAAATGGAAAAAAGAACACATTGACACCTAAGTGTCAGACCCACCATACTTGCTCCGGACACTGCGAGAGGGCTGTACAAGCAATGATCACACGCACGGCACAGCGGACACACCAGGAACCGCGGTGTAGGCCGTCGAATGGCGCTAGCTGCGCAGCATTTGTGCACCGCCGCCATCAGTGTCAGCCAGTTTGCCGTGGCATACGGAGCTCCATCGCAGTCTTTAACACTGGTAGCATGCCGCGACAGCGTGGACGTGAACCGTATGTGCAGTTGACGGACTTTGAGCGAGGGCGTATAGTGGGCATGCGGGAGGCCGGGTGGACGTACCGCCGAATTGCTCAACACGTGGGGCGTGAGGTCTCCACAGTACATCGATGTTGTCGCCAGTGGTCGGCGGAAGGTGCACGTGCCCGTCGACCTGGGACCGGACCGCAGCGACGCACGGATGCACGCCAAGACCGTAGGATCCTACGCAGTGCCGTAGGGGACCGCACCGCCACTTCCCAGCAAATTAGGGACACTGTTGCTCCTGGGGTATCGGCGAGGACCATTCGCAACCGTCTCCATGAAGCTGGGCTACGGTCCCGCACACCGTTAGGCCGTCTTCCGCTCACGCCCCAACATCGTGCAGCCCGCCTCCAGTGGTGTCGCGACAGGCGTGAATGGAGGGACGAATGGAGACGTGTCGTCTTCAGCGATGAGAGTCGCTTCTGCCTTGGTGCCAATGATGGTCGTATGCGTGTTTGGCGCCGTGCAGGTGAGCGCCACAATAAGGACTGCATACGACCGAGGCACACAGGGCCAACACCCGGAATCATGGTGTGGGGAGCGATCTCCTACACTGGCCGTACACCACTGGTGATCGTCGCGGGGACACTGAATAGTGAACGGTACATCCAAACCGTCATCGAACCCATCGTTCTACCATTCCTAGACCGGCAAGGGAACTTGCTGTTCCAACAGGACAATGCACGTCCGCATGTATCCCGTGCCACCCAACGTGCTCTAGAAGGTGTAAGTCAACTACCCTGGCCAGCAAGATCTCCGGATCTGTCCCCCATTGAGCATGTTTGGGACTGGATGAAGCGTCGTCTCACGCGGTCTGCACGTCCAGCACGAACGCTGGTCCAACTGAGGCGCCAGGTGGAAATGGCATGGCAAGCCGTTCCACAGGACTACATCCAGCATTGCAGTTTAAGCCTACGTGTTTAGAACTGGATGGGAAGAGGATTGATGAGCGGAACTTGGTATATCAAGGGGGAACCGGGAGCCAGCCTGGAAGTGGTGTTATATCCTCTGAGAAGTTAGACGCAGCATTTGCCAAATTGCCTAATCCTCTGGCGTATTTCTTTCGGGATATAACTGATTTAGTTGTAGATCGACTTGAGGCGGCTGAAAACTTAGTATGGTTGTTGGTTCGTCTTGAACAACATGCTGCTGCCTTTCACATTCCGCACCAAGTAGTTTTGTCACTATTGTACCTGTTAGCTAGAGGTGAGTTGAGGAACTTCGCATCCCGAGCCATGACAGAAGGGTTTCCTTACAGCAATTGAGAAAGCTTCTCATTGGCCAAGGATTGACCACCAGAAACAGCTTGAGTGTCGTTACATTTGAGAGATGCAGCAGAATAAAGAGGAGTTACATCAGTATGTGGACAGAGTTAAGACGGCCTGCTTGGCCTTGTTGATAGATTTGCCAGAACTGGAGTTGGTGCCTGTTGTTCTCAGGGGGAAGCGAGAGGCGGTTAAGTCGCACATAGTTTTTCGTGATCGTCCTTCAAACTGGGAAGAGCTTTGTGCCGTTGTTGCAGCGATATCGGCTTTGCCGCTTGCGGACGATGTATGTCATGAAGTTATCTGTCAGCCCACGGGCGTTGTTAATTTTAACTCTAATCTGCACTACATATCCCGTTTGCTTGTTCCGTCATTTTTAAATGAATTTCAGACGCGCACCTGCAACAAGCTGAACATCGCTGGACGGCGACAATTGGCCGCCATTAAGCGGCAATTTCAAATTATTGTATTGCTATCCCGTTCTATCCACAGGCTACGCTGGAGATCAGCGATGATATTTCTTTCAGCAATGATCTGTAGGAAACTGACATTTTCAAATTACTCAACAATATATTAAGACGATTTAAGTTGCGTGCAGTAGGACCCAGATTTGGCCTGCACTAAGAAGTTATTAAATCACATGTAGGTCCTTACATATCGAAAATTGTGAATTTTTTTTTTGTCTGTGTATGTAGCCTATACTGATTAACTGTTTTTGAGCATAGATTCGTCTAAATAATTTCAATAATTATTCAGGATCCTACGCTACATTTTTGTCACAGTAAAATCTATGAACGATACGTGCCTTCGCATATCTTAGCAGTGGAACCAAAATCAAATTGAAAATAAAAATAAAATATAAATAAAATAAAATAATAAAGAACACACATTAATAGGATATATAGATAGATACAACACCGCCCTCGCTTCCGCCGCCCCGCCACTTGCTTGGTACTATATATAGTTGTGTACCCACTAGTATTGTTAACGATGCGTATCAATGTTCGACCTAACTTCAGCATTTACACTTTTCATGAAATCGTTGATAATGTTCTATTCCACAAATAAACTACCTATGGAATCAAATGAATGTGCTAATATACACCAACTTCATGTGATATTTATGCTATACGTGAGTGCCATGTACTTACGGCAATATGCCGTACACTTGAAGAAATCATTAATCAATTACCTACAGCCGGTTATGTTTCCAAACTTGGAACAACTTGTTGATAATGGACGGTTCTAATATTGTGTTGAGGTTGCCACTGAAATCAAGAAGAGCAATATACCTGCTGGTCTAATTAAAATTTCTCTTCAATATATGAATGACTTTGCAGTTATACCTAGCAAAACTAGGCTTATAATAAGAACTAAGCTAAATATACAATAGGAAACTCACAATCAGGGCTAAGTTGGGTATTATAACGATGTCTTCTTTGGCATTCCTTTCTGACAGTTCCTCTGAAAATGTCTCTGTACGATTAGGGATGTAAGTGATCGTACCATTATCATTAAAGTTAAGAACAACATTGTCCAGATGTTCCCTGAAAAAAAAGTGCGTATGATAGCTGATATGCAATAAGATTAACGAATAGTACAGCACACTACAAATTCCAAAACAAGAGATACAATGTCCCTCGACTAACAAAAAATAAACTAAATTTACAAAAGTACAATAAATTATCACAGATAAAGAAGTTAATTTTATAAGTTTTGTAATTTATTTATTAAGAAGATACTCACGAGTATACATATGGTCCAACCTCTTCGACACGAAGTTTCTCCCCACGGTGTAGGAAACCATCAGCATTTGTTACGTTAAACACAAAAACATTGTGTTTGATTGGTACCGGAGGATTCCTCCAGTGTTCATATAAGTACGATCCTTCATGAAAGGCTAACAACTGAAACAACAAACAGTTTCACATGTTGTAAAAGGTTATCGCCATTAATTACATTTTCAAAGTAATGTTCCTTTTTAGGCACTTCCAAGGTCAGTATTAATATTTGTGATAGTTAAACTGAAATGGGCATCATCAAGGGGAAATGCTAAAAGCTTTATAAAACTGTTATATGTATTCCTAAGGACGTGAAGCTATAATTGTTGTCGTGTGTTTAAAATGTTTTTCAGTATATATCGTATGTACAAACAAATTGTAAATCAGTATTTTAAATTCAAACTTACTTATTTATCTATTCTTCACAAATGGTTCAAGTGGCTCTGAGCACTATGGGACTTAACAGCTGAGGTCATCAGTCCCCTAGAACTTAAAACTACTTAAACCTAACTAACCTAAGGCCATCACACACATCCATGACCGAGGCAGGATTGGAACCTGCGACCGCAGCGGTCGCACGGTTCCAGACTGAAGGGCTTAGAACCGCTCGGCCACATCTTCACAATTACAGTCTGTTATCTGAGAAGATACAGTAGGCCATACAATTCACAATCTCGTAAATATTAATAACTGCATGTGCTATTTATTCCTGGTCTTTAATTTTCAAAAAATGTTGCAGCTACTTTCTACCACTACAAAACTACATTAAAACACTTAACGAATAACGCAACTGTTAATACTACTCATACGACGTAATTAAATTTTCTTGAGACCTACCGAGTTTCTGATTCATCTTAGATAAAGTCTGCACTCGTCGCCGTTGATTCCACACAAAGTCCCGACTTTGGCGTGGTGTCTGTTCTTTAGGACACAAAATTTTAATTCACCACTTCAGGTTCTATCCATAACAATAGTACCGCTGGTACTACAAAATCTGTTCTGTTTTTATAAATTGATTATGGTACATTTAAACTGTACCTTTTTGTCTCCACTTCTGTATCCGCTCTCATACTACCACGGACAACAGCCATTGTCTGCTGGATTCCTTTTAGCATTTCCGCAATAGGAAACGATTGTACGATTCACTGTAACGTCTCAGGAACCACACTTCTGTGATCACTTGCACCAGTGCAATATAAATTCATGAGAAACCATTTCATTCAGTGTCATCGGTCTCAGTCGTCTTCTCTACTTCTGCAGAGATGTTGTCTAGTCGGGTTGTTAGCATTCTGATGTGTGATTGAATGGCTCGCTAACATTCCTTGGCGCTCCTAGACACTGCGGCTGCAGTTTGGTCCAAGATGCGCCATGTTGGCTCGCTCCTCAGTACTGCTCCGGGATGCAACATGCTTAATGCCTGACGGGCATTACCCCTGCGTCCTCGTAGAGCGCACAGTCCTACGATGTCTGTCCTGGAGTGCCCCCACAGCCACAGGCGCAAAAGTGATTCATCTTTCTTTGACTTTGTGTAGATCCGTAGCATACTGACTATGACCGGTCAGGTAATATATCGGTCCCCTCAGGGGTTAAGATATCTCGTTTTTATCCTCTCCCTGATGCTAGCGACGGACTAATCTGTTCTCCCGCCTATGTCTGAAGTTTCCAGTTCATTTTTCTACAGGCATAATATGCGATCTTGTATTCACGTTTTCGCATTTGCCTCAGTTACAAGTATCCTTCGTACTTGCATTTGACTGCGTTTCTTTCTTCACTAAATGGTTCCCTTTTTCCCTGATTTGGAAGCTAAAAGGGAATATTGTAGAATTACTAACAGTGCAAACTGTCGTTGAACTCTTACGACTAATGAGAATGTCTTAGAAAGCTGCAATTGTAAGGCGAAATATTCGCATCACATAATGCATCTGATGCTGACATGGACTGGTGGTATGTGCTCATCACGACCAAAGAAGGTCGCAATTGACTGTTTGCGATGATTAGAAGCTTGTTAATCACTTTTATACCTTCCGTTTATGATGTGCAAAGCTACGACGTACGTCCAGGAATATCCCTAAGTGTCTTGTTACTGTGCTTCATCTAGTTGTTACCTCGTTCACTTTTATTTTAGGACTAGCTGAGTACCGGACGTTTCCCGGGTATGAATTTACTCAAATCATCTATTATTCAATCTCCTCCTTCCGCATCTATCTGATGATCTCATCCTTCATCCACATCTATTCCCCCTCCCTCTCATCCTTTCCACTACTGTCTATTTCCTCCTCCCCCTGCTTATCTCTCCCTCCTCCCCCTCCCCCCTATCTATGTCCATCTGTTCGTCTGTCCTTTCACAAGCTGCGACATTGTCTATCCACCTCACCACTCGCTTCTCCCTGTCGATTTCTCCATAACACTCTCTCCGTCCATCTCCTCTTCCTCCTTATCTGTGTACATCTCCTCCTTTCCCCTCAGCATCTGTCCATCTCTCTTTATCATGCTCACCTCAATAGGACACTGTTGGTTCTGACCATCACAGTGTTTTATTCCAGATCGTAACTAATACTTGTCAGTAGGACGAAAACCTAGACCAAGTCGTAAATTTTATTTTTTATTCATTCTATTACTAGTTTCAGGCCGAGACCCATTTTCAAATCATCCTGCACGACAGAAAACCAAATTTGCACTCATGTATAATTCAGTTACAACCAAAATTTTAAGCATATTCTAAAGAGACAGAATATTTCTTTTCAAACATACATAACACGGTCGAAAATGGCATTTCCGAAGATGTCAGAAATGTGAAATGAATATTTTCACTTCACCTGCAGTCTAGGGGTCAGAGGGTTACCTGCCCTATGTAATAAAAATCTGAGTGAACGAATGAACGATGAACTTGAGCGAGCGTCATGGGACGTCCGCCCCGAACAAATACAACTACTGACAACGAACAAAATGAGATAAAAAATGTTAGCAGCTTTGGTTAGTAATCAAAAAGTTCTCGGCTCTGGGATCTAGTCCCGCCACTGCATAAATTATGATTAATAATCGGCATTGGCGGCGGAAAATTTCAGGCATAAGAAGTCACCCTCATTCTGCCAAAAGCCTTCACAAAGAGGGCGGAGAAGTAGACAGAGGTTCAGCGCACTCTCTTGTTCTAGAGATAGGAAAGTTCCCCTAAAGGTGGAAGAATCAGCAACGATCAACGGCATGAGAATACAGAAGGCAATGGAAGCATTAAACACGTATCCACAGGGAAAAGTGTCATGATGATCTCTCCATTGGCAAAAGATTCCGAAATAGTCTCCCATTCGAATCTCCGGGAGGGGACTGCCAAGGAGGAGGTGACCATGAGAAAAAAATTGAATAATAGAAGAAAAGATAACGCTCTACAAGTCGAGGCGTGAAATGTCGGAAGCTTGAACGTGACAGGGAAACTAGAAAACCTGAAAAGAGAAATGCAGAGGCTCAATGTAGATACAGTATGGATCAGTTAAGTGCAATGGGAAGAAGATGTGGATCTCTGGTTAAATGAGTATAGGGTAATAGCAACAGCAACAGAAAATGGTATAACTAGAGTATAATTCGTTGTGAATACGAAGGTAGCGCAGAGAGTGTGTTACTGTGAACAGTTCAGTGACCGGGTAGTTCTTATCAGAATCACCAGCAAACCATCACGGATAACGACAGATCTGGTATACAAGTCGACGTCGCAAGCTGAAGACGAATAGATACAGAAACTATATGAGGATACTGAAAGATTAGTACAGTAAAAGAGAGATGAATATCTAATAGCCATGGGGGAATGGAATGCAGTTGTAGGGGAAGAAGTAGAGGGTTACAGGAGAGTATGGGCTGGGACAAGGAATGAGAGAGGAGAAAGACTGAGTTCTGTAATAAAATTCAGTTAGTAATAGCGAATACTCTGTTCAAGAATCACAAGAGGAAGAGGTATACTTGGAAAAGACCGAGTGGCACAGGAAGAGTTCAGTTAGTTTACATCATCGGCAGAAAGAGATAATGAAGTCAGAAACTGGATTTTAAGGCGTAGTTAGAAGTAGATATAGATCACAGTACAGTACTGATGAAGAGTAGGCTGAAGTTTAAGACAGTAGTCAGGAAGATTCAATACGCCAGGAAGAGGGATGCAGAGGTACTACGGAATGACAATATACGCTTCAAGTTCTCTAAGGCTAATATATATATATATATATATATATATATATATATATATATATATATATATAGCAATAAGGAATAGCTCAGTAGGCAGTATAGTTGAAGATAAATGGACATCTCTAAAAAGGGCAATCACAGAAGTTTGAAAGAAAAACATGGGTAACTGTGAAGAAAACATGGGTAACAGGAGAAACACTTGACTTAAACGAAGAAAAGAGGAAGGACAAAAATGTTCCATCTTCCGCAAAACTCAGGAATATGGAAGTACAAGTCGCTGAGGAATTAAAGAAATAGGAAGTGCGGGGAAACTAAGACTAAATAGTTGTATGTAAAAAATGAAGAATTCCAAAATGAAATGAATGGCGGAAGGACAGGCTCAGCATACAGGAAAGCAAAATAACCTTCGGTGACATGAAAAGCAAGGGTGGTAACATTAAGAGTGAAACGAGAATTCCACTGTTAAATGCAGAGGAGAGAGCGGATAGGTGGAAAGAATGTATTGAAAGCCTTTGTGAGGGGAAAGATTAGTCTGATGTGATAGGAGAAGAAACAGGAGTCGATATCCAGCATTAGAATCAGAATTTAAAAAGGCTATGGACGACTTACTATCAAATAAGGCAGAAGGTTGGTTGGTTTGGGGAAGGAGACCAGACAGCGTGGTCATCGGTCTCATCGGATTAGGGAAGGATGGGGAAGGAAGTCGGCCGTGCCCTTTCAGAGGAACCATCCCGGCATTTGCCTGGACTGATTTAGGGAAATCACGGAAAACCTAAATCAGGATGGCCGGACGCGGGATTGAACCGTCGTCCTTCCGAATGCGAGTCCAGTGTCTAACCCCTGCGCCACCTCGCTCGGTTAAGGCAGAAGGGATACACAACATAACATTAGAATTTCTAAAATCACCGGGGGATATGGCACCAAAGCAACTAGTCAAGTTGGTGGTAGGATGTAAAAATCTGACAATATACCGTCTGATGTTCGGAAAAAATCAGCCACACAATTCCGAAACATTGCAAGAGCTGACAAGTGCGAGAATTAGCGCTCAATCAGCTTAAAAACTCATGCATCCACGTTGATGAAAAGAATAATATACAGAGTAATGGAAAAGAAAATTGAGAATGTGCGGGATGACGATAAATTTTTCCTTAAGGCAGGAAAGAGGCAATTCTGACGTTGCGGTTGTTAATGGAAATAAGATCAAAGTAAAATCAGGACAAGTTCATAGGATTTGTCGACCTGGAAAAAGCGTTCTACACTGTAAAATTGTGGAGGGTGTTCCGCATTCTGAGAAAATTAGGAATAAGCTGTAGGGGGAGAATGATAATATACAACACGTACAAGAGCCAAGAGGGAATAATAAAGAGTGGACAACCAAGAACGAAGCGCTCGGATTAAAACGTGTGTAAGACAAGGATGTAGTCCTTTGCTCCTGCTGTTCAATCTGAATGTCGAAGAAGCAATGACAGATTTTAAAGAAAGGTTGTGGAGCGGAATTATGATTGAAAGTGATAGGATATCAATGATACTATTAGGTCATGATACTGCTACAGTGAGTGAATGTGAAGAAGAATTACATGATCTGATGAACGAAATGAACAGTCTAAGGAGTAACAAATAGAGTTTGAGAGTAAATCGAAGAAAGACGAAAGTAATGGGTTCAAAAATGGTTCAAATGGCTCTGAGCCCTATGGGACTTAACATCTATGGTCATCAGTCCCCTAGAACTTAGAACTACTTAAACCTAACTAACCTAAGGACATCACACAACACCCAGTCATCACGAGGCAGAGAAAATCCCTGACCCCGCCGGGAATCGAACCCGGGAACCCGGGCGCGGGAAGCGAGAACGCTACCGCACGACCACGAGCTGCGGACGAAAGTAATGGGAAGTAGCAGAAATAAGAACAGCGAGAAACCTAACCTGAGGATTGATGGTCACGAAGTAGATAAAGAATTCTGCTTCCTAGCCAGTAAAATAACCAATGACGTACGGAGTAAGGAGGACATCACAAGTACACTAGCAATGGCAAAAAGGACATTCCTGTCCAAGAGTAGTCTACTAATGTCAGAGATGAGCATTAATTTGAGGAAGAAGTTTCTAAGAATGTAGGTCTGGAGTACAGCGTTGTATGATAGTGAAACAGAGACTGTGGGAAAACTGGAATAGAAGAGAATCGAAGCATTTGATATATGATGCTACGAACGAATGATGAAAATTAGGTGGACTGATGAGGTAAGGAATGAGGATGTTCCGCGCAGAATCGGTGAGGAAAGGAATATGTGGATAGTACTGACAAGTAGACGGGACAAGATGGTAGGACATCTGTTAAGGCATACGTGTATGACTTCCATGGTACTAGAGAAAGCTGTAGAGGCAAGAACTGTAGAGGAAGACAAGAACTGGAATACATCCAGCTAATAATTGAGGACGTAGGTTGCAAGTGGTACTCTGAGATGAGGTGGTTAACACAAGAGAGAAATTTGTGGCGGGCCGCATCAAACCAGTCAGAAGACCGGTGAGCGCTGTCGTAAGGAAACCACGGAAAGGGGGGACTCTATTAGGCTGCAGGAAACATTTTTATTTACTAAAATGTTCTCTAACCATCAGGAATACAACAATTGATACCATAACAGTACTAGTCAACAATAAAATTAAACGGAACCACATAAAGTAATGAACGAACAAATCGATTTTTGTCTTTGTTGGTTTTTTGCTCTGTTCCAAAATGATTTATAGTTTGTAATAATTCCCCCTGCCACCAACCCCGGTGTTACTACCGCGACTGCCTGGACCACTAACTCCTGAGTACCGTGGCCTCGTCGCCCACCGCCGCCTATTCCTCCACACTATTTCCTTCCCCCATTTCCACCTCCTCCACCCCCCCACCGCTCATTTTCTAAAATTCTCGTAGCCACGGTTTCATATGTACTGATTCTAATTTCCAGCTTTTTTAATCTATGTGCCTGCCGC
The DNA here is from genome assembly GCF_023864345.2 of Schistocerca serialis cubense. NCBI lineage: Eukaryota > Metazoa > Arthropoda > Insecta > Orthoptera > Acrididae > Schistocerca > Schistocerca serialis. The sequence goes on from NC_064646.1 coordinate 422,104,934, forward strand.
CTGCATCTCTTGCTTGTCGCCGCCCATTGTCCCCTTCCACGTTTCTCATTTCATGAAAACATCTTGCATATTTTACAGTAAGTGGTTCGGTTCTTTCATCGTTGTTACGTTCCACTGCTCATGCACTGAAGAGAACAACTTCTGATTGAATTATGCATTATCGTTTGTGGTGCCTATAGGCTGCTGTTGATTAGATAATAAGGTTTCTGTGTTTGTTGTGCCTTTACGTTGCTTATGTGGTATGATGTATGCGAGAGATCTTGAATTTCGGTTTACTCGTGGATTACATGGTCTTCACCACCAATTTATTTTAAAAAATTCTTTGTGTTTCTTTTTGTTACCATATTTAACTGTAAGATTACTCCTGAGTAACACACGGTTTCTCTGATGAACATGGTGGTTCTTATTATTTGGCTGTGAAGAAATGATGAATAGTCATTTCAAGTCTAATGTTCAGTAATTTTCTATTATTACTGCTGATATTTATTTTTACATTCTTGCCGTGTTGTGCACTTGACCTCCTCGTTTTTGGCTCCTTCATCTTCATGCTAATCCCGTTCCCCGTTTCTCAGCCCTCCATCCTCCCCCACCTCTCCCCTCACCACTCCCCCTACAACCGCACTCCCGCCCTATACGCCCATGAGTATGGTTATGCTATATCATCCATAGCATGGCAAGGACGTTGTTGGTGCTTTGTAAAAAGACAATTTTGTTATTTAACGCTTGCTTTTAGGCGGGACATATTATGAAAAAGTTGTTTTACCTTCACGTAATTTGTAAAGTTTGATGTGGTAAAGTTTTTGTGCTTGTAAATGGTCGGAAATGATGAAGATTTTTAATCTCCTTTGGTTTTGTTTTCTTTTAATACCAATGTGGATATCCACATTTAATGATTTTTACGTGCCAACATGGCATACAACTTCGTAATGTGTGCTGTAGGTGATACTGCTGTGTTTTACTGTTCAGTAGTTATAATGGTCTGTTTCTGGTACAGGATTTAAAAAGTATATAGGTTTATTGTTGACTTGTACAGTTTCAAATTTAATGATTTTTACGTGCCACCATGACCTACAGTTTTGAAATACATTCCGTATGTTGCGCTGCTGTGTATTACTGGTCAGTGATTTTAATTATTTGTTTTTGATAAAAAGCAGTTATCTGTATGCACATTTTTGGCATCCTCCGAAATGCCATTTTGGACTATATGATATGAGTTTGAAGCGATATGTTCTGTATCTTTAACATATGCCTAAGAATTTAGTAATTACTCTATTATATATTAGTGTAGATTTTGTGGACCGGTGTAACGTTGTGTAGAAGAGATACACTGACGGAAAAAATCCGTACATTAAAAAATAGTTAATGCAGACTAATGAAATACATTAATCTAGGTAACATACTTAACTGATTAACATTGCAAGATCTCTGGTTAATCCAAGCGAGAGAAAAGCCATTGTAAATCTGAATTGCTCTTACATTAGTAACTGGTGTAACCGCCAGAACGTTGAATGCAAGCATGCAAAAGCGAATGCATTGTGTTGTACAGGTGTCGGATGTCTGTTTGCGGGACGGAGTTCCATGCCTGTTGCACATATTCGGCCGATGCTGGGACTGTTAATACTGTTTGTGGATACGCTGGAATCGTTGTCCGATAATATTCAATATGTGCTGGATTGGTGACCGAACATGTGATGGAGTACGCCAAAGGTTACAACAGCGGCGTCGTGGCTAGCGTTATCCTGTTCGAAAACACGCTCTGCAGTGCTGTTCATGAATGGTAGCACAATAGGTCAGTTCATCAGACTGAAGTTCACATTTCCAGTCAAAGAGTGCGGATAACCAAGAGAATGCTCCTGCTGTCATATGAAATCGCACGCGTATTCACAACTCCAGGTGTAAGTCCAGCGCATCTAGCAAGCAAACAGTCCGGTTGCAAGCCCTCGATGGCCACCTTCTAACCAACACATGGCCATCACTGGCACCGAGACACTACCCTGCTTCGCAGTAAGCTCTGGCTTCACACCAGTGAAGTCGCAAATGATGGTGTCTTGGGCTCAGTATAATGCATGCGACAGGGTGTCTGTCACGGAGCTGTCCTTGAAGTAACCGATTTGTATCAGTTCGTTGTGTCACTGTGGTACCAACAGCTGCTCAGATTGTTGCTGCAGATGCAGTACGATGCGCCAGCGCCATACGTTAAAGCCTGGAGCCCGGTCTCCTTGCAACAGTACGTTCTCGTGACCACCGCTGCCAGTAAACACGTACGGTTGATACAGTCGTACCAAATGTTTCTTCATTGTCGTAGAAGGAGCATCCAGCTTTTGCACAGTCTCATTACACCAACTGTGAGGTGTTCATAATGGCGTCCTTGCCTTCTTAAAGGGCATTCTTGACTAACATCAACTCATCAAGTCCAGCCTAACGCTCACGACCATTACAAGGTGTATTTAAAGCAAATCTGATTCCCGTCCTCAAAGTCGTGCTACTAGCGCAACTCTTACGCGACTGGTGGGAAATTTGAATAGACGCCTACCAACTACGTTGTGCAGCTCTTCTAGGCGTAGCGATTCTTTCCGTCAGTGTACATGTTTAAAAAAACACGTCCGCACGCTAATGTTCGATATCAGTAAGACAAACGAAGAAATTGAATAGTTACAGCTAGTATCTGGATTTTATAGCCTACAATAATTTTCCAGTACTGGGAAAAAGAAAGTAGACCGATGTTCTGGGAAAAATATTGGTTGGAGGTATGAAGTAAACAACGCCTTCAGTCGCAACTTTTTCGTTTTTTATTAACTACACGATGCATTTCGGATCTTGTGGGAAAACAGGCCGAAACTTCAAGACCCGTTTTCAAGAACATGTAAATGCTTGTAGGCTCAAAAATTTTGAAAAATCAGTCATTGCACAATATATGTTGGAAACGAAACATGTCATCAACAGTCTGTAAAGAACTACATAACGAAGCCAATGGTAAGACCCTAAGTCTGTTAGAACAACTGGAGATATACGTCCACAAAATCAAAAAACCAGGATCTATGTTAAATGAACAGACAGACTTCGCAAGCCATAGTTATTTCAGTAATTTTAAAGATATATTTCTTACATGTGTCAATTGTTTAGTGCTTATATCTTTGTAGACTTTTGTACACATTGAACACATTAGGGCTTTAAAGATTAAGCTGACTTCACGTACACAGGTATTTACATACAGATCTGGTTTGTCAAAGACCGGACAGATAGTATATGTTGTGCTACAATAGGAACCATCGCGGCATTAACCGGAAGCAATGTTTGATGCAACGTCCTGGGTTCAATACTGGGAAACGTTGGGGTAGGAGCCTGTCTGTGACTTTGCTCATGGTAGTTTCTCTAGTATAGGGAAACTTGAATTCTATATTAAAGCTTAAACTTAGCTACTGTCTAACCTGTCACCTCAGCTGCGTTTTACGGTCTCACCCATTATGTTTATACGAGAGTGTGCTGAAAAGTAAAGCCTCCGAAGTTTTTATACGAAAACTCGTAAACCTTTTTAAATATAACAAACGTTATTAACATTCTACATCTTTACTCTTCATGACTACATATTTGAAGCCAGAGTTGGAATTGTAAGTGTGCAACATGATGAAGTGTAGCGGAATTACGTTACCGTGTGAGAAACAGCGTGCTATAATAGAGCTTATAATTCGAAGATTTCGTCGACACATCGAGCACCATCATGATGATGCTAGACAACACACGAGCTCTGCGACATCTGTAACAATCGGACGCCCTGTCTTCTCTGTCATCGCTCATCCTCCATACAGTCCCGACTTGGGCCCATCCAGTTCCCTTCTCTTTCCAAAGCTGAAGTAACACCTTCGAGGACTTCACTTTGACAGCGACGGAGAGGAGCAAGCAGAAGTGAGGTCGTGGCTCCGTCAACAAAGTCAGAGGTCCGACATTCATGGTATGAGAAGTGATCTCACGTTCGGAGAAATGTGTTCGTCGTCACGGTGACTCCGATGAGAAATAAATACGTAGTCATGAAGTGTAAAGAGGTAGAAGTTAGTAACGTTTCTTTGGTTTAAGGAGAAGTGAGTGTTTCCACGTAAAAGTTAGGAGTTCTTACTTTTCAGCACGCCCTCTTTCTTCATACCGTTGTTTTCAATATTTTCTCTCACACCGCTTTTCTTGGAATAGGTCCTTAGCAACCCATTTTGTGTCATATAAATATTGTCTCTCTGTTCCACATGTAAAGTCTCGCAGACAACGTTCCCTGCTGGTGGTAGGCAGGGAGATGAATTCCACGTTAGGAGTAGTACCAACTCCTCCCTACCACAGGCATACAGTAGCGCATCTTGCTGTCTGGTCGGAGTTTAAAGTGTGCGAGTATACCGTCAGCCCTGCCCGTCAAGACGCTGTTGGTTGGCTTTTGAGTCACTCTCGGCTCTGCTGTTGCTTTAAAACTACGCTTGTTCTCGGAACATAGTTGGAGAGAATTTCGTGTGTTCCTTTTGAGGCTTAACTGGCAGATCCGAGTAGGGAATAAGTTTTTTTTTTTCTGTTATGTGGTAAGGAATAATTTGGTTCAAGTTTCGAAAATACGTTAGTAAAATTTAGGTGTAATGCACGAATTTGTAACTGTGTTTTGTCTTTGAACAAGATATGGCCACGTTCTTCAGTAAATATATTGTCCACCCTTTAATTATTTCCTCTCAACTTTCTAATGAATGCACATCATTTCCGGAAGTATAAAACCAGTGGAATAATGGCTTCTGTTTTAATTTTCTGGTTCCAATTTCTTTCGTGACCCGTGAGTGGTAGCATCTCATGCTGGAAATCGTATATCGTAAAGTCATGGGAGACCCGAAGTGTTCATTAAATCAATCTTCAGCGATTTTCCTACTACGTTTGCATGTGTTTTTAGCCTTCTCGCGGTTTCGTAGTGATTGCTCTGGAGGACTGGACCGACCCTTCCCTGATGATGCAGATACGTGTAGTCAAATTCGTACAAGATCCAACGAGATTGGCTCCATTTAGAGATACAGAGGATTGTGATTAGATGAACCTTTCTGTTCTCCAGCTATTTTCGGAACTTAACTCATTTTTGCCATTTGACCATCCCTTAGTCAACGTGGGTAACCATGCGCAGCCAAATAAAAGTTATGTTAATGGGGGAGGAAAGCATTCAGCAGTGCAAGTAATTACGAGTAAAATGAACTCCTATATACATGGAGAAACTTTCATGAGTTAGGATTCATTGAATTTAACATAACTTTTCTGGCAGACTCTGCAGTTATGTATCATGCTGTGACACCCTGACCCCCTCCCTTTTGGCTTTATTGCTTTCTTTCAGTGGTTTCTATGGGTACAAGTTTCAGTAGGATTTCCTGGGTGTATTATTAATCGAATTACCATGCAAAATTTTTCAGTTCCTAGAGACTCCCTGAGTCTGTACCCCAACCCTCCTGTGAGGTGTTTCCGCTGAAACATACATGAAAGAACGCTATTCACTACCTCCAAGTATGTTAATTAATGCTTTCTTTGCAGAATGTTTTCTGAAGTGGTCAATATATGTTGATGGAAATAAATAGCTCTTCTGTTCATACACAATCTTCTGTTTAATCTCCTCCTATGCACGAGCTGCCTCCCTTTAGGCTACTAAATTATCCAGAATTAGAAAAACTCTTTAAATTTCACCAATGTTTCCGAAATAAATTACAAAAAGGGCGTGAGTCATCACTAAATGATTTTAGCGAAAACTCTTAGTAGTTATATGTTGCGTATTTCGGTAAAAGATATTTGGGCCTAATAAGAGAGGTAATATATAGGTTCGCACGATAATGCGCAAGTAGCAGAAGAAATAAAGAGAAAATAGATAAGCACTTTGTCCTCCCCTCCCACTCCGCACGTTGTCCTCCCCTACTCCTCCCCCTTGAGATAATAAAATGGACAATGCAAATCGCCGGCCGGGGTGGCCGTGGCGTTCTAGGCGCTACAGTCTGGAACCGAGCGACCGCTACGGTCGCAGGTTCGAATCCTGCCTCCGGCACGGATGTGTGTGATGACCTTAGGTTAGTTAGGTTTAAGTAGTTCTAAGTTCTAGGGGACTGATGAGTTCAGAAGTTAAGTCCCATAGTCCTCAGAGCCATTTGAACCATTTGACAATGCAAATCGCAGCCAGATGAATACATATTTTCTTAATTACAACTCACCTCTTTTATTGTTATGTTTCGATTTAACACGATGTAGGATACTGAAAACGTCAGATGGTGGTGATGATGATGATCATCATCATGACAATGATGATGACGTAAAAAATAGACAAGTAAACGGATAAACTAAAATCTGTCATTTAATGGAATGTAGTACCCCTAGAATATCATTTTCTTTAATATGTGATAGTACCTTTCTGATAAGAAGCTCCACAGGATCAAGGAACCATATGGACAATGCAATACCGACAAGAGATACTCCCAGAAGCAGTCGCAGCAACTGACCTTCAAAAGAATATTTATAAAAACACAATTTTGATTAGATAAAAAAAACTTTAATGAATAAATATTTGTTTTAATAATGAATATCACTGTAGTTTGTATAATAAGGAGTGTTCAAATCAAAAGGTACGTAACGTCGTAGCAGCCAAACTCGTTGACATTTGCCTATGCCGCTTTGGGATAACGTACTGATACATCTACGGATTCAAATGTAGCGTCGCCACTCCCCCCTAAAAAAATCAAAGCTGTGTCTGCTGTAGGCACGGTGATGCTCACCGTAGTTTTTGACGATCGAGGCATGATACTCATCTAATTCCTCGGGCACGTAAAAACCATTAACAACGACGTGTCCTGTGAGACACTCCGCAGTCTACTTAAGTCCATGAACATCAAACGGCCTGAGCTGCTCACGGAAAGAGTGACTCTGCTCTACGAAAACGTACCTCCACACCTCTCCCAAAGTACGATGGCCAAATTGTACGATGGCCAAATTTAAGTGGTAGCAGCTTGAGTATCGACCCTACAGTCAAGACATGTAACCCAGCGACTTCCCCGTTTTTGGTCCGCTAAAAGCATCTCAAAGGGAAACGTTTGGACAGCGAGACGAGGCAGACAATGGAGGGCTGACTCATGTCACAGTCAAAGGAATTCTGGGAACAAGGGATCCTTCGGCTCATGAAACAGCGGGATATTTGTGCTGAGGCCTCGGGTGACTACTTTTCAATAAAGAGTTCAATTTATACCCACATTACTGTTTCGTACTTTTTCTTTTGAACACCCATCAGACATTAACAATTTCTACGTCATCTAGATTTACTAAGAATTTGACGGATGTTCTGTAATGTCACAGATATAGCTACTCTGCACGGTAGAACACACAGAAAAGTATCTCAACAACAAAGAGGGAAGACTCTAGAACTTTTTACTTAAATATGAACAGTGCATTGTGTAGAACGCAAAAGAACTGCAGAAATATTTGAAATGTTTGACACGAATATATGAGAAAATGGATAAGTATAGTCAACAGGAACAGAACATTAAGGACGAAGACTATTGGAGATACCCGTATCTTTCTGAAACGTATTGTATCTAAAGCTAATCAACAATCTACTAGTGAGAAAATACGCCCACTGTAATATTACATTCATTCTTCGTTAATATGGATAGTTTATAACTTGAAATAACAAGGGATACTTCAAGAAAGCGGTGTGCTTTTCTACACCATATAAGAATGGTATGTATTATCCTAAGTCATAAAGCGTCAGTGGCTGATGTGAAGTCTAACGCGGTAGTTTCTAGGCAAATGCAGCCATACGATGAGTAGCGGACCTCCTACACACGTCGTACGCTATTTCTCGGATAAATCATCATTTGATTCAGATTTAGCACAATTTTCATTCCAAACTGGGAAATTACTAAACAGTAGATTAGTTATTTTAAACTCTGGACACATAAGCGTTTTCCCAAATATTACAGCAGCAAATGTCGTAAAATGTGACATATTGAAGAGAATAACTTGGTTCCTATATAGTTTGTGTGTGTTCCTGGAGCTAGTGGTACAGGCCACAGACGACCCGTCTGACTCAGTCACGTGAATGATTACGGTCCCAAAGAATAGAAGGGGGGTCGTGCAACACAGAACTTGATTTGTTTGTCTAATACAGTTGGACGTTAGAGATGACTATTATGTAGAATCTGGGAATTTGTGAATTAATTTATGGAAATCAAAAGTTCAGTTTTAAAAAGTGCTTGACAATTGTTAATGACATTTTAGGACTCTTCGATAAAATCATTTTTTTTCGAATGAAGGGTCATCAATTAATGGGGTGTATGGATTCAGAATTAATAACTATTACATGACATCTATTAGAACGAAAAAAAATTACAGCAATATTTTCAAATCATTAAATTCAAGATAACTCTAGTGACGTAGGTGAGACACTTTTGTCGTGAGTTCTATTCGAAGTGGATACAGGGGTTTTAAAGGGAATAGAGTATGTGGTCGAGAAGGCGTGAAATATTGCGCAAATCAGTTAGCATTCTGTGGTGGCTGAGGATGGCACAGGTAACAAAAGCACTTCGGTTCTGGTCATTACGTGCACTGAACTCAGCAGGGAATGTCATTTTTGGTTGTTGTCTGTCCAAACCCTGTAACCTGCAGTTAGTTGGTATTATCTCTCAAGTTCTTATAACAGAAGCAGAACTAGAAATCCTAATACCTCCTCTTGAAAATCTTCCCATATTTAATAATTTCACTTGTCCCTATCACTTCAAGTGGATTATTGTACTCTTCGGCGATGGGTGTAGAGACCTCTGAATATCCATTAAATACAGTTGAAATTATATAATATTTCTCAGCATTATTTGGTGGCGGTCCATCAGGCAAATATTTCTCCTTGTGTCCTCGAATGATCGCAGCCTCTAAAAATCTCTACATAGATTTCTGTGCCCCATTAGCTTTGGAATCAGTCACTCGGTATATATCAATATGCAGCGAAGTCTCGGGTATGGTGTCGTTCATACTTCACTTTGCCAAGGAATCATCGTGTAGTAGTGGCTCAAACTTATCGTAAAAGAGGCAAAAAGTTCCAAAGGAGATCGAACATCCACTATCTCAAGCGAACCAGCTCTCACATTGTACTTAAATGAATTCAACTTTTGCAAAATTTATGTGTTGGCGAGGGATAACGCATTCACATACGCCTTTTAAAAAAAGCGATTTTTGCAACACTGGATGTGTTCCATGTCTTATTACTTATTTTTTTCTATGGACAGTGAGTTACAGCAACTAGCATAGTGCTTTTGAGGTAAAAGTATGAGTACTACACTGTATTTCTATGCCTCGACAATTTTGTAGGACCACACGTAAAGCATTACATGGAATTACGGAACTGATCTCTTGTCTATGTCGACGCCATTAAATATGAAGTGGTGCAGCATCAGATTAGATAATGGTAGTCCATAAAAGCAACCCAAGAGAATTGTAGAAACGAAAGAAAAATCTACATTCGGTGACCAGAAGGGTATTAGAATCCCACTCATAAATGTGAATATAGTAGCTTCACATAAGTACTGTTGTACGCTGCGGCTCTCGAAGAGCCGTGAGAGGGACAAAGTGTTGCCACACGAATGTCAATAAAAATTGGAAGAACGTGTGATATCACGAACCAAATAGCTGCCGATACGAGAAGAACAGCTACCACATAGTAGACATAAATGGTGTGAGGCGCATGCAATTATATCATAATTCATCTAGTGCAAACCCAAAGATTTGCTGATCCTGTACAAATTTCAACAGGCTTTCGTAGGACATCTGACTATTATACTGTTTCAGAGCCGTTTAAAGACCGACCACTTAGAATTCCGGTAATTTGACCCTTCTTTAAACATCACCAACAAATGTGCCAGATAACAAAGGTGTACCATGAATCATGGTTCCGACCAGCAGCAGTAGGCCAGAGTAACACTGCTTCATGATAACGATCGTTTTTGGATACCATGTGGTTTTTAGTGAACTAATTTATCAAGTTCTCCCAGATACTTGCAGTTTATTCTTCTCCCGTTTCCCCAGCTCCCACATTTCATTTAAACAATATTCTATTGTCCTAGCAGATTATTCCTGAAACTCAATCAAAAAGATATAAGCAGACAGTTACCTTTGTACTTCGTAGCCGCAAAATTGCACTTGGCTAGAGTGGCAGCAGAAAGGGAATGTGGGTTGCCTACCAACAAGGGACTCAAGTGCTCGCTCTGTCTCTCGGCGTTGAGGCATGGTGTACATTCCCTATCGTCGACAGTTCTGTCGCCATCACCTGTCGTACTTCCTGTCTCCATAGCAGCCCTCTGACCCTCTTCATCTACCATGTTGCCTTCCAATCGTAGAACTTTATTTGCACACACCGGCTCGATGTGCCCTGTAAAAACTGCAAATACGACTGATTTCCCTCCAGAACATACAAGATCTGACTAATTCTACAGATAACATGCACCAAACACGTAAAATTATGCTCATTGTTTATATAGCATAACGTTAAAAACAATACCTCTGCTATATATGCTACAAAAGTAACATATTTATGCAGCAGTGATCAGCTGCACCTCAACGCCATTGCAGCACATGTAGCACAACTCATGCAGCACTCCAGGGAAAAATAAGAAATGCTTGAAAGGCTTCCAGATTCGTGTGCTGACATCTCTTAATGACGAACAGGAGCTTCACAGTTGCAGTTTAGGAAAACATGGATCATCGTTTTCTTTCTCTGAATCGAGTACTCAGGATCTTCAACGCAATGAAATCCACAGAGTCTGAAACAAGATTAAAAATTCATCAACTAAATGTTCACAGGCAATGTAACAAGAATGATTTAAAAATAATGTAAGAACTAAACGACTACATATAGTACTGACAAAATTGTCGTGATAGCAAAGCTTTTAAATTTCAATAGATTATTCTTTCCTAGGTACCTTCGAACATGTTTTTACATTTGGAAAAATCTTTACCTCTACAGAGTAATGTTGTACTTTCGGAAAAGACTGCAGTTCATTAAAAGTGAATACTGTTGTTGAGAAACGTAATAAACTTGTATTCCAGAATCGGCTAGGAACGGAAGCCCCCTAAACGCTACTTCCGACGACAGTAACGAAGGTTTACACGTACTTAGAACACACCAATGGTGGTGTACCTGTTATGTGTGCGATAATAGTATGTAGGCTGAGCTGAAGGCTGATTAAGATCATATACACAGAGGCCAGTATGTTATACATCAACAAGCGTTTAGATTAAACTTCATAATACAGCTGGATAGCAACAAATTTGGATATAAATAAGAGGATAATATCTGTAGTTACTACAGGAAAACTTAAAGAAGACAAGAAGCTGTGCAGTCCGATTATACAAGCTGTTAATTGTAGACATCTTCGATTTATAAAGGCGGACAACAACTGTTAACACGAATCTGTTGAAGACAAGAAGTTTTTCCAAAGAGGCATCATCTAGCGGCTAAGCTGCGAAGGAAGCAAGAATGTAACGTCACGCCAACGGCGTGTTCCTTAAGGCCGAAGCTCCAATTGGGTGAGGCAGGTGAAGGAAATCAGCCCTATCCTTCCCTACTGAATCATCCACATATTTGTCTCATCTGATTTAAGAAAACCACACAAAATCTGCATTTTCATGACCAGCTAGTATTTTCAACCTTGGTATTCCCACACGCGGATAGTGGCTAACTGCTAGGCCACATCGTTCGGGAACGAAACTCTATGGCGGACGCAGGAATGATACAGAGATTGCCAGACGGATTTGTTTTTGTGCAGTAACTGTTCACAGAATGTGGTAAATCAGAAATGAAACCTGGATAGGTGCAAGTATGACTCCCGCTCTGTGGGTACCGCACGAACTATTCTGTGGACTTGTCAAGTCTTCGAAGTACACACACCATAAAAAATTCACGAAATCCAGGCTCTGGTTATGCATGCATCGATGCATCTGAGTCTCTATACAAGGAGTGCATAAGAGCCCGAGGAAGTCATTAACGACGTGGTGAAACTGGCCGTATAAATAAAGTAATAACGTATGAAAACTGAAGGCTTTTTCATCAAAGAGTCTTCAGTTTTTCTGTTGTACCGTGTAAAGGCTTATCTTTTAGGTCTCCCTTTTATTATGTAAAGAAAATTTTTTGTTGGGCTTTCAGCCGAAGAATTAACTTCAATTTTCCTTAATATGGCCTTTAGCGGGAATTTGTAAATGCTTGGTTTTTAAAGAATTTCCTTAGCTAGTCTGAAATAATACTGGGGCCTTTGGCCGAGAAGATATTGTAATTTTACTTAAGTAAGGCCTTCAACCGTCACTCTAAATCCTGGTGTTTTAAAAGCAGCCATTTTTCTTTGATAAGTATCTGACCGCCCACTATTCCGCATCCAAAATAGATCAATAGAAATTGGTTATGGAATGGATGATGGACAGAATACGTCAAGACGTAAGAACTTCACCAGAAAAATTTCTAAATACGAAGCTTCTTACGATTTCGAGGTAATCATAGAGGATAGTGAAGAGAAATTACAAACAGCGATACACAAATCAAGCAAAGTAAGTCTGAATTATAGCGTAAAGGTATCAAAAATAAAAACAATAGAAATTTTAGGAAAATACCCCATAAGGACTAAGCCAATCATCAGCAACATACGAGTAGAACAAGTGTCTCATTTCAAGTATTCGGGATGTTAGAAACTTGTGAAGAAGAGGATAACATAAATAATTAAATTAATTCTTATTAATATATATGTGGCACGAAACGGAGAACACTAAAGAATAAAACGAGAAGTCCAAATGAATTTCTGTAAAGTCATGGGAATGCTCACAGTATTACATGGATCAGGAACTTGGACCTTAAGATCAAAAGACGTCAGGCAACATGAAACATTAGAAGTGAAGCTCCTTAGATCAGTGAAAGGGCGCGCAACGTGAGACAAAAAATGGGGAAAAAAGGAAACAACCGAGGTTACAACCATTAGCTGAAAATGTATTGCCAGCTAGAGTGGCCGAGCGGTTCTAGGCATGGTTGTGTGTGATGTCCTTAGGTTAGTTAGGTTTAAGTAGTTCTAAGTTCTAGGGGGCTGATGACCTCCGCTGTTAAGTCCCATAGTGCTCAGAGCCATTTGAACCATTTTTTTGAAAATGTATTCCAACAAGTCTGAGGGTATAGCGAAGAACTGAAAAAATAAGTAGGACTGGAAAGTGAATGTACATCTACATCTAAATCTACATGGATACTCTGAAAATCACATTTAAGTGCCTGACAGAGGGTTCATCGAACCACCTTCACAATTCTCTATTATTCCAATCTCGTATAGTGCGCGGAAAGAACGAACCCCTATATCTTTCCGTACGAGCTCTGATTTCCCTTATTTTATCGTGGTGATCGTTTCTCCCTATGTAGGTCGGTGTCAGTAAAATATTTTCGCACTCGGAGGAGAGAGTTGGTGATGGGAAATTCGTGAGAAGTTTCCGTCACAACGAGAAACGCCTTTCTTTTAATGATGTCCAGCCCAAATCCTGTATCATTTCACTGACACTGTCTCCCATATTTGGCGGTAGTACAAAACGTGCTGCCCTTATTTGAGGTTTTTCGATGTACTCCGTCAGTCCTATCTGGTAAGGATCCCACACCGCGCAGCAGTATTCTATAAGAGGACGGACAAGCGTAGTGTAGGCAGTCTCCTTAGTAGACTTCTTACATTTTCCAATAGAACGCAGTCTTTGGTTAGCCTTCCCCACAACATGTTCTATGTGTTCCTCCCAGTATAAGTTGTTCGTAATTGTGACTCCTAGGTATTTAGTTGAATTTACTACGTATGTCGCCTCAGAGAATACCTCGACGAGCGATGGAATACAATTATTTTGGGAGAACCAGAGTAGGAAGGCAGAGGAAGATATTGTGAGGTCGGAACAGACTATAAGGCCTAATCATCGATTGGTAGAAGAAGAAGGAGGCTGACGACACGTTCGTTGTCTAAATCTACATCTGTATTTCAGAATCCATCTATTACGTTGTGTGGAACAGAATATTTACAGTGCTACTTCCCCCTCAAACTTGTTGCAGCTGCACATGATGCGAAGAAAGAATGACTACGCTTAAGCTGATGTTATCCTCATTGAAATCTGGTTTCGCAGGGCAGAGCGGATCAGGTTGTGGAAAGGGGCCGAGGACAATTACTGTTACTTATACAAGAACACACACAACTTTTTTCCTCAAACCAATGCACAGTTTTCTCTTTAAAACAGCAAAGATCGATTCACGGTTGAAGGCCCAAGTAACTTCTCCAGAATAAGTTTAAGTGATTGCCTTTAAGACACCAGGATTTAGAGTGACGGCTGAAGGCCTTGCTTAAGTAAAATTACAATATCTTCTCGGCTAAAGGCCGAAATAATATTTCAAATCAGGTAAGGAAATTATTTAAATGCCAAGCATTTACAAATTCCGGCTACAGGCCATATTAAAGAAAATTCAAGTTAATTCTTCGGTTGAAAGTACAATTAAATAAAGTTTTTTTACATAATAAAAGAGAGACCCTAAGCCTTGACAGAGTACAACAGAAAAACATCTTAAGAAAACTTGAAGTATCTTGTCGGTTGAAGGCCCAAGAAATTACTCAAGAATAATTAAAGACAACCTTCAGATAAACACTTACAGAACACGGCTGAAGGGCGTTTCAAGCCCCAGACGTATCAATCGTACATAATCCGTACCAAAAGGCTTGAAAGCAGCATAAGTCAAACAAATGCGCAAGAAAGCAAACAACAGTAATCTGATGGATTACAGACACATATCACAGATATCGTTTTGCAGTAGGATTATAGGACGTGTATGAATTAGGTCGAAAGTAACGGCCTATTGACACAGCACGGATTCGGGAAGTATCGTTCCTGTGAAATCCAACTATCTCTTTATTCTAAAGAAGTTATGAACCCTATCGGGAAAGGATCTCAAAATATTCCATATTACTAAATTTTCAGAGGGCTTTTGCGACCGTTCCTCTCAAGGGATTTCTAATCAAACTTCGTGCCGATGGAGTATCGCTTCAGTTTTAATAATGGATTCGTGATTTCCTGCCATAAAGGTCACAGCACGTAGTAACTGATGGAAAATCGTCAACTAAAACAGAAGTTGTACCCGGTGTTCACCAAGGAATTGTTGCAGGCTTCTGCTGTTCCTAATCTATACAAACGATTTAGGAGACAATATGTGCAGATCTCTTAGATAGTTTCCACATGATGCTGTCATTTACCATTTAATGAAGTCATCACATGGTCAACAGCAACTATAAATTGACTTAGACTTGGTATCTGTACAGTGCGAAAAGTGGCTATTGTCTGTGAGTGGGGAAAAGTGATCACCCACACGAGTACGAAAAAAAAAAATGTATCAAATTTCGGCTATACTGTAAATCACACGAATTTAAACGCTGTCAATTCAAATGAATAACATAGGAATTATAGCTACGAACAAGCTAAACTTGAAACTATCACAGAGCTAATGTTGTGGGGAAGGCAAACTAATGTCGTTTTATTTACAGAACACCTAGATGATGCAGTAGGTTCTGACACACCAGGTTGACCCCCTCCGTTCTACTTTGTACGCATTCCTATTTTCGCTAACTTTCTTTTTTGAAATTCCAATGTTAAATTTCAAACATTTAGCACATAGTATGTATCATATCAAAATCGTAGAAGCAAATTTCCCCCACAAAACTGTATAATTCAGATCATTCAGTTTGTTGCCTGGTTTTAATTCTCTAATTAGCTTCGTCAGAAATGATGGCAATCAAAAGTTACTCTCTTACATCTCTTACATCTAGCCACAGGGAAAACCTCATGAGGTAATAGGTAAATTCAGAAGGAAATACCTCTTCCAGAGAAAAGAGCTACTTTTCCTCTTTTCGGTACAGTGTTTCCATTAACATAAACATAACTAGTTTAGAAGACATCGTTAATTATATATTTCACTTAGTCAAACTTTCAGTGGTGATTATAGGTAAATTTCTGTAAATTTCCGGGATTTGTTGACGCACTTCGCCTAATTTTTCTGAATCTGTTGACACCCGTATTAACTAGCAGAAGTCCTTAATTTAAAAAATGCTGAATTTTCAGTAGCTGAATTTTAATACACAAGATAGATCTCATGGTTATAAACCCAGGAAGCCCATTGTGTAGGAATAATTAGTATTGTACACGTTAATAAATACTGATTATAACAAATAAAACAGAAACAAGATATAATGACAAAATCGATGACCAACAAAAGAACTTTTTGACCTGTGCAATTTGAAAACTCATAAATTAAAAAGACTCAGCAAAATCCTGGAGGGAGTCTTTGTAAGGCCCAAGCTGGCTCAGTTTTCTGGCATTCTGCTAATTTCGCTCATAGCCTTCGGCTGGTATAGCTAGTCCGTTCTCTTACCAGCCACTGGAATCTTTTGAGTTGTATCTGTTGCAAACACGGCTGAGAGAATTTGGTTTACAACGATGAGAATTAGACAATCAAAATATGCCTTGTATCATTTCAACAATGTTTGTGATTAATAACAGTTCTGTGACTTTTGATACTTAATTGCGTGTGAAGTAGCTTTAGTACACTTCTTTTGTACTCCAAAGTTTTTACTTTTTGATTAAATAAGAACTATTTTGGTTCGCGTTTCTCCATGCTAACTACCTGTGTGTAACCTTTCTAAGAAACCTTGTCACCACAGGTAGGATGATGGAAGTACGATTAAAGATTGGTAACCTTCCAATTTAGAACCTAAGAAGAAGGTTTTGACGAGTCACTTTAAGGATAGTTTCTACATCAGCATTTTCAGTTGATGATTTACCGAAAATGCGCAGCTACCGAGGCTAATAACAGGAAGGGCTAGTTCACGTGACAGGCTCTACTGAAGAGGCTGACTACACCACGCTTGTTCGTCCTCTGCTAGATTATTGGTGTGGCGTATGGTATCTTTGCCAGACAAGATTGACGGTGGGCATCGGAAAAGTCCCTAGAAGGGCTGCTCGTTTTGTATCATCGCAAAATAGGGGAGAGAGTGTCACGGATATGAAAAGCTAGTTGGGTATGACAATCCTTGTTCCTGCGAGATTCTTCACGAAATTTCAAAAAAATGGCTCTGAGCACTATGGGACTTAACATCTATGGTCATCAGTCCCCTAGAACTTAGAACTACTTAAACCTAACTAACCTAAGGACATCACACAACACCCAGTCATCACGAGGCAGAGAAAATCCCTGACCCCGCCGGAAATCGAATCTGGGAACCCAGGAGCGGGAAGCGAGAGCGCTACCGCACGACCACGAGCTGCGGACACGAAATTTCAATCATAGCTTTCTCCTCTGAATGTGAACCTACACAGGGAGGCTTGATCTCCGTAATAGAACAAGAAAACTCAGAACTTTTACAGAGAGATTGAAGTGTTCAGTTTTCCCAGATGCTGTTAGAGATTGGAACGAGAGAAATAGTGTGAACGTGGTTCGAAGAAACCTCTGTCAGTCACTTAAGCGTTACATGGAGATATACATGTAGATGTAAGTGTTTTTATGATCGTAAGGCTATACATATATCTCAAGGGATGAAAGTTCTTTATTTATCGGCCGTTTATTAGTTTCTATCCACTAGTACTTCCCCCATGAACCATGGACCTTGCCGTTGGTGGGGAGGCTTGCGTGCCTCAGCGATACAGATGGCCGTACCGTAGGTGCAACCACAACGGAGGGGTATCTGTTGAGAGGCCAGACAAACATGTGGTTCCTGAAGAGGGGCAGCAGCCTTTTCAGTAGTTGCAGGGGCAACAGTCTGGATGATTGTCTGATCTGGCCTTGTAACATTAACCAAAACGGCCTTGCTGTGCTGGTACTGCGAACGGCTGAAAGCAAGGGGAAACTACAGCCGTAATTTTTCCCGAGGACATGCAGCTTTACTGTATGATTAAATGATGATGGCGTCCTCTTGGGTAAAATATTCCGGAGGTAAAATAGTCCCCCATTCGGATCTCCGGGCGGGGACTACTCAAGAGGACGTCGTTATCAGGAGAAAGAAAACTGGCATTCTACGGATCGGAGCGTGGAATGTCAAATCCCTTAATCGGGCAGGTCGGTTAGAAAATTTAAAAAGGGAAATGGATAGGTTAAAGTTAGATATAGTGGGAATTAGTGAAGTTCGGTGGCAGGAGGAACAAGACTTTTGGTCAGGTGATTACAGGGTTATAAATACAAAACCAAATAGGGGTAATGCAGGAGTAGGTTTAATAATGAATAAAAAAAATAGGAGTGCGGGTTAGCTACTACAAACAGCATAGTGAACGCATTATTGTGGCCAAGATAGACACAAAGCCCATGCCTACCACAGTAGTACAAGTTTATATGCCAACTAGCTCTGCAGATGATGAAGAAATTGATGAAATATATGACGAGATAAAAGAAATTATTCAGGTAGTGAAGGGAGACGAAAATTTAGTAGTCATGGGTGACTGGAATTCGTCAGTAGGAAAAGGGAGAGAAGGAAACATAGTAGGTGAATATGGATTGGGGGGAAGAAATGAAAGAGGAAGCCGCCTTGTAGAATTTTGCACAGAGCATAACTTAATCATAGCTAACACTTGGTTCAAGAATCATAAAAGAAGGTTGTATACCTGGAAGAATCCTGGAGATACTAATAGGTATCAGATAGATTATATAATGGTAAGACAGAGATTTAGGAACCAGGTTTTAAATTGTAAGACATTTCCAGGGGCAGATGTGGATTCTGACCACAATCTATTGGTTATGAACTGCAGATTGAAACTGAAGAAACTGCAAAAAGGTGGGAATTTAAGGAGATGGGACCTGGATAAACTGAAAGAACCAGAGGTTGTACAGAGTTTCAGGGAGAGCATAAGGGAACAATTGACAGGAATGGGGGAAAGAAATACAGTAGAAGAAGAATGGGTAGCTCTGAGGGATGAAGTAGTGAAGGCAGCAGAGGATCAAGTAGGTAAAAAGACGAGGGCTAATAGAAATCCTTGGGTAACAGAAGAAATATTGAATTTAATTGATGAAAGGAGAAAATATAAAAATGCAGTAAATGAAGCAGGCAAAAGGGAATACAAACGTCTCAAAAATGAGATCGACAGAAAGTGCAAAATGGCTAAGCAGGGATGGCTAGAGGACAAATGTAAGGATGTAGAGGCTTGTCTCACTAGGGGTAAGATAGATACTGCCTACAGGAAAATTAAAGAGACCTTTGGAGATAAGAGAACGACTTGTATGAATATCAAGAGCTCAGATGGAAACCCAGTTCTAAGCAAAGAAGGGAAGGCAGAAAGGTGGAAGGAGTATATAGAGGGTTTATACAAGGGCGATGTACTTGAGGACAATATTATGGAAATGGAAGAGGATGTAGATGAAGATGAAATGGGAGATAAGATACTGCGTGAAGAGTTTGACAGATCACTGAAAGACCTGAGTCGAAACAAGGCCCCGGGAGTAGACAACATTCCATTAGAACTACTGATGGCCTTGGGAGAGCCAGTCATGACAAAACTTTACCATCTGGTGAGCAAGATGTATGAGACAGGCGAAATACCCACAGACTTCAAGAAGAATATAATAATTCCAATTCCAAAGAAAGCAGGTGTTGACAGATGTGAAAATTACCGAACTATCATTTTAATAACTCACGGCTGCAAAATACTAACGCGAATTCTTTATAGACGAATGGAAAAACTGGTAGAAGCGGACCTCGGGGAAGATCAGTTTGGATTCCGTAGAAATGTTGGAACACGTGAGGCAATACTAACCTTACGACTTATCTTAGAAGAAAGATTAAGAAAAGGCAAACCTACGTTTCTAGCATTTGTAGACTTAGAGAAAGCTTTTGACAACGTTAACTGGAATACTCTCTTTCAAATTCTGAAGGTGGCAGGGGTAAAATACAGGGAGCGAAAGGCTCTTTACAATTTGTACAGAAACCAGATGGCAGTTATAAGAGTCGAGGGGCATGAAAGGGAAGCAGTGGTTGGGAAAGGAGTGAGACAGGTTTGTAGCCTCTCCCCGGTGTTATTCAATCTGTATATTGAGCAAGCAGTAAAGGAAACAAAAGAAAAATTCGGAGTAGGTATTAAAATTCATGGAGAAGAAGTAAAAACTTTGAGGTTCGCCGATGACATTGTAATTCTGTCAGAGACAGCAAAGGACTTGGAAGAGCAGTTGAACGGAATGGACAGTGTCTTGAAAGGAGGATATAAGTTGAACATCAACAAAAGCAAAACGAGGATAATGGAATGTAGTCAAATTAAATCGGGTGATGCTGAGGGGATTAGATTAGGAAATGAGACACTTAAAGTAGTAAAGGAGTTTTGCTATTTAGGGAGTAAAATAACTGATGATGGTCGAAGTAGAGAGGATATAAAATGTAGACTGGCAATGGCAAGGAAATCGTTTCTAAAGAAGAGAAATTTGTTAACATCGAGTATAGATTTAAGTGTCAGGAAGTCGTTTCTGAAAGTATTTGTATGGAGTGTAGCCATGTATGGAAGTGAAACATGGACGATAACCAGTTTGGACAAGAAGAGAATAGAAGCTTTCGAAATGTGGTGCTACAGAAGAATGCTGAAGATAAGGTGGGTAGATCACGTAACTAATGAGGAGGTATTGAATAGGATTGGAGAGAAGAGAAGTTTGTGGAACAACTTGACTAGAAGAAGGGATCGGTTGGTAGGACATGTTTTGAGGCATCAAGGGATCACAAATTTAGCGTTGGAGGGCAGCGTGGAGGGTAAAAATCGTAGAGGGAGACCAAGAGATGACTACACTAAGCAGATTCAGAAGGATGTAGGTTGCAGTAGGTACTGGGAGGTGAAGAAGCTTGCACAGGATAGAGTAGCATGGAGAGCTGCATCAAACCAGTCTCAGGACTGAAGACCACAACAACAACATCCACTAGTAAAAGGAAGGAACATCACAGTGTGACTGAAATGTGAAGAGATGACATCTAACAGCAGTAGGAACCTACGAACTAGAGGAAAGAAAGAAATAAGAAGCAAATCTGTACTTCAGAGAATCTCAAGAATGTGTGAATAAAAAAAAAAAAAAAAAAAAAAAAAAAAAAAAAAAAAAAAAAAAAAAAAAAAAACAACAATGTGACCGTGTCATCTTTGCAGGAGACCAAAATGCAACAATTGATATGGAACCCATCACCAGTTAATCGGCAACGATGGAGAAGCACTATGGGACTTAACTTCTGAGGTTATCAGTCCCCTCGACTCAGAACTACTAAAACCTAACTACCCTAACGACATCACACACACCCAAGCCCAAGGGAGAATTCTAACCTGCGATCGCAGCAGCAGCGCGGTTCCGGACTGAAGCGCCTAGAACCGCTCGGCCACAATGTCCGGCCACTGCAAATGAAATGGAGGTACTTGTCTGGAGTGGAGGCTTGTATGGAAATCAAACGTGGACGATAAACAGTGCAGAGAAGAAGAGAATAGAGGCTTTTGAGAGGTCATGTTATGGAAGAATGCTGAAGATTAGATTGGTAGATTCCGTAACTACTGAGAAGGTATTGAACTGATTTGGAAAAAAAAGGAATGTGTGACACAACTTTACTAATAGATTTGGAAAGAAAATAAATTTGTGGCACAATTTGAACAAAAGAAGGGATCGATTGATAGGACACATTCTGAGACATCAAGGGTTCACCTGTTTGATGCTGCAGGAAACTTTAAGGGGTAAAAATTGTAGATGAGGATCAACAGATGAATACACTGAGAATGTTCAAAACGGTGGAGCTGTTATTCATAGATGAAGAAGACTGCGCAGGATAGAGTCGCGTTGGAGAGCTGCTTTGAACCAGTCTTCGGACTGGAGACCACCGCAACGCCGACTGCTAACTGAAAATTCTTTTCGGACAGCAAAGGTGTCATTCTTGTGGATGTGTTGCCAAATGGCCAGCCATTTATTCAGAGGCCTATGTGAAAACCCTGAAGAAACTCAAGAACTGTTTCAGATGTGTTCTGTCTGACGATATTCCAAAAGACATCTTACCAGCTCATTGCTTAAAAAGAAACAGCGGTACGTGGTCTGCATAATGCCGCAGATCTCTTATTGATTGCATATTTTCCAAGAGTGACGTAGGTCAAAGAGGCAGAACATTGGAAATACGCTTCAAAGAGCACGCTTCGGTTCAAAATCATAATAAAACAGCGTTTGGTGAACATCTTCAGACACCTAAGCACGCTGTTGGAATTACTGATACCTATTTGGAAGTGATGCACAGTGGTCCTAAGTGACACTTCCTGACAAGGAAGAAACAGACATTTTTACACACCGTCTGCAGGAGCCTGGCAATACCTTAAATCAGCAAAACAATTTTATTTACAGAGCATTTTTAAAAACTTTGAAGCCCTCTTTCAATCGTTCACCTCGCCGGAGCGCACGATCGACAGTCCCACTCTCCGAGAAGAGAGAGCGGCTCACACATCGCCCTAGCAGCACGCCTACGTGCAGACTGGCTTCCTTACACTCTGCAAGACTGCGTGCCGTACAACGCCATCAAGCAGAAGAAAATGCAGTTACCAACTACTGCCACAGCCTGATTTCTGTAACTTTATTTGCTACATATAGTTTCATTCTGTAATTATTGTTTTATATTTCTTACAGTTTTATACTTCCAGTGATATAAATTTTTAATTGTTAGTGACACTTAATACAGTTCTAGGTCCTCTACATGACTCACGTCTAAAATTTTGCGATCTTTGTGTCTTTTACTGTTTATACCTCCATCGTACTCGGCCTATACTTTTAAAGTTACATACTTCTAAAACTTTTAAAACAGTAATTCAGTTATATCTACGCTATTTCCACCTTTATAGCTTCCCCATTTTACTGTTTTATGCATCCATTGGTCTACACTTTTAGTATTTTAACCAGAGAGTTTTTTCATAATTGTCTTTTTACAATTTAAGTGTAAGACCCCCTCACGTTAAACTCATAGCGGGCCCGGCACCCCCTCCCCTCCTCTTGCTTTCTTTCCCCACACTTAGTCCCCCTAGCTCCATTTCATAATTTTACTATTTTCTCCCCTTTACATTTTACAAGCCCATTCTTCTACGCTATTAGTATTTTAACGAGAATTTTTACGTAGTTATATTTTCCATAATTGTAGTAAAACCCCTCTTTTTAAACTCATGATATTCCCACCACCATTTCTCCGCCCTGCAACCATTCATCTTTTGCAGTCCATTTTCCTCTTCCTTTCCCATTCTTTCTTCCCCTTTCTCCCTCCCTTGTCCCCTTCCTCCACCAGATATCTATTTGAAACATTGGCTGCACTTGCAAAACATTGTACTCGGAAAACATGTTACTGAATAGACAAGACGAGTTGCTGACACAAGTACTTACGTGAATTCTACACGTATGTACATTTAATTTTTCTACTTATCTTAAAGTATTGGTCGGTACTTAGTTGTATTTTGGTTTAAACCTGAAGAATATTAAGAGTTATCGAAACTTGTCATTTCAATAAAAAAGTGCAACTCAGACTGAACAATAAATGAGAATAATTTTAGATTACATAACAGTAAATAAAAATCCAACTCAAAGGCTGGAAAACCTGGTTAGCGAATGGATGAAGGAAGGAGTAGCTCAAGTTATAGGGGTAGACAATCATACGGAACAGTGAAATGAAATTACCAAAACAACACATAAATCAAACAAATTAGCCCGAACAATAAAAATATAACCTGTGGATATCGGCAACAATGAGAGAAACAGAAATTATGGCCTTTTTAGGAAAATATCGCATAAGAACTGACATAATCATCAGTAACATAGTAGTAGAACAAATGTTCCTTTTGCAGTGTCACGGATATGACACAACTTTCGGAGAAGGACGTAAATAAGAAAATGAATGGTGCGCCAAGACTAATATCAAAAGGTTAGAACGAGAAGAGAAACCGAATGATACTTTATAAAGTCATGGAATGCTCAAGGTGACGTAGGGAGCAGAAGTATAGTTTATTACATCAATAAAAGGCTCCAGAAAAGAAAACAAAGTAAGAAATGAAGAAATAAGAAAATGAATGTGAGTACTGCCATTAACTTAAAAGTAATTCAACGAAAGCAGGGCTGCGAACAGCATGTGTTTCGTATGTCACCTCAGAGAATTCCTCGACAAACGATGGAATACGATGCCACTGAGAGAAATAACGTGGAAAGGCTGAGGAAAAGATGGCGAGGTTTTAACATATCCTAAGGACTAATCCTGGATTCGTAGAAGAATAAATCTTGTTTCATGTTCAAAATGAATTGCCAGTCGCTCCGCCAACTACTAAATCTTTGCGGGTCTTCTTGCATTTCACTACGATTCTCTGGAACTGAAACATCCCTAGGCACAACAGTAGCTTGAACAGCTTAGTGGAGCTCCCAGAGTTATTCAAAGGCCAAGTTAAGCCTGTTGGAATACACAGTGGTATAAAAGATCCTTACGCTCGTCGTTGCCGCCAGATTTGCCAAAGCCTTTTCGACCTAGTTGCTAAAACTCAGTCGCAGGCTAGGGCAACATCCCACATCCTATCGACAGCCGTCGCAACTTCATTGTATACCTATGTTGTGCTCAATCCTCCTTGCAATCACATACAGTAGTCACTGACCCTTTCCAGCTTTCACTATGTACAACTACCAAATGTAATTAACAGCATCGAAGGAAACGATATACACATATGACCTAGCGCATGACACCAGCAGGGGAGGCTGTTAGCATTTGACGCACACTGCTGTAGTAAACAGAGAGAGGGTTACTAGAAAATGATAGCGGAATCCTAGAAGACCTACTCAATATCGATACTTGGTGCACCGATTCGCAGTTGGCCCTCACCATAAACAAATGCAACGTCTGTCACGTAACGAGGCGCATACCACTATTTTATTACTACACGAATGACGAACAAGCAGTGTAAGCAGTCACATCCACTCTATATCTCAGAGTACAGACTAATTTAAAGTCGAACTGGAGGTAGGAAATGCAAAAAAATGCAACACTTTTTTCCGCGTGATTAAGTGTGTTTCTGGATGTTACGCCGAGTTGTTGTTTCTCTTATGTGCACAACATTTTGACGACAAACCCAGTCGTCTGCTAGTTGAGCTGTTATGTTAATTCGCTGTCTGGACTCCAACCAAACTGCAAATTAATGGTAGTACGCGGCACTACGTTTAGGTGAGTTCGACTCCTGACGCGCTATGATGCTTGTTATTCCGACTCCTCATTGATATTCCGTGAACCGCACATTCTTTCATTCTCAGTTCTAGTGGAGTTAAAAGGCGGCGACGTGCTAATTAATTGACTGTCGGTCCCAAAATTATATTTACATTCAAACCTCTGTCCCTGTTTATTATGTTTTCTGACGTCTTACATTCTATAGACTTCTTATTTACGATGTCATAAAAACTTGGCTTTTGCCCCACGGTAGCGGCATCATGCGTATTTCATTTCACGATTACATTCGAGGCTATGTTGCTTTAATCGGGTATGTCGC
Source organism: Schistocerca serialis cubense (assembly GCF_023864345.2). NCBI lineage: Eukaryota > Metazoa > Arthropoda > Insecta > Orthoptera > Acrididae > Schistocerca > Schistocerca serialis. The sequence continues at coordinate 422,130,467 of NC_064646.1, forward strand.
TGATGTTCCTTACGTCTCTCCTCGAATGTTCTAACTGCACACACCTTGTAAGACATGTCGCATGGAATACAGTACAAACCAAGCTTTCGGACTTATTCACTGCCCAGTCACATTAATGTAACCACGTGCCCAAAGCGTAATAACCATTAATAAGACGTGCAGGAAGAGACTCAGTGAGGATCTGGAGTATACCGACAGGGATGTACAATCATGCACACTACAGTTTCACGGCCAGCTGCGCTAGGTTCCTCGGCTGAAGACCGACGACGCGAACAGCCAGATCGAGATGGTTCTACATATGTTCGATTATTGAGTTCGATTCCGGGGAGTTTGAACATCAGAGGAGTACGGCAAACTCATCCTCATGCTTTTCGAACCACGCACATACACTGCCAGCATTGTCACACGTTGCATTGTCCTTCTGGTAGATGGCTTCGTTCCGAAGACAAACAAACCTTCATGCCAAGGACAAACAAACTGCATGTATGGACATACATAGTCCCCAAGTAGCGATGTGTACTTCTGTTGATGCACTGTGTCTTCAAGAATTACTACGTCACCCAGGGAACGTCTCGAAAACATTCGCGAGGCCATAACGCTCCCTCCTCTGTTCTGGACACGTAGCTTTCAGGCGCCAACAGCCAATGTGTGTCCGATGGAGCATAGAACGTGATTCACCCACGGTCATATATCGCCACTCAGTGGACGGACATCCAGTTATGGTAATGGTATGCAAATTTCAGCCTTCGGCGCTGACGAACAACAGTTAGGATGGGTGCATGAACCGGGCGCAGCCAGTTTCCGCTGAACGGTCCTTGAGGATACGTTGTTGGTGGTCCCTTGGCTCATTTGCTCAACAGCTCCACGTCTGTTAGCCCGTACACATTTCCGCAACTGTCGTTCATCCGTGTCGTCTACAACACCCTCGCCTCCGCACTGGTTTCGGACAGCACCGTTTTCGGAATGGAATTTTCGCTCTGCAGCGGACTGTGTGTGCCGATTTAAAACCTTCTGGTAGATTAGAACTGTGTGCCGGACCGAGACTCGAACTCGGGAACTTCGCATTTCGTAGGAAAGTTCTCTAGCAACTATCTACCCAGGCACAATCCACGACCCGTCCTCACAGCTATAATCCCGTCAGTATATCTCCTAACTTCACAGCAGCTCTCCTGCAGACCTTGTAGAACCAGCACTCCTGGAAGAAAGGACGTCGCGGAGACATGGCTTAGCCACAGCCGGTGGACGTTTCCAGAATGAAATTTTCATCCTGCAGCGAGGTGTGCGCTGATACGAAACGTCCTGGCAGATTAAAACTGTGTGCCGAACTAGAACTGAGGACCTTTTTCTTTTGCGGGGAAGTGCTCTACGAACGAGCTACACTAGCACGACTTGCGACCGATTCATACAGCTTTAATTCCGACAGTACGTCGTCTCCTACCTTCCAAACTTCACAGAAGCTCTCCTGCAGCCCTGGCAGAACTAGCACTCTGGTAGAAAGGAGAGGCGAGGTACTGCTGCAACTGAGGCTCTGAGGTAGGTTCGTGAATCGTGCTTGGGTAGCTCAGATGCTAGTCCCTCTTCGAGCACCGAGCGGGAAGGTTCTTTATTTTACTTGTCACAGCGTCGCTTGTGTGGACTTTTCCTCGTCACTGTTGTTCTGAAACTTCCTGGCAGACTAAAACTGTGTGCTGGACCGAGACTCTAACTCGGGCCCTTTGCCTTTCGGGGGCAAGTACTCAACCAGTGTTGTTCTGCCTGCCGAGTGAGTCGTACCGCCTCCGCTCCGCCTTACTGTTTATGTTCGTCGACTTGCAACGGCGTCGGCCGCTCCGCTATGGCTACCGTGGTTTCACGTATATTCCACGAAAAGGGACTGTGAGTTTTACTTTCAATAAAACGGAGCTACACGTGCAGTCTGGGTCTCTAGAAATCCACGATTGCCTTGTCGATACAATTAATGTGAACTCTGATCAGGTCCACACCGCTTACTTTGATGCAGACGAGTACATGTTTTACTTGAAATTTATGGATCCCCTTCACGTTGAAAGATTATTGTCGCGACAACTCAAATCCCTTCAAGCATCGCGATAATTCCGTTAGTATTGTGTCACTCGCAGACGCTGAAATCGAATATACCAATGTTCGTGTCTTCAACCGCCCACCGGAAGTTGATGACAATTTCTAAAGGACATATTGACAGGTTAAGCTAACGTGAAAAACGTCCGTCGTGAACGCTGGTCTACTTAACACAGATTACAGTGTTGTAGTAGAATTCGTTCCGTGGAAATGCATGTCAAACGCAATATTCCATCACATTTGCAAGTGTTTGGTTACCGTGTCCGTGTCATGTATACTGGTGAAGAGGGAACCTTCTTCCTATGAAATGAAAGTGGACGCTTTCGGTCTAATCGTCCACGGAGGATTTTTGTATTAAAGTCGTCTTTATTGTAGCGTTGGTGATCTTGTTCCTTCCACTCCCTACGTTGGACCCACTTATGCTTCGGATTATAAAGAACAGACAGTCAGTTCTGACAATCGTGTCAACGAATTTCCGCCTTTACCTCCACGACAGGTTCGGAATCCAATTGACCCGAGAATAGAACTTATAATGGCGACAAACAAGTGACATCGGAGTCAGGATGGTGATAGCGAGGAATTGGCTGTGCCTTCTGCGCCAGCCTCCTTCGCGTTGACTGTGGCCCCTGCTCATGATACAATACCTCCCGTCCGTGATATTGTGAGTGGCGAAGAAGTTATCTCAGCAACCCTTCTGCTCGCGAAGTGACTCCTGAGCTGCCTGTGTGTGGAGAGGGAGCGGAGTTCCCCCCTCCCTCCCCCTTCGTCTTTGTGTCCTCCGATACAGTCTTCCTGCTCCTTCTTCTTCAGCCGCCGGCGGTTTCCTGCATTTCCGACTACAGAAACTCCCGAAGAGATTAAAATTAGCGACCAAGTATTATCTATTGCATTGGAAATTCCACAGAATGCTTCCGCTTTAGTGACTGCAACTACATTACATGACCATAGCTTTGAGGATCAGGAAGCTATACCTGTAACCACCCCCCCCCCCCCCCCCCCACACACACACCTTCATCTGCAGGGGCGCCATTCCACATGGCCGACAGAAACACCGTATAAAACCCGACCGTACGGTAGCAGGTAGGAAATGTAAGGGAAAAGATTGCGATGACAGGGATTCTGGTCCCCCGATGTCTGATTCGTCTTGACTCTCAGCTGTCTACCTAATTCTACTCGGACATTCCGTACATCCCTGTATAGCTATGATAAATGACACAAGCTTACACTTTCCTTTCCTTAAACGTGAATCGTGTGGAATCAGAATTGCGATTGGTTTCGCTGCGTCAGTTCATTTATGATTCGCGTGTGGTCATAGTCTTCTTACAGTAGGTGCTATTTAGGCATTTCTTGCTACCTGGTTTTCGTGTGAAGTTTAATGTAGCACCCGAATATTCTATGGGGACCGCCCAACTCTTTCGCGAAGACATTCAAATGGCTGAGGTTGAAATGTTGGATTCTGGCGTGGGCAGATTGTCAGCTGTTTAATCTTACCTTGGTTCTTTTATATGCTCCTTCTGGCACTAGTCACGCGGTGGATCATTCGCGTTTTTATAAAGAAGGATATTGTTTAGCTATTGCGTAAGAGTCCTCCGGGTATTCTGTTGCGTCATGCAGATCAATTTAGAAATTTCTGTCGCGAATTAAATGTGTTTGTCCGCTCCTTACGCCTGCAAGACGTCTGGGTAAGTATACACTCGACGTCAGTTAAATTTACCAACTTTACTGCGATTTCTAGTAGACGGTTAGATAGATTTTACTCATCAGACTGCCTGCGCGATTTGCATTCTTAATGTTGAAGTCCCAGATTCCTTTACGCATCACTGTGCTGTGAGTACAACCCTCAATCTATAACGCCAACCAGTCAAATCGTTTCGCACTCCGTGGATGTTAAACGTCGCTCACTTAGCAGACCCCCCTCTCGATGACGTGATGCGAGCCGTGTGGGAGCGTACTCTACGGTCGACTGGGAAGTACTCTTCTACACGTGACTGCTGGACACAGCTGGCAAAACCGAGACTCAGGCAAACTTTGATACCTTTCTGTGCTGCCAAAGCGTGAGACTTTCGGAGAACTTACGAATACTACTACACTATTCTGCATGAACTTTATGACGCTGCGGATCACTCCCCTCTGCGAATTGCGGATGTTAGGTGTTTAAAGGCAAAATTGTTGACCTTGAAAAGAATACAAATCGAAGGGTTGAGAATGCGATCCAAGCCACGATCACTGGTGACGGAAAAACTAATTTCATTATAACATTTGCTTCGGCATCAGAACCGTCGCCGACGCGCTTATATTCGTTCTCTCACGTCAAATAATGGACCTGTCGTATCGGAGCAAGCTGATGCAGTGCGTGGCTTACACCATTGCTATGTAGACATCTACGACATCGATGAGTCCAGCCCAAAGCCTTACGGCCCACTAGTCAGCATCTTGAATACGACAATTACACTTGAACATAATATAACGCTCTGTTGCATTTTAGCCTGAGGGAGTTTACAAACTTATTGTAGGATCACCTTCTCAAAAGTCCCCGGGTCTAGATGGACTTCCCAAGGAATTTTACGTGCGCTTTTGGCTGCTGTTTTTACTTCTCTTTTGAAGAGTAGAGGAGTGCCGACCTCGTTCAAAGTGGGAAAAATTATTTCAATCCCAAAGCGCCCTAGACCGGCTGCCCCTGATAGCTTTCACCCCATTACTTTGTTAAACTTTGATTATAAAACTGTGGCGAGGGCAGTTAATAGAAGTATGTCGGCTCAGATGGAGATTATTGTTGCCAAACATCAAACCTGCATACCTGGTCGTACCACTCTTACTCATATCGTCGACTGTCGTGACGTGGTTTCGGTTGCTACTGTAACGTCCGTCCCTCGTGTCCTTGCTTTCCTAGACTTTGATAAGGCATATGATCGTCTTCATCACGACTTCTTGCTTCGGATTCTGGAGACAGTTGGTTTTGCTGTTGACACACGGCAAGTGCTCTCAAATCGACTTACGAGCATTTCAGCTTCTGTGGTTGCTAATGGCCAACTGACGCCCCCGATTAATATCCGTCTGGGAGTGCCTCAAGGAAGCCCGGTGTCAATACGTTTGTTTGGAGCCCCTACTTCGGATGCTGGTGGCATCCCAGCTGAAAGGTTGGACGCTTTGCGGAGGGACTATAGCTGCTCGTGCATACGCAAGTTATGTGATGGTTCTACTCCGCAATTCTGCGGAGATACGTAGACTGAATACTGTAAGCGATGACTGTTGTCGGAGTTCAGGTGCACTACTTGATGAAGGTAAATTCAGGCCTCTTACTTTGCGTGGTTTTGATGACGCAGATGTTCCATGGGCTGTGGTGGATAGACAAACGTCTCTCGGTATCATCATTGATCGTTTTCCATCAAAATGGCGACGCTCAACTGGAAGTCCGTTAAGAAAAAAATTCAGGGAGCGATAGTAGAACATGAAAGACGTTCTCTTACTCAGCTCCAGAAAGTCCGAATACTGGATACATATGTTTCATGCAAAGCTTATTACGCAGCCCAAGTTTATCCGCTTACCTCGATGATGACGAAGAAACTACAGCAACTGTGTGGTCGTTTCTTCTGGAAAAGACATACCTTTTGCTCGTTCCTTTGGGGGATTGGGCCTCGCTGACATACGCTCCCGGAAATGGAAAAAAGAACACATTGACACCGGTGTGTCAGACCCACCATACTTGCTCCGGACACTGCGAGAGGGCTGTACAAGCAATGATCACACGCACGGCACAGCGGACACACCAGGAACCGCGGTGTTGGCCGTCGAATGGCGCTAGCTGCGCAGCATTTGTGCACCGCCGCCGTCAGTGTCAGCCAGTTTGCCGTGGCATACGGAGCTCCATCGCAGTCTTAAACACTGGTAGCATGCCGCGACAGCGTGGACGTGAACCGTATGTGCAGTTGACAGACTTTGAGCGAGGGCGTATAGTGGGCATGCGGGAGGCCGGGTGGACGTACCGCCGAATTGCTCAACACGTGGGGCGTGAGGTCTCCACAGTACATCGATGTTGTCGCCAGTGGTCGGCGGAAGGTGCACGTGCCCGTCGACCTAGGACCGGACCGCAGCGACGCACGGATGCACGCCAAGACCGTAGGATCCTACGCAGTGCCGTAGGGGACCGCACCTCCACTTCCCAGCAAATTAGGGACACTGTTGCTCCTGGGGTATCGGCGAGGACCATTCGCAACCGTCTCCATGAAGCTGGGCTACGGTCCCGCACACCGTTAGGCCGTCTTCCGCTCACGCCCCAACATCGTGCAGCCCGCCTCCAGTGGTGTCGCGACAGGCGTGAATGGAGGGACGAATGGAGACGTGTCGTCTTCAGCGATGAGAGTCGCTTATGCCTTGGTGCCAATGATGGTCGTATGCGTGTTTGGCGCCGTGCAGGTGAGCGCCACAATCAGGACTGCATACGACCGAGGCACACAGGGCCAACACCCGGCATCATGGTGTGGGGAGCGATCTCCTACACTGGCCGTACACCACTGGTGATCGTCGCGGGGACACTGAATAGTGCACGGTACATCCAAACCGTCATCGAACCCATCGTTGTACCATTCCTAGACCGGCAAGGGAACTTGCTGTTCCAACAGGACAATGCACGTCCGCATGTATCCCGTGCCACCCAACGTGCTCTAGAAGGTGTAAGTCAACTACCCTGGGCAGCAAGATCTCCGGATCTGTCCCCCATTGAGCATGTTTGGGACTGGATGAAGCGTCGTCTCACGCGGTCTGCACGTCCAGCACGAACGCTGGTCCAACTGAGGCGCCAGGTGGAAATGGCATGGCAAGCCGTTCCACAGGACGGCATCCAGCATCTCTACGATCGTCTCCATGGGAGAATAGCAGCCTGCATTGCTGCGAAAGGTGGATATACACTGTACTAGTGCCGACATTGTGCATGCTCTGTTGCCTGTGTCTATGTGCCTGTGGTTCTGTCAGTGTGATCATGTGATGTATCTGTCCCCAGGAATGTGTCAATAAAGTTTCCCCTTCCTGGGACAATGAATTCACGGTGTTCTTATTTCAATTTCCAGGAGTGTACTTAGGAAGACTTAGTTCCTACTTGTGTAATGTACTGTTTTGATGATAACTCGAGAAACTCACAGTTTCACGTCTCGTTTACTTCTCTGTGTCTGTCCTGCTAGTCTTGAACCCCCTATGGTTG